>NC_087305.1:2074450-2788124 GCF_015220805.1 Pogoniulus pusillus | reverse complement strand
GCAGAGCTCATTGCTGCCTGCAGCTGCCTGCAGCTGCCTGCAGGGAGGCTGTGGCCAGGTGGGGTTGGGCTCTGCTGCCAGGCAGCCAGCAACAGAAGAAAGGGACACAGCCTCAAGCTGTGGCAGGGCAGGTTGAGGATGGATGTTGTTAGGAAGTTATTGTCAGAGAGAGTGATTGGCATTGGAATGGGCTGCCCAGGGAGGTGGTGGAGTGGCTGTGGCTGGAGGTGTTGCAGCCAAGCCTGGCTGGGGCACTGAGTGCCATGGTCTGGTTGGTTGGGCAGGGCTGGGTGCTAGGTTGGGCTGGCTGAGCTTGAGGCTCTCTTCCAGCCTGGTTGAATCTCTGATTCTATGTTTCTGTGTTCTGTCCCTGGGTGCCTGGGAGAAGAGACCAACTCCTGCAGTGAGCAGGGCAGGAGGGCAGTGGCCTGAGCAGGGATTTGTCAGTGCCCATCCAGCTTGCACAGCTGTGTCTGGCTTGAGTGTAAGGCAAGTTTAAGATTTTAATTAACTGATTATTATAGTCAGTCCAGTATGAAAGTAATAAAGGTGGAATTGTTCTCCTGTTGATGCGACAAACCCAAGCCAGTGTGAAGAAATTCTCCTTTCATGTGGCAATAACAAAGCTCTGCCTCCCATCCCTGCTGAGAAGTGACTTTCTGACTGCTTGAAGCATCCTTTTGAGAAGTGCCTTTCCCCCCTCTTCCCTTCCCCACCTGTAGTGCAGCCTTTTTAACAGTGGCTTGCTAACCACATATGCTGTTTTAGATAGAGAACTGGAAGAAGCAACTCTATTTTCTCCATATGCTCAATTTGCCTTTCCTAAGCTTATTTTGCCTTAGCTCAGAAGGTCAGACTGGCTCAGGCTGGGAGGTGAGTGGCAGTCAGCTGTGTGCTTGCAGTGTGTGCCTGGGAGAGGATGTCCTAAACGCCTGAGCAGGCATCACCTCGCACCACCCCACGTGGCTAGGCAGGAGCTCTGCAGTGTGGAGCTAGGCAAGAGCATCACCTCCTTGCTGTGCTCTGAGCTGCTGCCAAGGGTATCAGCACCAAGCCCCTGGGGCTGTTGGACACCGAGGTTTTAGCACCTTTCTGGCCATGTGTCTTTGGCTCCTGGGTGCAGGCTGAGGTCTGTGAGCTCAGATCATCACCTGCCAGCTAACTGCAGTGCTGAAAGGTGGTGATGAGCAAAGGAGAAGTACAGCTTGGAATCTGGCAGCAGCTAACATCTGTGGCCTGGTGTGAGGACAAGAGGTAGCTGATCCCCTGCCCCCAGACAGAGGGACAAAAGCAGTGGAAGGAGCTGCAGCACAAGTGGGAAGCTGCCATCAGGGCAGGCTCTGTGTGAAGCAGTCAGTGGTTATGGTCAGCAGTCCCTGCAGAGCCTTGCCAGGGGAGCCACCAGCTGGATTCTCTCTGGTGTCACAGAGTGCCTCAGGTTAGAAGAGACCCTCAAAAGTCATCTTGTCCACCTCCCCTGCAGTGAGCAGGGACATCCCCAAGTATCATAGAATCATCTGCTCCAACATCCTGCCATGGGCAGGGACTTTTGGCTGCTCGAGGCCTCATCCAACCTGGCCTTAGACAGCCCAAGGTGGAGGGATCCAGAACCTCCCTGGACAGCCTATTCCAGAGTCTCACCACCCTTGTACTGAAGAACTTCTTCCTCAGCTCCAGTCTAACCATGCTCAGCTTCAAACCATGCCCCCTTGGCCTGTCACTGGACACCCTTAGGAGGAGTAGATGAGGTGGCTCAGAGCCCCTGAACGTTTGACCTTGGATGTCTCCAGGGCTGGGGTCTCCCCCACTTCTCTGGGCAACCTGTTCCAGTAGCATCTGCATCCACTACCTTCATAGTAAAGAACTTCCTCCTAGTGCCTGATGTCTTGCTCCATGTGTGCTGTCATCCCAGGGCTTGTTTCTTTGCCTAGGAGCAGTTGAGGATGCATGAACCAGTTAGAAATGGCAGCACAGCAAACTTGTGCTGCTCTTGGTTTGATGAATGGGTAGCTGGAGGGGATGCATTGTGCAGAGAATCAACTCCTTGGAGAGTGCTTGTTTCAGAGTGTCAGGAATGCATTCCAGCAGTGTCATGGATTGGTGCATTCCATTGATCATCCCCTCCTGGACAGAAAATGAAATTAAAACAACCCCAGCCCAACCCAAGCCATTCCTTCAGTCACAAATGGGCATCATCATGAGTGTGTTTCATCTCCAGGCTGTTCAGCTTCTTCCCATTTTGAAGGATATCAACTCCTGTTCAGAACTTTGAGGTGGTAACTGGTGTGGGACTTAGGACTGGACAGCAGCTGCTGACTCCACTTAATTAAAACTCAAGGCAGAAAAGAATTAATTTATTAGGATCAGAAAGGGATTTGTCTCAGAGTTTGAGGCTTTTGGGGGTCAAAAGAACCCTAACCTTGCTGAGTAAGAAGGGGCTTGGTTTAGTGATCACTGATTCAACACCATTTAAATGTGCAGCTGAGAAAACTCTAATGGAATGTAATGGTACATAAATTCTCCAAGGAGAAAATAAAGTCCCTCTGCTTGTCTATATTTTATATCCTGAATGTTCTGCAGCCTGACAAGGACATGGATGAAGTTATCTTATGCTGGTGGCAGTAGAACATTGATTAAGAGCTCAGCAGCAATTAGGAACTGGCTGGTGCCAGCAGAACGTTCTGCCCGCTGGGCTCACGTGGCTGCCCTGCCTGCCACTGGCACTGCCCAGCCTGGGAGGGGGAAGCTTTTAGCTCTTCATCCAGCACCAACTCTTCTGTTAATTGCTTGCCAGAGGAGGCTCTGATCCTGTTTGGTGGAGTTCTTCATTTCACTTTGATGTTGTAGGTGTATAGGCTGAGAAGAGTTCCCTCCTTTAAAAGCTGTCTCGTAGTTCAGTGAAGCAGCTGGTTGAAAGAGCTGGAGTCAGGGAGGGCTGGCAGGAGGAGTTCTGCCTCTTGGCACTGCCTTGGCAAGGGTTTCATAGGGACTTTGCAAAGGTGTTTGACCTGCTGTGTACAGAGCTTCCACCTCTGCCCTTTCAGATGAGTCATAGAATGGTTTAGGTTGGAAGGGAGCTCAAAGCTCAGGCAGTTCCAACCCCCTTGCCATAGGCAGGGACACCTCCCACTAGAACAGGTCACTCAAGGTCTCATCCAGCCTGGTCCTGAACACCTCCCTGGGAAACCTGTGCCAGTGTCTCACCACCCTCAACCTGTGCCAGTGTCTCACCACCCTCAACCTGTGCCAGTGTCTCACCACCCTCAACCTGTGCCAGTGCCTCACCACCCTCAACCTGTGCCAGTGTCTCACCACCCTCAACCTGTGCCAGTGTCTCACCACCCTCACTGCAGAGAACCCTTTCCTAACATCCAGTTTCAGTCTCTTCTGCCTCTTCAAACCCATTCCTCCTCATCCTGTCATTCCAAGACCTTGTCAGTAGTCTCTGCCCAGCCCTCTTGTAGCCCCCTTCAGATCCTGGAAGGCCACTCCAAGGTCTCCTTGAAGCCTATTCCAGGGTACAGAGCCCCAACTCTTGTAGCCTGTCCTCAGAGCAGAGCTGCTGTAGCCCTCTGAGCATCTTTGTGGCTCTCCTTTGGACTCCTTCTAATGATTCTATGATTCTCTGCTGCACTTGCTCATTCCTCAGTGGTTCCAGTGGCAGCACTGCACTGGCACAGGCTGCCTGTGCAGAAGAGAGCTTCTCTGTCAGGATCCTGTCCAGCCTCGCTGCCCACAGCAGCACTGCTCTGAGCCACTGCTACTCAGAGTGTTAATGAAGAGAACCTACACTGAGGTGCTCCTGTTATCATAGAATCAACCAGGTTGGAAGAGAGCTCCAAGCTCAGCCAGCACAACCTAGCACCCAGCCCTGCCCAACCAACCAGACCATGGCACTAAGTGCCCCAGACAGGCTTGGCTTCAACACCTCCAGCCACAGCCACTGCACCACCTCCCTGGGCAGCCCATTCCAGTGCCAATCACTCTCTCTGACAACAACTTCCTCCTCACATCCAGCCTCAACCTGCCCTGGAGGTTACAGTGGGTTTTTCATGTCATATAACTAGTCCCAGGCTTGTTCATCTTTCTTCCTCTGTCCTCTGATCTGGCTGCAGGATCAAAGCAAAGGCACCAAGCTGCACATTGCCACCCCTCAAAGTAATGATGGTGACAAACAATCCTGAGCAATTGGCAATCAGGGACACAGAAAACAAATCATGGGCAGCAGTTTTCAATCACAAAAAATGCTTAGAAATGGACTCTTCATATGGATGATTTGTTAACTGAGGAGCATGGAATTGGAAAGATGAGCCTGGAAGTTCTGAGGATGCCTCTGTTGGTGTTTAGATTCCCACTGAAATTCAGTGCTCACAGAACCATAGAATTGTTTAGTTTGGAGAAGCCCTCCAAGCTCATCCAGTCTGACACAGAATCATAGAATCAGCCAGGTTGGAAGAGAGCTCCAAGCTCAGGCAGCCCAACCTAGCACCCAGCCCTGGGTGCCAGACCATGGCACTAAGTGCCCCAGCCAGGCTTGCCTGCAACACCTCCAGCCACAGCCACTCCACCACCTCCCTGGGCAGCCCATTCCAATGCCAATCACTCTCTCTGACAACAACTTCCTCCTAACATCCAGCCTCAACCTGCCCTGGCACAGCTTGAGCCTCTGTCCCCTTCTTCTATCGCTGGCTGCCTGGCAGCAGAACCCAACCCCACCTGGCTACAGCCTCCCTGCAGGCAGCTGCAGGCAGCAATGAGCTCTGCCCTGAGCCTCCTCTGCTGCAGGCTGCACCCCCCCAGCTCCCTCAGCCTCTCCTCACAGGGCTGTGCTCCAGGCCCCTCCCCAGCCTTGCTGCCCTTCTCTCAACACCTTCCAGCACCTCAACATCTCTCTGCAGTGGAGGAGCCCAGAACTGGACACAGCACTCCAGGGGTGGCCTGAGCAGTGCTGAGCACAGGGCAGAAGCAGCTCCCTTGTCCTGCTGCCCACACTGCTCCTGAGCCAGCCCAGGATGCCATTGGCTCTGCTGCCCACCTGGGCACTGCTGCCTCTTCTTCAGCTCCTCTCTGCCAGCACCCCCAGCTCCCTCTCTGCCTGGCTGCTCTCAGCCACTCTGGCCCCAGCCTGTAGTGCTGCTTGGGGTTGTTGTGGCCAAACATCAGCCCAGCCCCACCATGGCCACTAAACCATAGCCCCCAGTGCCATGGCCACAGGTTTCTGGAACACCTCCAGGAATGGGGACTCCACCACCTCTCTGGGCAGCCTGTGCCAAGGTTAGGCCCTTCCAGTGAAGCCCTGATAAGCACTTCCAGTGAAGAATTTTTTTCCCCATCTCCTCCCTAACCCTTTCCTGGCACAATTTCAGGCCATTTCCTCTCCTTCTATTACCTGATCCTAGGGAGCAGAGCCCAACCCCACCTCACTGCAGCCTCCTCTCAGGGAGCTGTAGGCAGCAATGGGGTCTCTCCCTCAGCCTCCTCTTCTCCAGGCTGTACAACCCCAGCTCCCTCAGCTGCTCCTCCCCAGCCCTGCTCTCTCAAATCCTCACCTTTTCTTCCACACCCTTAACTTTTTATGATCCTACTGCTTAAGTCTGTGCTCTTTGTGCTTTGCCTGTGCCTGCTTTCAGTGCTGCCCCCATAAATAAACTATTGGCTACAAGAAATTATGCTGCAAAATGCTGGGATTCTCAGAAGCCATCAATCATGCAGGGAGGCAGAGGCAGGGAGGCAGAGGTTTGCTCACACCAGGATTTGCTAAATGAATGATGAAGCTTAACTGGGAGCACTTGGACATCTCCACAGAAGTAACCACCTGCAAAACCAGAGTCGTTTTGTGATGCTTTGGGTGTTCCCTGCCCTCCCCTCCCCTCCTTAGGAAATTCACCCAGGCTAGACTCAGCCCATCTGGAAATTGAAGAATGAAGCTTTGTGTTGGCAGCCTAACACAAGATACAAGCAGGGGGTTACAATCTCTACAGCTATAGACACAAATAGGCAAGTTAAAAGGTAATACAGAAACACAACAGCCCTCCCAGAGTCCTCCCAGGAGGGGCTCCCAACCACTCTTCCAGCTTCCTCCCACCCCTCTACCTTACCCCAGAGTTTGCCTTACATTCAAGGCAGAGTTTGGAGGGTCAGCCAGGAAGGTTAGGAAGCAGATCACAGGATCACAGCTCACAGGGTGTTAGGGGTTGGAAGGGACCCAAGGAGATCATCCAGTCAACCCCCCTGCCACAGCAGGAGCATCCAGTCCAGCTCAGGGCACACAGGAACACATCCAGACAGGCCTGGAAAGGCTCCACAGGAGACTCCACAACCTCTCTGGGCAGCCTGTGCCAGGGCTCTGGGACCCTTCCAGTCAAGAAGTTCCCCTTGTGCTGAGCTGCAACCTCCTGTGCTGCAGCTTCCATCCGTTGCTGCTTGTCCTATCCCAGGGAGCAGTGAGCAGAGCCTGTCCCCCCCTCCTGGCAGCCCTCAGATACTTACAAACATTTATCAAATCCCCTCTCAGTCTTCTCTTCTCCAGACTAAGCAGCCCCAGGGCCCTCAGCCTCTCCTCATCAGCTATGCCCTCCAGTCCCCTCATCATCCTCACAGCCCTCTGCTGGACCCTCTCCAGCAAATCCCTGTCCCCCTCCACAACTGGGGAGCCCCAAGCTGATCACAGATGGATTAGCCACAGAGACAGCAGGTTAGGTTAGAGAGATGTGCAGCCCCAAAGACAACTGCCTGATCTATGCTTGTGTTCTTGTTCTTGCACATCTCAGCAAGCCTGTGAGTGAAGCAGCCATCACCTTTGTTTCCTTTTCTCAGCCTATCACCTAATTCTTCTCACCAAAATATCCCAGCTGGGCTCAAACTAGCACACATTTTCAGCAGCACACAGGGCTCTTGCTGAGGAGGAGCTTCAGGTACTCCAGAAAGTGTCCTGTGCCAGTTAGAAATGTTTCTCCCTACAGCTCCTGGAGTCGTTTGATCTGCTGCTGTGGGCAGGAGTTTCCTATTGATCCCTCCTCGGGATGAGGAGTTTGCAGGCTGAGCTGTAAAGCAACTTGGACTCTGTTCTGCCTGTCCTGTAAATCAGCCCCTGTGCCTTGTTGCTTGTGTGAGCAGCACAGAGGAGCTTCTCTTTTGGTGTTACTCTGAAGTGGTGCAGGATCAGGCCTGGGAGGGGGTGGTCTCTTAAAGTTAAGCACGTTGCTTAAGTGCTTTGCTGGATCACTGCCTCGATCTATTGATGTTCTCAGTGTAATTTGCAGGAGCTGTAATTGCCTTCCCACGTTTGCAGTGGCTGCACAGCATTAAATCTCCCTGGCTTGTCCTCCTCCTGCAGCTGCTGCATCCCCAGCACCTCAGAAGTGCTCCCTCTGCTCACATGGGTACTGCAGACTAAGATGGTTCCTTTGGTGAGAAATCAAACACCTCAGAAGTTGTTCTGTGGTTTGTTTATGTTTCCAGTGGCAAAGGAAAGGGTGAAAAAAAGTTTTGTGGCTCAGTCCCACCACAGATTCCTGGAATGGTTTGGGTTGGAAAGGACTGGGAGAGATCACTGCTCCCTGCACCCCCTGAAAGGAGGTTGGAGCCAGGTGGGGGTTGCTTTCTTCTCCCTGCTGTGAGGTGAGAGGATGAGAGCAAATGGCATAAAGTTACCCCAAGGGGAGATTTCAGTTGCACATTAGAAGAAACTTCTTTATGAAAGGGTTCTGAAGGCCTGGCACAGGCTGCCCAGGGAGCTGGGTGCATCTCTGCAGGCGTTCAGAAGCTGCAGAGCTGTGGGGCTGAGGCCATGGCTGGGTTGGGCTGGGTGAGCCCAAAGGACCTTTCCAACTAAAATGCTTCTGAGATATTTGCACCAGTGCACAGAAATGGCACAGGGAAGCCCAGCATGGGCAGGTTGGAAGGGACCTCTGGAGGTGATCCAGTCCAGCCTCCCTGCTCCAGTAGACTGGGCTGGCTAGAAGCAGTGTGGGCAGCAGGACAAGGGAGCTGCTTCTGCCCCTGTGCTCAGCACTGCTCAGGCCACCCCTGCAGTGCTGTGTCCAGTTCTGGGCTCCTCCACTGCAGAGAGCTGTTGAGGTGCTGGAAGGTGTTAAGAGAAGGGCAGCAAGGCTGGGGAGGGGCCTGGAGCACAGCCCTGTGAGGAGAGGCTGAGGGAGCTGGGGGGGTGCAGCCTGCAGCAGAGGAGGCTCAGGGCAGAGCTCATTGCTGCCTGCAGCTGCCTGCAGGGAGGCTGTAGCCAGGTGGGGTTGGGCTCTGCTGCCAGGCAGCCAGCAGCAGAACAAGGGGACACAGCCTCAAGCTGTGGCAGGGCAGGTTCAGGGTGGATATGAGGAGGAAGTTGTTGTCAGAGAGAGTGATTGGCACTGGAATGGGCTGCCCAGGGAGGTGGTGGAGTGGCTGTGGCTGGAGGTGTTGCAGCCAAGCCTGGCTGGGGCACTTAGTGCCATGGTCTGGTTGGTTGGTTGGGCAGGGCTGGGTGCTAGGTTGGGCTGGCTGAGCTTGGAGCTCTCTTCCAACCTGCTTGATGCTATGAGTCTCTGAGTTGCAGCAGTGTGAGTGGAGTCAGCTCAAAGAGGAGTAGAAGCTCTCCTCGGTTCATTCTGTCCCTCAGCACTGCAGTGGGTGTCTCATTAGCATGGAGTGAGGAAGGGAGGCGCCATGCTGGGTGAGCAAAGGGGCACTGATGTCCTGTTAGCAAATAAAGAGCCTGCTGGGCCGAAAGCTGCTGGCATTGTGTGGAGGATGCTGCTCAAACCAGGAGTGGTTGTCAGGCTCTCCCAGGCGGCAGCGCCATAAATTAAGCAGAGGTTGGGCTGCTCTGCGCCGCCTGCTCTCGGCTCTGCACAGAGCAGGCTTTCAGGAGGGGGAATTGTGCACTTCTTGGCAAAAACAGCCTTATTAGAAGAATTTTCATTACCAGATGAAATTGTAATCCATCATCCCAGCAGAGTGGTGTTTCCCTCTGCTCTGTTCCCACGCAGCTCTGCTCTGGCTTCTCCCCGCAGCACTCAGCGACAGCTCAGTGCTGGAGCTGCTGCTCCCCAAGAGCTGGGATGGTTGTGGTTTGATGGTTCAAGGGTTTGGGTTGTTCCTTTGCTTTCGTTTGTTTGTTTGCCTCTCAAAATAATCGTCCAAGGCCATGCCAGGGAACCATTGCCTGTTACTGGGAGCAGCAGCTGCTGAGCTTACTGCAGCCCTCCCTGCCCCTGGGGCCCTCTGCACAAACTGCAGTTCATTCCCAAACGAGGCCCTGGGAAGCTCTTGGTGCTGTGCAGAGATGCTGGGAGCTGTATGGAGACACTGGAGCAGAAGGAGCTATCTGCAGCTGCAAAGTGTCATTTCTCCCTGGCTAGGTGAAGAGCTTCATTATCTGCCCCGGTGGGACTGAAGACAAATATTTGAGTTCTCCTCTTCTGGGCTGGAGTTTGGACACCTGGTAACAGATAGAGAGATGGGATCAAATATGCAAAGGTTTGAGACACAAATTCATCCCATGCCAGGGATGTGCTGCAGGTCTGAGGAGTGTAACAACATTGATCTGTTTGTTAGAGGCTTGCAAGTCCTTGCGTGAGGTGAGATATAAACAGCAGCTGCTGCAGTTGCCCTGCATCAGATCCGGGGTTGGACAGTTAAATAAAGTGAAAACATCCACTTGTGGCTCCCACCTCTCTGGTGAGCAGAAGCAGTGCCAGGAAATCTGTTTCCCATCCAGCCCTGCTTACAGAGGAGGTTGTCTGTGCTGTTTGTGTCCCTTTCCCAGCCTTGTGGCTCCCCCATGGCATCCTGTGCACTCAGCAGTGTACCTTGGCAAGGCTCTGCTGCTCTCAGCGCTGCAGATGCTCACCCTAGAAAGCCACTAGGCAGAAGTACATATTTTACAGCTCATGAACTGAGGACATTGTGTGGCTCCAAGGACTGGTAATAGGATGCTGCCCTATTCATTCTCCCATTGCTGGCTGGAATTCCACCCAGGCAAGGATGATGAGGAGCAGTCCACTGGCAGTAGTCATAGAATCATAGAATCAGAGAATCAGCCAGGTTGGAAGAGAGCTCCAAGCTCAGCCAGCACAACCTAGCACCCAGCCCTGCCCAACCAACCAGACCATGGCACTAAGTGCCCCAGCCAGGCTTGGCTTCAACACCTCCAGCCACAGCCACTCCACCACCTCCCTGGGCAGCCCATTCCAATGCCAATCACTCTCTCTCACAACAACTTCCTCCTAACATCCAGCCTGAACCTGCCCTGGCACAGCTTGAGGCTGTGTCACCTTGTTCTGTTGCTGGTTCCCTGGCAGCAGAGCCCAACCCCACCTGGCTACAACCTCCCTGCAGGCAGCTGCAGACAGGAATGAGCTCTGCCCTGAGCCTCCTCTGCTGCAGGCTGCACCCCCCCAGCTCCCTCAGCCTCTCCTCACAGGGCTGTGCTCTAGGCCCCTCCCCAGCCTTGCTGCCCTTCTCTTAACACCTTCCAGCACCTCAGCATCTCTCTGCAATGGAGGAGCCCAGAGCTGGACACAGCACTCAAGGTATGGCCTGAGCAGTGCTGAGCACAGGGGCAGAAGCAGCTCCCTTGTCCTGCTGCCCACACTGCTCCTGAGCCAGCCCAGGATGCCATTGGCTCTGCTGCCCACCTGGGCACTGCTGCCTCCTCTTCAGCTCCTCTCTGCCAGCACCCCCAGCTCCCTCTCTGCCTGGCTGCTCTCAGCCACTCTGGCCCCAGCCTGTAGTGCTGCTTGGGGTTGTTGTGGCCAAAGTGTAGAACGCTTCACTTGGCCATGTTCAGTCTCATCCCCTTGGCCTCTGCTCACCCATGCAGCCTGGCCAGGTCCCTCTGCAGGGCTCTGCTACCCTCCAGCAGCTCCACAGCTGCTCCTAGCTTAGTGTCATCTGCAAACTTCCTGATGCTGGACTCAATACCCTGGTCCAGATTATCAATAAATATACTGAACAGGAGGCTCAGGAGAAGGCAGGGATCAGTGATGCTCCTCTCTACCAGGTTGGATTGAGACCTTGAGTGGCCTGTTCCAGTGGGAGATATCCTTGCCTATGTTTGGGTCGGAACTGGCTGAGCTTTGAGGTCCCTTCCAACCTAAACCATTCTATTCCTGCACCTCCAGGATCTGTTACCGTTGTCCCACCTGAGATGTTTGGTCAAGTGCCTGTTGTTTATCTGCTTCCTTTGCACCCAAGGCAGCCTGCCTGAGCTGCATTAGCAGGATGACATTTCAGGATCAGCTTTGTTAGTCCAGGCCCTTGACTGGAAAAGGCCTTTTGTGTGTTGCACAGATGTAGCAAGTCAAAAGTGGGTTTGATAAGTGCCAAGTAATGGATGGCTGGAGGCAGCCAGGATCAATAACCACCAAGCCTCCATTTCAGCCCAGCTGTGCTCCTGGGAGAGAGCAAACACTCAGGTCTCAGAGCAGCTGTTCTGCAGCATCCTGGATGTGTCTTACAAGGGGAAAAGAAGTTGCTCTTTCTGATGCCACAGGGCAGGAGGGGTCTGTTTGAGGCTGTGCTTGTGCCGACTGCTCAGCGCAGGGCAAAGGAGGTGTCAAGAGCTTGTGGCTGTAGTGTGCTCCTTGGATGGAGGTTTTCCCTCCGTGCAAGGCAGAGGCAGGACTGGTGTCTCCTGGCCAACAGGTGGTTTGTGTCCAGCTGAGAAGCAAGGTGGCAGCAGCAGCTAAATGTTCACCCACCAGTGGATAAAGGTTGGGATTTTTTCCCTCCTTTGTGCCTGCAGAACTTCCAACCGAGCGTAAGAAGTTCAGGGGTGTCAGCGTGAAGATCTATGCTCTAATCAAGAGGGATATGTCCTCAGGGCTCTGTTAGCTGCCAAGAAACTACTTTTGCAAAAGTGGAAATCTCTAACCACTCCTAAAATCATTGACTGGATGGGCACAGAGTGACCTAACTGCTCAGGGAGGTTTCCTGGAACAGAAGCTGAGGTCCCCCAGTGAGGAGCGCGATGGAAATACACAGGCAGGCACTGCCAGCAGAGTGGGGACTCTAATTGGATTTAAATCCTTCTTGACCAGAAAAAGGAGTAAAGCTTCTTGGCTAAGTGTTGAGGAGTACAGATCCAGCAGCTAGGGCTTGTCTGCTCTGGCTCCAGGCTGTGGTGTTAGCAATTAGTTCTCCTCACATTCCACATCGGACCCCAGAGGAAAATGTTTCCCCATGAGCACAGGCAGGCACTGGAATCATCTCCCAAGGGCAGCAGTGGAGGCCCCAGCATTGGGCCATTTTGAGCCTCAGCTTGCCAGGGTGCTGGGTCAGTTCATTTCAGCTTTGCTGTTACCTGGGAAGGTTGGACCAGGTGATCCTTGGAGTCTCTTTCAACCTGGCAGTCTGGGATTCATCCGAGAGGCTCTTCAGCAGCTGCAGCCTTGGAACTTGAAATAGGAGAATCTTTGGGGATGTGTGATGGGTTGGGTGTTCTCTGCCCCCCCACACTTTGTAAGTCACCCAGACTAGACTCAGTGGCTCTGGAAACTGAATGAAGCTTTATATTGACAGCTTAGCACAAGATACAGGCAGAGAGTCACAATCTCTACAGCTATAGACAGAAACAGACAAGTTAAAAGTGATACAGAAACAAAGCAGCCCTCCCAGAGACCAGAGTCCCCAGGAGGGGCTCCCAACCACCCTTCCACCTTCTTCACACTCCTCTACCTTACCTAAGACTTTGCTTTATGCTCAAGGTAGTTTGGAGGGTGGGTGAGGGGGGTTAGGAAGCAGATGGATTAGTCACACAGGTGGCAGGTTAGGTTAGAGAGGTGCAGCCCACAAAGCCCAGAGAGAGCCTCTGTTATCTGTGTTTGTGTTCTTGTTCCTATACATCTCAGCAAGCCTCTGAGTGCAGTAGGCATCACCTTTGCTTCCTTTCCACAGCCTGCAATCTAATCCTTCTCACCAGAACATTCCAGCTAGCTTCAGCCTAGCACAGGGAGAATCACAGAGCCAGTCAGGGTTGGAAGGGACCACAAGGATCAGATGATCCTAGTTCCAACCCCCCTGCCAGGGGCAGGGACAGCCTAAGAAATTCTTGGTGTTGCCTTTGACCTCCCTGGCTGGATTCAATTCAACCTCTGCCTTGGCTTTCCTAAGCAGCTCTCTAGCTGCTGGGGCAGCTTCTTTATATCCCTCCCCTCCCCCCCCCATTCCAGCTCTCCTTTCTTCCACTCCTTGTAGAGCTTCTGTTGGTGTGACAGTGTTCCAGGAGCTCCTTGCTCAGCCAGGCAGCCCTCCTCAGCCTAAAAGGTGTTGGATAAACTCCTCCTGTCAGCCCAGACAACTGGCACTCCTGATGGGTGAGGGCTTGGCTGGTTTCTGGCACTCCTCCTGTCTGCTCAGGCAGTTGGCATGTTGAGGTGCTGGAAGGTGTCCACAGAAGGGTGACAAAGCTGGTGAGGGGCCTGGAGCACAGCCCTATGAGGAGAGGCTGAGGGAGCTGGGGGTGTGCAGCCTGCAGCAGAGGAGGCTCAGGGCAGAGCTCATTGCTGTCTGCAGCTGCCTGCAGGGAGGCTGCAGCCAGGTGGGGTTGGGCTCTGCTGCCAGGCAGCCAGCAACAGAAGAAGGGGACACAGCCTCAAGCTGTGCTGGGGGAAGTATAGGCTGGAGGTGAGGAGGAAGTTGTTGTCAGAGAGAGTGATTGGCACTGGAATGGGCTGCCCAGGGAGGTGGTGGAGGCACCATCACTGGAGGTGTTCAAGAAAAGCCTGGCTGAGGCACTCAGTGCCATGGTCTGGTTGACTGGATAGGGCTGGGTGCTAGGTTGGAATGGATGATCTTGGAGGTCTCTTCCAACCTGCTTGAATCTATTATTCTATGATGAGTGAAGGCTTGGCTGGTTTCTGGAACTCCTGTCTGCCCAGGCAGTTGGCACTCCTGATGGGTGAGGGCTTGGCTGGTTTCTGGAGGCTGTAGCTGCAGCTGAGCGTGGGCACTGCAGCACTGCCTGGGCACCAGAAGCCCAGAGCTGGGCAGCACAGCCAGGCTGGGGCTGAATCTTTGTTGTCTTCTCAAAGTCTGCCACCTTCTTTACTATTTGTGTACACAGGAGCTTCAGATGTGTCAGAGAGCTGTCAGAACAGACTAACAGGCTGTGCAGAAGCTTCTCACTCTTGGGCACTCTGGAGTTTGGAGAGTTAATAGGTTTTTTTATCTTGAGTGCCTTGAGTCATCATCCCTCAGCTGCTGCTGCTGCTGATCTCTTGCCCTCCACTCTGTGGTGTACAAGGCCCCATTTTTTAAAAAGCAAAAGCAATTTTACTGTAGTCTCCATGATTTAGAGCTTTGTTCCATGCTAAAACACAAAAAACCTCGTGAAGATTTAGCTGCTGTGCAGCTTTTACAACAAGGAGAATTTAGGCTCATGCTTCCTGCAGACTTCTGTTGTTGTTGGCCAAAGTTTTGAGAGAAGTTTTCTCCAGCAGAGAAATGTGCTTGGGTTGAAATGGTCAGAGCTGTATCAGGACAAGAGAGGTTATTCTGCCAGCAGTGTGCCCAGGTGGGCAGCAGAGCCAATGGCATCCTGGGCTGGCTCAGGAGCAGTGTGGGCAGCAGGACAAGGGAGCTGCTTCTGCCCCTGTGCTCAGCACTGCTCAGGCCACCCCTGGAGTGCTGTGTCCAGCTCTGGGCTCCTGAATTGCAGAGAGATGTTGAGGTGCTGGAAGGTGTTGAGAGAAGGGCATCAAGGCTGGGGAGGGGCCTGGAGCACAGCCCTGTGAGGAGAGGCTGAGGGAGCTGGGGGGGTGCAGCCTGCAGCAGAGGAGGCTCAGGGCAGAGCTCATTGCTGTCTGCAGCTGCCTGCAGGGAGGCTGTAGCCAGGTGGGGTTGGGCTCTGCTGCCAGGCAGCCAGCAACAGAACAAGGGGACAGAGGCTGAAGCTGTGCCAGGGCAGGTTGAGGCTGGATGTGAGGAGGAAGTTGTTGTCAGTGAGAGTGATTGGCACTGGAATGGGCTGCCCAGGGAGGTGGTGGAGTGGCTGTGGCTAGAGGTGTTGCAGCCAAGCCTGGCTGGGGCACTTAGTGCCATGGTGTGGTTGGTTGGGCAGGGCTGGGTGCTAGGTTGGACTGGCTGAGCTTGGAGCTCTCTTGCAGCCTGCTTGATTCTATGATTCTATGTCAGGACAAAAGGCCTACCCAAAGGACAAAGAAGTCTTCTCCAGAGTCATCATCCCATAGGATGCAGCCTCAGCCCTGAGGCTTTAGTGTCTGCTCTAGTCAGACCCACTTGAGCGATCTCTTTGGGTGGCACCGAGAGAAAGCAGCCAGAAATGATCTAAAACTGCAGCCTTTTAAATGTGAGCACAAATAACCTGCCCTCTACTAGCCAAAGTTTTTGCTTGGCAATAAAAATTAGCTTAGGAGAATTAGGAAGTCATTTCAAGTACCATAAAGTAGCTGTTGGGAATAAAAAGTGTCGTAACTGCTGAGCGTCGCCCAGTTTCTGCAGGAATGAGTAATTATCATTAATTATCATTCCATTTTATAGTTATTGCCTGTAATTTCAGACTTTAAATACTCTAAAGCATAAACAATGCTAATTTAATTACTGCATGTGAGTGGTTGGGATTTGCATGCAGGGGAAGAAGCCATTGGGGAAGTTTGGTCGGAGGTTTGGAGTGGTGATCAGAGGCTCCCGGAGTAAGGGAGTTAAGCTTCCTGCCCTGGCTGGGGCTGCAGCGAGCAGGCAGCACAGGCTGTGTTCAGCAGAGAGGTAGAATACAGCCCAGGATGCCATTGGCCCTGCTGCCCACCTGGGCACTGCTGCCTCCTCTGCAGCTCCTCTCTGCCAGCACCCCCAGGGCCCTCTCTGCCTGGCTGCTCTCAGCCACTCTGGCCCCAGCCTGTAGCTGCTTGGGGTTGTTGTGTCCAAAGTGTAGACCTCTGCACTTGGCCTTCTTCAGTCTCATCCCATTGGCCTCTCCCCACCCATGCAGCCTGGCCAGGTCCCTCTGCAGGGCTCTGCTACCCTCCAGCACCTCCCCAGCTGCTCCTAGCTTGGTGTCATCTGCAAACTTACTGATGCTAGACTCAGTCCTCTGGTCCAGATCATCAGTAAAGATATTGAACAGCACTGTCCCCTTGGGGGGGCATCACTAGTGACTGGCTGCCAACTTGGGCTGCCCAGGGAGGTGGTAGAGTGGCTGTGGCTGGAGGTGTTGAAGCCAAGCCTGGCTGGGGCACTTAGTGCCATGGTCTGGTTGGTTGGGCAGGGCTGGGTGCTAGGTTGTGCTGGCTGAGCTTGGAGCTCTCTCCCAACCTGGTTGATTCTATGATTCTGTTGATGGGTGCCTGGGAGAAGATGCCAACCCCACCTGGCTACAGGACCCTGAAGCTCATCCAGTCCAACCATTCACAGAATCACAGAATCACAGATTTAAGCAGGTTGGAAGAGACTTGTAGGATCATCGAGTCCAGCCTCCCACCTAACTCTTCTAATTAACTGACCCTTGGCACTAAGTGCCTCATGCAGCCTCCTTTTAAACACTTCCAGGGATGGGGGCTCCATCACCTCCCCAGGCAGCCCATTCCCATGCCAATCTCTCTTGCTGTGAACAACTTCTTCCTCCTAACATCCAGCCTGAACCTCCCGTGGCACAGCTTGAGGCTGTGTCCTCTTGTTCTGTCTCTGGGTGCCTGGCAGCAGAGCCCAACCCCACCTGGCTACAGCCTCCCTTCAGGTAGTTGTAGTTCTCTAGCTCTGCCAAGGCTGGGTCTAAACCCTGGCCCTCAGCACCACAGCTCTGTGGCTCTGAAACACTTCCAGGGGTGGGGATTCAACCACCTCCCTGGGCAGCCTGTGCCAGGCTCTGAGAACCCTTTCAGCAAAGAAATTTCTTCTTATGTCCAATCTAAACCTCCCCTGGGACAACTTGAGGCCATTTCCTCTCATCCTGTCACTTGTCACTAGGTAGAAGAGCCCAACCCCCACCTAGCTCCAGCCTCCTCTCAGGGAGCTGCAGTGAGGTCTCCTCTCAGCCTCTTCTCCAGGCTGCACACCCCCAGCTCCCTCAGCTGCTCCTCCCCAGCTCTGTTCTCCAGACCCTTCCCCAGCTTTGTTGCCCTTCTCTAGACCTGCTCCAGCCCCTCAATGTCCTTCCTGGAGTGAGGTGCCCAAAACTGACCCCAGGAGTCGAAGTGTGGCCTCAGCAGTGCTGAGTCCAGGGGCACAGTCCTGCAGAGGTGCAGAAAGCAGGAGTGAGTCTCCTGCTCTGTCTGTGCTGAACAGCCACAAACCCATTCCCCCTGGTATAAACACCTTACATCGAGTTCACTCACCTGTTTGTGTCTGAAAATGCTGCTGGCAGAACTGTTCTGAGCTTTGGGAAAATCTGGATCTTGATCCTGTTGTTGAAAGTTATTTTCACCTGAATGTGAAACATGCCCCTGAGGCACAGGCAGGAGCTGAAATCACTTTTACTTTTGATTCATTCCATTGTCTGCCTTAATTTCATTGTCAGCTCCAGTCCCCTGTCAGGAGCTGCTTCTCTAACTCTCGTTTTGTCTTTGGCAGTGTGATGGTCACTTAAATCTCTGCTAAGCCATTAACAGAGGAGCTAATGAGCACAGGACAGGGAGCAAATGAGCACAGGACAGGGAGCAAATGAGCACAGGACAGAGAGCAAATCAGCACAGGACAGGGAGCAGATGAGCACAGGACAGGGAGCAAATCAGCACAGCCCTCCTTGGGAGCAGAGCTCTGACCAGAAGCTGTGCTGCAGTGTGGAGCCTGCCTGCATTCACACCAGAGAATCATAGAACCAGTCAGGTTTGGAAGGGACCACAAGGATCACCTAGTTCCAACCCCTCTGCCATGGGCAGGGACACCCTACCCTAGGTCATGCTGCCCAGAGCCTCAACCAGCAACTCTTCAGTGCCTGTGTTGCTAACTGGGTGTGATTCCAGCCTGGGCTGTGGCCATGCAGTGCCCAATTCCTTCCCACTGTCTGCATGGATCCCATTTTCCCTTTAGCCATCCATCCATTTGTGTTGCTGAGGCTCCCTGCCTGGGGGGGTGACTGCCACTGAGCACATCCCAGCCCTTTTGAGCTGCTCTGGAAGCTGTCCCCAGGCTTGCAGGATCATCTCACTCCATGGCTTTAAGGTATTGAGACTCTGTCTGGACTTGTTTGATTTCCCAGGCTGTGCCACAGGCTGCTCCTGTTCAGCTGCTGAGACTCTGAGCTCACCTCTCTGAGCTCTGCACACATTAGCTCAGTCTTGGGTTTTAAGTGCTCATTCTGGAGACTACTGCTTCATCTTGGGTTTAAAGTGGCAGAGAGGAGATTCAAACTGGGTGTTAGGGAAGAGTTCTTTACAGTGAGGGTGGTGAGACACTGGCACAGGTTGCCCAGGGAGGTTGTGGAGCACAGAAGCACCCAACGTGATCAAAGATCACGTTGGGTGCTTCTGTGCTCCACAACCCCCCTGGAGGTGTTCAGGACCAAGTTGGATGAGGTCTTGAGCAACCTGTTCTAGTCTCCAGCCCTGGAGCTGTTCAAAGTCAAGCTTGGCATGGCCCTGAGCAGACTGCTCTGGTTGGAGCTGTCCCTGCTGAGTGCAGAGGGTTGGACATTGGAGGGTCCCTTCCAACCCAATGCATTCTGTGAATGTGTGAAATACACAGGATCAGAGGATCAGAGGATGTCAGGGATTGGAAGGGACCCAAAGAGATCATCCAGTCCAACCCTCTGCCAGAGCAGGACCACACAGTCTGGCTCAAGGCACACATCCAGACAGGCCTGGAAGGCTCCAGAGAAGAAGACTCCACAACCTCCCTGGGCAGCCTGTGCCAGGGCTCTGGGACCCTTCCAGCCAAGAAGTTCCCCCTTGTGTTGAGCTGCAACCTCCTGTGCTGCAGCTTCCATCTATTGCTGCTTGTCCTGTCCCAGGGAGCAGTGAGCAGAGCCTGCCCCCACCTCCTGACCCCCAGCCCTCAGAGAGTTCCAAACATTGATTCAATCCCCTCTCAGTCTTCTCTTCTCCAGACTAAGCAGCCCCAGGGCCCTCAGCCTCTCCTCACCCGGCAGTGCTTCTGTCCCCTCATCATCCTCGTAGCTGTTTCCTGGACTCTCTCCAGCAGATCCCTGTCCCTCTTCAATGGGGGAGCCCAAAACTGAAGGCAGTACTCAAGGTGAGGTCTCAGCAGGGCAGAGTAGAGGGGAGGAGAACCTGCCTTGATCTGCTGGACACACTCTACTTAATACACTCCAAGATCCCACTGACCCTCCTGGGCACCAGGGCACACTGCTGAGATCCCACTGACCCTCCTGGGTACCAGGGCACACTGCTGAGATCCCACTGACCCTCCTGGGCACCAGGGCACACTGCTGAGATCCCACTGACCCTCCTGGGTACCAGGGCACACTGCTGAGATCCCACTGACCCTCCTGGGTACCAGGGCACACTGCTGAGATCCCACTGACCCTCCTGGGTACCAGGGCACACTGCTGAGATCCCACTGACCCTCCTGGGCACCAGGGCACACTGCTGAGATCCCACTGACCCTCCTGGGTACCAGGGCACACTGCTGAGATCCCACTGACCCTCCTGGGTACCAGGGCACACTGCTGAGATCCCATCGTCCCTCCTGGGCACCAGGGCACTTTGCTGTCCAAGGGACAGAGTTGCCCTGACAATGGGTGGAGAACTGGGGGCTGGGATGCCAGCTCTGCCCAGTGCCCATGGCTCCTCTGTTTAGTTACTGCTTGCTGGACAGGCACTGCTGTGTCATCTGTGCTCACAAGAGCTGCTGCTGAGCTGCTGGCCCCATCCTTGTGTTCCAGTGTTCACTCTATGTTGAGAATAAATTCTCCCTTCCTTTTTTTGCTGCTGTGGTGCAGTGCCTGGGACCCCTTAGCCATACCTCAGCTCCTGCTAATCTGCTTTCCTCTCCCTTGCTTGTGACACAAGGAGCAGTAGTGCCCTGCTTGGACGGTGACTTTGCTGCTGCTGTGTTTTATTGCTGCTCAGATGGGGAATATTCAAACCTCTCCATGCCCTGTCAGGCCTTGCTGACGTGACAGAAATGAGATTTATTCAGCCTGGTGCTTCCAGAAGTAAGCAGGTCAAGCAGGATTGGCTTGCCATGAGGGGAAGAGATCTGCACTGGGTTAATACTTTGCCCTGAGTGTGGGAGGGGAGGGATGTGTGGGTCCAGCTGGGTGTAATTTGCAGTACCAGTTACAAGCTCAAGCAAACCACAGTGAAGACTGCTTAGGTTTAGAAACAAATGCTTCAGGAGGTGAATTTCAAGATGGCATTTAGCTGGACCTGAGCAAAGCCTTTGCCACTTTCCCACACCACAGCCTGGTCTCCAGGCTGGTGCCACATGGGTTTGGTGGGTGGAGCACTGATGGATAAAGAAGTGGCTTGGTGGCTGCAGCCAAAGAGTGGCTGTCAAAGGCTCCATGGACAAGTGCAGGCAGTGACAAGCAGAGTCCCTCAGGGATCAGTGCTGGCACCAGTCTGGTTAACCATCTCTGTGGGTGCCATGGGCAGAGGCACTGAGTGCAGCCTCAGCAGGTTTGCTGCCCACACCAAGCTGTGTGGTGCAGCAGCCAGGCTGGAGGGCAGGGATCCAGCCAGAGGGACCTGCACAGGCTGCAGAGGTGGGCACAAGCCAAGCTCAGGAGGTTCAACAAGACCAAGGGCAAGGTCCTGCAGCTGGGGCGAGGCAATGCCAAGCACAACTCCAAGCTGGGCAGTGAGTGGCTGGAGAGCAGCCCTGAGGAGAGGGACTTGGGGGTGCTGCTGGAGGAGAAGCTCAGCAGGAGCCAGCAGTGTGCACTTGCAGCCCAGAGAGCCAAGCAGAGCCTGGGCTGCAGCAGCAGCAGTGTGGCCAGCAGGGCCAGGGAGGGGATTCTGCCCCTCTGCTCTGCTCTGCTCTGCTCTGCTCTGCTCTGCTGAGACCCCACCTGGAGTCCTGCATCTAGCTCTGGAGCCCTGGGCCAAGAGGGCTGTGGAGATGCTGGAGAGTGTCCAGAGCAGGGCCAGGAGGATGCTCAGAGGCTGCAGCAGCTCTGCTGTGAGCACAGACTAAGAGTTGGGGATTCTCTTGATGCTGGTGTAGAGGAGAGGTCTGTGGGACCAAATGGGTGCACAGAGCCTGAGAGGAGAGACTGGGGAGAAAAAGAGAGCATGGGAATGTCTTAAACTGACTTGGCTGAGAAAGGCAACTCACTGTGTAGGCTGCCCAGGGTTAACTGAGCAGCCTAAACCGCCCTGGTGGACCCAAATGCCATCCTCACTGCAGATCCCCTAGAAGGCTCCAAGCACAGAAGAATGCTTTCAGGCTGATCAGTGTGGGAACTCAGCTGAGTGTCTGTAGTCCCTGGGGTGGATGCAGAGAAATTCTGTGCTCAGAGACATTACTCAGAAGTTGTTCTTACCTGGCAGGGAGGGAGCTTGGCAGGAGCCTGGCTTAGCTCTGGTTTGGCCAATCGTTTCCCCAGGTCCTTCACACCCAGCACAATGTCACAGTGGCCATTAGCATCTAAATGTGCCCATGCCAATTCCCAGGACCCTTCTCAGCAGATTCATTAGAGCTGTCCAGGTGCTGTACAAATGATCCCCTCTGAGCTTCAGGTGCTCACCGTTTGGATGTTTCACTGCAAGAAAGACACTGAGGGGCTGGAGTGGGTCCAGAGAAGGGCACCAGAGCTGGGGCACAGGGCTGGAGAGGAGCAGCTGAGGGAGCTGGGGGTGTGCAGCCTGGAGAAGAGGAGGCTCAGGGAGTCCTCATTGCTCTCTTCAGGGAGCTGCAGGCAGCAATGAGCTCTGCCCTGAGCCTCCTCTGCTGCAGGCTGCACCCCCCCAGCTCCCTCAGCCTCTCCTCACAGGGCTGTGCTCCAGGCCCCTCCCCAGCCTTGCTGCCCTTCTCTCAACACCTTCCAGCACCTCAACATCTCTCTGCAATGGAGGAGCCCAGAGCTGGACACAGCACTCAAGGTATGGCCTGAGCAGTGCTGAGCACAGGGGCAGAAGCAGCTCCCTTGTCCTGCTGCCCACACTGCTCCTGAGCCAGCCCAGGATGCCATTGGCTCTGCTGCCCACCTGGGCACTGTTGCCTCCTCTTCAGCTCCTCTCTGCCAGCACTCCAGCTCCCTCTCTGCCTGGCTGCTCTCAGCCACTCTGTGCCCAGCCTGTAGCACTGCTTGGGGTTGTGGTGGCCAAAGTGCAGATCCCTGCCCTTGGCCTGCTTGGAAATACTGCAGAAATCCAACCCCATCCCCAGGACTTTTCCTGCCTTGGTTGTTCCCTGCTGCTTTCCTAAAATTAATGACTTTTACCCACACCAAAAAAAAAAAGTAAACTCCACAGGAGAGCAATCAATGCAGGAGCCCATCACAGACAAAGTGCTGGCAGTGAAGCAGAGCATCCAGCATGGGCTGGGCAGGGGAGAATGTCAATAAGAAAATTGATTCCTGTTGCACTTTTGCAACAACCACAACAAATTACTGAATTATGAATAGCCATCAGTTAGGGTTGGGGTTTTTTTCCCCCCCCCTCTCCTCCTCCTTTCATTCTTGTCACATTTTCCTCTTGACTCTCTGCCTCTCTCAAACTAATTGAGTGAAGAAATATGTCAAAGGAGCACCAGAGCAGTAGGGGATCAAGCAAGGAGCAATGTTCTGCTAGGAGCATGCCCCTGCTTACTTTGGTGCTGTACAAGGTTTAAAAAGAGACTTTTTTTGTTCAAAGCTGCCAAATATCTGCAATTCTTTTTCTCCCTTGGTTTACTTAGCTTCCTTAGAGCTGCTTGGCCAAAGTCCCTCCCCAGCTCTCCTGGAGCCCCTTCAGGTACTGGAAGGCTGCTGTAAGGTCTCTCTGGAGCCTTCTCTTCTCCAGGCTGAGCAGCCTCAACTCTCTCAGCCTGTCCTCATAGCAGAGGTTCTCCAGCCCTGTGATCATTATCTTGATCTAGGGATCATGGCTCTGATCTAAGGCAGAGTGTCCCTGCCCATGGCAGGGGGGTTGGAACTAGGTGATCCTTGTGGTCCCTTCCAACCGTGACTGATTCTGTGATTCTCTGATCATCTTGGTGGCCTCTTAGTGCCATGGTCTGGTGGATTGGATAGGACTGGGTGCTAGGTTGGACTGGATGAGCTTGGAGCTCTCTTCCAGCCTGATTCTAGGATTCTCTGGCCCTGTGCTGGTCCTGGCTGCCTGTCTCACTCCTAGCAAAGTCCCCTGCCCAGTGATGCAAACACTGATCCCTCTGCTCCCCAGTGTTGGTTTGGCCAATGTAGAGAGCAGAGTTCATGAGGCCATCTCCCAGCTAGGAGCTGGCTGATTCTATGATTCCATGCTTCTGGTCTCACCAGCAGGTTCATATCCTTGTGTTGAGGGCCCCAGAGGTGGACACAGCCCTGCAGGTGAGATCTGAGCAGAGCAGAGGAGCAGGATCCCCTCTCTCCATCTCTGGTCACACTGCTTTGGATGCAGCCCAGGTTTCCATTGGCCTTCTGGGCCCATTGCTCACATCCAGCTTCTCATCCACCAACACTTCCAGTTCCTTTCCCCACCAGGCTGCTCTGTCACATCATCCCCCAGCCTGCAGTGATGAGCAGGATTGCTCTGGCAGGAGCCTGCACTTGGCCTTGCTGAGCCTCATGAAGCTGAGCAGTGAGCTGGTAAGGCCAGAGAGCTCTCCACAGGAGCTCCCTCCTGACCTCAGCTCCTGTGATCAATAGAGACAATAAAAATAAGAACAGAGAGAGTTAATATCCTCCATTTGCTTTTATTTGCTTCCCACTTCCAGCAGGCCTGGGCACTTGGCACATAAGCACCTGGCTCTTTGTTTTAGGAGGCTGTTTAGTCCTGGCTAACAAATCACTGCCCTTGCCCCAAAGGCTGCCAGTGGCTGGGAGTGCCCAGGGGTGCCTCAGCCTGGGGAGCTTCGGTACAGAGCAAAGCTGAGGGTAGTGGCAGCTTCTGAGCCAGCAATGTCACATCTCCAGTTACAAACCTGGAGCACAGCCCTGTGAGGAGAGGCTGAGGGAGCTGGGGGTGTGCAGCCTGCAGCAGAGGAGGCTCAGGGCAGAGCTCATTGCTGCCTGCAGCTGCCTGCAGGGAGGCTGTAGCCAGGTGGGGTTGGGCTCTGCTGCCAGGCAGCCAGCAACAGAAGAAGGGGACCCAGCCTCAAGCTGTGGCAGGGCAGGTTGAGGCTGGATGTTAGGAGGAAGTTGTTGTCAGAGAGAGTGATTGGCATTGGAATGGGCTGCCCAGGGAGGTGGTGGAGTGGCTGTGGCTGGAGGTGTTGCAGCCAAGCCTGGCTGGGGCACTGAGTGCCATGGTCTGGTTGGTTGGGCAGGGCTGGGTGCTAGGCTGGGCTGGCTGAGCTTGGAGCTCTCTTCCAGCCTGGCTGGTTCGATGACTTTATGAAGTCCAGCACATTCCAGCACCTCAACATCTCTCTTGAATGGAAGAGCCCACAACTGGACACAGCACTCAAGATGTGGCCTGAGCACAGGGGCAGAAGAAGCTCCCTTGCCCTGCTGCCTACACTGCTCCTGAGCCAGCCCAGGATGCCATTGGCTCTGCTGCCCACCTGGGCATACTGCTGCCTCCTCTTCAGCCTACATCCCTCATGAGGGCTGAGCCTGGCTGCAGCAGGAAGGAGATTTCAGCAGCTGCAGCTTGCAGGCTGCACCAAGGGCAGCTGGAGTTGGTAAAGAGCTTTTATTTTGAGACCAAATAAAGTGGAGCTCAGCGTGCTGCATGTCCCCAAATATTAGTTTAACTGCCTGTTTACAGTCCCAACCATAAAGGGGGAAATACAGTCCATAAAAAAGACCTCCTGAAGCAACATTTAGAGCACTGGAGGAAGGAGAGGATTGTTTAAACAGAGGCCATAAATTTAATATGGTAACATTATTGCCACCCAGGATTTTATTGATTCCATCTCTCCCAGTTACTTATCTAGAAATTTATTGTGCCTGGTTCCACCCTTATTTAACCACCATTCCCACAAAGGAATTATTAATGAGCTATTAGCTGAGCAACGAAGAGGAGAGTTATTTAAACCAAATGAAGCATCAGAGGCAAGCACAAATCATGGAATCACAGAATCAGGCAGGGTTGGAAGGGACCACAAGGAGCAGCCAGTTCCAACCCCCCCTGCCATGGCCAGGGACACCCTGCCCTAGAGCAGGCTGCACACAGCCTCAGCCAGCCTGGCCTTAAACACCTCCAGCCATGGGGCCTCAAGCACCTCCCAAGCACAGCTCCAGGCTGGGTGGGGAATGGCTGAGAGCAGCCCTGAGGAGCAGGACCTGAGGGTCTGGGGTGATGAAAAGCTCAACAGGAGCCTGCAGTGTGAGTGCAGCCCAGACACAACTCTGTGCTGGGCTGCAGCAAGAGCAGTGTGGGCACAGGGCAAGGGAGGGGATTCTGCCCCTCGGCTCTGCTCTCCTCACACCCCACCTGCAGTCCTGGGTCCAGTTCTGGAGCCCCCAGCACAAGCAGGACGTGGAAGTGTTGGAGGCAGTGCAGAGGAGGCCACCAAGATGCTGAGAGGGCTGCAGCAGCTCTGCTGTGAGCACAGGCTGAGAGAGTTGGGGCTGTGCAGCCTGGAGAGGAGAAGGCTTTGAGGAGACCTTGGAGTGGCCTTGCAGGATCTGAAGAGGGCTCCAGGAGGGCTGTGGAGAGACTACTGAGAAGTTCTGGGAATGAGAGGATGAGGAGGAATGGGTTTGAAGTGGCAGAGGGGAGATTGAAAGTGGCTGCTAGGAAAGGGTTGTTTGCAGTGAGGGTGGTGAGAGACTGGCACAGGTTGAGGGTGGTGAGAGACTGGCACAGGTTGAGGGTGGTGAGAGACTGGCACAGGTTTCCCAGGGGGGTTGTGGAGCACAGAATCACCCAACGTGATCAAAGATCAAAGATCACATTGGGTGATTCTGTGCTCCACAACCTCCCTGGAGGTGTTCAGGACCAGGTTGGATGAGGTCTTGAGCAACCTGTTCTAGTGTGAGGTGTCCCTGCCTATGGCACAGGGGGGTTGGAACTGGCTGAACTTTGAGGTCACTTCCAACCTAACCCATTCTATGATGCTATGATCATGGACTTTAGGTCTGCCAAGGCTGGGGCTAAGCCATGGCCCTCAGCACCACATCTCTGTGGCTTTGAAACCCCTCCAGGGATGGGCATTCAGCCACCTCCCTGGGCAGCCTGTGCCAGGCTTTGAGAGCCTTTCAGAGAAGAATTAGTAATTTCCATGAGGCTCTGAGTAATTGCTCACATGCTGGACCTAAAAATAATTGCAGAAGGTCTTTGGTGAATCACTTTGGGCCGAGTCTCAGAAGTCTCCAGCTTCTGAAGTGCAGGGGAAGTGTTGAATGCTTCACTTCCTGGGATGATTTTTGGTTTGCTCAGCACTGACATCAACATTCCCACGAGAAGAGAAAGTTTCCCCTTTTAGGAAGGGCTAAGTGCATCCTGTGTGCCACTTAGTGAGCTTTTCAGGGAGCTTAGAGAGCATCCACTTGCCAGCTGGGTCAGTGTCTGAGAGCTGGGGCTAGGTGAATGCCAACCTCTTCAAACAGCCGAGCTGGGTCCACGAACAAGAGGCTCAGGTTCCTGTGGTACTGTTTCAGAGCAGCCCCTGAGGGACAGGAGTTATCAGACCAGGGCTGTACAGCACTGCAGACCTGAGCTGCTTTGTGTCTTGCTTTATGTGTGTGAGAAGCACTGGTGCCTGGCTTGTGGCAGCTGAAGGGAGGAGAGCTGCAGCTGTTAGCAGAGCTCTGCTGTTTGCAGCCCCCAGCCCACCCTGAGCAGTGCCTGCATCAGCCTTGGCTTGTGGCAGCTGAAGGGTGGAGAGCTGCAGCTATTAACAGAGCTCTGCTGTTTGCAGTCCCCAGCCCACCCTGAGCAGTGCCTGCATCAGCCTTGGCTTGTGGCAGCTGAAGGGTGGAGAGCTGCAGCTATTAACAGAGCTCTGCTGTTTGCAGTCCCCAGCCCACCCTGAGCAGTGCCTGCATCAGCCTTGGCTTGTGGCAGCTGAAGGGTGGAGAGCTGCAGTTGTTAGCAGAGCTCTGCTGTTTGCAGCCCCCAGCCCACCCTGAGCAGTGCCTGCATCAGCCTTGGCTTGTGGCAGCTGAAGGGAGGAGAGCTGCAGTTGTTAGCAGAGCTCTGCTGTTTGCAGCCCCCAGCCCACCCTGAGCAGTGCCTGCATCAGCCTTGGCTTGTGGCAGCTGAAGGGTGGAGAGCTGCAGCTGTTAGCAGAGCTCTGCTGTTTGCAGCCCCCAGCCCACCCTGAGCAGTGCCTGCTGGCATTGCCTCCTTGGCTGGAGGCTTTAGGAAGCAGAGATCAGATCCTTGGCTGAAGGTGAAAGAGCCAAAGTTCAGCCAAGGTTGTTGCTGCTGTAGCCTCCTGAGCTCTCTGCTCTTACACCAGAGGGTAACCATTAGCTGGGACTTCTCTCCTGAGGGGTGGGCAAGGAAGCAGCCACAGAGCTCTGCAGCTTGCAGAAGGCTTCTCCAGGTCTTCCTTCACAAGCATTGAGTTTGCTTCAGTCCCTCTCCTGGGCCTGGCATTAAACACTCCCTTGGAAATTCATTACCCTGCTATGAAAAATGAATTTAATTGATGAATGAAGACTGGTTTGGTGCCACTGCCTTTCCATCTTCCTGCTCAAACCTTTCAGCCTGTAACAGATGTGTGAGGAAAGGACTAAATCCATCCTCATCCCTTGCAGCCTGAGAGCTGCCACTCACCCTGCCAGCCCCCAGGAAGGGAGATGGAGCTCAGTGCTTGGCTCAGCTTTGGCTCCTCAACAAGGGACAGGGCTGTAGAAACGTGGAGGTGACACAGATGTCTTTGTCCCCCCTCCCCTTGCAGAGGACAGAGAAACCAGAATCACTTCTTTCTCTTTGCTTAGAGCTTGTCACTGTTCAAAAAGCTGTGGATGAAGTCTCTGCCCACAGACCCCTCAAAGATTTACCTCTTCTGTGTGCTTCAGCAGTTGTTGAAATCTCTGTTCTGATCCCTGGAACACAGCTGTGGTGTAAGAGAAGCTGAGCTCACAGCACTGCCCTGCTGGGAGGCTCTGCTCTGTGGAGGTTTGTACCCTGCAACATTTCTGTAACAGCTTGAAGTGGCAAAACAGGTTTGGAGTCTGAAAGTGCCCTGACCTTTGTTAGTGGTCAGTGCTTTGATGCCTAGAATGGGTTGGGTTGGAAGAGACCTTAAAGATCCAACCTCCTGCCACTGGCAAGGACACCTCCTGCCAGCCCAGCTTGCTCAAGGCTCCATCCAGCCTGGCTAGGGACGCTTCCAGGGTTGGACCTTCCACATCTTCTCTGGGCAACCTGTTCCAGAGCCTCACCACCCTCCTGGGGAAGAATTTCTACCCAATGTCTCACCTCAATCTATCTTCTCCCAGTGTGAAACCATTACCTCTCATCCTGTCGCTCCATGCCATTGTCAGATGTCTCTCTCCAGCTCTCCTGTAGCCCCCTTCATGTCCTGAAGTGCTCTCTGGGGTCTCCCTAGAGCCTTCTTTCATTCCCTGGTTTCCTTTTCCCTACCGAGCCAGCAGAGTGCCCAGGAGGCCAAGAAGGCCAACAGCATCCTGGCCTGGATCAGAGCTGGTGTGAGCAGCAGGAGCAGGGAGCTGCTCATCCCCCTGTGCTCAGCACTCCTGAGGCCACTCCTTGAGTACTGTGCCCAGTTTTGGTCACCACAGCACAGGAGGGACATTGAGGTGCTGGAGCAGGGGCAGAGAAGGGCAGAGAGGCTGGGGAGAGCTCTGGCAAACATGGCCTGTGAGGAGGGGCTGAGGGAGCTGGGGGTGTTGAGTCTGGAGAAGAGGAGGCTGAGAGGGGACCTTAGTGCCCTCTACAGCTACCTAAAAGGAGGTTGCAGTGAGGCTGGAGCTGGTCTCTTCTCCCCACTTACTAATGACAGGACAAGAGGAAATGGCCTCAAGCTGCACCAGGGCAGGTTTAGGTTGGCTGTTGGGAGGAAGCTCTTTCCTGAGCAGGTGCTCAGGCACTGGCACAGGCTGCCCAGGGAGGTGCTGGAGTCACCATCCCTGGAGGTGTTTAGAGGAGAGTGGCTGTGGTGCTTGAGGCTGTGGTCTGGTGATGAAGGCTGCTGGGATGCAGGTTGGACTGGCTGACCCTGGTGGTCCTTTGCAACCACAGCGATTCCTGGTGCTGAGATGCTGTGCTGAGGGGTTTGGGTTAGCCAAGGACTTGTCAGTGTGGAACTCATGATTGGTCTTGATCATAGAATCACGGTATCATAGAATCAGGCAGGTTGGAAGAGAGCTCCAAGCTCAGCCAGCACAACCTAGCACCCAGCCCTGCCCAACCAACCAGACCATGGCACTAATTGCCCCAGCCAGGCTTGGCTGCAACACCTCCAGCCACAGCCACTCCACCACCTCCCTGGGCAGCCCATTCCAATGCCAATCACTCTCTCTGACAACAACTTCCTCCTAACATCCAGCCTCAACCTGCCCAGGCACAGCTTGAGGCTGTGTCCCTTTCTTCTGTTGCTGGGTGCCTGGCAGCAGAGCCCAACCCCACCTGGCTACAGCCTCCCTGCAGGCAGCTGCAGGCAGCAATGAGCTCTGCCCTGAGCCTCCTCTGCTGCAGGCTGCACCCCCCCAGCTCCCTCAGCCTCTCCTCACAGGGCTGTGCTCCAGGCCCCTCCCCAGCCTTGCTGCCCTGCTCTGGGCACCTTCCAGCACCTCAACATCTCTCTGCAATGGAGGAGCCCAGCACTGGACACAGCACTCCAGGTGTGTCCTGAGCAGTGTTGAGCACAGGGGCAGAAGAACCTCCCTTGATCTTGAAGGTCTTTTCCACTCTAAGGACCTCTGTGAAGTTCCACTGGGATGTTGGTGAGGTGTTAGGGAATAGAAGTGAGTGAAGAGGCAGCTCCTTGGGTCAGAACAGCACAACAGAGACTGCTGCAATTTGCAGCATGTAAGACACAGCCAAATATTTGCTATTTTCTTCATTTTTTTTCCCCCCCAGCTTGCCAAAGAGAATAGAAACTTGGAGGGAATGGAGAGCTGGGGAAGGACAGGACAAATGATAAAGAGATGGAGGCTTTGATTTATAAGGAGAGATTAAAGTGCCAAGGTGTGAATGGCTTGACTAAACAGCTTTTAAAATTGGACTTCAGAAGTCATCTGAGAGCAGCTGAAGGGTGTCTGCACCCCCCCGGGGGGGAGAGGCTGTTGAGGGTGCTCAGAGGGGATATAACTTTCAGCAGGGAATGAAACAGCACAAAGCAAAACTGAAGAGGAATAACTCAAACTGAATGGGGGAGCTTGGGCTGTGCTGCTGACGATTTGTCCCTGTTTTGGAGTGAGAGAGATGTTGAAACCTTCCTGTATGGCTTTTGATGAGATACTACAGAGACCATAAGTTCTGCCTTACAGGCTGCTGGCATCAGCTGCTGGCTGCCTGCAGGAGCAGAGCAGGGGGGCAGTGGGGAAGTGGAGCTGGTTCACCTCACACAGCTCAGGCAAGTAGATGGAAGCCACAGATGGTTGTTTCTCTCCAGGGCCAAGAGGGGCTCTTCCTTCTAGAGAAGATGCTGTGGGTGACCTGGTGTGGGCAATCTCAGCAGAGCAGATCTGAGCTCAGGTAGTCACTCTCCTGGGCTTCATGTGCCTGCTTTGGAGCTCCATGGTGCCACTGCCTGGCCTGCTGCCCGCTGGCACCTTCTGGGGCAGAGCCAGCTTGGAGTTGGGGATGCAGCACAGTTGCAGCCCAGGGTGAAGGATTGCTGTCTACAACTACCTGAGGGGAGGCTGTAGCCAGGTGGGGTTGGGCTCTGCTGCCAGGCAGCCAGGGACAGAACAAGGGGACACAGCCTCAAGCTGTGCCAGGGCAGGTTCAGGCTGGAGGTGAGGAGGAAGTTGTTGTCAGAGAGAGTGATTGGCATTGGAATGGGCTGCCCAGGGAGGTGGTGGAGTGGCTGTGGCTGGAGGTGTTGATGCCAAGCCTGGCTGGGGCACTTAGTGCCATGGTGTGGTTGGTTGGGCAGGGCTGGGTGCTAGGCTGGGCTGGCTGAGCTTGGAGCTCTCTTCCAACCTGGCTGATTCTCTGATTCTCTGTGTGTGGAGTTTCAGCTGGATGCAGATTCACAGAGTGGGTTGGGTTGGAAGGGACCTTAGAGATCAGCTAGTTCCAACCCCCTGCCATGGGCAGGGACACTTCCCCCTGGAGAAGGTCTTATGTGAGCTGGGAAGTCCCCAGGTGAGCACTTGGTGTGCAGCTGAGTAGGTGGTGCCAGGCATCTGCAGAGGAGAGCTCCGCAGTGCCTGAGGCAAAACTCTGCTGGCAGGAGATGCTTCATCCCATAATTACCTGAGGGTTGTTGCTCCTTGGGAGTGACAGCTGTGAGCCCTGTGGACCTCTGGAAGCAGGGCAAAAGCAGGACTGTTGGAGGCTGAAAACTTGCATGTGGCTTACTTAAGATGCTGAGGATTTAGCTTTTGTAATTTCTACCTGAGAAAACAATTTCCTCAGGTGCAAGGTGCACAGGGAGGAGATGGCAGCAGATGGAGAGGAAGATGCTTCTGCTGCAAGCACTATCAGCTCCTTCCAGCATTGTGGATCAGCACAATTCCAAGCACAACTCCAGGCTGGATGGGGAATGGCTGAGAGCAGCCCTGAGGAACAGGACCTGGGGGGCTAGGGGCATGAAAAGCTCCACAGGAGCCTGTAGTGTGAGTGCAGCCCAGACACAACCCTGTGCTGGGCTGCAGCAAGAGCAGTGTGGGCACAGGGCAAGGGAGGAGATTTTGCCCCTTGGCTCTGCTCTCCTCAGACCCCACCTGCAGTCCTGGGGGCAGTGCTGGAGCCCCCAGCACAAGCAGGACATGGAAGTGTTGGAGGCAGTGCAGAGGAGGCCACCAAGATGCTGAGAGGGCTGCAGCAGCTCTGCTGTGAGCACAGGCTGAGAGAGTTTGGGCTCTGCAGGCTGGAGAAGAGAAGACTTTGAGACTTGGAGTGGCCTTGCAGGATCTGAAGGGGGCTATAGGAAGGATGGGGGGGGACTATTGATAAGGTCTGGGAATGAATGGAGGAGGAATGGGTTTGAAGTGGGAGAGGGGAGATTGAAAGTGGCTGTTAGGAAAGGGTTGTTTGCAGTGAGGGTGGTGAGAGACTGGCAGAGGTTGAGGGTGCTGAGACACTGGCACAGGTTTCTCAGGGAAGTTGTGGAGCACAGAAGCACCCAACGTGATCAAAGATCCCTGGAGGTGTTCAGGACCAGGCTGGATGAGGCCTTGAGTGACCTGTTCTAGTGGGAGGTGTCCCTGCCTATGGCAGGGGGTTGGAACTGGCTGAGCTTTGAGCTCCCTTCCAACCTAAACCATTCCCTGACTCTATCATTCCAGGCACAGTAGCTTGTCAGGGCACTGTGGAGCAGTGCTCTGGGGGTGCTTCTGCTTCTCCAGGAAGCAAACCCACACCTTGCCTGTGTCCCAAAGTGCATTTTCCTCTTTGCAGAAGATAAGCACAGCTGCAGGCTTTACAAACTGAGTTTTCTTTCCTGTTTAGATATCCTTTCTGTTCCCAGTTGTGCTGAAGTTCTCAGGCTGTGCTGTCACTGGGAGGACGTTTCCCATCCACTCAGCATCATTCAGATGCTGCTCTTTAACGCTGCTGTAATAGGCCAGAAGTAGATAAAAGAGATCTGGTGATGTGATTCAAAATTAGCAATCACATTCTGTTTGTTCCCTTCTGAGGGAGCACAGAACAGCTCCCAAGTACTGTGGCATTATCTTGCTGCCTGTCTGTCCTCTGGAGTAATTGTAAAGGATTTCCAAATGCCAGAGATGGAGACAGCAGCTGCAGGCACAGGGAAGCTGCTGAGGAAGTGAGAGTCTTGAATCACAGAATCATGTTGCTTGGAAAAGCCCTTTCAGATCCTCCAGTCTTTAATTCTGCCAAGGATGGAGCTAAAGGTGATGAGGGGCCTGGAGCACAGCCCTGGGAGAGGAGGCTGAGGGAGCTGGGGGGGTGCAGCCTGCAGCAGAGGAGGCTCAGGGCAGAGCTCATTGCTGCCTGCAGCTGCCTGCAGGGAGGCTGTAGCCAGGTGGGGTTGGGCTCTGCTGCCAGGCAGCCAGCAACAGAAGAAGGGGACCCAGCCTGAAGCTGTGGCAGGGCAGGTTGAGGCTGGATGTTAGGAGGAAGTTGTTGTCAGAGAGAGTGATTGGCACTGGAATGGGCTGCCCAGGGAGGTGGTGGAGTGGCTGTGGCTGGAGGTGTTGAAGCCAAGCCTGGCTGGGGCACTTAGTGCCATGGTGTGGTTGGTTGGGCAGGGCTGGGTGCTAGGTTGGGCTGGCTGAGCTTGGAGCTCTCTTCCAACCTGTTCTGTTCTGTTCTGTTCTGTTCTGTTCTGTTCTGTTCTGTTCTGTTCTGTTCTGTTCTATTCTTCTGCATTCTATTCTATTCTAATTCTATTCTCTGCAGTTAACTCCATGAAATCATAGAATCACAGAATCACAGAATCACAGAATGAGGCAGGCTGGAAGAGAGCTCCAAGCTCAGCCAGCACAACCTAGCACCCAGCCCCATACAGTCACCCAGACCATGGCACTAAGTGCCCCAGCCAGGCTTGTCCTGAACAATGAAGAGGTTTGCTCTGTGTGGAGTGGGGGCAAGAGCCTGGCCAGGTTTTGGTGTGGCAGTGGAACATGGGAGCATGCCTGCAGTTGGCAGGACTCTTAAAATATTGATTTTATTGGTTTCTCCCCTTGAGGGAGAAACCTCCAAAATGAGGCACAATTCATAGGACTGCTTTTGGGGTTGTGGCTGAAAGGAGCTTGGCTGTATTTATGTGTGGACCTCAAGGGGCAGGACCCTTTGTTCAGCAACAGCAAATCACTCGGTGCCAGCACCTGAGCCCAGACCCACAGGTTGCCTATCACCATGACAGGCTTGACCCCAGCTTTTGTGGGTCCTCACCTCTCTATTTCATCTGCTAACCTCCTGTGGGTGCTTGGCCTCTCTCCCTTCGTTCCTCCAGCTCATGGGCTGGCAGCTGGAGGTGACTTCAATTTGTGTTCCCATGTCTTGGGGTCTTCTGGTGTCTGTCAAAGGCAGCAGCAGCTGCTGTTGTGCCAGGACAGAGCCAGCAGCTCTCACCTTGAAGAGGTGCTGGAATTGTTAGCATGAGGTAATGGATGAGCTCACAGCATAATAAAACCTCAGATCAAGAAATCAGGGAATCAGTCTCAGAATCCTTTGGGTGGGAAAAGCCCTTTGAGCTCCTCAGGTCCAACTGTTTGTCCCCTTTGCTCTGCCCTGCTGAGACCTCACCTCCAGCTCTGCTGTCCCCAGCATAAAGGCACAGAGCTGCTGGAGTGAGGCCAGAGGAGGCCACAAGGATGAGCCAAGGGCTGGAGCAGCTCTGCTGTGAGCACAGGCTGAGGGAGCTGGGGGGGTGCAGCCTGAAGAGGAGAAGGCTCCAGGGGGACCTCAGAGCTGCCTGCAGTGCCTGAAGGGATCCAGCAGGAAGGCTGCAGAGTTAGGAGAGTCAAGGAGAGAATCATGGAGTGGCTCAGGTAGGAAGGGCTCTCAGAGCTCATCTGCTCCAACCCCCTGCCATGGGCAGGGACACCTCTCAGCTACACTCAGCTGTTCAAGGCATTGAACACCCCCAGAGAGGAGCCATCCACAGAGCCTCCCTGGGCAGCCTGTGCCAGACTCTCACCACCCTTGCCCTGCAGAACTTCTTCCTCAGCTCCAGTCTAACCCTGCTGTCCCTCAGCTTCAAACCATTCCCCCTTGGCCTGTCTCTGGACAGGAAAAGTCTCCCTGCAGCCTTCCTGCAGGCTCCCTTTGGGCACTGGCAGGTAGCTCTTAGGTCCTGTCCTTCCCAGTCATGAGAACTGAGGTCTGGATTCTCCAGCTCTGCTATTTCAAGTCACAGGATCTCAGGCTCACAGATGTCAGGGGTTGGAAGGGACCCAAAGAGTTCATCCAGTCCAACCCCCCTGCCACAGCAGGGCCACACAATCCAGCTCAGGGCACACAGAACACATCCAGACAGGCCTGGAAGGCTCCAGAGAAGGAGACTCCACAACCTCTCTGGGCAGCCTGTGCCAGGGCTCTGGGACCCTTCCAGGCAAGAGGTTCCCCCTTGTGCTGAGCTGCAACCTCCTGTGCTGCAGCTTCCATCCATTGCTGCTGCTCCTGTCCCAGGCAGCAGTGAGCAGAGCCTGTCCCCCCCTCCTGACCCCCAGCCCTCAGAGAGTTCCAAACATTGATTCAATCCCCTCTCAGTCTTCTCTTCTCCAGGCTAAGCAGCCCCAGGGCCCTCAGCCTCTCCTCACCAGGCAGTTCTCCAGTCCCCTCCTCATCCTCACAGCCGTCCCTTGGACTCTCTCCAGCAGGTCCCTGTCCCCCTTCAACTGGGGAGTCCCAAACTGCAGGCAGCACTCAAGATGGGGTCTCAGCCTCACTGCTCTCAGCTCAGCATCTACCTCTAAGGAAAGTCTTTTGAGTCTTCCTTGCCTGGGTAAAATGTGTCTGAGTAGGTGAATAGGTTCTCTGAGCCTCTGAACCAGGCTCCAATTACAAAGGAGAATCAAGCCAAGGCTCCACTTAGGAGAGCTGTGCTGAGTGGCACCTAATGGCACAGGAGCTGGTGTGTAATGAGCTCCCTCCCTGCTACCCACTGCAGCAGTGCCCACACTGGGTGACCTTTGCCGTTCGGAGCCCTTTGGCTGGCTCCTGTTAGAAACGAGTTTGAGAAGTGAAGAGGATAAAAAGTCCCTGGAAGTTAGAGGGCAAATCTCCAGAGAATTTGATTTTAGAGACTCAGACTTCCCTTTGCCCCTGGGAGGAGAGTGGAAATAGCAGCAGAGCTGCTCTCAAATCAGCGAGAACCAAATGGATGTTATTAGTGGAGGCAAGAGCAGCTTCCTGCCAGCTCTGCCAAGAGGGAAGGCACAGCAGAAGCTTTTCACAGAGTCCTTGAGGTTGGAAAAGCCCTCAGAGATCATCAGGTCCAACCTTCTACCCAACACCACCATAGCCCCCAAACCACGTCCTGAAGTGGCACATCTGCACCACCTCCCTGGGCAGCCTCTTCCCATCCCTGACCACTCCTGCAGCAAGGAAATTACAGAACCACAGAATCAGGCAGGGTTGGAAGGGACCACAAGGATCAACCACTCTCAACCCCCCTGCCATGCCCAGGGGCACCCTACCCTAGAGCAGGCTGCACACAGCCTCAGCCAGCCTGGCCTCAAACACCTCCAGCCATGGGGCCTCAACCACCTCCCTGGGCAACCCATTCCAGCCTCTCACCACTCTCCTGCTCAACAACTTCCTCCTCACCTCCAGCCTCACTCTCCCCACCTCCACCTTTGCTCCATTCCCCCCACTCCTGACACTCCCTCACAGCCTCTAAAGTCCCTCCCCAGCTTTTTTGGAGCCCCCTTCAGATGCTGGCAGGCCACAAGAAGGTGACCTGGGAGCCTCCTCTGCTCCAGCCTGCACAGCCCCAACTCTTTCAGGCTGTGCTCACAGCAGAGCTGCTGCAGCCTCTGAGCATCCTCCTGGCCCTGCTCTGGACACTCTCCAGCATCTCCACAGCCCTCTTGGCCCAGGGGCTCCAGAGCTGGATGCAGGACTCCAGGTGGGCTCTCAGCAGAGCAGAGCAGAGCAGAGCAGAGCAGAGGGGGAGAATCCCCTCCCTGGCCCTGCTGGCCACACTGCTGCTGCTGCAGCCCAGACTCTGCTTGGCTCTCTGGGCTGCAAGTGCACACTGCTGGCTCCTGCTGAGCTTCTCCTCCAGCAGCACCCCCAAGTGCCTCTCCTCAGGGCTGCTCTCCAGCCTGGCACTGCCCAGCCTGGAGTTGTGCTTGGCATTGCCTCGACCCAGCTGCAGGACCTTGCCCTTGGTCTTGTTGCACCTCCTGAGCTTGGCTTGTGCCCACCTCTGCAGCCTATGCAGGTCCCTCTGGCTGGATCCTGCCCTCCAGCCTGGCTGCTGCAGCACACAGCTTGGTGTGGGCAGCAAACCTGCTGAGGCTGCACTCAGTGCCTCTGCCCATGGCACCCACAGAGATGCTGAAGGCAGAGGCAGCAGCAATTCCATGGGAAGCTTTGTCCTGTCTCAGGAAGAGCACAGAGGGACCTGAGGCTTCTTGGAGACAACCACACTCACATCTGAGTCCTGCTCTCAGTCAGGTGTCTGCATCCCCTCAGCTCCCAGCCCAGTGTTCCTGTGCAGACTAAGAGCATGGTTTGCTCTCTGTGTGTGCTTTAAAAGCCAGATGATAAACCAGGCTTCCTCATCTCCAAAGTGACAATAGATCTCAGGGCAGGCAAATTTATGGCTATTACATTTTTGTGCTGGTGTCAGCTAACCTTGGCAGTCAGAACCCTGCTTGCTGGTGGGATGAAACTTATAAATCTTCTCCTTCCCACTTTCTCTTCCTCCTGGTTTTGAAACCTTGTCTTAGACCTTGTCGCCTCCTTAATTCATGGCAGCCAGAGTATCCTGTGGGTCCAGATTTCTCCAAGGACTGAGCTCTAATATTTCACCCCCTATTTTTTTTTAATCCCTTTTTTTTAAAGCTGTGTTTATTGCCCTCTCTTACCTTGCTGCACAAAACCCATGCAGGCACCTTTGGGGTAGCCTCCAAGAGCTGACTGCGAGGTAGTTGTTTATAGCTGGTGATTTTCAGCACCTGAAAGTAATCTTCTAATGCCTCCTTTGCAATGAGCTCAGTGATCAGTAAGAGTCCTTGATTCATTTTAGTTCCTGCCAGAGTCCTGCTGTGCTCTGGGCAGTGGTTTTCTTCTCCACAGCCCTTGCAGGGAGTGCTTCAGTGCAAGCTAAGCAGTGCTGTCTCAGCGTCCTTCCTCTTTTCTTCCTTCCTTCTTTCCTTCCTTCCTTCCTTCCTTCCTTCCTTCCTTCCTTCCTTCCTTCCTTCCTTCCTTCCTTCCTTCCTTCCTTCCTTCCTTCCTTCCTTCCTTCCTTCCTTCCTTCCTTCCTTCCTTCCTTCCTTCCCTCCTTCCTTCCCTCCTTCCTTCCCTCCTTCCTTCCCTCCTTCCTTCCCTCCTTCCTTCCCTCCTTCCTTCCCTCCTTCCTTCCCTCCTTCCTTCCCTCCTTCCTTCCCTCCTTCCTCCCTCCCTTCCTTCTTTTCTTTCTTCCTTCCTTCCTTCCTTCCTTCCTTCCTTCCTTCCTTCCTTCCTTCCTTCCTTCCTTCCTTCCTTCCTTCCTTCCTTCCTTCCTTCCTTCCTTCCTTCCTTCCTTCCTTCCTTCCTTCCTTCCTTCCTTCCTTCCTTCCTTCCTTCCTTCCTTCCTTCCTTCCTTCCTTCCCCCATCCCCAAAACTCAGAGCAGCCCTTTTAAGGGATGGGAAATGTTTCTGCCCTTACTGAAGGGTCTGCAGTGAAGTTAGAGCCAAGAGCAAACTTGCAGACAGCGCCTGGTGGGAGATTGTTCCTCAGCAAACCCAAAGCAAATAACTCCCCAGAAGCGTGGGCTGCATTTGAGTAGAGAATTCAGCTCCTCTCCTTTCTTGCTTTCAAGAATGAGAGCTGTGGATGGAGGGAACAGGTTGTGGTGTTCAAGACAGGATGCAGTTGCCATTGACTCTCGTTTCTGAAGCAGTGTGATGGTTTGGGTGTTCCCTCCCCCCCCCCCCCAGTTAAGAAAATCACCCAGACTGAGCTCAGCCCATCTGGCAATTGGAGAATGCAGCTTCATATTGGCAGCTTAGCACAAGATACAAGCAGAGAGTTACAACAGCTACAGCTGTAGACAAAGAGATGAGTCAAAGGCAATACAGAAACACAGCAGCCCTCCCAGAAACCAGAGTGCCCAGGAGGGGCTCCCAACCACCTTCCACCTCCTCCCCACCCCTCTGCCTTACCCCAGACTTTGCCTTGTGTGAGTTTGGATGGTCAGCCAGGGGGGTTAGGAAGCAGATGGATTAGTCAGGCAGGTTAGAGAGAGAGAAGTGCAGCCCCAAAGCCAGAGAGAGCCTCTGCTACCTATGGTTGTGTTCATCTCAGCAAGCCTCTGAGTGCAGCAGCCATCACCTTGGTTTCCTTTTCACAGCCTAGCATCTCATTCTTCTCACCACAGTATCCCAGCTAGGCTCAAACCAGCACAAGCAGCTCAGTTTCCCTTCTCAGGTTTGGACTGGGAGCTGCTTGAGAGGGTGGAGAAGAAGGCTGCAGCCCTGAGGGGCTGAAGCATCTCTGATGAGGAAGGGCTGAGGGACCTGGGGGAGACTGAGAGGAGATTTCATCATTCCTCCAAGGGTGGGTGCCAGGAGGATGGGGCCAGGCTTTGCTCAGTGGTGCCCAGTGACAGGGCAAGAGGACCAGGCACAGGAAGGGTGGAAGCTGAAGCTTAGGAAGTTTCATTTAAACATGAGGAGGATTTTTTTCCCTGTGAGAGTGTCAGAGCCCTGGCACAGGCTGCCCAGGGTGGGTTGTGGAGTCTCCCTCTCTGGAGATGTTCAAGAGCTGCCTGGATGTGTTCCTGTGTGATCTGGTATAGGAGATCCTGCTCTGGATGAGCTTTGGAGGTCCCTTCCAGCCCCTGCCATTCTGTGCTTCTGTGGAAGCTGAACATCAGAAGTTCCATCTAAAGCTGAGGAGGAGCTTCCTTGCTTTGGGGGTGGTAGAGCCCTGGAGCAGGCTGCCCACTGAGGTGGTAGAGTCTCCATCTTTGGAGGGGTTGAACTGGATGATGTCCAGAGGTCTCTTCCAACCCCCACCACGCTGGGATTCTGTTTCTGTGTTCAAGCATTTGGTTTTAATTGCAATTAGCAGCAGCCTTGCTCTGCCTTACCCATTAGGGTTTAGCTGCTAATGATCTCCGCACAAGCACCGCTCCCACCCGCTGAGCCAGCCCCAGCCTCTACCTGTTCATCCAGGGAGGAGCACTGTTGGCTCTCATTAATTCCCACATTCCAGCTCCCAGCCTGACCTGCTTAGGCTGCAGCTCAGGAGATCCATAAAGGCAAGTGGCAGATTTACAGCAGCAGGCAGCTGTCTGCAGGCAGAGTTATGGCACGGGGAAGAAATATGCAGATGTCAGACACAGGCATGCAGTTGGCAAATGCACTCTGGGTATTTACATACCATAATTACCAGTGTGGGGAGCCTGAGCATAATCCCATCCAGAGAGGGCATGCAGTGCATATGGAGCAGCCCAGGGACAGGCTTGGGACTCTCTGTCTGGCAGTGAGGACGTGTCCCTGCCACAAGAAATGGTGTTATTTAATCCTGGAGTCACAGAGTTGGTTCAGTTGAGACAGAGCTCTGAGATCCTCCAGTCCAACACCAGCCCAGCACCACCATGGCCACCAAAACATGGCCCCAAGTGCCATGGGCACAGGCTCCTTCAACACATCCAGGGATGGGCACTCCACCACCTCTCTGGGCAGCCTGTTCCAATCTGTGACCACTCTTGAAGGACAGAAGTTGTTCCTTCTGTCCAACCTAAGGCTTCCCTGGCACAATTTAGGTTGGACTGGATGATCTTGGAGGTCTCCTCCAAGCTGGTTGAGTCTGTGAATCAATGGCTGTGGTCTGGTGATGAAGGATGCTGGAGTGCAGGTTGGACTGGCTGACCCTGGTGGTCCTGTCCAACCACAGCAATTCCTAGTGCTGAGATGCTGTGCTGAGGGGTTTGGGCCAGTCAGGGACTTGTCAGTGTGAAACTAATGATTGGCATTGAGGATCTTAAAGGTCTTTTCCTATCTAAGCAGTTCTGTGGCTCTGTCATTCTGTGAATTTCAGGCCATTTGCTCTTGTTCTGTCTCCTGAGAGCAGAGAGCCCTCACTGCAGCCTGTCCTCAGGCATCTGCAGACAGCAATGAGCTCTGCCCTGAGCCTCCTCTTCTGCAGGCTGCACACCCTCAGCTCCCTCAGCTGCTCCTCCCCAGCCCTGCTCTCCAGAGCCTTCCCCAGCTTTATTGCTTTTGTCCCTGCCAGTAGGCAGTTGAGCTGATGTAGACACAGACACATTAGCCATAAATGAGCTTTTCCTTTGCTGATTTCCTTAATTGGGATAAGAAAGAGGACTAGAAATAGCAGCAGGATTGTCTTGGTCTGGCCTCTCTATTTCTTTCCTTGTTTTGATTTGTTCTGAAGGGTTTTTTTTCCCCTCTCCACTTTTGCTGACAACAGGCACTTGAAGTTGGCTTCTAAGTTGAGTTAAAACAGTGCTTGACATCTCAATGCAGAATATAGAACCTGACAAGCATAAAATCAGTGCCAGAGGTCCTTATTTATGGGAAATGCAGGCCCAACAAACCTGCTGGGATGAAAAGAGGTTTGTTCTTCAAGAAGTGATGAGAAACTTGCCCAAGGTTCATGGTTTGCATTATCCTCCCTTGGCTCAAGCTGATGCATTTCCACTCAGGTCACCAGAGCTCCCTGCACTGCTGCCCACTTGCAGCTCTGGGCCCTCTGAGCCCTCTGCCTCTCCTGCCTCTGCTCTGCTGCCACTGAATGGAGCAATGTAGAGATGTCAACACTCTTCCTTTCCTGTCCTCCCAGCAGGGGCTGGAAGCTCTGCTGCCTGATTTTGGTGCTGAGAAGCTGAGCCTCTCTGCCTGCCCAGCCTGGGGCAGGAGGTTTGTGCTAGAGCAGGCTGTGGTGCTCCCAGGCTGCAGCTGTCCTGCCAAGTGCCTACTCCAGGCACTGGGTGCTGGACTCAGTGCTGGCCTGGAACCCACTGAAGTGCACACAAGGAGCTTCATTATCACTCTGCTCAGCACCAAGTTCTTCTTTGCCTTTCAAACTTACCCTCTTAGGATCCACAGAGTGCCTCTCCGTTGCTGTATGAGTGAGAGGGCAGGGATCCATTCAGAGGCACCTGAGCAGGCTGCAGAGCTGTGCCCAGGCCAACCTCATGGCATTCAACAAGGCCAAGTGTAAGGTCCTGCACCTGGGTGGGTGCAATCCCAAGCACAGCTCCAGGCTGGGTGGGGAATGGCTGAGAGCAGCCCTGAGGAACAGGACCTGAGGGTCTGGGCTGATGAAAAGCTCCACAGGAGCCTGCAGTGTGAGTGCAGCCCAGACACAACCCTGTGCTGGGCTGCAGCAAGAGCAGTGTGGGCACAGGGCAAGGGAGGGGATTCTGCCCCTTGGCTCTGCTCTCCTCAGACTCCACCTGCAGTCCTGGGGGCAGTTCTGCAGCCCCCAGCACAAGCAGGACATGGAAGTGTTGGAGCCAGTGCAGAGGAGGCCACCAAGATGCTGAGAGGGCTGCAGCAGCTCTGCTGTGAGCACAGGCTGAGAGAGTTGGGGCTGTGCAGGCTGGAGAGGAGAAGGCTTTGAGGAGACCTTGGAGTGGCCTTGCAGTGGTGAGACACTGGCAGAGGTTTCCCAGGGAGGTTGTGGGGCACAGAATCACCCAACGTGATCAAAGATCACGTTGGGTGATTCTGTGCCCCACAACCTCCCTGGAGTTGTTCAGCACAAGCTTGGCTGAGGCTTTGAGTGACCTGTTCTAGTGGGAGGTGTCCCTGCCTATGGCACAGGGGGCTTGGAACTGCCTGATCCTTGAGTTCCCTTCCACCCTAACCCATTCAATGATTCTCTGCTTAATTCACCTCACAAAGCCCTGGATGTGAAAGACAGCAGTGGGCAGATCCTTACCTGGCTGCTTTCCCACCATCCATCCATCCTGGCTGTCTGCTGGTGGTGGCTCTCACAGAGTGAGCAGAATGCAAGGTGATCATTTGTGCAGATGAAAAGCATATTAAAAAGTCTCTCATTAGATTATTATTGCTGGAGAATCACTTTATCTTCTGGGAATTAAATAGCATGAAGCTAAGTTATCAAATAATCTCCATATATCCTGATGAAATCTCTGGGGGATTTGTGTCTGCCTAAGCACACAAATAGTAATTGGAGAGCAGGGAGTGGAAGGAGATGTGGAGACTCCTCCTGCTTTGGGTTTTTTTTTGGCCACCCTTAAAATATTTTCAACTTAGTTATGCAAATATATTTAAAAGAGGTGATGCCTTCAGTGACAGCAATAACAACATTGCTGGTCTGACCCTGGAGTCAGAGAATCAGAGAATCCAGCAGGTTGGAAGAGAGCTCCAAGCTCAGCCAGCACAACCTAGCACCCAGCCCTGCCCAACCAACCAGACCATGGCACTAAGTGCCCCAGCCAGGCTTGGCTGCAACACCTCCAGCCACAGCCACTCCACCACCTCCCTGGGCAGCCCATTCCAGTGCCAATCACTCTCTCTGACAACAACTTCCTAACAACATCCAGTCTGAACCTGCCCTGGCACAGCTTGAGGCTGTGTCCCCTTGTTCTGTTGCTGGCTGCCTGGCAGCAGAGCCCAACCCCACCTGGCTACAGCCTCCCTGCAGGCAGCTGCAGGCAGCAATGAGCTCTGCCCTGAGCCTCCTCTGCTGCAGGCTGCACCCCCCCAGCTCCCTCAGCCTCTCCTCACAGGGCTGTGCTCCAGGCCCCTCCCCAGCCTTGCTGCCCTTCTCTCAACACCTTCCAGCCCCTCAACATCTCTCTGCAATGGAGGAGCCCAGAACTGGACACAGTACTGCAGGGGTGTCCTGAGCAGTGCTGAGCACAGGGGCAGAAGCAGCTCCCTTGTCCTGCTGCCCACACTGCTCCTGAGCCAGCCCAGGATGCCATTGGCTCTGCTGCCCACCTGGGCACTGCTGCCTCCTCTTCAGCTCCTCTCTGCCAGCACCCCCAGCTCCCTCTCTGCCTGGCTGCTCTCAGCCACTCTGGCCCCACCCTGCAGTGCTGCTTGGGGTTGCTGTGGCCAAAGTGTAGAACCCTGCACTTGGCCTTGTTCAATCTCATCCCCTTGGCCTGTGCCCACCCATGCAGCCTGGCCAGGTCCCTCTGCAGGGCTCTCCTTCCCTCCAAATAGTGTTTGTGCCATTCACTTACTCCTGGATAAGGAATTTCCTCTAAGGGCTGAGTCCAGCCTCACTCCTGCCCCTCTGTCCTCCCTTGATGTTTCCATTCTCTTTTCCAACTCTCTGCAACCTTTTGTTTTAGCTCAGATCCACCACAGCAGCCACTGGGATGAGAACTCATCCCAGGGAGCCTTACAGGGAGCTCAACCCCCCAGGATGTGATGGAATTATTCTTATTTATAAACTAATTTATGCATGGGAGTTAGCTTAATTTTTATCAGGGACTGCAGCCTGTGCAGGATTCTAACCAGGGGAAGCACAATTCCCTCTTTGGTTCTGCATGGGTGCAGGGCTTCAGCTTCTAATAATAGCAGGCTTTGGGGAACAGAAGGTAGTAAATGAGGACAGGCTACAAGAGTTGGGGCTCTGCAGCTTGAAGAGGAGAAGGCTTCCAGGAGACCTTGGAGTGGCCTTCCAGGATCTGAAGGGGGCTCCAGGAAGGCTGGGGAGGGACTATGGATGAGGGCTTGGAATGACAGGAGGAGGAATGGGTTTGAAGTGGCAGAGGGGAGATTGAAAGTGGCTGTTAGGGAGGGTTGTTTGCAGTGAGGGTGGTGAGACACTGGCACAGGTTGAGGGTGGTGAGACACTGGCAGAGGTTTCCCAGGGAGGTTGTGGAGCACAGAATCACCCAACGTGATCTTTGATCACGTTGGGTGATTCTGTGCTCCACAACCTCCCTGGAGTTGTTCAGCACCAGGTTGAATGAGGCCTTGAGCAACCTGTTCTAGTGGGAGGTGTCTCCATCACTCCCTGTCTTTCCCTCCTTGGGAAAAGGGAGCCTCCATCCTCCTGGCATCCACCCTTTGTGTACTGCTCCAAAGCCTAAGCTCCTGAGAAACATCTGCAGACCCTGCAGAAGTTGTTAGTGTGGAATGTTTCCTAGGAGCTTTGCAATCCTTTAGCCTTTAGTTTCCAACTTTGGTTTTGGTGAGCAGCAAACCTTGAACCTGCCTTTTGCACCTTGCTTGGTGTGGTCTGTCTGTAGCCAGCAGATCTGAAAGACCACTCCAAAGTTACCCTTTCTTTTTGCCCACTGTTGAGTTGAGAGCCCATCTTAGATCCTGTAGGAAGAGAAGAGCTGAGGACAAGCTCCAAGCAGCCCCTTGACATGCTTGAACCAAAGCCATGGCTGTGTGCAGGCTCCAGATGTTGCAAGCCAGCATTTTTCTGCTTGGATTGATCTCTGCACTCCCACATCAGATGAGTTGGTTAAAATGGATTGCCACGGATCAGACCCCACTGTGTTGATGAGGAGAGCTGGCTGCTGGAAGCAGATCAGTCTGGCTTAACTATCCTTTGAACTGGCTAAGGAGGGAGGGGATATTGTGGTGAGGAGAAATGGAAGGGGAGAGAGGATTTCACAGCCCTGGCAGCTGCTTTGTTTGTCTAGCACAGAGCCTTTATCACAGGGTAAGAAATGACACTGCACTGCCTGCATCCTCTCAGTGGAGTGGAGCAGGGGGGCTCATTTCATGCTCCATTCACAGCCAGCTGCAGTGGTTTCAGAGTCAGCAGCAGCTGAGCAGGAGGGAAGCAGAGCACCGCGGGCAGGAGGTGCCACAGCCGCTCCCATCTCCCCAGCAGGGCACTGAGAGGAGAATGCCATTGCCCGGGGAGGGAAAAGCAGTGGAGAGGAGGGGCCTTGAGCTGTGGCTGTGTGCTGGCAGCATGCTCAGAAGCATCCAGGTCTCCCTCAGGACATGGTTTGGCTGGGGAGAGACCTTCTGGTGGCCTCTCAGTACTTAAGGAGGGCTGGGGGCAGGTTCTCAGAGGGGCTGTTGTGGCAGGAGCAGCAGTGATGCTTTGCACTGCAGGAGGGGGTCAGGCTGGAGACAAGGGAGGAGTGGTGAGACCCTGGTGCAGGGTGCCCTGAGAGGTGGGAGATGTCCCATGCTTGGAGGCATTCCAGATCAGGTTGTCTGGAGCTCTAAGCAAGCTGCTGCAGCTGGGGGTGGGACTGGATGAGCTCTGAAGGTCCTTTCCCACCCACACGTCCTGTGGCTCTGTGGCTGCCTTCTGCAGACTCGGCTGGGAATGGCACTGGTGGCTCCCACAGGGACCTGATGGGTTTGGAGGGGAGAAGAAGATGTTAATGGGAGAGCAGGGAAGGCAGTGCCTCCACAGATGAAGAGGAGGAATAATCCTGTCATGCAATATTGTTGTGATGAACTGAGCCTCCAGCTCCCCTTTGCCTGTAAGGAGCTGTTCTCTAAAGGAGCCTTTCTCAGTCCTGTTGTCATCATCACCTGCAATGCTTCTGCCCTCCACTTGCCCAGAGCAGTTGGGGTTCTGTCTGCACAACATCAGGAGCATTCCAGGAGTGGCAGTGAGAGGGTCTCTGAATATTTTAAAGAGGAAGCATTTATATTTCCCCCATCATTACTGAACTGACACCAAGCTAGGAGCAGCTGTGGAGCTGCTGGAGGGTAGCAGAGCCCTGCAGAGGGACCTGGCCAGGCTGCATGGGTGAGCAGAGGCCAAGGGGATGAGACTGAACAAGGCCAAGTGCAGGGTTCTACACTTTGGCCACAACAACCCCAAGCAGCACTACAGGCTGGGGACAGAGTGGCTGAGAGCAGCCAGGCAGAGAGGGCCCTGGGGGTGGTGGCAGAGAGGAGCTGCAGAGGAGGCAGCAGTGCCCAGGTGGGCAGCAGAGCCAATGGCATCCTGGGCTGGCTGAGGAGCAGTGTGGGCAGCAGGACAAGGGAGCTGCTTCTGCCCCTGTGCTCAGCACTGCTCAGGCCACTCCTGGAGTGCTGTGTCCAGTTCTGGGCTCCTCAAGTCAAGTTTTCTGTTTTCTGTTAGAAGCTTTCCCACACAGTGCAGGTTTTGGGGTGGGTTTTTTTTTGCATCATTCTCTAGTGCATTAATGTTTTGATCTCTGCATGGTCCCTTTGGCCCCATTTTAGGCAGGGTTTTCAAGAGCAGAGGGCAGAGTTTACACACCTGTGTACCTGCAAACCCTGCAGGTGCTCTGGTGCTGGTTGGGCAACCTGTCCAGTTGGAGGCTCTTCATTAGTTACTGCATGGATGCTTTTTCCTTGTAGGCCTAATTATTCTCTCTGTGACCTCTAGAAGATTCATTCACAAAATGTGAGCTACTTAGAATGATAGAATCACAGAACCAAGCAGGCTGGAAGAGAGCTCCAAGCTCAGCCAGCACAACCTAGCACCCAGCCCTGCCCAACCAACCACACCATGGCACTAAGTGCCCCAGCCAGGCTTGGCTTCAACACCTCCAGCCACAGCCACTCCACCACCTCCCTGGGCAGCCCATTCCAGTGCCAATCACTCTCTCTGCCAGCAACTTCCTCCTAACATTCAGCCTAGACCTGCCCTGGCACAGCTTGAGGCACACTCCACAGGGCATCAGGACCACCGCCCAGGTGGGCTCCTCCTGTGCTGCAGACCTCACCTCTTGGGCTGCCTTCCTGTTGCCCTCCACAGACACTGCTGCTGGTGGCAAACTGCTGCTGGTAGCAGCTCCTCCTGCAGGGCAGCACTAGAGGGGAGCTGTGCTGCACCCTGTGCCAGCCGCACCCTGCCCCAGCTGCACCCTGTGCCAGCTGCACCCTGCCTCAGCTGCACCCTGTGCCAGCTGCACCCTGCTCTGCTCCGGCTTTGCTCCCTGAGCACCATGAGGTGGCTCTTTGTGGTCTGCTTTGCTTCCCTCTGTGCAAGCAGGTCTGAGCCTGCCACGAATCCAGTGATGTGTTTAATTAAGGCAGCTGGAGGTGAGTGGCAGTCGCTGCTCAGCCCCCGGAGGTGTTCAGCACACTCTGGTCAGACTCCCTCGGGGTGCAGGGCTGGCAGCAGAGCAGGCTGCGTGTGCAGAGGTGGCAGCAGTGCCCCTGCAGCAGCCCTGGCTGGGTGCTCGTGTGGCAGGCACAGCCCCAGTGGAGGCTCTGGTGGTTATAGGTTTCCAAGTGAGTCACAGAGAAGCCACTTGCAGATTCCAGTCAGGTTGGCTGGGCTTGGCTCGGGTCTGTGCCTCTCTGCACAGCAAACAGAGGAGAATTTGATTCTGGTTTCTCAGAAGATGAGGAACCTGCTGGGGCTGAATCCCTCCTCATTGCAGGAGCTCCTAGGGCAGGCTCTCTTGTCCAGGGGGACCTCTGCCTGAATCACAGAATCCTGGGTTGGAAGGGACCTCAAGGATGATCAGGTCCAACCTCTCCTGGCAGAACAAGCTGGCCCAGCCCTGCCCAGCTGGATTTGAAGTACCCAGTGCTGGGCAGTCCACCACTTCCCTTGGGAGGTGATTCCAGTGGCTGATTGTTTTCCTGTGGTCTGCACTGGGAGTCTGCCCAGCAGTATCTTTACCCCTCACCCTCCTCTTTTCCATGGGACTCCTGCAAACAGGGAGCCTCCATCTCTGGAGGTGTTTCTGACCTGGGGAGATGTAGCCTCCTGGGATGTGGTCTGCTCTTGGAGGTGTTGGGCTGATGGTTGGACTTGAGCCCAGTTGAAGAGGGACAGGGATCTGCTGGAGAGAGTCCCAGGGATGGCCAGGAGGATGAGGAGGGGACTGGAGCACTGCCTGGTGAGGAGAGGCTGAGGGCCCTGGGGCTGTTTAGTCTGGAGAAGAGAAGACTGAGAGGGGATTGAATCAATGTTTGGAACTCTCTGAGGGCTGGGGGTCAGGAGGGGGGGACAGGCTCTGCTCACTGCTCCCTGGGACAGGAGCAGGAGCAATGGATGGAAGCTGCAGCACAGGAGGTTCCAGCTCAGCACAAGGGGGAACTTCTTGCCTGGAAGGGTCCCAGAGCCTGGCACAGGCTGCCCAGAGAGGTTGTGGAGTCTCCTTCTGTGGAGCCTTTGCAGGCCTGTCTGGTTGTGTTCTGTGTGCCCTGAGCTGGATTGTGTGGTCCTGCTGTGGCAGGGGGGTTGGACTGGATGATCTCTTTGGGTCCCTTCCAACCCCTGACCTCTGTGAGCTGTGATCCTGTGATCTCAGAGATCATTTCCAACCTTGCTGATTCTATGCCAAGTTCAGCATCTCAGTCCAGAGTATCTACAGTCCAACTCCTGCAGCCTAAGGGACTGAAGCTGACTGATCTGTCCCTAATTCTGATGCTGTCATTGTCAGACTCCAAGCAAAGGGCAACTTTAGCATCCAAATTTCATTATTTAAATTTCTTGCTGTCTGTCTCCTGTAGGCTCTGGCTGACAGTGTCAGGTTTTACAGGCTGCAGCTTTCTCCCAGGCTAGGATGAAGGCACCTGGGTTTGTAGTGATTTATGGAGTGGGTTTATTTCCTTTTGCAGCTCTTTGGATGCTTTCCCCCCTGTTATATCCTTCTCTGGTAGCACAGTGCCAGCTCTTCCACTAATGATGTGTTTTCTTCTGCACTGCCTTAGCATCAAATGTTGTTTAAAAGACAGAATATAAATAGGGCCATGTAGTGAGCACAGAGGTGCTGGCAGGGCTGGGTCCTACCCCCTGGTGAGATCTCAAACGCCCCCACACACAGATTGCAATGTAGCAGAGAGTCCTTCTGTGCCAGACAAGCCCTTGGTATGGGGAACAGGCTCAGAGAAGGGTCCTGCTTCTGAGAGGTTTGTTCTCCTCTAGGCTGCAAGCAAAGGGCTGTGGAGATGCTGGAGCAGGTCCAGAGCAGAGCCAGGAGGATGCTGAGAGGCTGCAGCAGCTCTGCTGTGAGCACAGCCTGAAAGAGTTGGGGCTGTGCAGGATGGAGCAGAGGAGACTCCCAGGTGACCTTCTTGTGGCCTGCCAGGATCTGAAGGGGGCTCCAAATAAGCTGGGGAGGGACTTCTGAGGCTGTCAGGGAGTGCCAGGCCAGGGGGAAATGTCCAGGCTGCACCCCTCTAGCTCCCTCAGCCTCTCCTCACAGGGCTGTGCTCCAGGCCCCTCCCCAGCCTTGCTGCCCTTCTCCAAACACCTTCCAGCACCTCAACATCTCTCTGCAATGGAGGAGCCCAGAACTGGACACAGCACTCCAGGGGTGTCCTGAGCAGTGCTGAGTACAGGGGCAGAAGCAGCTCCCTTGTCCTGCTGCCCACACTGCTCCTGAGCCAGCCCAGGATGCCATTGGCTCTGCTGCCCACCTGGGCACACTGCTGCCTCCTCTGCAGCTCCTCTCTGCCAGCACCCCCAGCTCCCTCTCTGCCTGCCTGCTCTCAGACACTCTGTCCCCAGTCTGTAGTGCTGCTTGGGGTTGTTGTGGCCAAAGTGTAGAACCCTGCACTTGGCCTTGTTCAATCTCACCCTACTGGCCTCTGCCCACCCATGCAGCCTGGCCAGGTCCCTCTGCAGGGCTCTCTACCCTCCAACAGCTCCACACTGCTCCTAGCTTGGTGTCACCTGCCAGTTGCATGAAAAGTCATGGCAGGGCTGGGGTGAGAGGCTGCATATCCTTGGCCTCACTTCTGTGCATTGCCTCCTGTCCTGCTGTCCTGGTTGTGCCACAGTGAGGCTTCTGCTCTGTGCTCCTGGTGAGCTCTCTTCATGCCTACTGTGTCTCCCCCTGGTTTTTAACTCTTGGTGGGAGCTGTTATTGTGGAGTGATTTTGGTTATGTGGTAGCTGGGTTAGAGTTGGACTTAATGATCCTGGAGGTCTTTTCCAACCTTAAGAATTCTGTGTTTGTGCCTCCCTGTGTTTGGGTAACATCGAACCTAGAGCCTGGCCTGCCCTTGGGCATTCGAGATAGGGAACCATATGGAAGTGATACCTCATATGTGTTGTTTCCCAAGCCAGTGTTATGGAATTGTGGAATCAGGCAGGGTTGGAAGGGACCACAAGGAGCAGCCAGTGCCAACCCCTGCCATGCCCAGGGACACCCTACCCTAGAGCAGGCTGCACACAGCCTCAGCCAGCCTGGCCTCAAACACCTCCAGCCATGGGGCCTCAACCACCTCCCTGGGCAACCCCTGCCAGCCTCTCACCACTCTCCTGCTCAACAACTTCCTCCTCACCTCCAGCCTCACTCTCCCCACCTCCACCTTTGCTCCATTCCCCCCACTCCTGCCACTCACCCACAGCCTCAAAAGTCCCTCCACAGCTTTTTTGGAGCCCCCTTCAGATGCTGGCAGGCCACAAGAAGGTCATCTGGGAGCCTCCTCTGCTGCAGCCTGCACAGCCCCAACTCTTTCAGGCTGTGCTCACAGCAGAGCTGCTGCAGCCTCTGAGCATCCTCCTGGCCCTGCTCTGGACACTCTCCAGCATCTCCACAGCCCTCTTGGCCCAGGGGCTCCAGAGCTGGATGCAGGACTCCAGGTGGGGTCTGAGCAGAGCAGAGCAGAGGGGGAGAATCCCCTCCCTGGCCCTGCTGGCCACACTGCTGCTGCTGCAGCCCAGGCTCTGCTTGGCTCTCTGGGCTGCAAGTGCACACTGCTGGCTCCTGCTGAGCTTCTCCTCCAGCAGCACCCCCAAGTCCCTCTCCTCAGGGCTGCTCTGCAGCCACTCACTGCCCAGCCTGGAGTTGTGCTTGGCATTGCCTCGACCCAGCTGCAGGACCTTGCCCTTGGTCTTGTTGAACCTCCTGATCTTGGCTTGTGCCCACCTCTCCATCCTGTCCAGGTCCTCATGAGGCTGGACAAGGTTCTTCAGACAGCCTTTTCCAGCAGCCTTCTGAGCTGCTAATTGAGTCATCTCTGGCAGCCTTTTGCCTCCCCAGCTTCGAGGTTGTTAGTTCATTTCCGCAGAACTTTGGAGGTGAAATCACCCAACTGAACTCAGAGGAGCTCAGGCTTGGCCACCAGCCAAAAAGCTCTCAAATGAAGCATCCCAGAAGGAAAATGTTTTCAACCTTTCCAATCTCCAATGCTTCACTGCAGTTCTAATTACAGGCTCCCATCTGAATAACCTCCCGTGGCGAGAGGCGAACAAAGCACCTCGCAGAAGCCTGCCTTCTCCCCACGCAAGTGAGACAATTGATTGCGACCTGGGAAGATACCAATTATGAAAGATTTGCTTCTTGAGGCTTTTAGCTGCTGCCACAGAATGCAGCTGAGGTTAGCAGGCAGTGCTGCAGCCAGGGAGTGTGCCTGAACCAATGGGATGCTTTACGAAACATGCAGTAAGTCACCCAAGCTCTGAGAGCCCCAGCTGGAGGCATTTCATTGCCATTGACAGTTCTGGCCAATTAAGCCTCTGCAATAATGATCACATCAGCAAAAATTAGTGGATCTTTTATGTTCAGAGAAGCACAGCTCCTAATTGGGAGATGGCCTTGATGAAATCTGCTCTCTCCATTACCTAAACCAACACTGGGGAGCAGAGGGATCAGTGGGTTGTGGACTTTGCTAGGGGTGAGACAGGCAGCCAGGACCATCACAGAGCCATAGAATCAGGCAGGTTGGAAGAGAGCTCCAAGCTCAGCCAGCACAACCTAGCACCCAGCCCTGCCCAACCAACCAGACCATGGCACTAATTGCCCCAGCCAGGCTTGGCTTCAACACCTCCAGCCATGGGCACTGCACCACCTCCCTGGGCAGCCCATTCCAGTGCCAGTCACTCTCTCTGCCAACAACTTCCTCCTAACATCCAGCCTCAACCTGCCCTGGCACAGCTTGGAATGGTTTGGGTTGGAAAAGAACTTGAGGATCATCCAGCCCAATCTATCTCTGCCAAGGCTGGTGCTAAACTGTGACCCTCAGCACCACATCTCTGCAACTTCTTAACCCCTCCAAGGATGGGGATTCAAACACCTCCCTGGGCAACCCTTGCAGTGAAGAAATTGTTCCTCATGTCCAACCTAAACCTCCTCTAGTGCAACTTGAGGCCATTTCCTCTTGTCCAATCTCTTAGGAGAAGAGAGTAACCCCAGCCTGGCTCCAACCTCCTTTCAGAGGGTCATGGAGAGGGAGAAGGTCTCCTCTCAGCCTCCTTTTCTCCAGGCTGCACACCCCCAGCTCCCTCAGCTGCTCCTCCCCAGCCCTGTTCTCCAGACCTCTCTCCAGATTCATTGCCCTTCTCTGGCCACACTCCAGCCCCTGACTGTTCTTCCTTGAGTGAGTGGCCCAAAACTGCCCCCAGGATTTGAGGTGTTTGGAAACCAGGTAGACATGGTGCAGTGTCATGGTGCTGGGTTGATGCTTGGGCCAAATGATCTCTTCTATCCAAACCACTTCTGTGATTCTGCCTCTGCTCCCTTGCTGCACTTAGCAACTGTTTTTAAGCCTGAGATGGAGAAAGGTCTTGCTGAAGGGCTGAGCTCAACCCAGCAGTCTGTCTGCTCCTCCTGCCATGGAGTGTGGCACTGGAGTGACTCATCTCAGGCCTCTCACAAGTCACAGCCCAGGCAGGGAGGTTCCAGGCAGCCTGTGGGTCCTTAAAGAAGGAATGTTCCAGGCAGCCTGTGGGTAAGGAAGGGATGTTCCAGGCAGCCTGTGGGTAAGGAAAGGATGTTCCAGGCAGCCTGTGGGTAAGGAAAGGATGTTCCAGGCAGTCTGTGGGTCCTTGTTAAGGAAGGGATGTTCCAGGCAGCCTGTGGGTAAGGAAGGGATGTTCCAGGCAGTCTGTGGGTAAGGAAGGGATGTTCCAGGCAGTCTGTGGGTTCTTGTTAAGGAAGGAATGTTCCAGGCAGTCTCTAGGTCCCTGTTAAGGAAGGAATGTTCCAGGCAGTCTGTGGGTCCTTGCTAAGGAAAGGATGTTCCAGGCAGTCTGTGGGTGGGGATGGAATGTTCCAGGCAGTCTGTGGGTCCCCGTTAAGGAAGGAATGTTCCAGACAGTCTGTGGGTAAGGAAGGGATGTTCCAGGCAGTCTGTGGGCAAGGAAGGAATGTTCCAGGCAGGCTGTGGGTAAGGAAGGGATGTTCCAGGCAGTCTGTGGGTCCCTGTTAAAGAAAGAATGTTCCAGGCAGTCTGTGGGTAAGGAAGGAATGTTCCAGACAGTCTGTGGGTAAGGAAGGGATGTTCCAGGCAGTCTGTGGGTAAGGAAGGAATGTTCCAGGCAGTCTGTGGGTAAGGAAGGGATGTTCCAGGCAGTCTGTGGGTAAGGAAGGAATGTTCCAGGCAGGCTGTGGGTAAGGAAGGGATGTTCCAGGCAGGCTGTGGGTAAGGAAGGGATGTTCCAGGCAGTCTGTGGGTTCTTAAAGAAGGAATGTTCCAGGCAGTCTGTGGGTAAGGAAGGGATGTTCCAGGCAGTCTGTGGGTCCCTGTTAAAGAAAGAATGTTCCAGGCAGTCTGTGGGTGAGGATGGAATGTTCCAGGCAGTCTGTGGGTCCCTGTTAAGGAAGGAACCTCCCCAGTGCCAGCAGCCTAACACCACCTCTGGGCGAGCACAGAGCTGGTGACTTCCCCTCCCTGCCCTGTGTGCTGGCTGCTGCCCTGGCCCTGTGTGCTGGCTGCAGGCAGTGCTGGGAGCTGTTTCCATCGCTGGGTTTTTATTCCTGGAGTCTCACTTTTAAGCTCCTTTTCGTTGGGATTCGTGTCTCATTCTTTTTAAAGTGATAGAGGCTAATTCAATCAAGCAGCCTCGGGAATAATAGGGAAGTTATGCTAATTTGGGAGATTAAATTGTACCTCTCTCTCTTCCCCCTCCCCCCCCTCCCCTGCAATAATGTGCTCTCTCTTTATGAGAAACTTGCTTTCTCTTTTATAGAGAGCTGGAATTGTTTCTTTAATTCATTACAAGCTCATCAGGAAAGGATCACACAATGAATCCTGCCAGCAAAGGTAATTGACACTGCACCAGCACTGCAGCCTGTCAGCAAGAGCCAGGCTGGGGAGGTGCTCTATAGGAGGAGTTAAGGCAGGGCTGATACCTGCAGCCAGAAGAAGCAGCACTGTTGCTGCTGCTGGAGAGTGCTTCTTGTTGAAAGCTCCCAGAGCCTGCTCATTTTGCGTGGTGAAAATGATTGTGTAAGGGCAAGGTACCAGAGTGGTGCCTGCTAAGAGTACCTGCCAGTGACTCACTGCTCTTTAGCTCCACAGGCACTGTGAGCTTGGCCTTATAGAATCATAGAATCAGCCAGAAAGAGGGCCCCAAACTCAGCCAGCCCTGCCCAACCAACCAGACCATGGCACTAAGTGCCCCAGCCAGGCTTGGCTTCAACACCTCCAGCCACAGCCACTCCACCACCTCCCTGGGCAGCCCATTCCAATGCCAATCACTCTCTCTGCCAACAACTTCCTCCTGACATCCAGCCTAGACCTGCCCTGGCACAGCTTGAGGCTGTGTCCCCTTCTTCTGTTGCTGGCTGCCTGGCAGCAGAGCCCAACCCCACCTGGCTACAGCCTCCCTGCAGGCAGCTGCAGGCAGCAATGAGCTCTGCCCTGAGCCTCCTCTGCTGCAGGCTGCACCCCCCCAGCTCCCTCAGCCTCTCCTCACAGGGCTGTGCTCCAGGCCCCTCCCCAGCCTTGCTGCCCTTCTCTCAACACCTTCCAGCACCTCAACATCTCTCTGCAATTCCAGAGCCCAGAACTGGACACAGTACTGCAGGGGTGGCCTGAGCAGTGCTGAGCACAGGGCCAGAAGAACCTCCCTTGTCCTGCTGCCCACACTGCTCCTGAGCCAGCCCAGGATGCCATTGGCTCTGCTGCCCACCTGGGCACTGCTGCCTCCTCTTCATCCTCCTCTCTGCCAGCACCCCCAGGTCCCTCTCTGCCTGCCTGCTCTCAGCCACTCTGTCCCCAGCCTGTAGCACTGCTTGGGGTTGTTGTGTGTGCATCCCTCATTGCCCAGCACAGCTCCCATGGCATCCTACCACCCAAGGTGATCTCTCTGCTTCTCCTCTGCTCTCCTGTTCTTCATTCCACTGCTGCCAAGAGGAAGCTGTCACTGTGGGACCTGTGGGGCTGTAGTAACACTTGTAACTGTGAGTAAGCAAACATTCTGAGTGCTGAGGTCAGGTTCTGCTGATGAGCAATCTGAGGAAGCTTTTAACTAGCACTTGACTTAGAGCAGAAGTCGTTGTAAAGCCAAATGATTTTCTTTGCCTGGGGTGGATCACTGAGAGAGCTCTGCAGCAAGGACATGGATTTTTCTGTGTGCTTTACTCTATGAAATGCTTCTCAGGTCTGTGGAAAGAGTGAAGCTGTAGACAGGACTCCCCTGCCAGCCCAGATGTGCTGAACAAACAGTGACTGAAGTACAAGCACAGGTTGGAGTCAGACTTCAGCGCTAAGTGGTCAGCCCTGTGGTGCTGGTCTGGTGTGGGGCTTGGGGGTTTGCTTCTCTCCTTCTCCTTCTCTCACAGCATCTCTTTTGATTTTCTTTTTAACCCTCTTGTACCCATTTTATTTGTCTGCAAACTATGCAGAGCCACAGGGATGGATTTTCTTGTGCCTGACCACTTCTGGCCTCTCACCTGTGAGCAGTGCGAGGGTGGAAGCAGCAGGCTTTAGGTCAGGTCCTGATTTCATCTTTGGTGGGAACCAAAATGTCTTTAGGTCTTTTAACTCTAAGAGGAGGCTGAGTAGGTGACAGTTCTGTCCCCTTAGTGGTCACTGTAACTTTCTGCTCTTTCTCAGCTTGAGCCTGACTTCATTTCTGGGTTTGCTCTGCTGCTGACCTGGGGTCAGCTTGCAGTGTCCTCTCCCTTACTTCTACTCCCATATTCTGCAGGGACAGAGCAGTTTCCTTTCCTCAGCAGGGAGAGAAAGGTTGAGTTCACCCTGGGGGTTGCAGAATGTGTGCAAGTTCCTCACAGAATGGCAGTGCTTGGAAGTGACCTCTGGAGATCATCCAGTCCAGCCCCTGCTAGAGAAGGTTCACCTAGATCAGGCTGCACAGGAGCAAGTCCAGGTGAGTTTGGAATCTCTCCAGGGAAGGAGACTCCACAACCTGTCTGTGCAGCCTGCTCCAGGGCTCCAGCACCCTCACACCAAAGAAGTTTCTGTTTAAGGTGAAGCTGAAGTGTGCTTCCAATGGGTTTTGCAGTGCCAGGGGGGTGCAGGGCAGCATTGGCATCCACAACCTTGCTCCTTTCTCTCCTTTAAAATGATCACCTTCTGCAAAGCTGTCCACATGTGTTAAGTAATCATGGATCTGAAGATGTCTATTATAGATGAGTCACTTTGGCTAACAAATGGCTCAGGCTGTTTCAATCTTTAATTACTGGAGTTGACCTACTCCAGTCAGATCATCTTTGCACATCAGGAAATGCTTCAAGAGCATTGGGAAGTTCACTTTGCTGCAGCTTTGCTTTGCTGCATGGATTCAGAAGTTGCAGTGGCAGCAGGATAGCCCCAAACACAGGGGAGCCAACTCACCATGGGCACCTCCTATGAGGCTGAAAGAGTGAGGAAAACTGAGCCTGTTTGTGGCCACCTGATCCCATTTCAGACATCAACTACCACAGCTGCCAAGGGAAAGGGTTTGGGAGTTTCAGAGTCGTTGGAGTGCAAACAGATCACTGCAGAGCCTTTGACAGTGAGTGGGAAGAGACTTCAGACACAAGAAGTTCAAACACTGTGCAATCAGCTGCTGCACAGAAGGGCTCCCACCCCTGGCACCACCTTCTGCTGCTGTCTCAGCTGTGGGCAAGGGCACTGTGGGACTGGGAATCATCTCCAAGACACTGGGAATTGTATGTGTACCAAGATGACTCCTCTAGCAGTCAGGTTCTGGGGGTGTCAGGTGTTTGGGGCCACTGACTCCTGTGTTTTGCTTCTGAAGAGCAGCAGTGCTGCAGTCCCCATCCCTGGAGGTGGATCAAAGCCATTTGGATGTGGTGCTGAGGGTCATAGTGCAGTGGCAGTGGCTCAGCAGCAGTGGTGGGGCTGAGCTCTAGGGGCGAGGGACATGGTGCAGTGGCAGTGGTGGGGCTGAGCTCTAGGGGAGAGGGACATGGTGCAGTGGCAGTGGTGGGGCTGAGCTCTAGGGGCGAGGGGCATGGTGCAGTGGCAGTGGTGGGGCTGTGAGCTCTGGTGGAGAGGGACATGGTGCAGTGGCAGTGGTGGGGCTGTGAGCTCTGGGGGAGAGGGACATGGTGCAGTGGCAGTGGTGGGGCTGTGAGCTCTGGGGAGAGGTCAGACTTGATGCTGTCAAAGGTCTCTTCCAAGCCCAGCAGTTCCCTGGCTCTGTGATTAACGTCTGAATGGGGGCAGTGATTTCCAGCCCTGGAAAATGGATCTTGTGCTGACTCTGATAGTCACTTTTGCCAGCACGAACCCAAGGCCAGGGTCCTACCTGGCTCTCTTTACAGGTATCAAAGTGAAGCTGAGGTTTTGGACTACAGGACCCATCCCTCCCCCCACTCCTCACCTGGCTGCTTACAGTGGGGCCCATCTCTTTTCCATCCAGTTGCTCCTGAGTGAGTGACATGACATGAGATGCTGTCTGCTCAGCAGCTGCTTCTCTTCTCTCCCTTTGCCAGCGATGCAGAAAGCCACCACACATTTGCATATGAAACATCACCTCCAAACCACATTTGTGTGCCCTGGGCCGGTGCACAGGAGAACAGTGAAGCACCAAGCAGTGCTCTTAGGTCTCTGTGGCCCAGGGAGCTGAGCTGAACGTGGCTCAGGGCTGTGGGAATCCTCTTTTTACTCAGACCTGGCACTCTCCTGCCTTTTTGGAAGCTTCCATTTGAGCTTCAGCAGTGTTTTTGTAGCTGGATTGTCACAATGGAAACAGTTGGGGTCTAAACTGCTGGAAGATCATCAGGCTGGAAAGCTGAGCACGTCTTGGGAACTGGGAGGCTTTGTAGGGAATAAAGAGGGCTGAGCCATACGTTTGTGCATTGCAATTGTCTGAGTTCTAGAGAAAGCCTTTCAGATGTGCCTTTGCCAGAGTCCCCTCATTGTTGTTTCTTCAGGGCACGAAGATCTTTGATGAAAGGGAGAGGAAAGAAATAACAACAGCCAAAGTGTCTCTTTGTCCTGGGGGAAAATAGTTACATCCAATCTGGGAGGCTGAGGAGTGGCAGAACAAAGGCAGCCCTCTGCAGAGCTCCTGGGCAGGGGAGTGCTGTCCCTGTGCTGCTGCCCGGAGCTCACCCAGGGCCCAGAGTCCTCTGCCTAGGGCAGGAGGCTCAGTGGCTTGGCCCCGAGGCTGGGGCTAAACCATGGCCCTCAGCACCACATCCCTCCAGGGATGGGCATTCAGCCACCTCCCCAGGCAGCCTGTGCCAGGCTTTGAGAATCCTTTCAGTGGAGAAGTTTCTCCTGACATCCAACCTAAAGCCAACCAGGGGAGCCCTGGCACAGTTTCAGGCCATTTGCTCTCTATGATTCTCACTGCAACCTCCTTCCAGGGAGCTGTAGAGGGAGAGGTCTGCCCTCAGCCTCCTCTTCTCCAGGCTGAACACCCCCAGCTCACTCTGCTGCCCCAGCCCTGTTCTCCAGCTTCCTTGGCCTCCTCTGGACCACTTCAGCACCCTCAATGTCTGTCTTCTCATAGAGTTCTTTTTGCACTGCCTATGGTTCAGTGAGCCCCCAGGGCTTTCTGGGCACCTTGATAAGCAAATTCCTGTTGAAGGAAGCATTTGGCAGGATCAGTTTGAACCCAGACCGTTGCAGGCTGCACATTTTCCTTCAGCTGCTAATTCATCCCTTGCTAATTAAAGGGAGGGAAGCAGATCAAATGTGTGTTTTGCTTTCAGACTGTGATTTACTCCTGTTGGTGAGATCAGTTACACTTCTGATGCTATCAGATATGCCCTGTTCTATTCATGCAAAGAGTTGATGCTTCTGTGTTGGTGCAAAGTCCATCCAGAGGTACCAAGCCCAAGTGGGGAAGGGGGAGAATCCAATTCCTTTTGTCTCAGCCAACAAACTTGCTGCTCTAATTAAAAGTCTTCATGGAATATTTATAACCAAGGAGAAGGAGTGAAAAAGAAATCCCAACAGTAGCTCTGCCAAAAGCAATGAGTGCAGAGTGGAAATCCTCTGAGTGAGGGAATCACAAACTTCTCTGCAGTGTTTGGCTTTTGTTTTCCCAGCTCTGAGGACCTGAGTGACAGTTGGGATGAAATATGTATCTAGAGAGGTATTAACAAGTGAATCCTGCAGTTAGCTGCAGCAGTTACCAGATGAAGCTGTGTTGCCTGCATTATGCAGGAGGCCAGAAGAGGGTTGGGATGCTACTGGTGGGTCCTGAAAGATGCAGGAATGGCTTCAGGAGAGAGCCCAGCCAGAGGAGCTGGCAGGGCTGAGTGCTGGCTGCAGGCAGCAGCTGAACCTGCACCTGGGACCAAGTTTGCTTTTGCTCAGGAGTCTCAAAATGCCTCTGGAAGTTCCAGAAGTGCTGCCCTGCTCCTCCGAGGCAGCAGAGAACAGCAGCAGGAGCTCAGGGGCTTGCCTGCTGCTGGGGCTGCCTTAGCAAGCTCTGCTCTGCAGTCTGAGCCTCAGCCCCTGGCCTGTGCAGTGCTGATGGAGAGGCTTTTGCTCTGCCAGTCCAGCTCCAGCTGTTCCAACACTCATTTCTACAGACCCAGGTTCTATAGAACCTTGATCCTAGAATCATAGAATCAACCAGGTTGGAAGAGACCTCTCAACTCATCCAGTCCAGCCTAGCACCCAGCCCCATCCAATCAACCAGACCATGGCACTAAGTGCAAAAGGTTCCTCTCAGTCTGGTCCTGCAGCGTGGAGATGGTGGAGAAGCTTTACAAGGTCTTTTTTCTTGGTGTGGTGTTAAGGAGTTCAGGTTTCTGAAGCAGGCAGGAGAAGTCATTAGGCTGGGATTTGGATGTGCCTCATGCCCAGCACACAGTGGGCTCTGTGTGTGACACAGCCTGCTCCATCTCTAATGGAAGTTCATTATGGATCTTTGCATATTCCCCTGCACAAGGTCAACTGAGGTGCCCCAGCAGATCAATTAACTTCTCCTCACCATCTGTTCTCCAGCCATTAGTTCTGTCAACACTGCTTCTCCTGCAGCCTTGCAGCCACAGAAGGGCTTGGGGAAGCTGGAGAGCAGGCATCAGTGGTGTGCTGGAGTGTGCTTGCTGTGCACTGGGTGAGGGGCTGGAGGACCTTGAAAAGAGTCCACCAGAAAAGCCCTCCAAGGCTACAGAGTGCAACCATCAGCCCAGCACCTGCATGGCCACTGAGCCGTGCCCCCAGGGGAAAGGGCTTGGGAAGAGGACTCCCTGATGTGGCTCTGTCCTGAAGTCAGTTCCAAGTTGGGCTTTGTGCTCCTTGTGGTTGCCAGAGCTGTGTGAGCATTGCCTGCAGGTTGGCCCAGAATGGTGCAGAAGTGGGGGAGGAGCACCCAAAGGCAGCCTTCCTGAGCCTGACCATTGTGCTCAGTGCCTCTTCCACCTCCTGCTTGCCCACCTGTAGATGGGTAGAGGTGAACCTGTGTTGACAGGGGGGTTGCACTGGGTGATCTCCAGAGGCCACTTCCAACCCCCACCACTCTGTGGCTCTTCAAAAGGGCCTTTCTTTTCCAGAGCTTTCTCAAGTGGGTGCAAAGCACAAAGCCCAACAGACACTGACAGAACCCAAATGAGCATCCCAAAAGTCCTGCTGATTCCCCTCCCCTGGGTTTGATCAGGGGAATGAGCAGATTATTAAGACTCAATATCCTTATATCATCTCCTGCCATCAGTACAGAGAGGAAATAAGTATCCAGATCACTAAATTGCCTTCAAAGCTGCTTGGCAACTGCAAATTACAAAATTGATCATCTGACTCATTCCTTATTTCTTCTTCCAAAGAAGAGAAGAAGGAAGGAAACCAATTCAGGAGGAGCACATCCTGCTGCAGGCTGCCCTGTAATAGCATCAGGGCTTCATCAGGAAAATGGGCACCTGCAAAACATGTTCATAAATAACAATAAACCTCACCTGCCCTTCAGCATGGTCCTTTCCACTCCCTGCCATCCCCAGACTCACACATGAACAGAACTTGGACTTGTTTGACTTCAGAGAATCACAGAATCAAGCAGGTTGGAAGAGAGCTCCAAGCTCAGCCAGCCCAACCTAGCACCCAGCCCTGCCCAACCAACCAGACCATGGCACTAAGTGCCCCAGCCAGGCTTGGCTGCAACACCTCCAGCCACAGCCACTCCACCACCTCCCTGGGCAGCCCATTCCAGTGCCAATCACTCTCTGTTTTCTTCAGGTTTGGGTTTATCCATACACAGGCAGACTGCTGGACACTGGCTGCACTTTCTGTGTTGCCTTCTTCTACCTGGGGGTCTGGGGTGGTGAAAAGCTCCACAGGAGCCTGCAGTGTGAGTGCAGCCCAGACACAACCCTGTGCTGGGCTGCAGCAGGAGCAGTGTGGGCATAGGGCAAGGGAGAGGATTCTGCCCCTTGGCTCTCCTCACACCCCACCTGCAGTCCTGGGGGCAGTTCTGGAGCCCCCAGCACAAGCAGCACATGGAAGTGTTGGAGGCAGTGCAGAGGAGGCCACCAAGATGCTGAGAGGGCTGCAGCAGCTCTGCTGTGAGCACAGGCTGAGAGAGTTGGGGCTGTGCAGGCTGGAGAGGAGAAGGCTTTGAGGAGACCTTGGAGTGTCCTTGCAGGATCTGAAGGGGGCTATAGGAAGGCTGTGGAGAGACTATTGGGAAGTTCTGGGAATGAGAGGAGGAGGAAGAATGGGTTTGAAGTGGGAGAGGGGAGATTGAAAGTGGCTGTTAGGAAAGGGTTGTTTGCAGTGAGGGTGGTGAGAGACTGGCAGAGGTTGAGGGTGGTGAGACACTGGCACAGGTTGAGGGTGGTGAGAGACTGGCACAGGTTGAGGGTGGTGAGACACTGGCACAGGTTGAGGGTGGTGAGACACTGGCACAGGTTTCCCAGGGAGGTGTTCAGAACCAAACATGATTGAAGAACTCTCTGAAGAGCTCTTCAGATCCCTTGGTAGAGGTCTGGAATGGCTCAGGACACCTTGGCCTTCCCTGTGAATCACTACACCTGTGCCAGCTGGGCATAGGTTTCCCCAAGCAGCTCTGTGTCCAGGCTCTTACAGCCTCTGTCCTTTGCCTTCCTTCAACTGCCTTCTTTCCCCCCAAAACCTTCTTCTTCTTTCCTGAGAAACTTTCCCCTCCTTGGCCATGAGCAAGGCATAAAGGAGCAGGCAATATTTTCTGCAATCAGTAAATAATGTAGAGCTGGGAGGGAGGGAATGGGGAAGCTATTGAGAGGAGCAAATGAAAATGGAATTACACTGCTCTACAAGATGCAGATACACCAGGAGCAGGTTTAGACATAAGAGGCAATAGTGACTGTCACTGGCACTTAGGCCTTAGGATGGGTTGATGCTCTTTGCTTTGTTTCAGTATTAAGTCTCTATTAAGATCTCTGTCTGTCATGGATTTCACCTTTTTATGCCTTTGCTAAACATATCAGTGGAAAGCAAAAGAGCTTTTTATTAGAGGCTCTGAAATGAGCTGTCCTCTGCCAGTGCTGAGAGGAGGCAGAATGCAGGATGGCAGAGGAGCACCATTAAAATGCACAGGTTGTGCATCCTTGAAGCTGCTTTGAGCTGACACATCCTTGCCTGTGCAGTCTGCCTTAGGTGAGGAGCAGAATGCAAAGATTCTCTGCAGCTGCTTCTCAGGTGCTTATCTTGGAGTCCTTTAGTGGGAGTGAGTGATGCCTCCTTATGGGCTTTGGTCATCGACAGACCACTTAAGGGAAATTGTATCATCTCCCATTTTGCAGAGATGTAAAAGTGAGGCACAGAGCAGTGATGTGACTTGCCTGGGAATGAACAGCAGAGGCAGCATCAAAGTTGCTGAGTAAAGATGTCCACATGCAGGTTTGTTTGACAAGGAATGGTTTGGCTGGGAGGGAGCTGGGGGAGAGGAGGCTCAGGGCAGAGCTCGTTGCTGTCTGCAGCTGCCTGCAGGGAGGCTGTAGCCAGGTGGGGTTGGGCTCTGCTGCCAGGCAGGCAGGGACAGAACAAGGGGACACAGCCTGAATCTATGCCAGGGCAGGTCTAGGCTGGATGTGAGGAGGAAGTTGTTGTCAGAGAGAGTGATTGGCATTGGAATGGGCTGCCCAGGGAGGTGGTGGAGTGGCTGTGGCTGGAGGTGTTGAAGCCAAGGCTGGCTGGGGCACTGAGTGCCATGGTCTGGTTGGTTGGGCAGGGCTGGGTGCTAGGTTGGGCTGGCTGAGCTTGGAGCTCTCTTCCAACCTCCTTGATTCTGTGATTCTGTGACCTTTAAAGGATGTCTGGCCCAAACTCCCTGCTCTCAGCAGGGATGTGCAGCACAGGAAGGTGAACACTGTACCCCCAGCTGATGTATTCCCTGAGCTCAAAACCTCTGGGTTCTTACTGATGAGCCAGAGTTTACCTCGTGTCTTGGGAGCAGAGACTCAGCCTTTGGAGCAGAGATTCAGCCTTTGGAGCAGAGATTCAGCCTTTGGAGCAGAGATTCAGCCTTTGGAGCAGAGACTCAGCCTTTGGAGCAGAGATTCAGCCTTTGGAGCAGAGACTTAGCTTTTGGAGCAGAGACTTAGCCTTTGGAGCAGAGATTTAGCCTTTGGAGCAGAGATTTAGCCTTTGGAGCAGAGATTCAGCCTTTGGAGAAGCCTCAGCAGAGAAGAGCATCTGTAACCTTGGCTGTTCCTACACCTGTTGCTTCCAAGAGGAACCCTGCTAAGAGCCAGAATTTGCCACTTCCTGAGAGAGGTTTAAATAGGCAGCTCCTGTTTATGTTGTCTCAGAAGCAGCTCTGAGCAGAAACACTACCAGGGAAGTGGAATTTGCTCTGGGCTTATCCTTTTATTGTGGCTTATAAGGCCTCTGCCAGGTGAATGTTTGTGGACTCACACAGGTCTGAAGATTGCTGCTATCATCTTGATGACAAAAGTGTGGGACTGCTATTTGTGCCTTCTGGGAGCCACGAGGTTAAGAAAATGACTTGAATTTTTTTCTTCCTTTCCCTGAGCATCTCTTGAAGTGAGAAATACCCACAGCAGTCCTAGGCACCCATCAGAGCCCTGCCCTGCCTCACCCTCCCCGCTGTAACCAGGAGAAAATTGACAGCCAGGCTAAAAGGGAAGAAACCTGCAGGGGTGAGCTGAGGACACAACTGGCTGAGTGGTTTAGGACTCAGTTAACCTCTTTTGTAGCCAGCCCTGTGCTTTGTCTGCCAGGTCACCTCATCTTCCTGAGCATCTTGGGTGGTTCTGACCATCACACTCTGCTTTCACACCGAGTGTGCAGAGACTGAGGCCACAGCCCTTCAGAGTGGTCCAGCTCTGAGTCAGTTCTCAGGAACTGCTTTCTGGTGCATAAATGATTAACAGTTGAGGATTGCTGGAGATGATTCCTGCTTGTTTAGAGTCATAAAATCATTGAATCAATCAGGGTTGAAAGGGACCACGAGAATCACCTAGTTCCAAACCCTCTGCCATGCCCAGGGACACCTCACACTAGAGCAGGCTGCCCACAGCCTCATCCAGCCTGGCCTTAAACACCTCCAGGGATGGGGCCTCAACCACCTCCCTGGGCAACCCATTCCAGCCTCTCACCACCCTCATGCTGAAGAACTTCTTCCTAGCATCCAGTCTGAGTCTCCCCATTTCCAGCTTGGCTCCATTCCCCCCACTCCTGTCACTCCCTCACAGCCTAAAAAGTCCCTCCCCAGCTTTCTTGTAGCCCCTTTAAGAAACTGAAAGGCCACAATAAGGTCTCCTGGCAGCCTTCTCCTCTCCAGCCTGCACAGCTCCAACTCCCTGAGTCTCTCCACATAGCAGAGCAGAGCTCATCCTCTGGGAAGAACATGGGTCATGGAGGAGGGCATCTGTCCTGGTGAGCTGTGTAACAGCCATGGCCAAAGTCACCACCTCTGTAGGGACAAGGGCAGTCTGGACCCCCCCTGGCTGAACAGCTGAGTTCTGCTTTGGTTCTTGTATGTGAATCTGAGCTTGGTTCTGCCTCAGGGTGTGAAAGATCACAGGGTAGCATTGAGGCATCTCTAGCTGGCTGCAGCCTGGCTGGGCTCCTGCCTCTGCCTGGGCTTCTCATCCTGCTCCAGACTAAGTGGCAGAGTCAGTCGGGAGCACTCTGCAGGTGCTTGTCCTGAGCTGGCAGGTCGCAGGCAGAGCTCAGTGAATGGGAGAGAGGCACAACAGGGCTGGGAGAGGCAGAGCTGCCTCTGGCCTCTGTGGTTCAAGCTAAATCAGTCAGCAAGAGCAGCTGAGGGCCTGTCAGGGCCAGATGGCAGGAGTGCAGCACACTGGCAGGTGAGAAGTGAGGCTGCATCCTGCTCTCCTCAGCAGATGTGTGCTGGAGATGGAGATACTGGAAGCTGTCCAGAGCAGGGCAGCAAGGCTGGGGGGGTCCTGGAGCACAGCCCTGTGAGGAGAGGCTGAGGGAGCTGGGGGGGGGGTGCAGCCTGCAGCAGAGGAGGCTCAGGGCAGAGCTCATTGCTGCCTGCAGCTGCCTGCAGGGAGGCTGTAGCCAGGTGGGGTTGGGCTCTGCTGCCAGGCAGCCAGCAACAGGACAAGGGGACACAGCCTCAAGCTGTGCCAGGGCAGGTTCAGGCTGGATGTTTTTAGGAAGTTGTTGTCAGAGAGAGTGATTGGCACTGGAATGGGCTGCCCAGGGAGGTGGTGGAGTGGCTGTGGCTGGAGGTGTTGCAGCCAAGCCTGGCTGGGGCACTTAGTGCCATGGTCTGGTTGGTTGGGCAGGGCTGGGTGCTAGGTTGTGCTGGCTGAGCTTGGAGCTCTCTTCCAACCTGCTTGATTCTGTGATTCTGTGACTCTGCCTCAGCAGCATTTGGGTGGTCATAGAGTCAGGATTGTTTCAGTTGGAAGAGACCTCTAAGCCCATCCAGCCCAACCACTGACCCTGCACCACTGTGGCCACTAAGCCCTATCCCCAGGTGCCATGGCCACAGGTTTCTTGAACACCTCCAGGCCTGTGGACTCCACCACCTCCCCTGGGCAGCCTGTGCCAATCCCTGACCTGTAAGGTCCCTTCCAACCCAACCCATTCAATGATTCTCTGATAAATGTTCCTTCATTGAGGCTTTTCATTTCATATCAGTTTCAGAAGTCTGTAGCTCACTGCTGCAGCTTCCCCAGACTTGTGTCTTGGTTCCCTGGCCCACGTGGCCTCTCCCATTCTGGCCACCAGAGCTTCTTCCTGGAATAAGGAAATATTAATAAGCTATCTGCAGTGATTCAGTGTTCCCTCTCCTAATGCATCCTGCAGCACTCAGCATGCACTTATCTCAGTTCTTATCTCACTGCCCATCACCCTCCTCTCTGAGTCTTTCCCATCAAAAGTAAAATCTCTTTCCCTGAAATCCTGCTGCTGGGAGTGGACAGGCTGTTGGCTTTGGAAGAGCCATGGAAGGAAACCCAGAAGGGCAAAGCCTAATGAGGAGAAGGCATCTGGGAGGGGAGGTGCTCAGAAAGCGAGTGACAGGGAGGGGAGCTGGAATTGCTGAGGGGCTCCCTGGTGTCAGAGGCTGCACAGAGGAGGCTTTGTCTTTCCACAGGGTACTGAAAGGTCTCTGGCAGGCAGCCTGGTGGTGGTGGTCTCTGAGGCTTGATGCTGGAGAGCTGCAGGTCTGACAGAAGTTCCTTTCAGTTGCTAGGACACAACTTGCAACCCATTCCCTTGGCTGTAAGCAGGCTCTGGGAGAGGCTCCCACTGCAGCAGCCTCCCTTGGAGTGTCTGTGTGAGGAACTTCAGGTTTTAAGGAGTCATGGAATCAACCAGGATGGGAGACAGCTGCAAGCTCAGCCAGCCCAACCTAGCACCCAGCCCTGGCCAACCAACCAGACCATGGCACTAAGTGCCCCAGCCAGGCTTGGCTTCAACACCTCCAGCCACAGCCACTCCACCACCTCCCTGGGCAGCCCATTCCAATGCCAATCACTCTCTCTGACAACAACTTCCTCCTAACATCCAGCCTCAACCTGCCCTGGCACAGCTTGAGGCTGTGTCCCCTTGTTTTGTTGCTGCTGTTTGCTTGGCAGCAGAGCCCAACCCCACCTGGCTACAGCCTCCCTGCAGGCAGCTGCAGGCAGCAATGAGCTCTGCCCTGAGCCTCCTCTGCTGCAGGCTGCACCCCCCCCCCCCCCCAGCTCCCTCAGCCCCTCCTCATAGGACCTCTGTTTTCATTGCTTTTGGGTTATGTTCTGCTGCACCTGGGGAGATGCAGGCTGCTATGGGATCATGGAGCACTTCAAGCCCATGGTTTAAGAGGGAGGTGCCAGACAGTGCTCTGCAGACACCTACCACTCGCTCTGCTCGGGAGCCCAGTGCCTGCCTCTTCCCTCTGAGCATCTGTCAGCAGGTCCCGAAAGCTAAACCTGTGCTTTGATCCATCCCTTGCAGCTGGAGGACTGAGGCACAGAGATTCTGAGTCTCTCCTCTCTGAGGAGAGCACCTGGGCTAAGACTGGCACTTGAACTCCTGTCTGCTGTTGCTCAGCCCTTTGAACGTCACCAGAGCTGCTGCTTCCAACCAAGCCCTTCCTGACCTTTTCAAGAGCTCTCAAAAGTTTCCTTACCCCTGGGGGGTGTTGTGAAGCTTAATGAATGTTTGTAAAGTGCCTGGAGTTCTTTGGATGAAAGGGCTCCAGATTATTAATATTAATAATAACAGATGAGCCCCTGAAACGTTCTGGTAGAGTGGAAGGAATTAGCATGAAGCCATCAACAACAACAGCTCAGCCCAGCCCTGGCGCCCTGGCCGCGGGCACTGCGTGCAGCTGCTGCTCTGGTGGATGTGACAGATGAGTCCCTGCCTGTCCTGCCCACTCACTTCCACTGGAGATGTCCTCACAGCAGCAGCCTCTTAGCCAAAAGTCACCTGCAGCACTGCCTTGCTTCTTCCAGTTGAGGCTTTGTGGAAAAGGCATCTCCCAGAGGCTGTGATCAGACCTGACAGAGGCAGAGGCAGAGCTTGTGAGGGGACTTGCCAGGCACTTACATAAGTGGTGGCACAGCAGTGGCACAGCAGTGGCACAGCAGGTACCCCAGGAGAGACCTGCTCCTTCTGCACTGCTTTCACCACTGGGGCCTGGATGGGATTCTGCATCCAGCTCTGGAGCCCCCGGGACAAGAGGGCTGTGGAGATGCTGGAGCAGGTCCAGAGCAGGGCCAGGAGGATGCTGAGAGGCTGCAGCAGCTCTGCTGTGAGCACAGACTGAAAGAGTTGGGGCTGTGCAGGCTGGAGCAGAGGAGGCTCCCAGGTGACCTTCTTGTGGCCTTCCAGCATCTGAAGGGGGCTCCAAAAAAGCTGTGGAGGGACTTTTGAGGCTGTGAGGGAGTGTCAGGAGTGGGGGGAATGGAGCAAAGGTGGAGGTGAGGAGGAAGTTGTTGAGCAGGAGAGTGGTGAGAGGCTGGACTGGGTTGCCCAGGGAGGTGGTTGAAGCCCCATGGCTGGAGGTGTTTGAGGCCAGGCTGGCTGAGGCTGTGTGCAGCCTGCTCTAGGGTAGGGTGTCCCTGGGCATGGCAGGGGGTGACACCATGGGAGGTGTGCAGTAAAGGTGTGGCCATGGCACCCGGGGACAGGGTTGAGTGCCCATGGTGGGGTTGGGCTGCTGGTTGGACTGGAGGATCTTGGAGAGCTGTTCCAACCTTCCTGGCTCTGTGATTGTGTTCAGTGAGTTTAATAAGCAGCTGGCCCTTGAGTTCAGAGCTTCCTGAAGCTCAAGTCCAGCCCCTTCTTGATTTCTGAGACAGTTGTGAAGACTCCCCAAATAACCTCCTCATGCAGGCTCCTGTGGGGGTCACCTTCTGCCAGCAGCCCTAATTGCAGGCACTCAAATATTTACTGGTCTGAAAAAGTAAATGTGATTTGGGGAGGCAGTGCTGCTCTTTTGAACAAGCCCAGCCACCACACAGCAGCTCTCAGCAAATCATGTGCACAGCAATCAGGGTGATTGCATGAACAGCAGAGCTGGCTCCTGGAATGCTAAAGAACCTCCAGTGCAGCAGCAGCAGCAGCAGCAGCAGCCAGTCACCTCCCACTGCATTCTTAGAATCATAGAATCATGGAATCAAGCAGGCTGGAAGAGAGCTCCAAGCTCAGCCAGCCCAACCTAGCACCCAGCCCTGCCCAACCAACCAGACCATGGCACTCAGTGCCCCAGCCAGGCTTGGCTGCAACACCTCCAGCCACAGCCACTCCACCACCTCCCTGGGCAGCCCATTCCAGTGCCAATCACTCTCTCTGCCAACAACTTCCTCCTCACATCCAGCCTCAACCTGCCCTGGCACAGCTTCAGCCTGGGTCCCCTTCTTCTGTTTCTGCTGGCTGCCTGGCAGCAGAGCCCAACCCCACCTGGCTACAGCCTCCCTGCAGGCAGCTGCAGGCAGCAATGAGCTCTGCCCTGAGCCTCCTCTGCTGCAGGCTGCACCCCCCCAGCTCCCTCAGCCTCTCCTCCCAGGGCTGTGCTCCAGGCCCCTCCCCAGCCTTGCTGCCCTTCTCTCAACACCTTCCAGCACCTCAACATCTCTCTTGAATGAAGGAGCCCAGAACTGGACACAGCACTGCAGGGGTGGCCTGAGCAGTGCTGAGCACAGGGGCAGAAGCAGCTCCCTTGTCCTGCTGCCCACACTGCTCCTGAGCCAGCCCAGGATGCCATTGGCTCTGCTGCCCACCTGGGCACTGCTGCCTCCTCTGCAGCTCCTCTCTGCCAGCACCCCCAGCTCCCTCTCTGCCTGCCTGCTCTCAGCCACTCTGGCCCCAGTCTGTAGCACTGCTTGGGGTTGTTGTAGCCAAAGTGCAGAACCTTGGGGAACTGAGGTTGTGGTTGGCCTTTGGGGTTGGTTTTGTTTGATTTTTTTTTTGCTATTTAAAGTAAGGTAGGGAAAAAAACCATGATGGAGTGGGCCAGGAAGTGTCTGAAGTCAGAGACTTTTCCCTCTTCAATCTCCTGGCAAATAATTGGGCCCTGAAGGAATTGGCTGTGGAGCTGCTGTCTGGGTGGCAGTGTGAGTGCATTGGCTCCATGTCCTGCAGCTGCCTCCCAGCAAGAGGCTTTGGCAGGAGCCCTAAGGACTGACACCTAAGAGGAGGAGGAGGTGAGGGGGAAGTGCTCTTAGCTGAGGGGTCAGGTGAATGTGATCCAGAGCTGCCAAATGCAGGATGCAGTTTGATTAGAAGACTCCTTGCACTTGAGCTGCTGTGAGCAGGGGAGGGGGAGGCACTGTGGAAGGTTTGGGAATGTGAGCAGCAAAGGAAAAGTCAAGCTGAAGAGCCTCATTCCCCTCATTTTCTGCCTCCCCTTCTACTTCAGTTTGCCAGAGCATCCACCCTCTGCTCACCTTTGCACTGTCCTTTTTAACAGCACTGTTAAATATTGATGCTGGAGGAGAGCCCCAGGCTGAAATCAAAGAGCTCTGCACTCACGTTGAGCACAGCTCTGGCGTGGAGCAGCCTTCCACTGGAGCAGGCAGGATCATGCTGCAGTGAGAGACAAGAAATGCCTGGAGTCAGTCAGCAGAATGTGCTTAACCCAGAGCCTGACTGTGGCTAGGTTAGAGGAAGATCCCAGGGCTGTCTGCCCCCAAGTCTCTGCCCAATGCCAGGTGCACCTGGAGCAGAGCCATGGAATCAGACAGTCACAGAAGGGCAGGGGTTGGAAGGAGATTGAGTCCAACCCTCTGCCAGAGCAGGGTCACCAGAGCAGGTCACTCAGGGGCACATCCAGGTGGCCCTGTGCTCAGTGCTGGTCAGGCCACAGCTTGAGTGCTGTGTCCAGTTCTGGGCTCCTCCATTGCAGAGAGATGCTGAGGTGCTGGAAGGTGTTGAGAGAAGGGCAGCAAGGCTGGGGAGGGGCCTGGAGCACAGCCCTGTGAGGAGAGGCTGAGGGAGCTGGGGGGGTGCAGCCTGCAGCAGAGGAGGCTCAGGGCAGAGCTCATTGCTGCCTGCAGCTGCCTGCAGGGAGGCTGTAGCCAGGTGGGGTTGGGCTCTGCTGCCAGGCAACCAGCAACAGGACAAGGGGACACAGCCTGAAGCTGTGCCAGGACAGGTCTAGGCTGGATGTGAGGAGGAAGTTGTTGTCAGAGAGAGTGATTGGCACTGGAATGGGCTGCCCAGGGAGGTGGTGGAGTGGCTGTGGCTGGAGGTGTTGCAGCCAAGCCTGGCTGGGGCACTGAGTGCCATGGTGTGGTTGGTTGGGCAGGGCTGGGTGCTAGGTTGGGCTGGCTGAGCTTGGAGCTCTCTGCCAACCTGCCTGATTCTCTGACTGATTCTATGATTCAAAGTCTCCAGGCAAGGAGACTCCACAGCCTCTGTGGGCATCCTGCTCCAGGGCTCCAGCACCCTCACCCCAAACAAGTTCCTCCTCCTGTTGTGGTGGAACTCCCTGGGATGCAGTTTGTGTCCTGGCACAGGAACTTTCCATCTCTTAGTTGTATGGTGGCAGATCTGAAATACATAACCAGAGAGGAGATTTTTCAGCTCAACTGGCACTGCATCAGGACTTCACTTCCACATGAATCCCTTCAGAGTATGCAGCTCCAGGAGTGACAGAGCACAGCATGTGTCAGCTGGCATCAGCCATAGCTCTGAGCAAAGCAGACCTTCAAACATGAGAGCTGCTCCTGACCCTGAGAGAGGTAACCAATTGTGGGCAGGAAAAGCTACCTCTGGAAAATGCACAGCTCCAGCCAGCAGCTGGAACAGCATCAGAGCACTTCACTTAGGAGTGATCAGCAAAACAGGGACAGAGGAGAGGCAGCCTCCAAACCTCACACTGCTGCCTGCAGAAGCAGCTCCAAAGACTCCATGTGCCCCACAGCCACTCTGCCTTGGGTAGTTGGTCTCCAGGGCCAGGAGAGAATAATCTCTGCCTTGCAAACCTGCAGACTGCTTCTGTTTCATCTTCTTCCTTGGGTATTTTATTCTGAGATCCTCACTGTCCTGAGAAATTCATCATCTCTGTCATGGGATTGAATCAATGTTTATAACCACCTGGGGGCTGGGGGTCAGGAGGGGGGGACAGGCTCTGCTCACTGCTCCCTGGGACAGGACAAGCAGCAATGGATGGAAGCTGCAGCACAGGAGGTTGCAGCTCAACACAAGTGGGAACCTCTTGCCTGGAAGGGTCCCAGAGCCCTGGCACAGGCTGCCCAGAGAGGTTGTGGAGTCTCCTTCTGTGGAGCCTTTGCAGGCCTGTCTGGATGTGTTCCTGTGTGCCCTGAGCTGGATTGTGTGGCCCTGCTGTGGCAGGGGGGTTGGACTGGATGATCTCTTTGGGTCCCTTCCAACCCCTAACATCTGTGATCTGTGATCTTCCTCCTTGCTGCTGGTGAGGGATAACAGGAGGAGGGATGGGTTACAGGGATCCTCATTTCAGCTGGGCACAGACTTCAGCTTCCCCACCAAGAGCAGTGCCAGCCCTTGAGGTTCAGTTACTCCTGAAGAAGAGGCACTGAGTGCCATGGTCTGGTTGGTTGGGCAGGGCTGGGTGCTAGGTTGGGCTGGGTGAGCTTGGAGCTCTCTTCCAACCTGCTTGGTTCTATGATTCTATGATTTCAGTATTCTCAGCTTCTGGATCTCTCTTCTCTGCCCTTCCCATTCACAACTGTCTCACTGTACACACAAGGTGGAAATGTTCCTCAGATGAATCCATGCAGTCCTCTGCTGCCTCCATTCAGCTCAGGCTCTGCAATGGGCTGCCCAGGGAGGTGGTGGAGTCAGCTGGCTGCATCCTGGTGCAGCTTAGGGTCATTTCCTCTCCTCCTATCACCTGATGTTAGGTAGAAGAGCCCAACCCCACCTGGCTCCAACCGTTGCAGAGAGCAATGAGGTCTCCTCTCAGCCTCCTCTCCTCCAGGCTACACACCCCCAGCTCCCTCAGCTGCTCCTCCCCAGCCCTGCTCTCCAGACCCTTTCCCAGCTTTGTTGCCCTTCTCTGGACCTATTCCAACCCTTCAGTGTCCTTCTTGGAGCCCAAAACTGATGCCAGCACTTGAGCAATGACCTCACCAGTGCCCAGTCCAGGCAGACAGCCCCTGTCCTGCTGCTGCTGGCCACACCATTGCTGATCCAATCCTTCTTGCCCCTCTTGACACATCCTGGCTCATCTTCAGCCTCTGTCAAGCAAAACCACTCTCTCTAAGCCACACCCCAGCATTCCCCTTCCCACCACACCTCCTGTTACCTACACAGCTCAGGCTGATGCTAAAAAAAACACTTCCCTATTAAGAGTGGCACTGGAAGTTCACTTCCAAATGTGTGGCTCCTGTTGGGAAGCATTAGGAAGGAGGCTGCTGCCTGCCTCATCACCAAATGGCTTTGATGGAAAGGCTCCAGCCAGATTTGCCTTCTCCTGAGCTAAACTAATGAGCTCAAAATGCTGAGCCACAGGTGAGAATAGTGATGGAGCCTGAAGAGGCTTTCAGAGAGGAGGGACAGAAAGGACACAAATTGGGCATCTGGTGGAATGGTGAAATGCTCCAGAATGAACTGATGAGTAGTAATTAACAGTCTCCCCTCCTCTGGGGGTGTTAATGCTGCTGCTGCCTGGCTTGGAGGCAGAGCTGAGCTGGAATCAAGCAGGGCTGCTTGCTTTGGGCCACAGGAGTGATTCAGGGAGTTGAACATCTTCCTTATGAGGAGAGCCTGAGGGAGCTGGGGCTGGGAGCTGGGAGAGGAGGAGCTGAGAGGTGACCTCAGCAATGGTTCTCAGTATGCAAGGGGTGAGTGCCAGGAGGCTGGAGCCAGGCTCTGCTGGGTGATGCCCAGTGCCAGGGCAAGGGGCAGTGGGTGGAAGCTGAGGCCTAGAAGGTTCCATGTGAACCTGAGGAAGATTTCTTTTCCCCATGAGGGTGCCAGAGCCCTGGCACAGGCTGCCCAGGGAGGGCTGTGGAGTCTCCCTCTATGGAGATACTGAAGAACCATCTGGAAGTGTTCCTGTGTGATCTGCTCTGGGTGATGCTGCTCTGGCAGAGGGCTGGACCAGCTGAGCTTTGGAGGTCCCTTCCAGCCCCTGACATTCTGTGATTCTGTATCCAGTGCAGACATTGGCCTGCCAGGATCTGAAGGGGGCTGCAAGAGGGCTGGGGACAGACTATTGACAAGCTCTTGGAATGACAGGGAGGAGTAATGGGTTTGAACTGGAAGAGGAGAGATTGAAACTAGGTGTTAGGAAAGGGTTCTTGGCAGTGAGGGTGGTGAGACACTGGCACAGGTTGCCCTGGAGGTGTTCAAGGCCAAGTTGGATGAGGCCTTAAGCAGCCTGCTCTAGTGGGAGATGTCCCTGCCTAAGATGGGAGGTTGGAACTGGCTGAGCTTTGAGTTCCCTTAGAATCATAGAACCAAGCAGGTTGGAAGAGAGCTCCAAGCTCAGCCAGCCCAACCTAGCACCCAGCCCTGCCCAACCAACCAGACCATGGCACTAAGTGCCCCAGCCAGGCTTGGCTGCAACACCTCCAGCCACAGCCACTCCACCACCTCCCTGGGCAGCCCATTCCAATGCCAATCACTCTCTCTGCCAACAACTTCCTCCTCACATCCAGCCTCAACCTGCCCTGGCACAGCTTGAGGCTGTGTCCCCTTGTTCTGTTGCTGGCTGCCTGGCAGCAGAGCCCAACCCCACCTGGCTACAGCCTCCCTGCAGGCAGCTGCAGACAGCAATGAGCTCTGCCCTGAGCCTCCTCTGCTGCAGGCTGCACCCCCCCAGCTCCCTCAGCCTCTCCTCCCAGGGCTGTGCTCCAGGCCCCTCCCCAGCCTTGCTGCCCTTCTCTGGACCCCAACCTAAACCATTCCTTGATTCCATGGGGATAGGACAGGCAAAAACCCAAATAGATTGTTGTTGTTTTTGTTTTTTCAGGCACTCCCTCACCCAGAGAGAACATCTCACAGAATGGGGAGGGTTGGAAGTGTCCTCTGGAGAGCATCAAGTCCAACTCCCCTGCCAGAGCAGGAGCACCCAGAGGAGGTCACACAGGAGCACATCCAGGTGGGTTTGAACAACTGCAGCACCTCTCTAGGCAGCCTGCTCCAGGGCTCCAGCAACCTGGATCATAGAATCATAGAAGAATAGAATCAGTCAGGGTTAGAAGGGACCACAAGGATCCCCAGAGAGGTTGTGGGGTCTCTTCTATGGAGACTTTCCAGGCCTGTCTGGATGTGTTCCTCTATGATCTATGTTAGATTAGTGGATGCTCCTCCCCAGCTCCCACAGCCACCCAGAGTTCTGCTTCAGGAAGAGGCTGCTGAGCAGCTGTGGCACAGCAGAGGCAGGAGCAGCACCGTGGGATGCTCTCCCAGCATGTTTGTGCTTTGGGATCAGTGCAAGGGCTGCAGGCTGGGCTGGAGTGCAGAGAAGGGCAGAGAGGCTGGGGAGAGCTCTGGCAAACATGGCCTGTGAGGAGGGGCTGAGGGAGCTGGGGGTGGTTAGTCTGGAGAAGAGGAGGCTGAGAGGGGACCTTAGTGCCCTCTACAGCTACCTAAAAGGAGGTTGCAGTGAGGCTGGAGCTGGTCTCTTCTCCCCAGTTACTAATGACAGGACAAGAGGAAATGGCCTCAAGCTGCACCAGGGCAGGTTTAGGTTGGCTGTTGGGAGGAAGCTCTTTCCTGAGCAGGTGCTCAGGCACTGGCACAGGCTGCCCAGGGAGGTGCTGGAGTCACCATCCCTGGAGGTGTTTAAAGGAGAGTGGCTGTGGTGCCTGAGGCTGTGGTCTGGTGATGAAGGCTGCTGGGATGAAGGGACCACAAGGAGCAGCCAGTGCCAACCCCTGCCATGCCCAGGGACACCCTACCCTAGAGCAGGCTGCACACAGCCTCAGCCAGCCTGGCCTCAAACACCTCCAGTCATGAGGCCTCAACCACCTCCCTGGGCAACCCATTCCAGCCTCTCCCCACTCTCCTGCTCAACAACTTCCTCCTCACCTCCAGGCTGAGATAAAGAAGTTTTTGTCTTCGTGCTGAGGTGGAACTTCCTGGGCTCCACTTTGTGTCTGTTGAAGAGGAGGAAGAAGCTCTGGCATCAGAGAGAGCTTAAGAACACACAGGCTGAGTTATTTGCAGGAAGCATGAAGCAGGTTGGAGGGGGAACCAAAAAAAAACAACCCCAGCCTCTATTAGTGCTGTTGATCCACATTTTGATGAAAGCTTCAAATGTAAATGAAAAGAGAGAGAATAGGGATGAAGAATCTTTAAACTTGCAACAAATCATTTTATATTGATAGAGTCCTGGGCTTAAATCCAAACACAGCTATTGCCTTAATGCAGACTGATTTCAGGGGCCTTAAAAATAGCCAAGATGCTCTGGTGATTGGCAGGCATTGTGCAGGCAGCTGCCAAAGGCAAATTGATTTTTTTTTCCCTTCCCCCCCTCCCCTCCCCTCCCCTCCCCTTTCCCTTTTGAAGGACTCCAAATAATTTAAGCAAGGCTACAAATTAAGGCACACACAGAGGACTTGGGGGTGAGCCTGCAGGGGAGGAGGAGCTGTGCCTCTGTCTTCACCTTTAGAGGAGCTGTGTCAGCATAGAGGCATTGAATGGCTTAGGTTGGAAGGGGCCTCAAGGATCAGCCAGTTCCAGCTCCCCTGTCATAGGCAGGGACACCTTCCACTAGAACAGGTTGCTCAAGACCTCATCTAACCTGGTCCTGAACACCTCCAGGGGGGTTGTGGAGCACAGAAGCACCCAACGTGATCAAAGATCACGTTGGGTGATTCTGTGCTCCACAACCCCCCTGGGAAACCTGTGCCAGTGTCTCACCACCCTCAACCTGTGCCAGTGTCTCAGCACTCTCAAACCTGTGCCAGTCTCTCACCACCCTCACTGCAAACAACCCTTTCCTAACAGCCACTTTCAATCTCCCCTCTGCCACTTCAAACCCATTCCTCCTCATCCTCTCATTCCCAGACCTTCTCAATAGTCCCTCCCCAGCCCTCCTGCAGCCCCCTTCAGATCCTGCAAGGCCACTCCAAGGTGTCATAGATAGAGACACCTTCCACTAGAACTGGTTGTTCAAGGCCTCATCTAACCTGGTGCTGAACACCTCCAGGGAGGTTGTGGAGCACAGAAGCACCAAATGGGCCTTGCTGCCCTTCTGTGGACACCAACCAAAACCATTCTAGGATCAGTGCTGGGCCCAGTCCTGTTCAGTATGTTTATTGATGATCTGGAGCAGGGCATTGAGTCAAGCATCAAGAAGTTTGCAGATGACACCAAGCTAGGAGCAGCTGTGGAGCTGTTGGAGGGTAGCAGAGCCCTGCAGAGGGACCTGGCCAGGCTGCATGGGTGAGCAGAGGCCAAGGGGATGAGACTGAACAAGGCCAAGGGCAGGGTTCTACACTTTGGCCACAACAACCCCAAGCAGCACTACAGGCTGGGGCCAGAGTGGCTGAGAGCAGGCAGGCAGAGAGGGAGCTGGGGGTGCTGGCAGAGAGGAGCTGCAGAGGAGGCAGCAGTGCCCAGGTGGGCAGCAGAGCCAATGGCATCCTGGGCTGGCTCAGGAGCAGTGTGGGCAGCAGGACAAGGGAGCTGCTTCTGCCCCTGTGCTCAGCACTGCTCAGGCCACACCTGCAGTGCTGTGTCCAGTTCTGGGCTCCTGAATTCAGGAGAGATGTTGAGGTGCTGGAAGGTGTTTGGAGAAGGGCAGCAAGGCTGGGGAGGGGCCTGGAGCAGAGCCCTGTGAGGAGAGGCTGAGGGAGCTGGGGGGGTGCAGCCTGCAGCAGAGGAGGCTCAGGGCAGAGCTCATTGCTGCCTGCAGTTTGCTCACCCCATGAGAACTCTGCCTGCAGCAGTCACACCTCTCTCCCAGGCCCTTGAGATCCTGCTTCCAGCAGCAATACAAATGAACTCCAAGCTGCATTACAGCTCTGATTAACTTCCAGCTACTGACATGGGACAATCAAATAGATGCCTGTCAGGTGGCACCCAGACAATTCATCTCCACCTGCCTGCACTTCCAGTGTGGAAGCTTTGCTGATTTTAGTTGAGTTCAAGCCTTTGGCTGTTGCTGGCTGCTTAACTTTCCAGAGTGGTTTTAAATAAGTAATATTGGACATTGCTCATTGCTTCAGCAGTAGAAGGGGACAGAAAAGAACACTGAGCTGTGCAGCTTCCAGTTAGCAACTGACTTAGTTGGGGCCATTAACAAGGCAGGAACTATAAAAGATGCAGTTAGTTTTATTTCTGCCAAGCCCCACCCACAAGTAGGTATTAATTAGTTGCATTTGGGTTCTAATTGGAAACTCTGCAGCAGGATGCTGCTGGGCAATTCATTCATTCAGGAGAAGCAGAAGAATTGGGAAGGGTTTGGCCACAAAATGGCTTTGCTTTACAAATAGGCAGCCTGGAGCCTCAGGGCAAGTCTGTGCTGCTCACTGCAGTGGAGTAGAAATTTCAAGCTAATCCCTGGCTCCTTTGTGGCAGTGTCAGAACTTCTTGGCCCTTCAGAAGCTTCTAGATCTTCCCAGAGTGCTGGGAAAGAGGCAGAGGATCTCTGACCTGATCCTGGCTCCTCTTGGCACAGAGGTTTGCAGAGGTGCAGGCAGCAGCTCTTGCAGATGTGCAGAGAGCACCATGGCAGTGGCACTGCTTGCCACGGGGTGAGGCACTTAAATGCCTTCTCCTGGGAAGCTTGAGGCACTTCAGTTTCCAGGTAGCTCAAGCCCAAAACATCAGGGCTAAGCTGGTCTGAAGCACGAGGCAGAGCAGAACACATGGTCCAAGAGCAGTGAGGCAGAGGCAGCTCAACTGCTGCAGCTTAGCTCAATCTATATTACTTGTCCCAGTGCAGAGGCTCTGTGGCCACAGAGATTCACCAATCAGATGGCAGTTGCCAAAAGCAAAGCCTGGATGAGGCACTTAGTGCCATGGTCTGGTTGACTGGCTAGGGCTGGGGGATAGGTTGGACTGGATGAGCTTGGAGGTCTCTTCCACCCTGGTTGATTCTATGCTTCTGTGATTAGGTGAGCCCAGACCCTGCTCACCCTTCTTTGGGCAAGACACCAACAAGCACCTAAACACCTGTGGGTACCTGCTTATCCCTTTGGGAGGGGACACAATGGCCCAAGCCTTTGTTTTCCTCCCACCCTTGCTTCCCCCATCAGCAGAAGGGTGGGGCAAGCCAGGACATCTAATAGGCCTGTTAGCCTGCCAGGACACCAACACAGAATGCTGCTGAGTGCAGAGCTTTCACACACAGCATTTGTGACACCTTTGGCCTGCAGCTTCATGGCACAGAGCTGCAGCAGCCCTCTCCACATGTGCATGCAGCAGGGCAGTCCCAGAGTCACCCTGCTGCATGTTCTTGGGTATGAATGTCAGCTTGGTCCTGCCTCGGGATGTGAAAGATCAGAGAGTAGCATTAGGGCATCTCTAGCTGGCTGCAGCCTAGCTGGGCTCCTGGCTGTGCTTGGGCTTCTCTGCCTGCTCCAGACTAAGTCACAGAGCTTCCAGGTACCAAGACAGGGGCAGTGTGCAGAGTGCTGCTGAGTGTGGAGCTTTCACACACAGCATTTGTGACACCCTCGGCCTGCAGCTTCGTGGCACAGAGCTGCAGCAGCCCTCACCACATGTGCATGCAGCAGAGCAGTCCCAGAGTCACCTTCTTGCACAGAGAGCACACGAGTGGATTGCACAGAGATCACCTCCCTGCCTTCCCAGCACAGCCCAGGTGCTCAGTGCAGCAGGGTCCCACTGCCCAGCGCAGGGTGGCCCCACACTGGCAAACAGCAGCCCTTAACAGCATCACTTACAGCCAGCAGGCAGCTGGGCTGGGCCAGAGGGCTGGAGGGAACAGCCAGGACAAGGCATTGCCTTCATGTCTTCAACACAACTCCTGTGAGGAGCAGCTGAGGGACCTGGGGTCGTTTAGCCTGGAGAAGAGGAGGCTGAGGGGAGACCTCGTTGGGTTTTTGGGTTCAGACCTCAGGGGCTGGATTTCCCTGCAGAGCCATCCCTAGGGATCTGTCTGGAGGAGCCCAGCATCCCTCAATGCTGCATTCCAAGCCTCCTGTGTGCTGCAAATCTTTGCACAGGGGCAGCCAGGGGCACTGCTTCTCCATTATGCATGGGGCAGTGTTAAATACACCCTTGGTGCAGAGACTAAATAGGGTCCCTATTTAAAGCCCACCTTTGCTCAGCCCTGCAAGGCCATTAAAGCCCAAGTATCCATTACACACTCTGCCCAGCCTGTTAGGAAGGTCAAATGTTGCCTTTCAGCTCCAAATGTAATTACACCTCCTGAAAATCACACTGCCTGCCTTCTTCTGCAAACCCATAATGAGTTTTTCATGCAGAAGCAGCACTGTAGGAATGCTGAACCCTTTATATCACACCAGGACTAGAAAATAAGAGCTCTGTTTAGTTCCAGTGTGCAAACAAGGTGAGCAGAGTCACAGGGAAGTTCCTCCTGAGCATTCAGAGCCAGAGCTAGCAGAGCTCATCAGGAGAGTTCCATCTTCCTGGAGAGAAACAGTTATAATTAAGATGCAGTTTAATGTCTCTTTCATTATTAGAGATAAGGCACAACCATTTCCAGACCACTCTGAGCAGCTACCTTTGGTCCTCTGCAACCCTGAAGAGTTCTCTTGGCTTATTCCCATGTCTGATATCTTCACAGATTAAATTCTGCTCTGTGAATGGAAGATGCTGACCTGCAGCTCTTGCCTGCAGAGGCAGGAGAGTCACTGCCGTTGTCAGATGAAGTTCTCTCCCTCAAGAGCAGCCAAGAGCCCAAATTGCCCCTCAGGTACAATGCCCTACAGGGAACTGAAAGCTGAAGGGCCCACAAAGAACATCCACTGGAGAGGGAGGCTGCCATGGTCCATGTGCACAGCATGAAACACCTTCTTCAGCAGCACACAGGTAGGGAAGGAGAGAAAGCAATGTTCAAAACCCACCTCCAGACCTTGCTTCTCCCTCTTTCCCCCCAAGTATTCCAGATGAACATCCCAGCCACCAACACTGCCCTTGCCCTGGCAGGTGAGTGAGGAGGCAGCTCCCTGCAGCTCCACTGCTGCAGTGCCAGCAGACCTGGCAGTGCAGAGGCTCCCATTCGTCTCCCGCTGACAGCTGCCCCGGTGCAGGAGCTTGGAAGGTGCCTGGAGATGTCTGCCTCCTTGAGTGCCAGCTTCATCCATTAGCCAGGGGCCTGCCTGAAAGGCTGCTCCAGGCAACAGGGAATGCTCTCAGTGCTCCTGGGCTTCAGATGCCTCCTTCTGAGCAGTCCTGCTGCTGGGTGGGGAGAGCAGCCCCACTGGTTCCAGAGCTCACCGCCTGGGTCAGCGTAGGGGCCAGAGCCTCTGCCTGCTGGGCAGGAGGTTATGCTCCAGGCAGCTGGAGAGGGCAGAGCCTCTGCTTGCTGGGCAGGAGGTTATGCTCCAGGCAGCTGGAGAGGGCAGAGCCTCTGCCTGCTGGGCAGGAGGTTATGCTCCAGGCAGCTGGAGAGGGCAGAGCCTCTGCCTGCTGGGCAGGAGGTTATGGTCCAGGCAGCTGGAGAGGGCAGAGCCTCTGCTTGCTGGGCAGGAGGTTATGCTCCAGGCAGCTGGAGAGGGCAGAGCCTCTGCTTGCTGGGCAGGAGGTTATGCTCCAGGCAGCTGGAGAGGGCAGAGCCTCTGCCTGCTGGGCAGGAGGTTATGGTCCAGGCAGCTGGAGAGGGCAGAGCCTCTGCCTGCTGGGCAAAAGGGTTACTTGTCCATGTGCTCCATTTCAGAGCCTCTGCTTGCCAGATAAAAGGGCATTTGTCCACACACTCCATTCTGGGATGCTTGATAGCAGTCCCCACACAGGACCAGCCCTCAATGGGGCAGTCTTTGTGTGCCCCAATGAGTGAGGTTCAGCAGCAATGAACCAGCTCTGCTTTTAATCCTGAAAGTGGGGTTGCATTTGTGTCAGCTTTCCCTCTGCAGCCCATATTACATGCTTGCAGTTCTGCTTCCACTTCTAGAGCCAAGAATCCTTGTGCTAGTTCAGCTCAATAGTCCCAATTTAAATAAGTGGGAATTCTTATGCCAGTGAAACCTCCCTTGCTGCTTCCATGGCTTCAGGCTGCTGCCTGAGAACTTGAAATGCTCCAAACAGGGACAGCACTGCCAAGTACACTCAGAACAGAATGACTTGGAGGAACTTCTCTCTAAAATTAGCTTTTAACAACTGTTATCAAACCAGCAGTGACCCCCAAAGAGTAAAGCATGTCCCTGGGAATGCAAACAGCAGAGCAGACTGAGGGGCCCCTTGGCAGTGATGTGTTAGAACAGAAGGCATAGCTCAGGTTCCTGGAACCCACCAGCATGGTGAGGTTGGAAGAGACCTCTGGAGCATCAGCAGAGCACTCACAGCAGCTTGCCCAAGTTAAGTGTCCAGTGCCCTGGGCTGCAGCAAGAGCAGTGTGGGCACAGGGCAAGGGAGGGGATTCTGCCCCTTGGCTCTGCTCTCCTCAGACCCCACCTGCAGTCCTGGGGGCAGCTCTGGAGCCCCCAACACAAGCAGGGCATGGAAGTGTTGGAGCCAGTGCAGAGGAGGCCACCAAGATGCTGAGAGGGCTGCAGCAGCTCTGCTGTGAGCACAGGCTGAGAGAGTTGGGGCTCTGGAGAGGAGAAGGCTTTGAGGAGACCTTGGAGTGGCCTTGCAGGATCTGAAGGGGGCTCCAGGAGGGCTGGGGAGTGACTATTGAGAAGTTCTGGGAATGAGAGGATGAGGAGGAGGAGGAATGGGTTTGAAGTGGGAGAGGGGAGATTGAAAGTGGCTGTTAGGAAAGGGTTGTTTGCAGTGAGGGTGGTGAGAGACTGGCACAGGTTTCCCAGGGAGGCTGTGGAGCACAGAAGCACCCAACATGATCAAAGATCCCATTCTTTGCTTCTGTGCTCCACAGCCTCCCTGGAGTTGTTCAGGACCAGGTTGGATGAGGCCTTGAGCAACCTGTTCTAGTGGGAGGTGTCCCTGCCTGTGGCAGGAGATTGGAGCTGGCTGAGCTTTGATCTCCCTTCCAACTTAACCCATTCTATCATTCTATGAAGCTCTCCAGAGCAGGAGACTCCACAGCCTCTCTGAGCAGCCTGCTCCAGTGCTCCAGCACCCTCACACCAAAGAAGTTCCTCCTCCTGTTCAGGTGGAGCCTCCTGGGTTCCATTTTGTGCCTCTTAGCACCCATCCTACCCCTGGGCACCACTGACATGAGCCCAACTCCCTTTCAGCAGCAAGCCAAAACCTCTTTATTTCACAACTTCTCACACTTGTCAAAGGAGAACTTGGAGCAAGTGTTGTCAGCCAAAGAAATGCATAAAAATAAGCCTCATAAATTGCTAAAATGATTCATTTTCACATTTCATAGTGGCAAAAAAACCACCCAAAGCCCAAACCCAACATTGCTTTTCATTTGGAATCATCTGTTCCAGGGGGAAATGAAATACAATGGTTTAAAAACCACCCTGAAAAAGAAGTGGGGGGGGTGAAAAAAAGCAGCTTGGTTTGATTCATTCTGTCAAATGTCAAACTGCATCTAAAGCACAGAGTGCCTACAGCCAGCAGCCCTCTGTCTGTCCTCTGAGAAATCCCAAACTGGTCTTTGTCTGCCAAAAAAATAGCACTTAGCCATCAGAAATTAATCTCTAGCAGCACTGAACAGGGAGGTGCTGGAGCCACTGTCCCTGGAGGTGTGCATCAAACTGGGTCAGACTGGAGCTGGGGAAGAAGTTGTTCAGTACAAGGGTGGTGAGAGTCTGGCACAGGCTGCCCAGGGAGATGCTGGAGCCACTGTCCCTGGAGGTGTTCATGACACACCTGGGGACAGAGCAGAGTCAGACTGGAGCTGAGGAAGAAGTTGTTCAGTACAAGGTGGTGAGAGTCTGGCACAGGCTGCCCAGGGAGGTGCTGGAGCCACTGTCCCTTGAGATGTGAATGAAACTGGGTCAGACTGGAGCTGGGGAAGAAGTTCTTCAGTGCAGGATGGTGAGAGCCTGGCACAGGCTGCCCAGGGAGGTGCTGGAGCCACTGTCCCTGGAGGTGTGCATCAAACTGGGTCAGACTGGAGCTGAGGAAGAAGTTGTTCAGTACAAGGTGGTGAGAGTCTGGCACAGGCTGCCCAGGGAAGTGCTGGAGCCACTCTCCCTGGAGGTGTGCATCAAACTGGGTCAGACTGGAGCTGGGGAAGAAGTTCTTCAGTACAAGGGTGGTGAGAGTCTGGCACAGGCTGCCCAGGGAGGTGCTGGAGCCACTCTCCCTGGAGGTGTGCATCAAACTGGGTCAGACTGGAGCTGGGGAAGAAGTTCTTCAGTACAGGATGGTGAGAGTCTGGCACAGGCTGCCCAGGGAGGCTGTGGCTGCCTTCTGCCTGGGGTTGTTCAAGGCCAGGCTGGATGAGGCTTTGAATCTAGCTGAGAGGTGTCCCTGGGCATGGTGTGGAGGTTGGAGGAGTTGAACTCTGAGGTCCCTTCCCACCTGAGCCATCCTGTGGCTCTATGACTCCTTTCTGGAGGCTAACCCAATGCTTATTCAAGCATTGCTTGCAGGGACACTTTGCTGTCCTTTACATCCCCAAGACCCCAACCTAGGAGCACCCCCACACCCACCAGATTAATGCAGCACTTTCCCACTGCCCCTGAATGTCATCTGCTCCCCTGAGGAGTTCTCCTTCACAAAGAGTTTCATCACAGGAGACATTTTCAGTGTGACCTTTTCACATAGCTGTACTGCAGTAAGAAGGTACTAGAGGAGGGGAGTGGGAAGTCATGGTCAGAGCTGATTTTCATTTACAGTCATGTCAAAAAGTGTTTTCATCTTCATCAGGACAAAATGTTGGAACTGGGGGGAAAAAATGATCTTGGAAAAGCTAAAATGAAAGTATTCAGTGATTGGCAGCAACAGAACTTAGGACAGTGAAGCTCCAAGGCCAGGAGGGACCTGCAAGGGCAGTTTCTTTACACTGGCCTTGAGCAACCTGGGCTAGTGGAAGGTGTTCCTGGCCGTGGCAGGAGGTTGGCACTGAATGGTCTGGGTGAAATAGAAACAAGAAGACTTTTGTGCTCTGAGGTACTTCAGCATCACAAAGCTTTGTCCTGTAAGATTGTTCCATCCCCAAAGAACCCCAAACTACTGCCCAGGACAGGAGCAGGCAGCAGAGTTCCAACTGTTTGCTCTGAAAGGAATTGTTTTTCCATTCATGGAATCATAGAATCAAGTCATAGAATCACAGAGAGCTCCAAGCTCAGCCAGCACAATCCAGCACCCAGCCCTGCCCAACCAACCAGGCCATGGCACTAAGTGCCCCAGCCAGGCTTGGCTTCAACACCTCCAGGCACAGCCACTCCACCACCTCCCTGGGCAGCCCATTCCAATGCCAATCACTCTCTCTGACAACAACTTCCTCCTCACATCCAGCCTCAGCCTCCCCTGGGACAACCTGAGGCTGTGTGCCCTTGTTCTGTTGCTGGCTGCCTGGCAGCAGAGCCCAACCCCACCTGGCTACAGCCTCCCTGCAGGCAGCTGCAGGCAGCAATGAGCTCTGCCCTGAGCCTCCTCTGCTGCAGGCTGCACCCCCCCAGCTCCCTCAGCCTCTCCTCACAGGGCTGTGCTCCAGGCCCCTCCCCAGCCTTGCTGCCCTTCTCTCAACACCTTCCAGTACCTCAACATCTCTCTGCAATTCCAGAGCCCAGAACTGGACACAGCACTCCAGGGGTGGCCTGAGCAGTGCTGAGCACAGGGGCAGAAGAAGCTCCCCTGTCCTGCTGGCCATTCTGGCTGCTTCTCTGTGCCCTGTGCTGCCTCTCTCAAGGTCAGGCTCTCAGGGCTGCTCAGCTCACAGCCTCTGTCTTTCTTCCCTTCAGCAGCCCCTGGGTCCAATGAGCTTCCACAAGTCTGCCCTGCTCCAGGTGCTGCTCTGCCTTGTGCTGTGACCTCAAGCACAGCCCTCAGGAGACTGCTTTGCTTCTTTTCACATGAAACTGTTTCTACCAGGACTATTTTAAAGATTCATCCTGCTGAGGCTGTTGCTCTTTCCACTTCTTTTTCCTATTATTCCACTTCAAGTAGCTCCAGGAGAGGTTTTAGGTTGGAGATGAGGAAAACAATTCTTTGCTGCAAGAGTGATCAGGGATCAGCACAGGCTGCCCAGGGAGGTGATGGAGTCCTCATCCCTGGAGGTGTTCAAGAAACCTGTGGCTGTGGCACCTGGGGACAGGGTTTAGTGGCCATGGTGAGGTTGGGATGATGTTGGACTGGAAGGCCTTGGAGGGCTTTTCCAACCCAAACCATTCCTGGATTCTGTGTATTTGAAGTGAGGCACCAAGCTCCCAGCTGGTGCAATACACCCTGGTTTGGCTGCTGCTGCAGCAGGCTGCCTGAGTGCCAAAGCAGCTCACAGCTTCTCTGTGGTGGCAGATTCTGCACTACACAGGAGGGAGGGATGTAAACTGAGCTCTCAGAGTCACAGGATTGCTTAAACTGGAAAAGCCCTTCAAGATCCTGGAGTCCAATCATCAGTTCCACCCTGACAAGTCCTTGGCTAACCCAAACCCCTCAGCACAGCATCTCAGCACCAGGAATCGCTGTGGTTGCAAAGGACCACCAGGGTCAGCCAGTCCAACCTGCATCCCAGCAGCCTTCATCACCAGACCACAGCCTCAAGCACCACAGCCACTCTCCTCTAAACACCTCCAGGGATGGTGACTCCAGCACCCCCCTGGGCAGCCTGTGCCAGTGCCTGAGCACCTGCACAGGAAAGAGCTTCCTCCCAACAGCCAACCTAAACCTGCCCTGGTGCAGCTTGAGGCCATTTCCTCTTGTCCTGTCATTAGTAACTGGGGAGAAGAGACCAGCTCCAGCCTCACTGCAACCTCCTTTTAGGTAGCTGTAGAGGGCACTAAGGTCCCCTCTCAGCCTCCTCTTCTGCAGACTCAACACCCCCAGCTCCCTCAGCCCCTCCTCACAGGCCATGTTTGCCAGAGCTCTCCCCAGCCTCTCTGCCCTTCTCTGCACTCCAGCCCAGCCTGCAGCCCTTGCACTGATCCCAAAGCACAAACATGCTGGGAGAGCATCCCACGGTGCTGCTCCTGCCTCTGCTGTGCCACAGCTGCTCAGCAGCCTCTTCCTGAAGCAGAACTCTGGGTGGCTGTGGGAGCTGGGGAGGAGCATCCCAGTGGTGAGAGGCTGGCAGGGGTTGCCCAGCGAGGGAGTTGAGGCCCCATGGCTGGAGGTGTTTGAGGCCAGGCTGGCTGAGGCTGTGTGCAGCCTGCTCTAGGGTAGGGTGTCCCTGGCCATGGCAGGGGGGTTGGCACTGGCTGCTCCTTGTGGTCCCTTCCAACCCTGACTGATTCTGTGATTCTATGAACAGACTCCAGGGAAAACTCCAGAAAAAAAGCTAAAAATTAAACCAAACCCATAAAATAAAGGAAAAAAAAAAAAAAGAGCAGTAAATTCATTTTCCCCTTTCATGTGTTGCAATATGATTTTATGTGCAGCCTTAAAAACTCCCAACATGAGTTATCCTTGCAAAGCCTTGGCTTGGAAGTGACTGTGTGACTAGAGACAGGCAACTGAAATACACCCAGAGCTGGGGAGGATGGAACCAGTTTATATCCCATCCTAATTACAGCCATAACACACTCATTTGAGCTACCCTTAGGTATTATTTAGATGTATGCTGTAGATTCTGCCTAAAATAAATTGAAATAAAAGTATAATGCAGAGCTCAAGGAAAAAAATAGACTCTGGAACCAGTGCTGGAGCTCCCTGACAAGTACCTAAAAGAAAAAGAGAAAGAGGGAGGGGGGAAAAAAAGGCTAAAAGTAATAAAAATTACTGCTAGAAAAATCGAAGTGTTCCATTCCTGGCTTTTTATGGGGGCCATAAAAAAAATGAGCAAGCAGCTCTAGTTAAGCTGAGCTGATGAAGTGATCTACTGCCAGGAAGGCATTCAAGGTTGTGTAGGAACAGATCTGGAATTGATGCCTATCAAACACAATAATTCTGGTGCATATTAAAGAGGGCTGAGGTAGGATGCTGGTGGAAGAGGATTGTAAATTAGGTGGAGAGAAAATGAATTGTGGGAGCTGGACAGGGCTTGCCAGGTGAAAGAGGCTGCAGGAGGCTGTCAGCAGCACTGCTCAGCTTCTGGCGTGGTGCTTTGGAGCAGAGCTGAGGACTTGTTTGGAGGAGGCTCAGGAATGGCAACTTCTGCTGCTGGGAGTCCTCTGGGAGGTGTTGGTAGAGAGAGTGATTGGCATTGGAATGGGCTGCCCAGGGAGGTGGTGGAGTGGCTGTGGCTGGAGGTGTTGCAGCCAAGCCTGGCTGGGGCACTTAGTGCCATGGTCTGGTTGGTTGGGCAGGGCTGGGTGCTAGGTTGGGCTGGCTGAGCTTGGAGCTCTCTTCCAGCCTGCTTGATTCTAGGATTCTATGATTGCCTCACCTTCTATCACCTGATACTAGGCAGCAGAGCCCAACCCCAGCTGGCTACAGCCTCCCTGCAGGCAGCTGCAGGCAGCAATGAGCTCTGCCCTGAGCCTCCTCTGCTGCAGGCTGCACCCCCCCAGCTCCCTCAGCCTCTCCTCACAGGGCTGTGCTCCAGGCCCCTCCCCAGCCTTGCTGCCCTGCTCTGGACACCTTCCAGCACCTCAACATCTCTCTGCAATGGAGGAGCCCAGAACTGGACACAGCACTCCAGGGGTGTCCTGAGCAGTGCTGAGCACAGGCGCAGATGAACCTCCCTCATCCCCTCCCCTACTGCAGAAGCCTTTCACTCTTTCTCTGAAGGCAGGAATAAGCTGCCCTCCATTCCCCCATCCGTGCCAGCCAGGCTGCTGCTCCTCCCAGCCCTGCTGGGTTACAGCAGAGGATGGGCTGGGTCGGTGTGAGTGAGCAGGGATTGAGCTGTCAGAGCAGGAGAGGCACTCTGTGAGCTGCTGTAGCACAGGGCAGGCATCTTTGGTGCTGTGATTTAAAAAGGAATTATGGAGGAGTGCTGTGAAGGTACTTTCCTTTCTCTCCCTCCTTCTCCTTTAGTGTCACTGAGTCTCTTGTGATTCCATTGCCATCTGACAATATATTATTAAAGCCCAAGCTCCAGAGATCTTTGAATAGGAGGTAGAAAAGAGGACACTTTGAATCCTCATAACTGCCTACAAAGGCTGTGAATCACAAACCTCCACAGACCATAAAGAGATCATTTCCATGGCTTTTAATGTAGCCCTGTGCAGAGGAACTACTAAACAGCAGCACAGACATAAATAGAAGAGAGTGTGGGGCTGGACAGAGCCCTGAGGGCAGCCTCACTCAGAGCAGAGATGGGAGCTGATAGAGCCATCACTGTCTGGAGCCCACCTTCACCTCCTCAGGCTGCTCAGCTTCTGTTCCAGAGGAGCTGGAGAGAGGTTTCAGGAGAAGGATTGTTCATTCTTTGGCATTTGCCCTCCTGCCAGGGAGCTGCAGAGAGCAATGAGGTCTGCCCTCAGTCTCCTCTTCTCCCAGCTCCCTCAGCTGCTCCTCCCCAGCTCTGTTCTCCAGACCCTTCCCCAGCTTTGTTGCCCTTCTCTGGACCTGCTCCAGTCCCGCAGTGTCCCAAAAGTGAAGCCAGAGCACAAGCTGTGTCCTCACCAGTGCTAAGTCCAAAGCAACAATCCCTGCCCTGCTGCTGCTTCCCACACCATTGCTGATCCAGGCCAGGCTGCTGGTGCCCTTCTTGGCCTCCTGGACATGCTCTGGCTCACCTTCAGCTGCTGTCAACCAACCCCCCCAGGGCCTTTTCCTCCAGGCAGTTCCCAGCCACTTTGCTCCCAGCCTGGAGTCTTCTTTGGGTTATTGTGACCCAAGTGCAGGACCCAGCCCTTGGCCTTGTTAAACCTCATTCAGCTGACCTCAGCTTGCCTCTGGTCACAGGCTCACAGCTCACAGGATGCTAGGTTTTGGAAGGGACCCAAGGAGATCATCCAGTCCAAGCCCCCTGCCCCAGCAGGACAATCCTATCTAACACAGAGCACAGAGGAACACATCACATCCAGACAGGCCTGGAAAGGCTCCACAGAAGGAGACTCCACAACCTCTCTGGGCAGCCTGTGCCAGGGCTCTGGGACCCTTCCAGACAAGAAGTTGCCCTTTGTGTTGAGGCAGAACCTCTTTTGCTGCAACTTACACCCACTGCTCCTTGTCCTAAGGACTACCTGCTCAGTGACAGGGTCAGACAATATAAATCCTCATTCCAAGCAAGGGACACCTCCAATGAGGCATCCTCAGAAGAGCACCAGCAGCACAGGGATGTCCCTGCACAGCCTCCTGGCCCAGGCAGTGCTTGTGGGATTGGTGCTTCCTTTAAGATCCTAGAGGATAGAGATGGTTTATCTGTAGGTATGAAATAAATATCACAGTGTGGAAGATCCAGACAGAAAATAGAAAGGTTTGGAAATCACAATGGAATAAAGCAGTGTGTGGATAAGAAATCAGCCTTTTAAAGTCAACCAAAGGGATTAAATCAAACCCTGCAAGAGGACAAGTAAATGATAAATGACACAAGGCTGTAACTAAGCTAAATCTTTGGTGTCTGAATGAAATATAGAGGGCTGAGGAGATTATGCAAATTGAAATGAATCAGACTGAATCAAGGCTCAGAGCTGACCTGGCCTGTGAGGGAGCTTGCTGCATTCTGAAGGCAGAGCAATTAGACAGCCTGGGGTGGAAGAGCTGCCCAGGGTGGGGCAAGGATGCAAACCGTGTTTGGCTTCCAAGAGCAGCGGTGTGAGGTCGAGGGGAGGAGAGCATCCATGTCACAGTACCACAGTGTCACAGTCTCACAGTGTCACAGTATCACAGTGTCACCAAGGCTGGAAGAGACCTCACAGATCATCAAGTCCAACCCTTTAGCACAGAGCTCAAGGCCAGACCATGGCACCAAGTGCCACGTCCAGTCCTGCCTTGAACAGCTCCAGGGACGGCGACTCCACCACCTCCCCGGGCAGCCCATTCCAGTGTCCAATGACTCTCTCAGGGAAGAACTTTCTCCTCACCTCCAGCCTAAATCTCCCCTGGCGTAGCCTGAGGCTGTGTCCTCTTGTTCTGGTGCTGGCCACCTGAGAGAAGAGAGCAACCTCCTCCTGGCCACAACCTCCCCTCAGGTAGTTGTAGACAGCAATGAGGTCTGCCCTGAGCCTCCTCTTCTCCAGGCTAACCAATCCCAGCTCCCTCAGCCTCTCCTCGTAGGGCTGTGCTCAAGGCCTCTCCCCAGCCTCGTTGCCCTTCTCTGGACACACTCAAGCATCTCAATGTCCCTCCTAAACTGGGGGGCCCAGAACTGGACACAGCACTCAAGGTGAGGTCTAACCAGTGCAGAGTACAGGGGCAGAATGAGCTCCCTGCTCCTGCTGGCCACACCATTGCTGATGCAGGCCAGGATGCCACTGGCTCTCTTGGCCACCTGGGCACACTGCTGGCTCATGTGCAGGCAGGTCAGAGGAGCTGGGGAGGAGGGTCCCACAGCAGGAGGAGTGACACAGGAGTTAAGCAATGAGTTAAATGATCCACAACGAGGCTGCATTTATGCTACTCTTAGCAGCAATTACCAATCACAACCCGAGAGCCTTTCGACCTTTACGTGCTGAGCATCCCAACCTCCCCCGGACCCCAGGGAAGGGAAGGGCCAAAGTCAAGTGCTGTAATTAGCTGCATCATTATGTTCCCAAAGAGAATGTGCAGCCTTCACCTCTTTGGCACTGAGCAAGGTCACCAGGGCTGCTATCACCAGGCTGCCATCACTGCACTGCCATTATGGGCTTGATAAGGAAAGGCAAACACTTGGGCACCCACTGGAGGATCAGTTCTATTTCCCAGCTGCCCTCAGCTGATGCTTTCCTGCTGTTGTGTTTGTGGATGCTGAGGTTCTGAGGACAGGAGGGAAGGTCACTGACATGGAGCCAGCAGGGGTAAGAAGTGTTTTTCTCAGCAGGAGTCGAGCCTGATGCTTTAATGATCATTAGACATTAAATCCTGCTGCAGCCAATGACAAAACTCTCATCAGCTTGAACAGGGTCAAGGTTTTACTCCAAGCTTGCAACCACTTAGATACCATGAGTGAGGTCAGTGGAAGAGCTGGAGCGGGGAGGAAGGAAGGGGAAGAAGGGAGTTAAGAGTGGAGAGAGAAATTCTTGACAGTGAGGGTGGGGAGACAGTGGCAGAGGTTGCCCAGGGAGGCTGTGTGCCCAGGCTGGGCTGTGGGTTCAGGAGCAGGGAGGAAGGAAGGGGAAGAAGGGAGTTAGAGTGGAGAGAGAAATTCTTGACAGTGAGGGTGGGGAGACAGTGGCACAGATTACCCAGGCAGGCTGGGGGTGTCCCCTCCCTGGAGGTGTTCAGGAGTAGGAGCAGGGAGGAAGGAAGGGGAAGAAGGGAGTTAGAGTGGACTTGACAGTGAGGGTGGGGAGACAGTGGCACAGATTACCCAGGCAGGCTGGGGGTGTCCCCTCCCTGGAGGTGTTCAAGGCCAGGTTGGATGGGGTCTAAGAGGGAGGGAGTTGGAACTGGCTGATTTTTAAGGTCCCTTCCAACCCAACCCATTCTGTGAATCTGTGATCCAAGCCTTCGAAGAAATACTGCTTAGGTGAAGCTCTCCTCAGCCTGCAGGGCACAGCTCTGAATTACACAACACATCTGAACCCACCAGCTGCGTACTGTTGTTTGCATCATGAAACAAGACTACCTGAAGGCATTTAATGAATGGTAGGGGGGTTGGACTGGTTGATCTCTTTGGGTCCCTTCCAACCCCTAACATCCTGTGCTGACTGCTGCCCCAGCAGCATGGCACTGTGCAGTGTCCATGCACCTCCTGGGCTCTCTGTGAGCCTGGGTGGCAGCTGAACTGTCAGTAAGAGCTTTTGCTGCACAGCTGATGTGCAGCTGATGTGATATTTGTATTTAGAGGAGGGTGTTGGTATCTTTCCTTAACTCTCTGTTCTTTCCCAGGGTCCTGGTTGCTGCTAATAAAGAAAGGTTTGGGTTTTCCACTGTTGTTTGAAGTCCAGAAGAAGAGCAGCAGGCAGAAGGGGCAGGAGCTCAGCCAGATAGACTCTCTCATCTTGAAAACACCCTAAGGAGTTTCTGCCTCCCCTCAGCAACCACCAGAAAAGAAACAAGGTAATTCCCCACAGCTGAACATTTGGAGTGAGCTCGCACACAGCACAGCCACAGCTGATCCGTGCTTGCAGGGCACATGACAAGAGGTTTAGCAGCCACTCTGGCTTCAACAGGGAGAGACAAAGGGAGTCAAACAGATTGGAGTCACCACAGGCTGATGAAAATGAGAAGACATTGAATTGCTTTTGAAAGGCTGGTTCAGTGTCATGACCTGAGGAGGGTAAGGTGCAAGTGGATGTTTGTGCAGCCAGAGCCTCTCGTAGCTACCAGGCACAGAACTGAGACTGGAGGTGCCTGAGGGGTCGAGCTCAGCACCATGCTGCTGCTGCCCATTCACATCCACTGCCACTTTAAATTGCAGCAGCAGAAGCTTTTCCTTCTGTATTTAAGCAAACAGGCAGGGATTGGAATGGGCTGCCCAGGGAGGTGGTGGAGTGGCTGTGGTTGTTGAAGCCAAGCCTGGCTGGGGCACTTAGTGCCATGGTCTGGTTGGTTGGGCAGGGCTGGGTGCTAGGTTGTGCTGGCTGAGCTTGGAGCTCTCTGCCAACCTGCTTCTGTGATTCTGTGAGCACAGGGAGAGCAGGTCTGGAGGGGAGCAGCTGAGGAGCTCCATTCCCCACCACTCTCTCCAGTGAGGAGCACTTTTCTGCACTCATCCTGCCCTGTCCTTCATTAGCTTCTACTCCTCTTGCATTCCTTTCCCCAATCTTACCCCACTCAAATTAAATATCTTGAGGGCATCTCTCAGGCCTTGAGCATCCATTAGCACAGCTTCATCCTGCTCTCAAAGTCTGCTTCCTCTGAAACCAGAAATGCTTCCCTTTCTGGTGTAGTTGCCTTTACAGAATCACAGGCTCACAGAATTGCTTAGATTGGCAAAGCCCTTCAAGCTCCTCCAGTCCAATCATGAGTTCCACCCTGACAAGTCCTTGGCTAACCCAAACCCCTCAGCACAGCATCTCAGCACCAGGAATCGCTGTGGTTGCAAAGGACCACCAGGGTCAGCCAGTCCCACCTGCATCCCAGCAGCCTTCATCACCAGACCACAGCCTCAAGCACCACAGCCACTCTCCTTTAAACACCTCCAGGGATGGTGACTCCAGCACCTCCCTGGGCAGCCTGTGCCAGTGCCTGAGCACCTGCTCAGGAAAGAGCTTCCTCCCAGCAGCCAACCTAAACCTGCCCTGGTGCAGCTTGAGGCCATTTCCTCTTGTCCTGTCATTAGTAACTGGGGAGAAGAGACCAGCTCCAGCCTCACTGCAACCTCCTTTTAGGTAGCTGTAGAGGGCACTAAGGTCTCCTCTCAGCCTTCTCTTCTCCAGACTCAACACCCCCAGCTCCCTCAGCCCCTCCTCACAGGCCATGTTTGCCAAAGCTCTCCCCAGCCTCTCTGCCCTTCTCTGCCCCTGCTCCAGCACCTCAATGTCCCTCCTGTGCTGTGGTGACCAAAACTGGGCACAGTACTCAAGGTGTGGTCTCAGGAGTGCTGAGCACAGGGGCATGAGCAGCTCCCTGCTCCTGCTGCTCACACCAGCTCTGATCCAGGCCAGGATGCTGTTGGCCTTCTTGGCCACCTGGGCACACTGCTGGCTCGTGTTCAGCCAGCTGAACCTGTCACTCCCCGAGAAGACAGAGTTGTTTTCCCCAGCACTTTTTAAGCACCTCTGCAACAATCCTGCTCACTCAGTACAATCAATCTGCCAGCCCTTAGAGCCATCACTTGCATCAGCCCTGTGGAGTGAAGCTCTTCTGCATGCAGGACCAGAAGAGTGGCCTCAGCACTTGTGTCTCCTCCTAGGTGGGCAGGGGAAAACACTGCCGAACGCATCCATCACTGCTGACCATCCCCGAGCAGAGCTGCTCTGATTAGATTTGGGAACTGGCAAGGAATTGACTTTATCTCCAAACTCCATTTCCTGGATAATGTTATTAATTTATTCATTAAAACGTTATCAAATTATTGGAAAGAAATCTCCATCCCCAGCCTCAGATAACAGCAGCTCTGCTCCCCAGCTCCTCGCTGCCTTCGCTTCTCGCAGCACTCTGAACTTGCAGCATTGTTTAGTGATTTTGTTGTTAGCATCATTCAATTCAGCCTGGCCTCTTGGCTGCTTCTAGGTCTTCTTTTCCTTTCTTTCTTTTGTGTTTCTCCCCCCCCCCCCCCTTTGCCCCCCTTTGCACTCTGTTTACGCTTTTTAATGAGGTTTTAATCTTCTCTGATGTGTTTATTCAGGTTATTTGTTTTCCAAAAGGAAAAGGCTTAAAGTATGGCTGAGGAAATCAATGCTGGGGTTTTTCCCCCCCCCCCCCCCCCAACCTGGATCCAAATCTCATTTCTAAATCTCCTTTTCAAATGTTCCTCAGCCCAGAGGAAGGCAAAAAAAGAAAAAAAAAACCACACAAAACCAACTCAAACCCAAAAAGCAGACAGGATTTTGCATCCTGGAATCCAGCAGGTTGGAAGAGAGCTCCAAGCTCAGCCAGCACAACCTAGCACCCAGCCCTGCCCAACCAACCAGACCATGGCACTAAGTGCCCCAGCCAGGCTTGGCTTCAACACCTCCAGCCACAGCCACTCCACCACCTCCCTGGGCAGCCCATTCCAATGCCAATCACTCTCTCTGACAACAACTTCCTCCTCACATCCAGCCTAGACCTGCCCTGGCACAGCTTCAGGCTGTGTCCCCTTGTTCTGTTGCTGGCTGACAGTGGTCAGGGACTGGCACAGGCTGCCCAGGGAGGTGCTGGAGTCCTCATCCCTAGAGGTGTGCAAGAAACCAAAAGTGGTCAGGGACTGGCACAGGCTGCCCAGGGAGGTGCTGGAGTCCTCATCCCTAGAGGTGTGCAGGAAACCTGGGGCATGGCACCTAGGGTACGGTTTAGTGGCCATGGTGGTGCTGGGTTGAAGGTTGGGCTGGGTGGTCCTGGAGAGCTTTTCCAACCCAGACAGTGCCATGATTCTGTGATTCCACTGGGGCTGAGGAGTCGCTGTGATGTGGTTAACTACACTCAGCTCCAACACCCTGAGGCAATGCCTGTGAGGCTGTTAGCTGGACTGAAAAGCCTCCAAGCCTTGCTGAACCCTTGGGCAGGCTGCAGGGCTCCACCACTGCTGCTTCTACCAGCAGCAGCAGCAGCTGAAACGCAGTTAGTTGGCATCCCTTGTCCAGGGAAAGGCTGCCCAAGGCTGCCTGCCTTACCTTGACAGCCTGGAAGGATTCCTGCCCTGTAACACTTGTCATGCTGGACGTGCACCTCCCTGCTTGGTGTGGAAGATAATTAATAGGATGCTTCCCATTTAATTTGCTGAGCAGCAGCAGTATTTAAAGCACATTAATGTAGTCAGGCTTAATTTACTCTTTCTCTTCCCCCCCCCCCATGCCTTGCAATAATTTTTCACCATCCTCATGCTAGTTAGTTATTATTTTGTAAATGAATTACTTCATTTCATTTAGTTTCAGATTTAATTGTTCCTTATTGGGAATGTCAGCTTTCACAGCCCATTAATAAGGGCACTGGTGGGAAGAAAGCAAGGGAAGAAGTGGGGATAGGGAGGAATCAGCTTCTCTGGCAAGTAATTAGGAGCTTTAGTTAATGTTGTGTCCGTGGTATTTGTTTGAAGTCTCTCTTGAACCTTTATCTCCAGGTTAGCATTGCTGGGGGCATCTGTTGGCACGAGAGAACCTGGCTGCCCTGCCAGACACAGGCACTGCGAGCCTCCAGCTGCTGAGCCTCTCCTCCCAGCTCAGCTGGTTCTGAGGTGGCAATCAGCCACCTCCTGCCACAGCAGTTTCAGTGCTTCAGATGTGAAAATGGCTCTTGCAAAGAGCACCCAGTGCTGTGCTGAGAACCTGCCTGAGCACACAGAGCTGGAATTCCACTTTGGAGTACTTAGGGACTGTCACAGAACCACACTGAGCTGGAAGGGATCCCCAGAGGTAATCCTGTTCAGCCCTCCCTCTGCAGTCAGCAGGGACACCCTCAACCACAGCAGGTTGCTCAGAGCCACATCAAGCCTGACCTTGAATGTCTCCAGGGATGGAGCCTCTCTGAGCAACCTGCTCCAGTGTCTCATAGCGGAGAGCTCCTTGTTAATGTCCAACCCAAGCCTTCCCTGCTCTAGTTTCAAACCACTGCCCCTTGCCCCAGTGCTTGCAGCCCCTGGCAGCAGCCCTTCTGTGGGGGGCTGTAGTTGTGGCCAGGAGCAGCTGAGAGATGCCTTCAAAGAGGAAATATTTCGTAGTTGAGGACTATGTATCAGGACAGGTTGGGGACTGAGCTGCTGGAGAGCAGTGAAGGGGAGAAGGACTTGGGAGTGCTGGTGGCTGGCAGGATGGCCATGAGGCAGCAGTGTGCTCTGGTGGCCAGCAAGGCCAGTGCCATTCTGGGGTGGGTTAGAAGGGCTGTGGTTAGTAGGTTGAGGGAGGTTCTCCTGCCCCTCTGCTCTGCCCTGCTGAGGCCACATCTGCAGTCCTGTGTCCAGTTCTGGGCCCCCCAGTTCAAGAGAGACACAAAACTGCTGGAGAGAGTCCAGCACAGAGCCAGGAAGATGCTGAAGGGAATGGAACAGCTCTGTTAGGAGCAGAGCCTGAGGGAGCTGGGGCTGGGAGCTGGGAGAGGAGGAGCTGAGAGGTGACCTCAGCAATGGTTCTCAGTATGCAAGGGGTGAGTGCCAGGAGGCTGGAGCCAGGCTCTGCTGGGTGATGCCCAGTGCCAGGACAAGGGGCAGTGGGTGGAAGCTGAGGCCTAGAAGGTTCCATGTGAACCTGAGGAAGATTTCTTTTCCCCATGAGGGTGCCAGAGCCCTGGCACAGGCTGCCCAGGGGGGCTGTGGAGTCTCCCTCTCTGGAGATATTGAAGAACCATCTGGAAGTGTTCCTGTGTGATCTGCTCTGGGTGATGCTGCTCTGGCAGGGGGCTGGACCAGCTGAGCTTTGGAGGTCCTTTCCAGCCCCTGACATCCTGTGATTCTGTGTGCTCCTGTGTGATCTGCTCTGGGTGATGCTGCACTGGCAGGGGGCTGGACCAGATGAGCTTTGGAGGTCCTTTCCAGCCCCTGACATGCTGTGATTCTGTGTGCTCCTGTGTGATCTGCTCTGGGTGGTGCTGCTCTGGCAGGGGGCTGGACCAGCTGAGCTTTGGAGGTCCCTTCCAGCCCCTGACATTTTATGATTCTATGATTCTGTGACCCTGGCTTGCACTGTGAGATCTGACCTCAGAAACCAGCCCTGATTTCCAGATAAGCAAAGAACTTAACTGCTTGGATTGACTTCAAATAGAAAAGAACCAAACCTACCCAACCCTTAAGAAAGAGCCCAGCCCCAGGAGGTGATCATCTCACATCCCCCCAAGTGCAGAGGAGTGGCTGAGGAGAGGCTTCCCCTGGTGATTGAAATCCACGCTGAGATTTGAGGAGAGCTACAATATCAGTGCAAACTACTTCAATAATAAACACTCAGCTGTACAAACTACAATAATCTTCATTTCTTCCCTTTCCAAAGAGCAAAGACAAATCTAATGCAGACACTTAGCAAGGTGAAATTACCTCGGGCTTGGAGAGGCTGCAAATGGAATATTCTACCCTGGTATTTTCCTGGATGAAAGCTCCCATGCAAGTGTAAATTATTGTCATTAACATCATGAATTCTTTGCCTGCTTTGAGCTTTGCAGCTCACTTTGGAATGGAAAAGCACTCTCTGCTCAGTGAAAACACAGGGGGGGTGATGTAAATTCTCCCCCAGCTTGTAGTCTTCTGCTAAGTTCTACAGACACATGGAGGCAGAAGCCAATGGAAGAGGCTTGTGGGTGAGAATCATAGAATCATAGGATCAGGCAGGTTGGAAGAGAGCTCCAAGCTCAGCCAGCCCAACCTAGCACCCAGCCCTGCCCAACCAACCAGACCATGGCACTAAGTGCCCCAGCCAGGCTTGGCTTCAACACCTCCAGCCACAGCCACTCCACCACCTCCCTGGGCAGCCCATTCCAATGCCAATCACTCTCTCTGCCAACAACTTCCTAACAACATCCAGCGTAGACCTGCCCTGGCACAGCTTGAGGCTGTGTCCCCTTGTTCTGTTGCTGGCTGCCTGGCAGCAGAGCCCAACCCCACCTGGCTACAGCCTCCCTGCAGGGAGCTGCAGGCAGCAATGAGCTCTGCCCTGAGCCTCCTCTGCTGCAGGCTGCACCCCCCCAGCTCCCTCAGCCTCTCCTCACAGGGCTGTGCTCCAGGCCCCTCCCCAGCCTTGCTGCCCTTCTCTCAACACCTTCCAGCACCTCAGCATCTCTCTTGAACTGGGAGCCCTGTGTGTAGATGAGTCCCTCCCGTGGCCCTTTCATCCTCACCATTGAGAGATCCCATTCTAAAAGACAGCAAAGGACAAATCAAACACTGCAAACTATTTTGGGTTGTAGAAAATCTTATGGTGTCTTCCTTGGCCAAGGACCTTTGTGGTTGGGCTTTGGAGCCTGCACAGGTAATGAGCTGATTTGGATTGGGTTTGGGAATAACAGGTTTGAACTGAGTCCCTTTGGCCTCTGCTTTGACACAGAGCTCAGATGATTTGATTTGTTTGCACACAGAGGGAAGAGCTACCTTTGACCACCATTAAATTTGCTTTAAGGATGATTATTCATGAGGAGAGCTGCTAGGGCTGGTTTATCAGTGATAAACAGATTTAATTAGCACAGTAGCAGGATGGGTATTGGGCCACCTAGAGAAGCTATTAGAGTATAAGCACAGTGCTGAGCTGATCCAATCCCTTAATTACAGCAATCAATTGATGAGAATATGGCAGTTGTGTGCCCTGCTTTGTGCAGGGGTCAGGCCAGATGATGGAATGGGCTCTCCTCAGCCTTCACACCTATAAATAACAATTTATTAAGGGAGCTAATAAGCATCTATTGGCTGGGCTGAGCCTAGATGGCAGGCAGGCTGAATCCATGACAGGTTGTCCATGGCACAGCAATGTGCCCTTGTGGCCAAGAAGGCAAATGGAATCTTGGGGTGTGTTAGGTAGTGTGTCCAGCAGAGCCAGGGAGGTTCTCCTGCCCCTCTACTCTGCCCTGATGAGACCTCATCTTGAATACTGCCTGCAGTTTTGGGCTCCCCAGGTGAAGAGGGACAGGGATCTGCTGGGGAGAGTCTAAGGGAGGGCTGTGAGGATGAGGAGGGGCCTGGAGCATTGCCTGATGAGGAGAGGCTGAGGGCCCTGGGGCTGCTTAGTCTGGAGAAGAGAAGACTGAGAGAAGACTGAATCAATGTTAATAAACATCTGAGGGCTGGGGGTCAGGAGGGGGGGACAGGCTCTGCTCACTGCTCCCTGGGATAGGACAAGCAGCAATGGATGGAAGCTGCAGCACAGGAGGTTGCAGCTCAGCACAAGGGCAGCTTCTTGGCTGGAAGGGTCCCAGAGCCCTGGCACAGGCTGCCCAGAGAGGTTGTGGAGTCTCCTTGTGTGGAGCCTTTCCAGGCCTGTCTGGATGTGTTCCTGTGTGATATCTGTGCTAGATTGTTGTGAGCCCAACCCCACCTGGCTACAGCCTCCCTGCAGGCAGCTGCAGGCAGCAATGAGCTCTGCCCTGAGCCTCCTCTGCTGCAGGCTGCACCCCCCCAGCTCCCTCAGCCTCTCCTCACAGGGCTGTGCTCCAGGCCCCTCCCCAGCCTTGCTGCCCTTCTCTCAACACCTTCCAGCACCTCAACATCTCTCTGCAATTCAAGAGCCCAGAACTGGACACAGCACTGCAGGGGTGGCCTGAGCAGTGCTGAGCACAGGGGCAGAAGCAGCTCCCTTGTCCTGCTGCCCACACTGCTCCTGAGCCAGCCCAGGATGCCATTGGCTCTGCTGCCCACCTGGGCACTGCTGCCTCCTCTGCAGCTCCTCTCTCCCACCACCCCCAGCTCCCTCTCTGCCTGGCTGCTCTCAGCCACTCTGGCCCCAGCCTGTAGCTGCTTGGGGTTGTTGTGGCCAAAGTGTAGAACCCTGCCCTTGGCCTTGTTCAGTCTCATCCCATTGGCCTCTGCCCACCCATGCAGCCTGGCCAGGTCCCTCTGCAGTGCTCTCTACCTTCCAGCAGATCAACACCTTGCACTGATGTTAAGGAGTGAACCTCCATCCCCACAGCTGCAACCAAACGAGTGGCATCGAGTTTAGATTCCCTGCACATCAATTTCATGTGCATACAGCATCAGAACTTCTGGAAGAGGAGGGGTGGGGGGAATCCAGCCCCAGTCACTTTCTTTTCTCTCCCCTAAATCTTTTTTCCTTATCAGCTCCAAAATGGTACTATAATAATTTTAAAAAGTAAGTTAAAAAAACCACAAATTCCTCTTGGGGGTGAACTGAAGCCTCAGAAGGTGCTTGGCAAGAAGGTAAAGAATTGTTAGCCAGAGCTGATTAAATAGCAGTGTATCACAGTATCACAGTCTCACAGTATCACCAAGGTTGGAAGAGACCTCACAGATCATCAAGTCCAACCCTTTAGCACAGAGCTCAAGGCCAGACCATGGCACCAAGTGCCACGTCCAGTCCTGCCCTGAACAGCTCCAGGGACGGCGACTCCACCACCTCCCCGGGCAGCCCATTCCAGTGTCCAATGACTCTCTCAGGGAAGAACTTTCTCCTCACCTCCAGCCTAAATTTCCCCTGGCAGAGCCTGAGGCTGTGTCCTCTTCTTCTGGTGCTGGCCACCTGAGAGAAGAGAGCAACCTCCTCCTGGCCACAACCTCCCCTCAGGTAGTTGTAGACAGCAATGAGGTCTGCCCTGAGCCTCCTCTTCTCCAGGCTAACCAATCCCAGCTCCCTCAGCCTCTCCTCGTAGGGCTGTGCTCAAGGCCTCTCCCCAGCCTCGTTGCCCTTCTCTGGACATGCTCAAGCATCTCAATGTCCCTCCTAAACTGGGGGGCCCAGAACTGAACACAGGACTCAAGGTGTGGTCTAACCAGTGCAGAGTACAGGGGCAGAATGACCTCCCTGCTCCTGCTGGCCACACCATTCCTGATGCAGGCCAGGATGCCACTGGCTCTCTTGGCCACCTGGGCACACTGCTGGCTCATGTTCAGGTGGGTATCAATCAGCACCCCCAGATCCCTCTCTGTCTGGCTGCTCTCCTGCAGTGCTGAGGGAGGACTCATCCAGGAGGTGTTAGCCTCACTCCTCTTCACTGCTCCTGAGTAGCTGATTTGCTCCTAGGAAGCTGCTGCCACATCTCCCACCCCTCCCGGCCCTGCTGATTGTTTATTAGCATACAAAAGAAGCGATGACCTTTTCAATCCCAGGCTCAGTGTCCCTCCCGGGCAGAAGAAATGAGCCTTGGCACAGCAAACAAGGCTTGGCATCCTCTTTGTTTTTGGGAAGGTAACCTTTTAAGCGCTGAGCTGTTCATCAGTAGCGTTGCAGAGTCTCTATTGGCTGCCCGTGGAATGAAGAGCTGTGGTATCCTGGTGCCTCAGCCAGGGCTCCACAGGTGACTGAGAGAATTGCCAGGTGAGAGCTGTGCAAGCAGGAGCCTTGCAGAAGAGGGTTTAGAAGCAGACTGAAAAGTTTTGAGGTGTTACTGTGGGCAGCTCTGGAGCCAACAGCACAAGAAGGACATAGAAGGGTTCCAGCTGGAGGGGCCCTTGGGAAGCCAGGAACTGAGGCTCTCTGAGGATGGTTGGTAGGGAACTCTTGTCAAGGGCTCAGGTATCGATTGGAGACCTGAGCCTCAGGTAGGAGGGGACTGGTCCTCCTCAGACCCCACCTGCAGTCCTGGGTGCAGATCTGCAGCCCCCAGCACAAGCAGGACATAGAACTCTTGGAGCCAGTCTGGAAGAGGCCACCAAGATGCTGAGAGGGCTGCAGCAGCTCTGCTCTGAGCACAGGCTGAGAGAGTTGGGGCTGTGCAGGCTGGAGAGGAGAAGGCTTTGAGGAGACCTTGGAGTGGCCTTGCAGGGTCTGAAGGGGGCTCCAGGAAGGCTGGGGAGGGACTGTTGAGAAGGTCTTGGAATGACAGGAGGAGGAGGAATGGGTTTGAAGTGGCAGAGGGGAGGTTGAAATTGGATGTTAGGAAAGGGTTGTTTGCAGTGAGGGTGGTGAGACACTGGCACAGGTTGAGGGTGGTGAGAGACTGGCACAGAATGTGAGACATTTGGAGGCACAGTGAGGAGGTTGATCTGCAGTGTCTGAAAGTGAATTGCAGCCCCTTTGTTCTCTGGGGCCAGGGCAGGTTCAGGCTGGATGTGAGGAGGAAGTTGTTGTCAGAGAGTGATTGGCATTGGGATGGGCTGCCCAGGGAGGTGGTGGAGTGGCTGTGGCTGGAGATGTTGAAGCCAAGCCTGGCTGGGGCACTTAGTGCCATGGTCTGGTTGGTTGGGCAGGGCTGGGTGCTAGGTTGGGCTGGCTGAGCTTGGAGCTCTCTTCCAACCTGGCTGATTCTGTGATTCTAACTCCATCTCCCCCAGCACCTCCTACCTCTCCTCAAGACCCTAACCCACAGCACCACTCTTCAATGAGCTGCACTGAGCTGAACACCTCCCTCCCAAAGCAGGTAGGATTGGATGCAGTTGCTGCAACAAGAGCTGTAATTAAAGTGAATTTACATTAATCCAGGAGAGATAAGGGAAAGGACAATGATTTATGAGCAATATTGCTGGCATTTTCAAGAGGTCTGGTTGAGAGGCCTTGAGCACAGCCCTATGAGGAGAGGCTGAGGGAGCTGGGATTGGTTAGCCTGGAGAAGAGGAGGCTCAGGGCAGACCTTATTGCTGTCTGCAACTACCTGAGGGGAGGTTGTGGCCAGGAGGAGGTTGCTCTCTTCTCTCAGGTGGCCAGCACCAGAACGAGAGGACACAGCCTCAGGCTGTGCCAGGGGAGATTTAGGCTGGAGGTGAGGAGAAAGTTCTTCCCTGAGAGAGTCATTGGACACTGGAATGGGCTGCCCGGGGAGGTGGTGGAGTCGCCGTCCCTGGAGCTGTTCAAGGCAGGACTGGACGTGGCACTTGGTGCCATGGTCTGGCCTTGAGCTCTGTGCTAAAGGGTTGGACTTGGTGATCTGTGAGGTCTCTTCCAACCCTGATGATACTGTGACACTGTGACACTGTGATACTGTGGTTGATTGGCCAGGGCTGGGTGCTAGGTTGGACTGGCTGAGCTTGGAGCTCTCTTCCAACCTGCTTGATTCTATGGTTCTTGGTGTCTGGGCCACAGGGGCACTTTGTGAGCCTTCTGAATTCCAGCAGCAGTCATGAGTTGGGAGAAGTGCCACAAAAAAGCCCTTTTGGAAGTGGAGTTCTGTTTCCTTTAACTTTCCCCTTCTGCTGAAGTGATGTTTTACCATTCACTGCTCTCTTACCCAGCAGCTCCCACTTAAACCTGTTTTGTTCCACCTAAATTTGATTAGATTCCCTGGATCTGCTTTGCATGGCTGGTACAAGGCTGACCCTTACAAGCCCAGTGAGAGGGTTTCAGGATTCATTTGTTTTCCCATTATTTTCCTGGACAGGAATAGTAATGGTAGATTAGGGAAGGAAAACAGAAGAGACTAATTTACCAGGGGAGTTCAACACCTGCTTAATTACAGCTCTGCTGAGGGCAGCACCGATTGGAGTGCTTAATTAGGTGTTATTATTTGGGAATATGGAAGGACTGCAGGAGAAGAGGATTGCAGAAGTGCCTGAATGGACAATAAGGCTCACAGCTATTGCAGTGCTAAGCACCACACCAGGCTGCTTTGAGAGGCTTTGGAAGCTTTGAGGTTGTGGTGGAGACTGTCAAAACCCACCTGGATGCATTCCTGTGCAGACCACCCTGGGGAATCCTGCCTTGCAGGGAGGTTGGGCTCAGTGATCTCTGGAGGGAGCTCCCTTCCAGCCTCTGGAGTTCTGTGATGCTGTGAGAGGCTCTCTCATGGATCATTAGGCAGGAAGAGACTCGCTGAAGCCAAGGGATGACCACCCCAGAGCTGGGCTTTGCTGTCACCTGCACGGAGGTGCTTGCCCAGAGCCACCTTTCAGACCCCAAGCACAACGTGAGCAGTGTGGCAGTTGGGCTCTCGTGGGGTTCTGGGGAGCTCCAGGCCCATTGGAGCAAGGGTGAGTGGCAGGAGGGTGAGGCTGGGCTCTTCCCAGAGCTGCCCAGTGATTGGACAAGGCTAATTGGCAGGAGCAGGGGCACAGGAGGTTTCACTTGAGCTTAATGAGCAGTCCTCGTTAAGCTCAAGTGGGGACTGCTGTGTTCTGGTTTACTTTAAGGGTGAGCAGCACTGGAGCAGGCTGCTGAGAGTCTCCATTCCTGGAGTTGTGCAGAACTTGCCTGGATGCTATCCTGGGAGACCTGTTCTGCCAGAGGGATTGGCCTCAACGATCTCCAGAGGTCCCTTCCAACCTCCCACCCTGTCCTGTGGATCAAGGTAAGAGGTTTCCTTTGTCAGCTTATCACGGTGCTTGCTGCGAAGAGCTGCTGCTCAGCTGTGCTGTGGGGTGGCTGTGCTACTACAGGAGCTGAGCTGGGGAAGGCTGCCTGGGAGCTCTGAGAGTGGAACAGCAGGAGAGGCACCAGGGGTGTTTGTGCCTCTGGAGAGGAGGTGGCTTTGGGAGGCAGCTGGGGCAGTGTGAATGCCAGGTGAGGAGTGTGCAGTGCTGGCATCAGATGGGCTTTGGGAGGCCAGGAAAAGCAGAGCTTGTGAAGAGAGGAGTGGCTGGAGAGGCTGGGGGGGGCAGCCTGCAGCAGAGAAGGCTCAGGGCAGAGCTCATTGCTGCCTGCAGCTGCCTGCAGGGAGGCTGTAGCCAGGTGGGGTTGGGCTCTGCTGCCAGGCAGCCAGCAACAGAAGAAGGGCACACAGCCTGAAGCTGTGCCAGGGCAGGTTGAGGCTGGATGTTAGGAGGAAGTTGTCAGAGAGAGTGATTGGCATTGGAATGGGCTGCCCAGGGAGGTGGTGGAGTGGCTGTGGCTGGAGGTGTTGAGGCCAAGCCTGGCTGGGGCACTTAGTGCCATGGTCTGGTTGGTTGGGCAGGGCTGGGTGCTAGGCTGTGCTGGCTGAGCTTGGAGCTCTCTTCCAGCCTGCTTGGTTCTATGATTCTGTGAAGTTCACTTCCCAGTCAGGGAGCAGCAAGGGGCTCTGCTCCTTGTTCCCTGCAGGTGTTCTGCTGCTTGTATTTTTCACTCCACAAATAAGTAAGGTTCACTGCGGATCTGTGCAGGTTTTGGGAGGGAGAGGTCAGAGGGGGATGAGTCGCTGGAGAGGGAAAGGTTTCCTGGGGTCCTTTGTGCCAGCCAGGCTGGAGCGCACCTGTGGCTGCTGCTGTCTCTTCTGTTCCAGCCACCAGCGCTCATCTGTTGGTCCTAATTAACCTTTTCACCTGTGCTCTAAATGCAATGTTGCTGCCCGTAATGAGGTGAGAAGTGTTGTAAATGCGGGGCCTGAGCTCGGGGAATGACCTTTGGATGCTTGGCAGCGATTTGCACATGAGTGGAATGAAGGAGGTGACCTCCCCTGTGCACGGAGGAGCCCTTGGGAAGCCTGGAGCTGAGGCTCTTTGGAGATGTTCGATAGGGAACTCTTGTCAAGGATCAGGGATCGATTGGGAACCTGAGCCTCAGGTAGGAGGGGACTGGCTCTGTCCTCTGCACAGGAGCCTGCAGAGTGAGTGCAGCCCAGACACAACCCTGTGCTGGGCTGCAGCAAGAGCAGTGTGGGCACAGGGCAAGGGAGGGGATTCTGCCCTTGGCTCTGCTCTCCTCAGCCCCCACCTGCAGTCCTGGGGGCAGCTCTGGAGCCCCCAGCACAAGCAGGACATGGAAGTGTTGGAGCCAGTGCAGAGGAGGTCACCAAGATGCTGAGAGGGCTGCAGCAGCTCTGCTGTGAGCACAGGCTGAGAGAGTTGGGGCTGTGCAGCCTGGAGAGGAGAAGGCTTTGAGGAGACCTTGGAGTGGCCTTGCAGGATCTGAAGGGGGCTATAGGAAGTCTGTGGAGGGACTATTGAGAAGGTCTGGGAATAAGAGGAAGAGGAGGAATGGGTTTGAAGTGGGAGAGGGGAGATTGAAAGTGGCTTTTAGGAAAGAGTTGTTTGCAGTGAGGGTGGTGAGAGACTGGCACAGGCTGCCCAGGGAGGTTGTGGAGCAAAAGAATCACCCAATGTGATCTTTGATCCACAACCTCCCTGGAGTTGTTCAGGACCAGTTTGGATGAGGCCTTGAGTGATGTGTTCTAATGGGAGGTGTCCCTGCCTATGGCAGGAGAGTTGGAGCTGGCTGAGCTTTGAGCTCCCTTCCAATCTAACCTGTTCTATGATTTCTGCCCCTGCTACACCCCCAGCTGTGGTGTAGGACATGTAGCCAGGTGGGGTTGGGCTCTGCTGCCAGGCAGCCAGCAACAGAAGAAGGGGACACAGCCTCAAGCTGTGCCAGGGCAGGTTGAGGCTGGATGTTAGGAGGAAGTTGTTGTCAGAGAGAGTGATTGGCATTGGAATGGGCTGCCCAGGGAGGTGGTGGAGTGGCTGTGGCTGGAGGTGTTGCAGCCAAGCCTGGCTGGGGCGCTGAGTGCCATGGTCTGGTTGGTTGGCCAGGGCTGGGTGCTAGGTTGGACTGGCTGAGCTTGGAGCTCTCTTCCAACCTGGCTGACTTGATGATGATGATGATGCTCTCATAGCTTTTCTCAGAGGTGGGTGAGGCTCTGTCAGCTGTGGTGCAGCTCAGGAGCCCTTCTGTGCACACAGCTGAAGCGAGCGAGGTGTCTGCAGCAGCAGCAGCAGCTCCTTGCAGGGCTGTGACTGATGAGGCTTTGGTGTCCCTCAGAGGGACAAGTGTGGAGCTTTTGTTGTTTTATTTATTTCTTTTCTATGTGTTTTTTGAGTTCAGCTGATCTCAGGAGCAGCCACAGTGGGAGCTGTGCTGCAGTGTTTGCTATTTCAGCAGTGCCATGATAAATCTTAGAGCCATCTGGGATTTTGTTTTTTGATTAAGCACTACTTAAGCAGAAAAGGTTGATTGATGAAAATCAAGGAGAGTGTGAATCCAAACCCATCCTTTCTCTCTTTATTTATTTTTTTTCCCCTATTTTACCATGGAGATTGAAATTCATTTGGTATAGTTCAATGGAGATTAATATGCAAGTTAAGCAGGCAAAAAAAATTAGCTTTTCCAGAAAGGAGCACACATTAGCAGTGAGAAATGGAAAGAGTTGCCTAAAGCTCAGCACACATCCAGAGCTGTGCTGCTCTCTGCCATCCAGCCCCACAGTCAGAGAATTAAGCAGGTTGGAAGAGAGCTCCAAGCTCAGCCAGCACAACCTAGCACCCAGCCCTGCCCAACCAACCAGACCATGGCACTAAGTGCCCCAGCCAGGCTTGGCTTCAACACCTCCAGCCACAGCCACTCTACCACCTCCCTGGGCAGCCCATTCCAATGCCAATCACTCTCTCTGACAACAACTTCCTCCTAACATCCAGCCTCAACCTGCCCTGGCACAGCTTGAGGCTGTGTCCCCTTCTTCTGTTGCTGGCTGCCTGGCAGCAGAGCCCAACCCCACCTGGCTACAGCCTCCCTGCAGGCAGCTGCAGGCAGCAATGAGCTCTGCCCTGAGCCTCCTCTGCTGCAGGCTGCACCCCCCCAGCTCCCTCAGCCTCTCCTCCCAGGGCTGTGCTCCAGGCTCCTCACCAGCTTCATTGCAGGAGTGTGGCTGGGACGCCTTGCTAGGCATGAGGGAAGCAATGTGGATGCTTCCTCTGCCTGCAGCCCTGGGGCAGTGCTCTCCCAGGGCACCCTTTAGCTCACCTAGAATTTCAAGTGTTCCTGCTTGCAGGCAGCTGAGTCAGATCCATCTGAAGGCTGGATGCTGAATCATGTGTTGAAGAGGGAGCATTTTGGATAGATGGAGTCACAAAGCAAAGGATTTTCTCTCTCAAGCCACTAGATCCTGCCTGTTCCTCTCGTTGGAGGGGGTTTGGCCTCTGTTAGTCATCAGCTTCCCTCCTTCTCCACTGCAAGTGTTTGCATCTCCAACCAGCAAGGCTTGCTCACACTAGACCCTTGCTTTGTTTCCCCTGCTCAGTGTCAAAGAGCCTTTCTGCTCTGTGGGATTGGACTATTTTTAACAGTCAGCAGCCTTGAGGAGGTTTTGCAGGGGCTGGGAGAGAAATGGTATAGGAAGGGGAGGAGGAGCCTTGGCTTGGCTTTAGCTGCTTCAGATTGCTCAGATTTGTTTCCATTATGAAATTGATATTTGCTCTCTTTAGAAGTATGGATCTTTTTCTTCTCTGTAATCAGCATTTATTCTGATCCTTCACCCTCTAATGCCTGCAAATCCTGACATGATCTGAGTGTGTCCAAAAATAAATCAGACTGGGAAGATGGAAAAGGTCACAGGCAGCCCCCGAGTTTGACTAGCATGAGCCAATTCCACCTGAGGTAGGGCACTGTGGCTAATGCTTGTCTTAACAGTTTCAGCACAGAAGGGCTTCAGTTAATAAAGTGACATTGAGATGATCTTTGAGGAGTAAAGAAGCCAGAAGCAGAGGTTTGTGCTGATGTTTATGATGAGGTTTTTAAGAGGCAGCCTGGGAAAGGGAAGGGCTTTTAATTGCCTGTCACAAGAGCACTTTGGTTACGTAACTGGGGCTGGGTTAGTTGAACAGAAGTTTAAGAAGGCTTTTGCTAGACCTTGTCAAATCCAATTTATCCTGTTCACACACTCAGCCAGGCCCTGTCTTCCTCTTGTTCCAGCCAAGTGCATTCTTCCACTCTGGCTGGGACACGTGCTGGAGCTGTTTGCTGGGGAGCCAGCAGAGCGTGCAGCATATGGAGGTGTCAGCCTGGCACTGCCAGGGTATTAATAACAGAGAACTCAATTCCCAACCCTCTCCTCAGATGAGAAAATAGAAAGTTTTGGATAGCAGGAAGAAGCTCTTAGAATCATAGAATAGAATGAGTCAGGGTTGGAAGGGAGCACAAGGAGCAGCCAGTTCCAACCCCCCTGCCATGCCCAGGGACACCCTACCCTAGAGCAGGCTGCACACAGCCTCAGCCAGCCTGGCCTCAAACACCTCCAGCCATGGGGCCTCAACCCCCTCCCTGGGCAACCCATTCCAGCCTCTCACCACTCTCCTGCTCAACAACTTCCTCCTCACCTCCAGCCTCACTCTCCCCACCTCCAGCCTTGCTCCATTCCCCCCACTCCTGCCACTCCTTGAGATCCTCAAAAGTCCCTCCCCAGCTTTTTTGTAGCCCCCTTTAGATCCTGGCAGGCCACAAGAAGGTCACCTGGGAGCCTCCTCTGCTCCAGACTCAACAGCTCCTCTTCCCCATGAGGATGGTGAGGCTGTGGAACAGGTTGTCCCAGGAAGCTGTGGAGGCTCCAAGCCTGGCATTGTTGACAGCCAGGTTGGATGGAGCCTTGGGCAGCCTGCTCTGGCAGGAGGTGCCCATGCCCGTGGCAGGGCTACAGGAGCTGCAGCAAAGGAGGGCTCTAAAGGCTGGGCCAGCTGGATGGGTGCTCCTTGAGCCTTACATTTGCCAGGCAGCAGGTGAGGAGTTCTCTTGAACTGATTTGCACTTCCAAGAATTAAATCTCTGGGGCTGCTCAGATCTGAAATTAGGAGGCTTGTGAAGATGGGGCTGAGAATCTCTTCCTACCTGTCTGCTCCCTCTGAATTTCATTCATCTCTCCAGCAAGGGCTGTCAGTAACCTTGGCAACTCCCTGTTTGTTTGCTCTCTGGTCCTCTGCTCCCCTGACAAGGGAAAATGTCTGTTTGTTTGTTTGTTTTGGTTGAGATGTAAAACTGGAATCCAAATCGCATCATGGTGGAGGAGGATGAGGGAGAGATGAGAGGGGAAGGCTTGGAGTGCTTCTCTAATGCAGGTCATTAAGCTCAAGAGGAAGCTTAATATGGCCCAGGCTGCCCAGAGAGGTTGTGGAGTCTCCTCCTCTGGAGAGATTCCAAACCCACCTGCACGTTGTGCTCCTGGGCAAGCTGCTGTGGCTGTCCCTGCATTAGCAGGGCATTGGACTGGATAATCTCTGGAGGTCCCTTCCAGACCCACTGTGCTGTGGTGCTCTGGCACTTGAAGGACATTCAGTGGCACCACTATGCTGGCTGCAGGTCTCAGCCCTTATTGATCATACCAAGGTGAGAGAAGTGTGCTGTGAGCCCGGGCATGGCTCTGTGCTCCAGCCAGAGCCCAGCTCAGGTGTCTGCCCTAAGTGCTTATGCCAAGTACTGTCAGTAAGGTCCTGCTTTGACCTTGGCTTTAGCACTGCTTTTGTGTGTGGAAAGGGATCCAGCTGCTGAGAAATCCTTTTGTCTCCTCACATATTGCAGTGTAGGGCTGGATGCTGGAGGGAGGGAGGCAACACCCAGGAATTTCCAGCTGAGGTTGTATGAGCACTGCTGGCCACAGCAGGACCTCTGCACAGCCCAGACAATATGTGTCTTGTATGAGGCTGAAGGAGCAGGAGGGATTCATGGGCACCTTCATTTCCCAGGATTTGGGTGTTAAAGAAAGGTGTGGCTGTGGCACCTGGGGCATGGGTTAGTTAGTGGCTGGACTGGATGATCTTAGAGGGCTTTGCCAAGCCAAACCATCCCATGGCCACTGGTCAGGCCACAGCTTGAGTGCTGTGTCCAGTTCTGGGCTCTTGAATTGCAGAGAGATGTTGAGGTGCTGGAAGGTGTTGAGAGCAGGGCAGCAAGGCTGGGGAGGGGCCTGGAGCACAGCCCTGTGAGGAGAGGCTGAGGGAGCTGGGGGGGTGCAGCCTGCAGCAGAGGAGGCTCAGGGCAGAGCTCATTGCTGTCTGCAGCTGCCTGCAGGGAGGCTGTAGCCAGGTGGGGTTGGGCTCTGCTGCCAGGCAGCCAGCAATAGAACAAGGGGACCCAGGCTGAAGCTGTGGAAGGGCAGGTTGAGGCTGGATGTGAGGAGGAAGTTGTTGGCAGAGAGAGTGATTGGCATTGGAATGGGCTGCCCAGGGAGGTGGTGGAGTGGCTGTGGCTGGAGGTGTTGAAGCCAAGCCTGGCTGGGGCACTTAGTGCCATGGTCTGGTTGGTTGGGCAGGGCTGGGTGCTAGGTTGGACTGGCTGAGCTTGGAGCTCTCTTCCAACCTGCCTGATTCTATGATCCTATGGTTCTCCTGCCCAGCCTATGCAGGGAGCAGGGACTGATGCTCTGTGTTCCAAAGCAGTTTTCCTCTGCGGGCACTGTCAGCATCAATTAAAGCATGACCTATGTTAGCTTTCTGTCAATACTGTAACTAGTTTAGAGATTGCTCTTTAACTACAGGCTGGGAATCAACTTTTTTGGGAAAGACAAATCTATATAATCAGCAAAATTGATCAAGAGTGGACAAGGGAATTACAGAAAGTTTCTGGCTTGGATGTATCCACGGAGCACACACACCTAAAGTTGAAGGCTTTGAAATTCAATTACACAAACTAAAATAAATGACCATCATGTTTCCTATTATCAGATACACAGAAATCATTTTCCCTGCCCCAATAAAACAAATTTCAATTACTTCTTTGTAATCAACAAACTTGACCTTCCATCAAGAGTCCTGCAGCAGTGTGCAACTGGGAGAGTTAAATAATAGATCATAACTGTGCGGTGGCACAGCTGAGCAGCACAGGGCAGAGCACCCTGCCTGGGAAAGCCAGCAGTAGGGGCTGCAATTCTGGAGTCAGCCAGGCTGGGAGAGAGCTTCAAGCTCAGCCAGCCCAGCCTAGCACCCAGCCCTGCCCAACCAACCAGACCATGGCACTAAGTGCCCCAGCCAGGCTTGGCTTCAACACCTCCAGCCACAGCCACTCCACCACCTCCCTGGGCAGCCCATTCCAATGCCAATCACTCTCTCTGACAACAACTTCCTCCTAACATCCAGCCTCAACCTGCCCTGGCACAGCTTCAGGCTGTGTCCCCTTGTTCTGTTGCTGGCTGCCTGGCAGCAGAGCCCAACCCCACCTGGCTACAGCCTCCCTGCAGGCAGCTGCAGGCAGCAATGAGCTCTGCCCTGAGCCTCCTCTGCTGCAGGCTGCACCCCCCCAGCTCCCTCAGCCTCTCCTCCCAGGGCTGTGCTCCAGGCCCCTCCCCAGCCTTGCTGCCCTTCTCTCAACACCTTCCAGCACCTCAACATCTCTCTGAAATTGAGGGGCCCAGATCTCAGCATCCCCTGCAGTTCCTAATTTCTCTGGGTTTGCTTTCAGCCTCTTCCTTGTCTGGGCTTATTTACTGAAACTCAGGAAACTTCAAACCAAAGCACAAGGGCTGAATTTGAAACATGAAAGGTTTGTCAGCTTGAGGTTTAGAATTCGATGCAATCTGCAGAGCTTTGCTTTGTGTTCATCTTCTTCAGCCTTCAGATGTAGCTTGCAGCTGCCTTGTCAGGAGGAGCAACCTGGCAGCATTGCAGTGTGTGCTAGGAAAGGGGAAGCAGCCTCAGGTCCTGATCTTGTCTGTGTTTGCTTTGTAACTTTGTCAGGGTCCCAGACAGGAGAAGGATAAGGAGATGATCTTGGAGGTCTCTTCCAACCTGGTTGATTCTATGATGGCAGGAGCTGCCTTGATGAAAGAATCTGCCTGAAAGGAGGTTGGAGTGAGGTAGGGATTGGTCTCTTCTCCCAAGTCAGTAGCAATAGGATGAGAGGAAAATGGTCTCAGGTTGTGCAGGGGAGGTTAGGTTGGAGATCAGGAAAACACTGCTGCAAGCTTGGTCAGGAACAGGCTGCCCTGGGAGGGGGTGGTGGAGTCCTCATCCCTGGAGGGGTTCAAGACCTCTGTGGCCATGGCCCTTGGGGCTGTGGTGCTGTCAGGTTGCCAGTTGGACTGGATGACCTCAGAGGTATTTTCCAAGCTTACTGATTCTCTAAGCTCCTGAAGTCGTTGCCTGTCTGAGGAGCTGAGTAGCTCTACAGCTGGCAGGCAGTGGCTGCTGCAAAGTTCCATCTGCTTGCACCTAACTTGAGGAGCATCAGGAAGGTGCCCGAGCAGAGCCGCTTGGCGCTGGTCATCTTCCAGTGGCTGGAGATGTTGCAACTGGCAAGGTCTGAGTAGTTTTCCTTCTTAAAACAAACTAATTATCCATCCATGCCAAGAATAGAAGCAGAAGGTGGTAATTTCTTCCACTCTTTAATTGCCTCCCAGAGAGGATAAAACAGTTACTTAAAAAGGCTGCGTCGTCTTCTGCAGCGCCGAGGGGAAGTCGTTTGAGGATAACTTGAAAGGACAGATGAAGATTCTTGGTTTGCTAAGGAGAGACAGATCTAAATTAGCTGCTGGCTTCAACAAACCTTGCCTATCATTAGGTATTCTCTCTGGCATGTGAAATGGTGCCAATAGCATGGGAATTAAGGCACAGCTTCCAGAAAAGAGCAGCAGCGCTCATGGAACTGCCGTGGCAGAGCCCCTCCAGGAGGTCCTGCAATGGGGAAGAGGAGTTGGGTGGTCAGGGAGCAGGTCTGGTTATGTTGGAGGTGCCTGACAGCCTTCAGTGTGAGCTCAGGAGATTTGGGTGTTCAGGAGTTCAGTCCTTAGCTCTCTTCTGGTGTGAGTTGCCATTGTGGCTGGAACAGGCTGCCCAGGGCAGTGGTGGAGTCCCCATCCCTGGAAGCATTCAAATGGACCATGTGGGCATGGCAGCTGGGGACATATGTGGCTGGAGTCTGTGATCTCAGAAGGCTTCTCCAACCCAGACAATTCCATAGCTCCCTGTTTTTCTGTGGAGAAACCTGCCTCTTGACTCGATGAGATCCTGGTGGGATCCTTGTTCCTGCTGGTGCAGTGCCTTCTTTCCTGGCTGTTCCCACCACGCTCTGGGCTGTGCCTCTCTTTGTTTAGTTGCATGGAATGCTCTGGATGCTTCCCAGCTCTGCTTGCTGTCCTGCACAGATGCCTTTAGCCTTCAAAGTCATTCTCAAGCAAAAGGAGAAATATAAGCCAGCTCTAAAGAGAGCCTGCAAGCAATGATCTCCAGGAGCTGCCTCCCAGTGGATGTTCAGCAGTGCCTCTTATTCACGGTGTGGGGAAGCCTCTGCTGCAGGCAGGACATGCACAGGGCAGGCAGGTGCTGCAAAGCAAATATCTGAACAGATCTGCTGCTGCTCTAATTGCAGTTCCATGCTGGAGGAATTCCTAGCAGCAGTAGCTTTAAGAAGCCCCAAAAGCTTTCCCCCAGCCAGGCGAGGTGGTTGGGCAGCCTCTGGCAGCTGCAGTGGCACCGCTGGGCACCTCGAGTGCATGGGATGCTCAGAGCCCAGCACCTCTCTCCTGAGTCAGGCAGTAGGAGATTTGTGTTCCTCACTGAGAAAAGTGTTCTCTGTGCCTCTGCTCTTGGGTTGAGCACATTCAGCTGCTGTGCGAGGACTGAGTCACAGGATTAGAGGGTGTCAGGGGTTGGAAGGGACCCAAAGAGATGGAGTCCAACTCCCCTGCCAGGGCAGGACATTACAGTCTAGCTCAGGGCACACAGGAACATGTCCAGGCAGAATTGGAAAGGCTCCAGAGAAGAGACTCCACAACCTCTCTGGGCAGCCTGTGCCAGGGCTCTGGGACCCTTCCAGTCAAGAAGTACCCCCCTTGTGCTGAGCTGGAACCTCCTGTGCTGCAGCTTCCATCCATTGCTGCTGCTCCTGTCCCAGGGAGGAGTGAGCAGAGCCTGTCCCCCCCATGCTGACCCCCAGCCCTCAGATGTTTATAAGCATTGATTCAATCCCCTCTCAGTCTTCTCCAGACTAAGCAGCCCCAGGTTGCTCAGCCTCTCCTCACCAGACAGTGCTCCAATCATTCTCATAGCCCTCTCCAGCAGATCCCTGACCCTTTTCAACTGGGAAGCCCAAACTTGAAGGCAGCACTCAAGATAAGGTCTCACCAAGGCAAAGTAGAGGTGGAGTAGAACCTCCCTTGATCCTTGTGACCATTCCCCATCTTCCTTCTCCTGAGCAGGCTGCATGCTGCTGTTGGAGGGGACAGCCCAGCAGAGACCCCACAGCAGGGAGCTGCTGACCGATGGGCAGATGTGTTGCAGGCTTCTGTTCTCTTGCTGCTTGTTCTGTAGAGAAGCCTTTGACTTGCTGCTTCACCTGACTGGCACAGGGGAAGGTGAAGCAGCCAAATGCAGAGAACAATCACCCAGCAGTGCAGAGCCCTGCTGAAGGTTTTCCTGCTGGTGCCTCTCCCACAGAACCCCTTCAGTGTAATTACTGCGTGGAGCTGCGCTGCTGAGCAGAGGGAACAGATGCCTGCTGGTGGGTATTTGGGTTTTATCTTCCCTTCATTCTCTGCTTTGTGGGCTGTTGGGTGTGTTTTTTGCCTTCTTTTTGTGAACTTATATGTTCTATAAAATACTACAGAATGTTTTAAAGCACAGCAAAGCTTTGCTCAGTGCTTGTCAAAACAAAGCCGTTTCCATGTGGTTGTTTTTTCCCTCTTCTAACGAGGAGCAGGAGGTATGGATGAGGAATGAAGCAGTCATAGAATGGGTTAGGGTGGAAGGGAACTTGAGGATCAGGCAGTTCCAAGCCCCTGACATAGGCAGGGACACCTCCTACTAGAACAGGTTGCTCAAGGGCTCGTCCAGCCTGGTCCTGAACACCTCCAGGGAGGTTGTGGAGCACAGAAGCACCCAACGTGATCAAAGATCACGTTGGGTGCTTCTGTGCTCCACAACCTCCCTGAGAAACCTGTGCCAGTGTCTCACCACCCTCAACCTGTGCCAGTCTCTCACCACCCTCACTGCAAACAACCCTTTCCTAGCAGCCACTTTCAATCTCCCCTCTGCCACTTCAAACCCATTCCTCCTCATCCTGGCATTACCAGACCTTGTCAATAGTCCCTCCCCAGCCTTCCTGGAGCCCCCTTCAGATCCTGCAAGGCCACTCCAAGGTCTCCTCAAAGCCTTCTCCTCTCCAGGCTGCACAGCCCCAACTCTCTCAGCCTGTGCTCACAGCAGAGCTGCTGCAGCCCTCTCAGCATCTTGGTGGCCTCCTCTGCACTGCCTCCAACACTTCTATGTGCTGCTTGTGCTGGGGGCTCCAGCACTGCACCCAGGACTGCAGGTGGGGTGTGAGGAGAGCAGAGCCAAGGGGCAGAATCCCCTCCCTTGCCCTGTGCCCACACTGCTCTTGCTGCAGCCCAGCACAGGGTTGTGTCTGGGCTGCACTCACACTGCAGGCTCCTCTTGAGCTTTTCACCAGCTCAGACCCCCAGGTCCTGTTCCTCAGGGCTGCTCTCATCCATTTCCCACCCAGCCTGAAGTTGTGCTTGGGACTGTGCCCACCCAGGTGCAGGACCTTACACTTGGCCTTGTTGAATGTGACAGAATCAAGTAGGTTGGAAGAGAGCTCCAAGCTCAGCCAGCCCAACCTAGCACCCAGCCCTGCCCAACCAACCAGACTTGTCTTGAACACCTTCAGGAACAGTGACTCCACAACCTCCCTGGGCAGCCCATTCCAGTGGCAGTTTGTTCTCTCTGTCAAGAACTTTCCCCATCAGACTGTCCTGGTTCCACCTCTCCAGCCTGTCCAGGTCCCTCTGGAATGCATCCCTGCAGCTCCTGATTTGTGACTTGTCAGGCATGGCAGTGTAGAACCTGCCCTTGCAGTGCTGGGTGCCCAGGTGATGGCACATGGTAGAGCTGAGCTTTGAGAGCTACATAGGTTTAATGGCTTATGAAGACAGGCTGAGAGTTGGGATTTGTGTAGCCTGGGGAAGAGAAGGCTCCAGGGAGACCTTAGAGCATCCTTCCAGCACCTGGAGGGGGCTGCAGGGGAGCTGGAGAGGGAATTTCTACCAAGGCATGGAGTGACAGGATGAGGGCAGTGGCTTTGGACTGCAGGAAGCTGGGTTGAGATGAGACACAATGAGGAGTTCTTGCCTGTGAGGGTGGTGAGGCTCTGGAACAGGCTGCCCAGGGAGGTTGTGGAGGCTCCAAACCTGGCAGTTTTGAACCCACTCTCCTATTCTATGCTCTTGCAAGTCCCTTCTCACCCAAACCATTCTGTGACAGTGATGTGGGACAATTGACTCTTAGCCTGCAGGGATCCCTCGTGGGCTTTGATGGCAGAGTCTATGAACCAGCTGCAAGGAAAGCCCCCAAAGCTTGCATGTTTGAGTTGTTTTTGCATTACCCTTGAAATCACACTCAGGTTTGATCTTCATGCACACTCTGTACTTGCATTAGGCCTGATAAAAGAGGCTGTGTAAATGTCAGCTTTGGGATGGCTTCATCTGCAGAGCTGCGCTTGTCTGATCCTCACAAGGCTACCAGGACATCTCATTTAGCTTTTAAACCTGCCTGGGTTTGGGAGGTGTTGCAGCCTGCAGATGAAGTCTCCAGCTCATCAAGGGGTTGGCCACGACCTGGAGGGCAGCTGAGCACCTGCCAGGCTGCCCAGAGCTCTGCAGCAAGAAGCCCAAGCAAGGCGAGTGTGGGAACTGGAGGAGCCCTGCTAGGAAGCTGCAGCAGCTTCCAGCAGCCTGGTGGGAGAGGGGCAGGGGTTTGGAGTGTGCAGAGCTGCTGCTGTGGAGGGTTTGTGTCAGGGCTGCTTCTCTCTGGACAACTCTAAGGACGATTCAGGCTGAAGTGGGGTCTAAGGGAAAGCTTTTGTGACCTGAAGGATCAAACCAGAGAAGTTACTGTGCAAGAAGAAAGGACCAACTGCTGTCTGGGGACTGTGTCTGAGAAGCTCTGCAGCTGAGAGAAGCCTTTTAAGGATCTAAGCTGTGGCAGTAAATTCTGGCCTTGACAGATGGGTAAGGTACCTGCCCCCAAGCTTTTTGTCTGTCTTCTTTTGTGGACCTACTCCTTGCTTCATCTCTGTCTCCTCTCTAAATTGAGCATGAAGTGAGGCTCAGCATATCTGCTCCGTTGGAAACTGCTGCTTTGAAATGTTTCTTGCTCCAGATGGTGAGGAATGGTCAGAGGTACCTGTAAAGTAGCACGGGGAGGGGGGGGAAGGAACAGTTAAATGATTGTGCTGCTCTGTGAAGTGGGCAGTGCCAGCAGGACCAGTTGGCATCAGCAGCGATTCCCCTCCCAGTCGCTTGCACCAGTTTGGAGCCAGCAGTTGCAGCAGGACAGGAGAGGGAGCTCTGAGTGCAGCCTTGGAGGAGGGGAACTGGGGGCTCTGCATGCAGCCAGTGGTAGCAGAACTCCACTCTGCTCTTAGATTAGCAGGGGAAAGCTGTTTCCAGCCTGTCCCTGTTGTTGCTTAAAGCCACTGATGACCTGGGTTTGAACTGGTCTGCTACAGGGCAGGAGGCTGCTTCCCTGCCTGCCAATCCCCAGGAGCTCGCAGTTGTTCCTGGCACAGATCTGAAGCAAATCCTGACCTGGGTTATCAGCCCTGGGCTTTGTTGCTCTGGTGATAGAAGGCAATTTACAGGTCTGCTTTGCTCCCCACTCCTCTGTACCCACTGCACCCTCTTCTTCCTCCAGCCTTGTAAACCCAACCAAATCTCCTGAAAGCAGATGATGAGCTGGTAGATGCTGAACTCTGCAGGGCCATAGGAGAAGCAAGGCAGGTGGATGGGCTCCTTCCATGCCTTCCCCAGGCACTGCAGGAGGAGCAGACATCTCTGGAGGAGCTTAATCTGCCTCTTCAGCAGACAGCTCCAAATGCAGTCTCTGGAGCAGGCTATTTTCTTCCTCTCGATGCCAACCCAAACTCTGGCTGCTTCCTGCTGTCTTCCTCCTGGCACTTGCTGCTGTGATACACCTTCAGTTTGGCTACAAACCCCTTCTTGCCTTCAGTGGGCCTCAGGATCAGAGCTGACATCAGTTGCTGCTTTTCTCTGCCCTTCAGCCTGACTCCTGCACTGAGATTCCTGCTCTGTGTTCTTGTGGTGCAGAGGCCAGGGGAGAGCTGAGCAGCAGGGAACTGCTGAGGTTCTGGGGGGTTGCAGCAGGCATTTGGTGTTTGTTCAGTGTTCTGATGGACTTCAGTGGGAGCTGTGCCTGAGCAATGAGCTCAGAGCAGGGCTGTGGTGCCTGGTGAGGGCTCCCATCTGCTGCTGGTCTGCCTGCAGCTTCTGATGGCTGCTGAGAAGAGAAGACAGGCAAACACTGCCTCTTAATTAATGCACATGCACATGTCTCTGCTGTCACTTTGTCTTCCAAGGCCACTCCAGTTCCTTCTGTAACTCTCCTTTACAGTCTCTTTAAAACAGTCCCTGGGTGATGCCATCCCTTTGCCTTTCACTGGCCTTACCCTTGTGGTAAACAACAGAAGTCCTGCAGAGTCCTCCTTAGTGTCCAGCTGGAGTGGACTTCATGATGTGAGCAGAGTCTTCTTCTAATGTCCAACCTAAAACCCCCCTGGTGTGACTCTTGTGCTGTCACTGGGGAAATGAGACCAACCCTGGCTGACTCCTGCCTCCCTTCAGGGAGTTGTCATAGAATCAATCAGGTTGGAAGAGACTTCCAAGCTCATCCAGTCCAACCTAGCACCAGCCCTATCCAGTCAACTAGACCATGTCAAGAGCCAGGAGATCTCCTCTCAGCCTCTTCTCCAGAAGACAACATCCAGCAGTGCTCTGTCTCCTCTCCTTGCTGTGCTTTGCTGACCTGGGGCCAGCAGGAGGAAGCAGCCAAGCACTAATACAAATGTGTTCTCCATCCTCAGTTTCAGCCTCTGATGGCTTCTGCCAAGCTGATTTATCTATCCCTTCCCTTATCTGCTCCGTCCCTCTGCTGAAAATTCAGCCTGGGAGATGTTCTTGGAGGCATCAGAACCTTCTCTGGTATTAAAAGAATGAAAATGCCTTTCCTGAGGCCAGCAAGGTTCCCTCCTACATCACTTGTGGGCTCTTTCCTATTTTAACTGCAGTCTGGTTTGTGCAGGGGTGGGGAATGTCTTCTTCTTCTCACATATTTCAAACCAATGGAGTGACCTTCACTGAAGCTATAATTACATTGGTCAGGGATGCATCAAGCCTCAGAGTATTTGATTTGTCCTCAACCTGAGGTGAGGACTCTAAAAATGTGTGTTTAGGTTTTTGTTGCTGTTGTTTTCTAATTCCCACCCCTCTGCAGCTAGGATTCAGTTGAAGTCTGCTGGGACCACTTTAAGATTAGCCCAATAAAGGAGGTAGGTTAATATCCCTTCTCTCCTTGGCTTTACTGCAGACAGGAGCAGCAAGAGGCCTAATTAGTGTCTGGGTTTGTTGGCTATGGAAACTGCTCCAAGAGAAGCTGGACTGACACCACCAAACTCATTAGGCTTGGGTCTTGCAGCATTGTGTTTCCATAGCAAGGAGAGAAGAAATGTATTAGGAGGGGAGCTGAGGGAGTGCAAAGCAGAGCTCCCATCAGAGCAATTAGCCCAAGCCATTATTTCCTCGAAGCCTCCAACGGCCACGTTTACAGTGAGGGATGCCAGGGGTATGGCTGGATGCAGCTCCCAGCTCTGCCTTGGGGGGAGGGCAGGCAGGGAGAGCCTCCTCTGCTGCCCATGCTCGCTGCAGCTCGCTGGCTGAGGTGATCCCATTAAGCTTGGCTGCTGCTAATCCTCTTTCATGGTGCTGAGTTCTTGCCATTATCTCTCTTTGGCTGCTAATTTCCCTTATGGCATTCCTCTGCTGTCCTCACGCTGAGTGAGTGGCTGGAAGTCTTTCTGGAGTATCCTCTAGGAGGAATCCTGCCTGGTGTGTGTCAGTGTCCCTGGAAGGAAAAGGAGTTGCTGTAGGGCTGTGGACAGGGTTTTCTCCCATTAAACTCTTCTACTGTGAATCACAGAAGCCACTGGCTTGGAAGAGATGACTCCAGAGGTCATCATGGAGTACTGTGACCTCCTGGGACAAGAGGGATATGGAGGTGCTGGAAGGGGTCCAGGGAAGGGCTATGAGGCTGAGCAGAGGGCTGGAGCTGCTCTGCTGTGAGGAGAGAGTGAGGGAGTTGGGGCTGTTCAGTCTGGAGAGGAGAAGGCTCCCAGCAGACCTTACTGTGGCCTTTCAGATCCTCAAGAGGGCTACAATAAAGCTGGGGAGGGACTTTTGAAGCTCTCAGGGAGTGACAGGACTGGAGGGAATGGAACAAAGCTGGAAATGGGGAGAGTCAGACTGGATGTTAGGAAGGAGTTGTTCAGCATGAGGGTGGTGAGAGGCTGGAATGGGTTGCCCAGGGAGGTGGTGGAAGCCTCATCCCTGGAGGTGTTTGAGGCCAGGCTGGCTGAGGCTGTGTGCAGCCTGCTCTAGGGTAGGGTGTCCCTGGTCATGGCAGGGGGGTTGGAACTGGCTGCTCCTTGTGGTCCCTTCCAACCCTGACCGATTCTGTGTCCAACCCCCTGCAGTCAGCAGGGCCACCCCCAGCTAGAGCAGGTTGCAAGTGTTCCTTAGTGCTCTCTGAGCATGATTTCAGCTCCTCTCAATCTCTCTGCTCTTTATCAAGGGAATAAAGGTGGGGATAGGCTCCACAGGGGGAGATTTGAGCTCTGCAGTGGTTTTTTTTCCTCGGTGTGTAGCTCCACTGTGATTGCAACGTGCATGGCAGGTCACTGATGACAAACTGATAGCAGCAGAGGGAGGAACAAATAACCCAAGCCCTGCTCAGGGTAACGACTGGAGTTGAACCTAATTTGTCAGGCAGTGTTTTCCCCTGCCGTTATCCTCTTCAAATCTCCCTTTGTTATGGAGAGAACAGGTCCTGTAAATGCAATCTGATTGCATTTGGAAAAGATCAAAGTGCTGCATTTTGACCTGCAGATAAAATGTGTCAAATGAGACCTTTCAGCCTGGAGATGCTGCGTGGCTTTAATGGAATCTGTCAGCTCCAGACGAGCAGTTCCCCTACCCTACCTTTTCATTTTCACAGCTTATCAAAATCATTAACATGCAGCAGTAATTATGATCCTTTCTGACTGGTTTATTTCTGTCGAGCCCAGGGATCTCACTGCACCTACAGCAGGGTTTCATTGCAGGAGGTTTGCTCTGCTGCTTCCCGGCGCCGCCGGAGGAGCTCAGAGCTCTGCTGTGTGGCTTAGAATCATAGAATCAGCCAGGTTGGAAGAGACCTCCAAGCTCATCCAGTCCAACCTATCCCCCAGCCCTAGCCAGTCAACCAGACCATGGCACTAAGTGCCCCAGCCAGTCTCTTCTTGAAGACATCCAGGCACTGCGATTCCACCACCTCCCTGGGCAGCCCATTCCAATGTCAATCACTCTCTCTGCCAACAACTTCCTCCTAACATCCAGCCTAGACCTGCCCTGGCACAGCTTGAGGCTGGGTCTCCTTCTTCTGTCACTGGCTGCCTGGCAGCAGAGCCCAACCCCACCTGGCTACAGCCTCCCTGCAGGCAGCAATGAGCTCTGCCCTGAGCCTCCTCTGCTGCAGGCTGCACCCCCCCAGCTCCCTCAGCCTCTCCTCCCAGGGCTGTGCTCCAGGCCCCTCCCCAGCCTTGCTGCCCTTCTCCAAACACCTTCCAGCACCTCAACATCTCTCTGCAATGGAGGAGCCCAGAACTGGACACAGCACTGCAGGGGTGGCCTGAGCAGTGCTGAGCACAGGGGCAGAAGCAGCTCCCTTGTCCTGCTGCCCACACTGCTCCTGAGCCAGCCCAGGATGCCATTGGCTCTGCTGCCCACCTGGGCACACTGCTGCCTCCTCTTCAGCCTACTCTCTATCAGTACCTCCATGTCCCTTTCCTCCTGGCTGCTCTCAGCCACTCTGGCCCCAGCCTGTAGTGCTGCTTGGGGTTGTTGTGGCCAAAATGCAGAACCCTGCACTTGGCCTTGTTTAGTCTTATCCCCTTGGCCTCTGCCCACCCATGCAGCCTGCCCAGGTCACTCTGCTACCCTCCAACAGCTTTACAGCTGCTCCTAGCTTGTTGTCACCTGCAAGCTTACTGATGCTGGCTCAATCCCCTGCTCCAGATCATCAGTAAAGGCAGTGAACAGGACATGTCTCTGCTTACTGCAGGGTATTGGCCCAGATGAGCTCTAAAGGTCTCTTCCTAATGTTGCTGTGAGTCTAATAAGAGCCATGGTGAAGACTGTCAGCTGCTCAGAGGAGCTTTGCCCTTTCAGCTGGCATGCATCAGGTGTGCTTACTGTTGGAGATGGATCTTGTGGTGTTGCTTGGGTCTGCTAACAAGTGTGCTCCTGCTGGCTCTCAGCTGATGCAGTGGGACCTGACTCTCCCTGGACACTGCAGGGAATTCATCATCTGCCAAGGCTAAGTGACCTTCAGCTTCATCAGCCTGTGCTGAGGAAATGATCTACTGAAGCCTCTCAATTAAGGCAGCTTCTCAAACTCGGGGTCACCTGGCTGGGAGAGTCCCAAGCTCCCTCAGACTTCCTTTTCATCTGCACTTCTCTTGGGGGCTCTGTGCAAATCAAAAGCTTCCTCCCCGGGGGATGAAAGTGCAGGGTAGGGGAAGTGCTGCTCCATCCCCTCCTCCAAAAGGCATTTTCCCCATCAATGCTTTGGACCCATCCTGAGACCTTCCTTTTGATGTGCTGGGCTGGGTTTTGTTTTCCAAACTGCTCCCAGCCTGCAGCACTTCAACACTCTCCATTATTTATAACCTTTTAAATGATATTAATGGTCTCTGGGTGGTGTCTTACACCACAGCCTCTGCCAAAGGGCTCTGTAGTAAACTGGTTGGGGTTTTCAGATGTGTTGGGCATGTAAATGCCAGAAACACTTGGAGCAGGAGCTGATCCTTGGTCCTTTGGGGGGGTTGGGGTTAATGGTTTGGCTGTGTGGTGCCTGCTGCTCGCTCTCCAGCCTTGCCTGTTTGTTCCTTTGGGGCTGCTGCTTTGATGCTCACAGTTGCCCTCTGGATACACATTTGTGGAAGTGATCTCTGGGCTGGATTCACTACCAGAAGTGCTGCTGGAAATCCTGGAGCTGGCCTCTTGGTTTCTTTTGTCCTGCCTGCAGAGGACACAAACCTTTCCTGTCCTGCTCTGGCTCCCTTCTGTATCCTGCAGCACAGTTCTGTGCACTTAGGGGCTGGGTTGCAATGCAGGCATTAGTTTTGTGTTGGTGCCACAGGGGTTTTTTCCTGCCACAGTTGCTCTCCTTCCCCCCCCTCGGCGAGTAGCAAGCTAAATAAAAGGAGCTTGTGTGAGCTCTGGCTCAGCAGGCTGGGCCCTGTCCCTGTGCCAGGCACCTTAAAGCTGCAGTGCCTGCTGTGGAGCGGGCAGCTGGGGCTGCTCTGGCTTCAGCCACTTCTCAGCTGCACCCTTCCTTGCCCTCTCCCTTAGCACTTGGCACTGGCAGTGCTTCTGTGCCAATGCAAGGCAGAGGAGCTCACCAGGGTGGCTCTTGGCACATGCAGTGGTGGCTCTGGTAAGGGTGCAAGGGTCGGGCTGGGGCATCTCAGGCAGCAGGCTGGGAGGATGGGGGCAGAAAAGCAGCTGCTCGTTGGGGTTCAGCTGCAACTCAAAGAGCCTGAGCTTGGTGAGGCTCTAAGGGGAGCAGCAGCTGAGGGTGCTCCTCCCGGGGCTGCATTAGTATTCCATGCCCTGCCCAGGCAGGCAGCCTGGCACCGCATGCTAATCACTGCTCTCCCCTCCTGCTCTGCCTCCCCCCACCTCTTCCCTTCCCCTTCCTCTCGGGTGCACCCAGCCCCTTCTCTCCCTGACACATGGTTTAGCTCTTCCCAGCCTCTCTGCTGCTGACCCAGGGCAGCTCCTGCCACTTTTGATAAACTGTCAGATTATTTCTGGAAGGTCCACAGATGCTCTTCTGCAGGTACAATTTAGCACTAGGATAATCTGCTAAATGGCTCTCCCTGCCCTGCCAGCTCACACTGCTGCTGCTCCTTCTCAGCCTCACCTTGCCAGAAAGGCTGCCCAGCAAAGGTTGGGTGATGCTGCACCCCTAAAAGGAGCAGAGTGTTCTCCACTGGCCTGCCTCAGCTACAGGAGTCAAGACTCTTGGTGTGCCTCTGGGGAAGAGCAACCCCCTGGAACAGTGCAGGCTGGGGCTGGGTTGTTGGAGAGCAGCTCTGGGGGAAAGGACCTGGGAGTCCTGGTGGGCAACAGCATCACAGAATGAACCAGGGTGGAAGAGACCTTTGGGATCACTGAGTGCAACTTGTGTCACCTAACCCTTCTAATGAACTGCCCCATGGCACTAAGTGCCTCTTGCAGCCTCCTCTTCAACACCTCCAGCCACAGCCACTCCAGCACCTCCCTGGGCAGCCCATTCCAATGCCAATCACTCTCTCTGACAACAACTTCCTCCTAACACCCAGCCTGAACCTGCCCTGGCACAGCCTGAGGCTGTGTCCCCTTGTTCTGCTGCTGGCTGCCTGGCAGCAGAGCCCAACCCCACCTGGCTACAGCCTCCCTGCAGGCAGCTGCAGGCAGCAATGAGCTCTGCCCTGAGCCTCCTCTGCTGCAGGCTGCACCCCCCCAGCTCCCTCAGCCTCTCCTCCCAGGGCTGTGCTCCAGGCCCCTCCCCAGCCTTGCTGCCCTTCTCTCAACACCTTCCAGCACCTCAACATCTTCCTTAAATCACACACAGAATCAGGCAGGGCTGGAAGGGACCACAAGGAGCAGGCAGTGCCAACCCCCTGCCATGCCCAGGGACACCCTACCCTAGAGCAGGCTGCACACAGCCTCAGCCAGCCTGGCCTCAAACACCTCCAGCCATGGGGCCTCAACCCCCTCCCTGGGCAACCCCTGCCAGCCTCTCACCACTCTCCTGCTCAACAACTTCCTCCTCACCTCCAGCCTCACTCTCCCCACCTCCACCTTTGCTCCACTCCTTCCAGGCCTGGCCCTACCTCACACCCTCAAAAGTCCCTCCCCAGCTTTTCTGTAGCCCCCTTCAGATGCTGGCAGGCCACAAGAAGGTGACCTGGGAGCCTCCTCTGCTGCAGCCTGCACAGCCCCAACTCTTTCAGTCTGTGCTCACAGCAGAGCTGCTGCAGCCTCTCAGCATCCTCCTGGCCCTGCCCTTGAGGGGTCCTGAAGTAGACATGAGCCAGCAGTGTGCTCTTGTGGCCAAGAAGGGTCCCACCTGGCCACATTCCTGTGCATCCTGCTCCAGGTGATCCTGTGCTAGTAGGGGGTTTGGACTGGCTGATCTCCAACCTCCACCCTGCTGGGCTGCTGTCCCTGCACCTCTCCTGCTCTTGGGCTGTGCCTCTTTGGTTCTTAACGGCCACAAACCTTACAGTAATATTTCCCCCTGCTCCCTTTTTCCTTCTGGAGCATGCAAATGTCTCCAGCCTTGCTTTTAATTATTGTTTTTAAATAGCACTCTGCACAAACCTTCGTTTTGGTTCATTTTTGGGGGGGTTGGGGGGGGTGGAATATGGCTGACCTAAATAGCAAAACTATCTTTGATCTTGCAGAGATTGAACTGTTAGCAAGAAATTAATAACTGAGAAATGAACATGTGTGGCAGCCCTCCAGAGGATAGAACACAGCTCTGAATCAAAGAATCCCAGTGCCTGGGAAGCCAAATTCTGCTGCTCTTCAACAGAATGGTTTGAACTTGGCACGGGAGAATGCAGTGCATGTGCTGGAGCCTGTCCAGAGCAGGGCCAGGAGGATGCTCAGAGGCTGCAGCAGCTCTGCTGTGAGCACAGCCTGAAAGAGTTGGGGCTGTGCAGGCTGGAGCAGAGGAGGCTCCCAGGGGACCTTCTTGTGGCCTGCCAGCATCTGAAGGGGGCTACAAAAATCTGGGGAGGGACTTTTGAGGCTGCTCTCAATTCAAGAGAGCTGTTGAGGTGCTGGAAGGTGTCTAGAGAAGAGCAACAAAGCTGGTGAGAGGCCTGGAACACAAACCCTATGAGGAGAGGCTGAGGGAGCTGCAGCAGAGGAGGCTCAGGGCAGAGCTGATTGCTGCCTGCAGCTGCCTGCAGGGAGGCTGGAGCCAGGTGGGGTTGGGCTCTGCTGCCAGGCACCCAGCAACAGAACAAGGGGACCCAGGCTGAAGCTGTGGCAGGGCAGGTTGAGTCTGGATGTTAGGAGGAAGTTGTTGTCAGAGAGAGTGATTGGCACTGGAATGGGCTGCCCAGGGAGGTGGTGGAGTGGCTGTGGCTGGAGGTGTTGCAGCCAAGCCTGGCTGGGGCACTTAGTGCCATGCTGTGGTTGGTTGGGCAGGGCTGGGTGCTAGGTTGTGCTGGCTGAGCTTGGAGCTCTCCTCCAACCTGCTTCATTCTATGATTTCAATTCCAGGTCCATCAGAGGTCATTTAATATCCTATGTGCAATCCTTAGCATCCTGGACCTGGACTTCAACGAGGTCCTTTAAGAGGTTCTTCAATGCAATTAGTGCTGGTCAATCTGATCATAAAGTAGGTGTGCTACTGCCCATGGAAAGCTTAATTAATTAGAATTAATTTAATGTATGGCAGAGCTTGTTCAGTGAGCAAGGTGCTGGGAACAGCAAGTGTTATTTATTGCTTCTTCAGTGAGAATGTGGATAATAACTTGTGATTGTGGCTCCAATTTACAGGATTTGTGTATGAACTGAAATTCCCCAGGAGGTAACTTGACCTCAATTTCCATTTATTGACAGTGTGCCTGCCTGGCTCACCCTCCTCAGGCATGGTGGTGTGAAATGGGAGATTAAATTAAAGAAGGAATCAGAATTATTGCTGCCTTCTGGAGCCTGTACCTGGTTCATAGCAGAGCTGAGAGGGGGTTTGGTGCTAGGGTGAAGCTTCTGTACTTTGGCCACAGCAACCGCAAGCAACACTACAGGCTGGGGACAGAGTGGCTGAGAGCAGCCAGGCAGAGAGGGAGCTGGGGGTGCTGGCAGAGAGGAGCTGCAGAGGAGGCAGCAGTGTGCCCAGGTGGGCAGCAGAGCCAATGGCATCCTGGGCTGGCTCAGGAGCAGTGTGGGCAGCAGGACAAGGGAGCTGCTTCTGCCTCTGTGCTCAGCACTGCTCAGGCCACCCCTGGAGTGCTGTGTCCAGTTCTGGGCTCTTGAATTGCAGAGAGATGCTGAGGTGCTGGAAGGTGTTCGGAGAAGGGCAGCAAGGCTGGGGAGGGGCCTGGAGCACAGCCCTGTGAGGAGAGGCTGAGGGAGCTGGGGGGGTGCAGCCTGCAGCAGAGGAGGCTCAGGGCAGAGCTGATTGCTGCCTGCAGCTGCCTGCAGGGAGGCTGTAGCCAGGTGGGGTTGGGCTCTGCTGCCAGGCAGCCAGCAACAGAAGAAGGGGACACAGCCTCAAGCTGTGCCAGGGCAGGTCTAGGCTGGACGTGAGGAGGAAGTTGTTGTCAGAGAGAGTGATTGGCATTGGAATGGGCTGCCCAGGGAGGTGGTGGAGTGGCTGTGGCTGGAGGTGTTGCAGCCAAGCCTGGCTGGGGCACTTAGTGCCATGGTCTGGTTGGTTGGGCAGGGCTGGGTGCTAGGTTGTGCTGCCTGAGCTTGGAGCTCTCTGCCAACCTGCTTCATTCTATTCTGTTCAAAGCCCTTTCCAGCTGCCAGCCCTTTCCTGTTGCTGCTGCTGTTAGCACACACATGGCTCATTCAGATCCACTTCTGTTCCCCTGGCATTTGTAGCTGTGTTTTTCCACCTGCAGCTCCAGGTTCTAACCCAGGCAGGCTGCATTAGGACCTGGTTCAGCAGCCCAAGCCTGGCACTGCTGAGCTTTGCTGCTTATTTACTACAGGCAAAGGTAATTGGAGCACAACCTCTGCACTTAACAATGTGGTTGAGAGGTAGATTTTCTTTACTCCTAGTGCAAGTCCATAAATCTGGTTTACTAAGTGAATCCATTCCAGACTCCTTGGTCAGGGAAATGGGTCCATGGATTCCATTTGTGATGTAGAGGAGGAGAAGTGGTGAAGCAGAGGTAGAGCTTTGTGTTGCTGGGTGGTTGGGGGCTGAAGAACACCTTGCAACTGGTTGTGTGCCATGAGAGCAATGTCAGGATTGTTGAGTACCTGGCAGCTACCACAGAGTGGTGGGGGATGGAGGGGACCTCAGGACATCCTCCAGTCCAGTCCCTGTGCCAAAGGAGGGTCACCCACAGGAGCTGCATGGGAATGTGGCTAGGTAGGTTTGGAATCTCTGGAGAAGAGGACTCCACACCCCCCTTGGGCAGCCTGTTCAGTGTTTCAGCACCCTCACAGGAATGAAGTTGCTCCTTAAGTTCAAGTGAAACCTCCTGGGTCCCACTTGGTGCCCATCACCCTTTGTCCTGTCACTGGGCACCACTGAGAAGAGCCCAGCTCCATCCTCACAATCTCCACCCTGCAGCTATTTTAGTGCACTGAGAAGATCTCTCTCAGTCTTCTTTTTCTTTCCAGTCCAAAGAGCTCAGAGGCCACACAAACACTCTCTGTGCCTGCTCAGTCAGTCTGCACCCAGGCCCTGCTTTGCTCCTGCTGTATTTCACCACCCAGCCTGGTGTCAGTTTGCTGCTGGGCAGCTCCATGCCCAGCCTGCTCCTCTGGGACCTTTTGGAAGGTCTGAGCAGTTCTCTTGGTTCCTGTGACTCTGCATTGGGCAAACTCTGACACGAGGAGGAAGTTGTTGAGCAGGAGAGTGGTGAGAGGCTGGCAGGGGTTGCCCAGGGAGGGGGTTGAGGCCCCATGGCTGGAGGTGTTTGAGGCCAGGCTGGCTGAGGCTGTGTGCAGCCTGCTCTAGGGTAGGGTGTCCCTGGGCATGGCAGGGGGGATGGGACTGGCTGCTCCTTGTGGTCCCTTCCAACCCTGCCTGATTCTGTGATCTTCCCCAGATCTGAGCAGTTCTCTTGGTTCCTGTGACTCTGCATTAGGCAGACCCTGGAATGTTCCCCAGATCTGAGCAGTTCTCTTGGTTCCTGTGTCTCTGCCTTAGGCAGACCCTGACATCTTCCCCAAACAGTGACTCCTGGGTGACTTTAGCTGCTTGGAGATACTTCAGTGAAGTCTACTCAGCACCAATGCCACAATAGGAGAGGATCTGAGAGCAGATTGCATCCAGGAGTGGCAGAGGTGTAAGAGCCATTTCTGTAATGGAAATGTCAGTTGAAGATGTGGTGGGTTTTAAGCAGCCTGAAGATAGTCACTGGCAAAGGTATCATTATCTGCAGCATGACAGCCCAAAAATACCTTAACAAAGTGTTTCTGTTCTAAAAGGAAGCATCTCATGGAATGTTTCAGTCTCCTGCCACTGCAGTGTGACACTGACTGCATCTCCTCTGTCCCCACACTAACTCTCTCTTGGAGGGTAGCAGAGCCCTGCAGAGGGACCTGGCCAGGCTGCATGGGTGGGCAGAGGCCAACAGGGTGAGATTGAAGGAGGCCAAGTGCAGGGTTCTACACTTTGGCCACAACAACCCCAAGCAGTGCTACAGGCTGGGGCCAGAGTGGCTGAGAGCAGCCAGGCAGAGAGGGCCCTGGGGGTGCTGGCAGAGAGGAGCTGCAGAGGAGGCAGAGGGAATTTCAGGAGTTCTAAGCTGTGGCTGTGGTGCCACGAGTGGAAAAGTGGCAGAGTACATCTAAGCCCTGCTCAGTTTCCATAGCAGGGCATCAAGAACAGCTTTTTTTGTTTGTTTATGAACTAATCCTGTTGCTGCTAATAGGATTAGCCTGGAGAGCAGATGCAGAGGAATCCATGGTGCATTTCTTCCAGATACAAAACTCTGCAGAATGAGTAACAGAAAAGGGAAAAATTAATGCCCTGAGCTGTCTGCAGCATAATGGAAATGCTCAGGGAGCTTCCCTGTGTGCTCCAGGCTGGGTACAGCTCCAGGAGGCAGAGAATTATAGGATCACAGAATCAAGCAGGTTGGAAGAGAGCTCCAAGCTCAGCCAGCCCAACCTAGCACCCAGCCCTGCCCAACCAACCAGACCATGGCACTAAGTGCCCCAGCCAGGCTTGGCTGCAACACCTCCAGCCACAGCCACTCCACCACCTCCCTGGGCAGCCCATTCCAGTGCCAATCACTCTCTCTGACAACAACTTCCTAACAACATCCAGCCTAGACCTGTCCTGGCACAACTTGAGGCTGTGTCCCCTTGTTCTGTTCAGGTGTGTCCCACCTTGGTCACTGTGTCTCACCTTTAACTGCTGCAGGAGCATTTCCTGACTGCCCTCTGAGTCCTGAGTCTACTGGAACAGGTCTGGGGGAAGTGAGAAGCAAGCAGTGAGAGGGGGTGGAGTGAATTGTGCTTTGGGTGCTCTCCTGCATGCCCCACTCTGTGGCCAGGTATGCTGGGAAGGAGCTGATCTCCTGTTTCAAGTTACTCATCTGTAAGTGGCTGTAATGATGCTGAACTGTTGCTGGGGGTTGGGAGATGCTTGAGATTATTTTATTGCCCTGTAATTCCTGGGCACTGCTGCTAAATCTGCTTTGCAGCCTGTAATCAGATGAGAAGCCTAAAACTTGCTTTAATTTGTCACAGCTCTCTGTTTTTTTTTGTTCCAGGATTGAGTTTCGAGGTAATAGAGACAGGAGCAGGGGTAATAAATGAGAGCTCCCAGACTCAGGAGCCTAAAGGGTAGCAAAGACACATCCTTGCTGTTGTAATTATTTCTGCAAAGCTCTGCTGGCAGATCCTCTCCCTGTAGAACTGCAGCATATGCCAGCAGAACTTCTCCTCTTGGCATTGCTCCCCCAGTTCCTCTGCTGATGGGAACTGAGTTGACAAAAGCAGTGTTTTGTCAGTGCTGCTGCATCTCTTGCATGCAGTATTCCTGGGCCAGGCAGCATTTATGTGTGTCTGACTTATATCTATATATATGCATGTTCCTTGGGCCAGCAGTGTGCCAGGTGGGCAGCAGAGCCAATGGCATCCTGGGCTGGCTCAGGAGCAGTGTGGGCAGCAGGACAAGGGAGCTGCTTCTGCCCCTGTGCTCAGCACCGCTCAGGCCACCCCTGGAGTGCTGTGTGCAGTTCTGGGCTCCTGAATTGCAGAGAGATGTTGAGGGGCTGGAAGGTGTTTGGAGAAGGGCAGCAAGGCTGGGGAGGGGCCTGGAGCACAGCCCTGTGAGGAGAGGCTGAGGGAGCTGGGGGGGTGCAGCCTGCAGCAGAGGAGGCTCAGGGCAGAGCTCATTGCTGCCTGCAGCTGCCTGCAGGGAGGTTGTAGCCAGGTGGGGTTGGGCTCTGCTGCCAGGCACCCAGGGACAGAAGAAGGGGACACAGCCTCAAGCTGTGGCAGGGCAGGTTGAGGCTGGATGTTAGGAGGAAGTTGTTGTCAGAGAGAGTGATTGGCATTGGAATGGGCTGCCCAGGGAGGTGGTGGAGTGGCTGTGGCTGGAGGTCTTCAAGAAGAGACTGGATGAGGCACTCAGTGCCATGGTCTGGTTGACTGGCTAGGGCTGGGTGCTAGGTTGGACTGGCTGAGCTTGGAGCTCTCTTCCAACCTGGTTGGTTCTAGGATTCTATGACACTCCTTGCAGCTCTTCCTCTCTTTACCTGGCATCTTTCCCTCATAATCTTTTCTGCTCAAGAGAAGCAGCAACCCAAACCCTTTCCAGGGCAACTCTGTGGGCAATGTGATTGTGCTGGATTGAGCCCAGCTGGGATACTTTAGTGAGAGGAATTAGATGCTAGGGTGTGAAAAGGAAACTAAGGTGATGGCTGCTGCACTCAGAGGCTTGCTGAGATGTATAAAAGCAAGGATACAGAATTGCTCTCTGGCTCTGGCTGCCTCCCTTCTCTCCCTAACCTGCTGTCTGTGTAACTAATCCTTCTGCTTCCTAACCCTCCCTGGCCAACTCTTCAAACTCACCTTGAATGTAAGGCAGAGTCTGGGATAAGGTAGAGGGGTGGGAAGGAGGTGGAAGGGTGCTTGGGAGCCCCTCAGGCTTGCTGAGGTGTACAGAAGCAAGGACACAAACACAGATAAGAGTCTCTGTCTGCCAGAGTCAGTGTCTGTCTTCTCTCCCTGGGCTTCTGCTGCTCTGCCTGCATCTCTGTAACCCAACTACTCCTCCTGCTTCTAACCCCCCTGGCCAGTCCTCCCTGTTCTCCTTGCACATAAGGCAGACTCTGGGATAAGGTAGAGGGGTGGGAAGGGTGGTTGGGAGTCCCTGCTGGGGACTCTGGTTTCTGGGAGGGCTGTTGTGTTTCTGCAGTACTTTCTAACTTAGATACAGCTGTAGCTGTTGGAACTCTCTGCCTGTATCTTCTGCTAAGCTGTGAATAGGAAGCTTCATTCTTTAATCCCCAGCTCAGCTGAGTCTAGCCTGGGTGATTTTCTTAAGTGTGTGTGTGTGGGGGGGCAGGTAACACCCAAATCATCCCAATGATCCAGCTCACTCCAGATAGTTCATTTCAGCCATGCCTGCAGAGCACAGAAATGTTTGATCAGTTTGTGCAGCTCATCTGACCTGCTCTGCCTGCACCTGGCAGCCAGGCTTCCCCAAACTGGGGAGCTCTGCCTTCCAGAAGCTCCCCAAAGAGAGCAAATGCTGGCACTTGACCTTTTCAGCCTTGGGATTCTCAGTCTGTCTGACTTGGCCAGCTAGGTCTGTGGTGGAACAAAATGAAGAGCAGATGGGTTTATGAGGAGAGCTTGGTGGCAGATGGTGCCTGCAGACAGCCCCTGACATGTCCTCACTCTTAATGGGTGTGGGTTCCCCTTTTAGCAGCACTGATGGTGCATCAGGAGTGCTCTGTGTGTGCACTGTGGAGATGAGCTGAATCCTAGAATCAGCCAGGCTGGAAGAGAGCTCCAAGCTCAGCCAGCCCAACCTAGCACCCAGCCCTGCCCAACCAACCAGACCATGGCACTAAGTGCCCCAGCCAGGCTTGGCTGCAACACCTCCAGCCACAGCCACTCCACCACCTCCCTGGGCAGCCCATTCCAGTGCCAATCACTCTCTCTGACAACAACTTCCTAACAACATCCAGCCTAGACCTGCCCTGGCACAACTTGAGGCTGTGTCCCCCAGCCTGTAGCACTGCTTGGGGTTGTTGTGGCCAAAGTGTACAACCCTGCACTTGGCCTTGTTCAGTCTCATCCCCTTGGTCTCTGCCCACCCATCCAGCCAGGCCAGCTCCCCCTGCAGGGCTTCTCTACCCTCCACCAGCTCCACAGCTGCTCCTAGCTTGGTGTCATCTGCAAACTCACTGATGCTGGACTCAATCCATCCCCTGGTCCAGATTCATCAATAAGGATATTGAACAGGGCCAGGCCCAGCACTGATCCCTGCTGAACAGCTCTCGTGCCAGCTGCCAACTGGATGTGGCACCAATCACCACCACTCTCTGGGCCCAGCCCTCCAGCTTGCACTCCTTTGCCAGAGGATGCCCACAGAAGAGGTGGAAGTGCTGGGAGAGAGCTGAGTGAGTTGCTGTTTGTTGCCTTCCAGCACTTTCTACCAGCAGTGTTTCCCCTGCAGATGGAAGCTGAGCTGCCCAAACCTTCTCCCTGATGCTGCAGCTCTTCAGAGTGATTTATGCCTCCCTGATGTGGCAGCAGTAGCCCTTACCCAGTGTCATGCTCAATGCTAGACTAAACCCTGGCTCACAGTGCTGTCTGCTGCTTGCTTTCACTCTCTCCCTCTGCACCTCTTGAGCTTTTCATTGCCCACAGAGGATTTTCTTCTGGAGTCCAAGGGAAAAGATGGGGAGCAATGAGGAGCAGGTGCAATGAGGTTGTAAGTGGCCAAGGTACTGCTTTGGATGGTCATGAAATACACCAAAGACAGGCTGGAGAAACATCCCCTGCACCTGCAGCTCTCTATCAGAGAATCACAGAATGGCTTGGGTTGGAAGGGACCTTTGTAGCTCCTGGGTGCTCTTTATTCTCTGGCATCAGATCAGAGAGGGAACAAAGAGTTAACAGAGAGGCAGAAAGTCTGTTGAAGAAAAAGGTAATAAGTGATGCAGTTCCAGTGCCACTGAAATCTGAATGGTATTAAATCCAGCAGGCTTTGATCTGACACACCAGTGGAATTTGGAATTGAGGCAACTGAAGGTGCATGGAGAATCAGGGTCTGGCAGAGTGCAGCTCAGCTCCCAGCTCTGGGGCTCCACAGCCCCGAGTTTGGCTGCACCTACCCCAGGGTCCTGCAGGAGAAGTGAATGTTCTGTGGAGCACTCACATCACTTCATGTCAGGCAGCTTCAAGTGGGGGTAGGAGGCTTTCCCTGGGGTCCCAGCCTCTGTGGCAGCAGTGACTTCTGAGCTGCTGCTGGAGCAGCCTTTGCTGCTTCCTATGCCCTCTGCCTCCTGATTCTGCCCCCCGGTGCCATCCCTGCCACTCTTTCAGGTTGTGCAGCTGATAAGGAAGCTAAGGATGCTGGAGACTTGCTTATGCAGAGAGCTGGGAGCCACAGCTCCAAAGGCTTCTGTAGATGAACTAGGCTGAATTAATTCCTTGCTGTCATCCGTGCAGCATTCTGCAGCAGATGGACCTGTATCATTTGGCAGAGAACTCCTCTGACGTTTGCCTCATCAATCATTAAACAATTGGGACATTTCCTCATTGTGCACTCAGCTTCACATCCTCTCCTGCGAGCTGTCTGGCAGCAGACTGAGGGGATTGCAATCCAGGGGGAGGCTGAGTGGCTGGAGCAGGCTTGGAGTCAGGCTGGGTGTGGTGGTGGAGCTGAGCTCCAGGGCAGGGTTGTCACTAGGGAGTGGGGAAGGTCTGGGTGGGCTGGAAGAAAGCAGTGTGGAGGCTTCCTCCAGCTGTCTCTCTGCAGAAAGCAGAGACAGCAGTGAAGCAGAACTATCACTTTAGTGCTGCTTAGAATCCTGGAATCAAGCAGGTTGGCAGAGAGCTCCAAGCTCAGCCAGCCCAACCTAGCACCCAGCCCTGCCCAACCAACCAGACCATGGCACTAAGTGCCCCAGCCAGGCTTGGCTGCAACACCTCCAGCCACAGCCACTCCACCACCTCCCTGGGCAGCCCATCCCAATGCCAATCACTCTCTCTGACAACAACTTCCTCCTAACATCCAGCCTCAACCTGCCCTGGCACAGCTTCAGCCTGGGTCCCCTTCTTCTGTTGCTGGCTGCCTGGCAGCAGAGCCCAACCCCACCTGGCTACAGCCTCCCTGCAGGCAGCTGCAGGCAGCAATGAGCTCTGCCCTCAGCCTCCTCTGCTGCAGGCTGCACCCCCCCAGCTCCCTCAGCCTCTCCTCCCAGGGCTGTGCTCCAGGCCCCTCCCCAGCCTTGCTGCCCTTCTCTCAACACCTTCCAGCACCTCAACATCTCTCTGCAATGGAGGAGCCCAGAACTGGACACAGCACTCCAGGGGTGGCCTGAGCAGTGCTGAGCACAGGGGCAGATGCAGCTCCCTTGTCCTGCTGCCCACACTGCTCCTGAGCCAGCCCAGGATGCCATTGGCTCTGCTGCCCACCTGGGCACTGCTGCCTCCTCTGCAGCTCCTCTCTGCCAGCACCCCCAGCTCCCTCTCTGCCTGGCTGCTCTCAACCACTCTGGCCCCATCATGTAATGCTGCTTGGGGTTGTTGTGGCCAAAGTGCAGGTCCCTGCCCTTGTTCAGTCTCATCCCCTTGGCCTCTGCCCACCCATGCAGCCTGGCCAGGTCCCTCTGCAGGGCTCTCCAACATCTCCACAGCTGCTCCTAGCTTCGTGTCATCTGCAAGCTTACTGCTGCTGGACTCAGTCCCCTGGTCCAGATCATCAGTAAAGATATTGAGCAGGCCCAGCACTGATCCTTGATCATCCAACCCCCAGCTTGCTTCCCCTTCTTCCTCTCTCTTTATTCCATCAGTATGCATTGCAAAACCAGGGCCTGGTACATCCTAAGCTAAGATAATGAGACCAATATTAATTCCACTACAGCTGCTACAGGCATGTAAATGAACCTTTCATCTGTCCAGCAAAGCAGCTCTGAGACGTGCCCAGAACACCACCCAGGAAGAGGCAGGGAGATGGCAGAGGTGAGGCTGTGCTAAAAATGGCTGAAATTCCAATGCCCTGAATTAATATTTCCTCCTCCAGTCAATGCTGTTATTATCATCCACTGCATTAATTATTGCAAGGACATTTTCTTCCTCCCTGTCCCTGCTGCCTGGGCTGCAGCCACTGCTGCTCTGTTAGCAGTGAAAGAGGAACCCCCCCTGACATTCCTGAGCACTTTAGCTCTCTGCTAAGGGCCAGGCCTGCTGGGTTGTGTCCAGACTCTGCAGAGCAGGTTGGAGCAGGCTGATGTGTCTGAAAGCAGTGCAATGGTAGCAGGGCAGTGCAGGGGCTAATTAGGTCTGCCTCTCAGCAAAGCTAATTAACCAAGCCCAGTGCTGTGCTGACCTGACCCTGTTGCTTTGAGTCCTGGCAGGAATGAGTTTGTGGCTGACATGGCTCAAGTGTCTCTGCTCTGCTGAGTCGATTTGTGTGTGTGCAGAGCTCAGCCAGGAGAGGTGCTGGAAGGTGTTGAGAGAAGGGCAGCAAGGCTGGGGAGGGGCCTGGAGCACAGCCCTGTGAGGAGAGGCTGAGGGAGCTGGGGGGGTGCAGCCTGCAGCAGAGGAGGCTCAGGGCAGAGCTCATTGCTGCCTGCAGCTGCCTGCAGGGAGGCTGTAGCCAGGTGGGGTTGGGCTCTGCTGCCAGGCAGCCAGCAACAGAAGAAGGGGACACAGCCTCAAGCTGTGCCAGGGCAGGTTGAGGCTGGATGTTGTTAGGAAGTTGTTGTCAGAGAGAGTGATTGGCACTGGAATGGGCTGCCCAGGGAGGTGGTGGAGTGGCTGTGGCTGGAGGTGTTGCAGCCAAGCCTGGCTGGGGCACTTAGTGCCATGGTGTGGTTGGTTGGGCAGGGCTGGGTGCTAGGTTGGGCTGCAGGAGCTTGGAGCTCTCTTCCAGCCTGCTTGGTTCTGTGATTCATGCCCCCAGACACCCTGCAGCAGCAGCTGCCTCTGTTGGGAGGAGCAGGCAGTGATGCTCCAGCTGGCATGGTCAGACCTGCACTCACTGCCCTCCAAGCCCACTTTGTGGGAGCATCTCTTGAGGTCTTCTGTGCACTGTCCATGGCTGCCACTCAGCATAAATCATCCCTAACTAGCTGGAAGAGAAGAACCTTGTCCCAGTGGGAGGCAAGGTGAGAACAGACAGGGGAGGGAACTTGTCAAAGTGGAGCCAGGAATAGAAACCAAATCTCCAGGTTCATCCCACAGTGTCTGCTGCAGGAGAGCTTCTGCTCTCCCTTTGCCCAGAGGTTGGTGCTGGTGCAGTTGGGTTTTTCAGACCAGTGGAGATCAGCAGCTTCAGGGCATTGCTGACCACAGGCTGATGTGGGCTGAAGTAGGTACAGGTCACTTAATTTCACCTGGTGGATTCTTCTCCCCCCAGCACCTCAAGGCAATTTGTTGCTGAGCAGAATCTCTACTGTGTCTTGTGTTAGGGGAGAGTTTAACCCCAGCTGATGGCCTTCTGGAGCTGGCCAAAGAGCTGCAAGGGTGAGAACCAGTGCTGAGGGAGATCCTCAGGGTGTCTGTGGTAGCTGAAGCAAAGTACCTGCTTGGGCAGAGATGGGAAGAAGCCAGCTACAAGATCTCCACCATCTTCCAGCCTTAGCTGTCTCCTTTGAGGAAGTCAGGAGGAGGCTTGCAGGCTGCCAGGGCATGCAGAGCCTCTCCCTCCCTCAGTGCCTTCCTGGCATGATCTTAACGTTGATGTTTCATGCCTCAAGTGTGTGCCCTGCCTGCAGGGATTCAGCCCTGCAGAGTCACTTGGGAGGGATGAAAGAAGTCATCCCTGCTGAACATGAAACCTGCCAGCTGTGGTTTGCTTGTGAGATTGAAAATCAAAGATGCAAACCAGAGATGGTTGGGTGCTGGGAGTGATCTGTGCAAGTAGTCCCTGGGGTGTCCTTTGCTGCCAGCCCTCCAGGTGCCCAGTGCTGAGCACCTGAGGGAGCTCTGCCTGCTCTTGGGAGGGTGCAGCCCCCAACATCAGTTCCTGGGTTGGTGTGAGTTGAGGGTCTGGAGAACAGGGCTGGTGAGGAGCCACTGAGAGACCTGGGGTGGTTTAGTCTGGAGAAGATCCTGCCCCTGAGTGGGTGCACAAATGCAAGCTGGGTGGGGAATGGATGAGAGCAGCCCTGAGGAACAGGACCTGGGGGTCTGGAGTGATGCAAAGCTCCACAGGAGCCTACAGTGTGAGTGCAGCCCAGACACAACCCTGTGCTGGGCTGCAGCAAGAGCAGTGTGGGCACAGGGCAAGGGAGGGGATTCTGCCCCTTGGCTCTGCTCTCCTCACACCCCACCTGCAGTCCTGGGGGCAGTTCTGCAGCCCCCAGCACAAGCAGGACATGGAAGTGTTGGAGCCAGCCCAGAGGAGGCCACCAAGATGCTGAGAGGGCTGCAGCAGCTCTGCTGTGAGCACAGGCTGAGAGAGTTTGGGCTCTGCAGGCTGCAGAGGAGAAGACTTTGAGACTTGGAGTGGCCTTGCAGGATCTGAAGGGGGCTATAGGAAGGATGGGGAGGACTATTGATAAGGTCTGGGAATGAATGGAGGAGGAATGGATTTGAAGTGGCTGTTAGGAAAGGGTTGTTTGCAGTGAGGGTGGTGGGACACTGGCACAGGTTTCCCATGGAGGTTGTGGAGCACAGAAGCACCCAATGTGATGTGCTCACCTCCCTGGGCAGCCTATTCCAGTGCCAATCACTCTCTTTGTGAAGAACTTACAGAATCAACCAGGTTGGAATCAGCCAAGCTCCTCTGCAGTGGAGAAGCCCAGAACTGGCCACAGCACTCAAGGTGTGGCCTGGGCAGTGCTGAGCACAGGGGCAGAAGCAGCTCCCTTGCCCTGCTGCCCACACTGCTCCTGAGCCAGCCCAGGATGCCATTGGCTCTGCTGCCCCTCTGGGCACACTGCTGCCTCCTCTGCAGCTCCTCTCTGCCAGCACCCCCAGCTCCCTCTCTGCCTGCCTGCTCTCAGCCACTCTGGCCCCAGCCTGTGGTGCTGCTTTGGGCTGTTTTGGCTGAAGTGCAGATCCCTGCACTTGTCTCTGGCAGCACAGGCAGTGTGCAACCCACTGACAGGTATTTTGAAGGCATGAAAATGCTCTCAGGCAATTTGTGCAGGGCTACCTAAAGGAGCTGAGTGAAGATAACCTCTCACAACTTGCCTTAGTCTCAGGAAGCAGAAACTTGGATAAAGGGAAAGAAAGAAAGGAATCAAGAATGAATAATTGGCCTCTTGAGTATAATGATCCTGTCTGTTTTTAAAGGACATTCTCTGGTGTTAAAATCAAGCTCCTTTCCCTCAGTTAAGAAGGTAAAAAAAAAAAGGCACATTTCTGTGGCACTAAAAAAGTTGTAATTGCCAAAGTTATTTGTGTCACAATAACTTATTAATCTGGAAGGATAAAGACACTGCCCAGAGGTCATCTGTGACCCAGTAATGAGACCATCAAGCATCACCATAAATAATTAAACCAAGACACATTGCTTGAGAACTTTTTCTCCTCTTCCCCTCTTCCTCAGGCACCTTGAAGTCCCTTCATTATCTGTGCCATTTGTATTATGGGATTACCAACGTGCAGAGCTGCAGCTTTCATCCTTCTCAGGGGATCACAGCTGAGCTGTGACTGGAAGGGGTCTCTGCAGACTGACCTGGTCAAGTCTCTTGCTCCAAGTGGGATCAGCTACAGAGCAATTTGCTTCCAGAGCTGGCCAAAGAGCTGCAGGGGTGAGAACCAGTGCTGAGGGAGATCCTCAGGGTGGCTGTGGTGGCTGAAGCATTGCAAAGAAATGAGGGTGCCTCCTTGGGCAGAGGTGGGAAGAAGCCAGCTACAAGATCCCCACCACATTCCAGCCTTAGCTGCATCCTTTGAGGAAGTCAGGGGAGGCTTGCAGGCTGCCAGGGCATGCAGAGGCTTTCCCTCTCTCAGTGCCTTCCTGGAACAATCTTAAGGTCATGGAGCAGATCCTCCTGGAGGCACTACTGAGACAGGTGAAGAGGTGATTGGGCACAATCAGCATGGCTGCACCAGGGGCAAATATGTAGGCTGGATGTGAGGAGGAAGTTCCTGGCAGAGAGAGTGATTGGCATTGGAATGGGCTGCCCAGGGAGGTGGTGGAGTGGCTGTGGCTGGAGGTGTTGCAGCCAAGCCTGGCTGGGGCACTTAGTGCCATGGTCTGGTTGGTTGGGCAGGGCTGGGTGCTAGGCTGGACTGGATGATTCTGGAGGTCTCTTCCAGCCTGCTTGATTCTATAATTCTGTGGAATCCTGCCTGGCAACCCTGGTGGCCTTCTATGAACAGGTCACAACATGAATAGCTGAGGAGTGAGCAACTGATGGCATTTAGCTGGACCTGAGCAAGGCCTTTGGCACTGTCCCACACCACAGCCTGGTCTCCAGGCTGGTGCCACATGGGTTTGGGGGGTGGAGCACTGATGGATGAAGAAGTGGCTTGGTGGCTGCAGCCAAAGAGTGGCTGTCAATGGCTCCATGGCCAAGTGCAGGCAGTGACAAGCAGAGTCCCTCAGGGATCAGTCCTGGGACCAGTCTGGTTCAGCATCTCTGGGGGTGCCATGGGCAGAGGCACTGAGTGCAGCCTCAGCAGGTTTGCTGCCCACACCAAGCTGTGTGCTGCAGCAGCCAGGCTGGAGGGCAGGGATCCAGCCAGAGGGAGCTGCACAAGCTGCAGAGGTGGGCACAAGGCAAGCTCAGGAGGTTCCTCAAGAACAGGGTGGTCCTCTCCAACCATAGTGATCCATAGTGCTGAGATGCTGTGCTGAGGGGTTTGGGAACTCATGACTGGACTCAAGGAGCTTGAAGGTCTTTTCCTGTCTAAGAAATTGACTCTGTGACCAAGTGTAAGGTCCTGCACTGCAGCTGTGACTGGAAGGGATCTCTGCAGACTGACCAGGCCAAGTCCCTTGCTCCAGGTAGGATCAGCTACAGAGCAATTTGCTCAGCTCTGGGTCCTACTGGGGTCTGAATGTTTGCTGCTTGGCCACAAGAGCCCCTTGCTGGTGAGCAGCTGTTGTCCACCAGCACTCCCAGGCCCTCCTCCCAGCAGGCTGATCCCACACTTGGTGCTTGGGTAGCTCCTGGTAGCCAGGCTGGCAGTGCTCCTCTTTATCCCACAGGCATAATTAATCTGCAGTTAATGGAGGAGTTCTGTGGTTAACCTCTTATCACAGAGGATCCAATTGACTTCCTGAACCAATCAATTTCTCTCTCTCTCTCTCTCATTGTTTCCAGGAGGGATTTGGTCTTTTGGGGCTTTCAGCATTGTCCAAACCCACTTTTGTGTCTGCAGCAGGTGCAGGCAGCTCCTTCCATCCCTACCCTGGCAGGGGAAGGGAGTTCCTAAGGGGCTTTGTCAGGCCATCCCTTATCACTGCTGGGATTACACAAAGCCATGTTGCAGAAGTCCAGCAAATGCCTTTTCACCACCATTTAATGTGCTTGGTTCCTAAACAATTGCAATTGATTTTGTTTGCTCCTGCAAACAGGAATTACCCTGTAATCATTTCAGCCTCCCAGCCTGACTTGTGTTTTAAAGTGAGAAAATGCAGAGGTGGTGGTGGGGAGAGGAAAGGTTGGAGACAGCTACCAGGTTGGGCTCTGTCCTGGCTGAAGGAGGTGCAGCCAATCCAGCTGGGAGGTGCACCCTGGAAGCTTGAGCTGTGCACTGCAGGGAGGGAGGCAGATGTCAAAGTGAGATAGGGACTTAGAACTGCTGAGGTGGGCAGAGAACTTTGATAGCACCAAGTCCAACGACTCACTGGTCCTGTTCAGTATCTTCATTGATGGTCTGGGCCAGGGGATTGAGTCCAACATCAGTAAGTCTGAAGATGACACCAAGCTAACTGTAGGATGGCAGTAGAGCACTGCAGAGGGACCTGGCCAGGCTGCATGGGTGGGCAGAGGCCAAGGGGATGAGATTGAACAAGGCCAAGTGCAGGGTTCTGCACTTTGGCCACAGCAGCCCCAAGCAGCTACAGGCTGGGGCCAGAGTGGCTGAGAGCAGCCAGGCAGAGATGGAGCTGGGGGTGCTGGCAGAGAGGAGCTGCAGAGGAGGCAGCAGTGCCCAGGTGGGCAGCAGAGCCAATGGCATCCTGGGCTGGCTCAGGAGCAGTGTGGGCAGCAGGACAAGGGAGGTTCTTGTGCCCCTGTGCTCAGCACTGCTCAGGCCACCCCTGGAGTGCTGTGTCCAGTTCTGGGCTCCTGAATTGCAGAGAGATGTTGAGGTGCTGGAAGGTGTTGAGAGAAGGGCAGCAAGGCTGGGGAGGGGCCTGGAGCAGAGCCCTGTGAGGAGAGGCTGAGGGAGCTGGGGGGGTGCAGCCTGCAGCAGAGGAGGCTCAGGGCAGAGCTGATTGCTGCCTGCAGCTGCCTGCAGGGAGGCTGTAGCCAGGTGGGGTTGGGCTCTGCTGCCAGGCAGCCAGGGACAGAACAAGGGGACAGAGGCTGAAGCTGTGCCAGGGCAGGTTGAGGCTGGATGTGAGGAGGAAGTTGTTGTCAGAGAGAGTGATTGGCATTGGAATGGGCTGCCCAGGGAGGTGGTGGAGTGGCTGTGGCTGGAGGTGTTGCAGCCAAGCCTGGCTGGGGCACTTAGTGCCATGGTGTGGTTGGTTGGGCAGGGCTGGGTGCTAGGTTGTGCTGGCTGAGCTTGGAGCTCTCTTCCAGCCTGGCTGATTCTGTGATTCTGTGACCTGGATCCAAAAGGTCTTTTCCAGTCCAGATGATTCCATGTTTCTCTGAGCTGCTCTGCATTTACTGCTGGAGAATTCAAGTCAGAATTTGGCCTCAGCTGTCTTCAAGTGCATTTCACATGTGAAGGCAGCTCTCAGAAGTGCACTTAGTGGCTGTGTAAATCAGTTTTCCTTTTCATTTTTGTTCTGAGGACTCTCTGAGCACTTGCAGTGAGGCTCCACAGATTCCTGCAGCCCTGGAAATTATCTTTGAGCTCAGGAAAAAAAAAGCTCCCTGAAGTCTCTTTCCTCCACTGTGTCTTCAGTTGTTTATTTCAAGTGCTATCCATGCTTCCATGAGCATCCAGGATGCTTCCCAGAGGAAGTAAGACTTGGGTGTGGGAGGTGCTGAGGATGCTCAGCCTCTGGAGAGCAGCTCTGGGCAAGGCTTTACCATCACTGCTGATAGACCAGAGGAGACTCCACAGCCTCTCTGGGCAGCTCCTGCACCCTCACACCAGGGATGTTTGTCCTTAAGCTGAAGTGAAACCTCCTGGGTTCCAGTTTGTGCCCATTGCCCCTGTCACTACCAACCTTTGGGAAGACCCCAGCCTCATCCTCATGGTCTCCAAGATCTTTAGGTGTTGATTGCTTCCCCTCTCAATCTTCTGCAGGTGGAACAGCCTCAGGTTTCTCAGCCTCTCCTCATCAGAGAGCTGCTACAGACTCTTGGGACAGATCAAGGACAGTTCTCTCCAGCAGGAAATGTGCCAAGTAGTCAGGGAGTGGCAGGAGTGGGGGGAATGGAGCAAAGCTGGAGGTGGGGAGAGTGAGGCTGGAGGTGAGGAGGAAGTTGTTGAGCAGGAGAGTGGTGAGAGGCTGGAATGGGTTGCCCAGGGAGGTGGTTGAGGCCCCATGGCTTGGAGGTGTTTGAGGCCAGGCTGGCTGAGGCTGTGTGCAGCCTGCTCTAGGGTAGGGTGTCCCTGGGCATGGCAGGGAGGTTGGCACTGGCTGCTCCTTGTGGTCCCTCCCAACCCTGCCTGATTCTGTGATTCTATGCAATATTCCCTCTAGCACCCATGAGCAAGAGGCTGATGTAGCCAAGAAGATTTTACCCCTTTCCAAACCCTAGGTTGGAGTGGCTGAGCTTGGAGATCTCTTCCAACCTGCTTGATTCTATGAACAGAATCATCCTCCCAGAGCCAGAGAACTGCTCGGTAGGGCAGCAAGGAGTGCTGTGAGCTCCTGACAATTAGTGTTGTTAGGGCTGGGTGCTTGGTTAGCTTTGATCAGCAGGGAAAGATGCCATGGTGCCATCAACGGGCTGGGAGAGCAGCAGCAGAAAGTTTTCACAGCACAAACCCTTCAGCTGTCATCCACTCAGCTGTACAAGGAGGGAAGAGAAGTTAATGATGCAGGAAAAATGACCACCAGCAGCAGCTGCATCCCAGTGGCTTCTGCTAACATTTTCAGAAGGGGAACAGCTGCAGGCTGCCATTCTCAGTCTTTCCTGTGGAAATCGAGGGATAAAAAAAAGGGAATTACCTTTGCACACATTCCAGATGCTTACAAGTAGCAGACTTCATGCTGTGGGGGTGCTGGGAGGTGCAGGTGTGGGGGCAGTACTCAGGGAGGCATTCCTTGGCTTGTGGCTGGACTTGATGGTCTGAGAGGTCATCTCTACCCCAAGTGGCTCTAGGATTTTAGGATCTGTGCAGCCACACTAGGGCTTGAGCAGGAGTAACTTAGAGGAGTGGGTCTGTCTGATGCAGATCATCCCAGGCAGCCTCCTTTCTGCCTTGGCTTTGAGGCACAGCTCCACCGAGCTGCCCCCAAATGCAAGCACTCAACTCAGACACAGTCACACAGAGCCACACAGTTAAGCAGGTTGGAGAAGAGCTTTGGGATCACTGAGTCCAACCTATCACCCAGCACCTAATTAACTAAGCCATGGCTCCAAATGGATCCAGCCTGCTTTTAAACACAGCTCTGAGCTCTGCCCTGGGTGGGTGGGAAGAGGATTGAGCTAAATGCTTTGCTCTTACCCCAGCTGCCAGCCACTGACTCCTCCAAACGCCACCTTGGGGTCACTCCATCAGTGGCTGAAGCAGCCCCCAGGTGTCCTCCTCTTCGGGAAGCACAACACAGTGCCAGGGCAGTGTCAGCACAGGAGTGTGCCTGACTTTGGCCAGGTTCCCCCTTAGGCACAGGGACCCAAAAGGCAGCACTTACAGCCCCGGAGTCCTGCTCTCCTCTGGGCAGCGTGAGGCCAGGAGAGCTGCGTGGGCCAGCACAGCCTGGGGCTGGCTGCAGGAGAGATCTGTCACTCAGGGCTGGCTTTAACCCTGTGAAGCTGCACTGCTCTCTCCTCTGCAGCACCCTCCTGGCTCCTGCACAGTCAGAGACCAGCACCCACCTCACGATGCATGCCCTGCAGATCACAGAGCTGTGCCCTCCTCACTGCTGTTTTGGCTGTGGGTTCCACTGATGGCAGAGCTGCTTTGGCTGTGGGTTCCACTGAAGGCAGAGCTGCTTGGCAGGGCAATGCATGCCCTGCAGATCACAGAGCTGTGCCCTCCTCACTGCTGTTTTGGCTGTGGGTTCCACTGAAGGCAGAGCTGCTTTGCAGGGCAATGCATGCCCTGCACATCACAGAGCTGTGCCCTCCTGTCTGCCGTTTTACTTATGGGTTCCACTGAAGGCAGAGCTGCTTGGCAGGGCAATGCATGCCCTGAACATCACAGAGCTGTGTCCTCACTGCTGTTTTAGCTGTGGGTTCCACTGAAGGCAGAGCTGCTTGGCAGGGCTTTGCCAGTGAGCTCCCTGGGGCTGTGTGCCCTCCTCCTGCCGTGCCCTCCCCCCCTGCCAGCAGCTCTGTGCAAAGGCCACTGTTAGGCAGAGTTTGCCGTGCAAATGAGCTCATGAAATCCATCCCCATCTGCATATGCAAAGGCTCCTGTCTGTGTGTGTGTACATTGCTGGTACACATCAAATGTGGACACATCTGCTTCATTCAGAGGCTGCCAGATGAGCTTGCAGGATTTACACAGGCTCTTAGCCGGCAGAATTTGCAGAGCTCATTTGGAATGCAGAGACTTGAAGGTCTTTACTGGAAAGCTAAAGGAGCTAATTGGAGGTGTCAATAGCATCCACTGGTGATAGTGCTGAGCAGGGGGGAGGAGTGACTGCGGGGCAGCTGAGGCCACAGGGGGCAGAGCTTGTGGCACTGTAGGAGTTGATCCCAGGTGCCTGTGCCAGGTCTCACACAAACGGGCACTGTGCAGTGCTGCCCTGTCCTGAGAGCAGGAACCCAATCTTTCTCCAGGGCAGCTTTGGTCTGTGGAATGCTCTGCGTGGCTGGAAGCAGCAGTGCAGCCCTGATGGGGTCCTCTGCTCAGCAATCCCTTGGCCTGGAGTGGGATCCCCTTTAAGGAGTAGGCAATGGTGACAGTCCCTGCCTGGCAGCAGGCAGCTACCACTCACCCTGCAGCCTGGAGCCGGGAGGAGACTTGCTGAGAGCTGCAGCTCCTGGTAGCATGGAGGTGACTTCACCTCTGACAGGCTTTGAGGAAGTGTGTGGGCAGTCCTGTGTTGAGCAAGGGTCCAGCTGGAATGGCCTCCTCCTTCTGCTTGCATGAAACACCTCTGCCTTGATAGGGATCACAGAGAGGCTTCCTCCTGCTCCACAACAACCCCAAGCAGCACTACAGGCTGGGGACAGAGTGGCTGAGAGCAGCCAGGCAGAGAGGGAGCTGGGGGTGCTGGCAGAGAGGAGCTGCAGAGGAGGCAGCAGTGCCCAGGTGGGCAGCAGAGCCAATGGCATCCTGGGCTGGCTCAGGAGCAGTGTGGGCAGCAGGACAAGGGAGCTGCTTCTGCCCCTGTGCTCAGCACTGCTCAGGCCACCCCTGCAGTGCTGTGTCCAGTTCTGGGCTCCACAATTCAAGAGAGATGCTGAGGTGCTGGAAGGTGTTAAGAGGAGGGCAGCAAGGCTGGGGAGGGGCCTGGAGCAGAGCCCTGTGAGGAGAGGCTGAGGGAGCTGGGGGGGTGCAGCCTGCAGCAGAGGAGGCTCAGGGCAGAGCTCATTGCTGCCTGCAGCTGCCTGCAGGGAGGCTGTAGCCAGGTGGGGTTGGGCTCTGCTGCCAGGCCCCCAGCAACAGAAGAAGGGGACCCAGGCTGAAGCTGTGCCAGGGCAGGTTGAGGCTGGATGTTGTTAGGAAGTTGTTATCAGAGAGAGTCATTGGACACTGGAATGGGCTGCCCAGGGAGGTGGTGGAGTCGCCGTCCCTGGAGCTGTTCAAGGCAGGACTGGACGTGGCACTTGGTGCCATGGTCTGGCCTTGAGCTCTGTGCTAAAGGGTTGGACTTGATGATCTGTGAGGTCTCTTCCAACCTTGATGATCCTGTGATCTTTTCATTTCAGTCTCCCAAGTGTTGCTAGCAGTGAAGCTGTTGCCTATCTTTTGGCTGTACCATGCTGCCAGCCAGTTCCCATGTATGATCCTGCACAGTGTTTGTTGGAGGAACAAACCAAGGCCCTGGCAGGTGAGCAGGAGTATGTTCTAGTGAATCCTGGGGTGTGTAGTGCCTGTATTGTTGGGCTGCCTGTTTATTTTTAGCTTGGGTTTGCTGGGGCTGGTGGATGCTGTGGAAGCAATTAGAGCTGAGATTAGGCTCTTGTCACTGAGCAGATAAATTGATAAGTAAAAATAGTTATTAGATGTCTGGGAAAAAATGGGAGTAAAAATTTAATTGAATGAAGTGGAAGTGCCTCTTGGGGGGGGGAATGGTGTGAGGAGAGTGCTTGGAGGAAAAGCTTGGCCCAATGCTTGGGCTGCTGTGGGGTCCAGGTTGTGGCAGAGTGTTGTTTGCCACCATGGGTGAGCTGCAGAGGCAAGGTGGGGTCACTGTGACTGAGATGGTCATAGGATCATAGAATCAACCAGGCTGGACAGTGGCTCTGAGTGCAGCCTCAGCAGGTTTGCTGCCCACACCAAGCTGTGTGCTGCAGCAGCCAGGCTGCAGGGCAGAGATCCAGCCAGAGGGACCTGCACAGGCTGCAGAGTGGGCACAAGCCAAGCTCAGGAGGTTCAACAAGACCAAGGGCAAGGTCCTGCAGCTGGGTCGAGGCAATGCCAAGCACAACTCCAGGCTGGGCAGTGCCAGGCTGAAGAGCAGCCCTGAGGAGAGGGACTTGGGGGTGCTGCTGGAGGAGAAGCTCAGCAGGAGCCAGCAGTGTGCACTTGCAGCCCAGAGAGCCAAGCAGAGCCTGGGCTGCAGCAGCAGAAGTGTGGCCAGCAGGGCCAGGGAGGGGATTCTCCCCCTCTGCTCTGCTCTGCTGAGACCCCACCTGGAGTCCTGCATCCAGTTCTGGAGCCCCTGGGCCAAGAGGGCTGTGGAGATGCTGGAGAGTGTCCAGAGCAGGGCCAGGAGGATGCTCAGAGGCTGCAGCAGCTCTGCTGTGAGCACAGCCTGAAAGAGTTGGGGCTGTGCAGGCTGGAGCAGAGGAGGCTCCCAGGGGACCTTCTTGTGGCCTGCCAGCATCTGAAGGGGGCTCCAAAAAAGCTGGGGAGGGACTTTTGAGGCTGTGAGGGAGTGGCAGGAGTGGGGGGAATGGAGCAAAGGTGGAGGTGGGGAGAGTGAGGCTGGAGGGGAGGAGGAAGTTGTTGAGCAGGAGAGTGGTGAGAGGCTGGAATGGGTTGCCCAGGGAGGTGGTTGAGGCCCCATGGCTGGAGGTGTTTGAGGCCAGGCTGGCTGAGGCTGTGTGCAGCCTGCTCTAGGGTAGGGTGTCCCTGGGCATGGCAGGGGGGTTGGCACTGCCTGCTCCTTGTGGTCCCTTCCAGGCCTGACTGATTCTATGATCATCCAGTCCAACCTATGATCTGGTTCAACACATTGGGTCCTGTCAACCACTGCAGTTAGGCTAAAGCCCAAAGGTCTCCAGTTAGGAGCTGTGTCAGGGTTGTGCTTTGGCTGCACTTTGGAGGGGCTGTTGCTGCCCACCCACAGGTCACATCAGCCCCTGATGGAGGAAGAGATGCTGTGAGCAGAGGCTGCTGTGTGACTGCTGTGGCTGGTCTGAGAGTGGAGTTGGTTAGGGGAGGGCACTGCTGCAGGCAGGGCTCATGCTGCATACAGGCTGTGTGAGGAACTCTTCATCTTCATGCCTTTTAGCAGTGTGAGTTGTTCCAGCAGCCACTGGCACAGGAGCTGGGTGGCTCTTCCATCCTCAGCAGGTTTGGGATGAAGGCCACTCAGCTGCCTGCAGTGGACATGGGGGCAGAAATTATGTGCCTGTAGTGGAAACATTCTGGGGAGGATTCTTGGTTTGTATTCTGTCTGGGTGGCTGTAATTGTTCTTTCTGTGTCTGAAGCCTCTAAATCTATCCAAGAAGTCAAAATGATTTTGTAAAGCCTTGAAAATGCAACTGGAATGCAGCTGAAAGGCTGAGCAGGTCAAGGGAGACACAAAGTGCTGCTTGCTGCCCAAACCAGGAGCTGGGCAAAGGAGGATCAGGCACTTGGAGCTGCCCAGGGAGTTGCCTCTGGACTTTGCCTGTTTTTCTTATCTCTTGCTCACTAAGGAGGACCTGGAATAGGCTGTGCAGGAGCAGTGCAGACCTTACAGGTGTGCATAGGGAAAGAAGAAATGGGCCAAAGAGCAGTAGCTGATTTCCTTCCAGCAGGAGTTCTGCTACTGATGCTACCAGAAGAAGCTCTTCTGGGCTGTAAATCTCCAGTAACTGCAGACCTGGTGCTACAGGGAGGCACAGGGAAGCTCTGCTCTGCCTTGCAGGCAGATGGTGGGAGGCAGTGTCAGCCTCCCCTGTAAGTGTGGGCTCTTGCTGCTCTTAATTCTGACCTATTTGTCCAGGGTAGGTTGAAAGTCTCAAGGTTAACATCCAAGCATGGAACAGGCTGCTCAGGGAGGTGGTGGAGTCACCATCCCTGAAAGCATCCAAGAAACCTCTGGCCATGGCACTTGGGCTGTGGTTTGGGGGTCATGGTGGTGCTGGATGATGGTTGGACTGGGTGATCATAGAATCACAGACTCAAGCAGGTTGGAAGAGAGCTCCAAGCTCCTCCAGCCCAACCTAGCACCCAGCCCTGCCCAACCAACCAGACCATGGCACTCAGTGCCCCAGCCAGGCTTGGCTTCAACACCTCCAGCCACAGCCACTCCACCACCTCCCTGGGCAGCCCATTCCAGTGCCAATCACTCTCTCTGCCAACAACTTCCTCCTCACATCCAGCCCAGACCTGCCCTGCCACAGCTTCAGGCTGTGTCCCCTTCTTCTGTCCCTGGGTGCCTGGCAGCAGAGCCCAACCCCACCTGGCTACAGCCTCCCTGCAGGCAGCTGCAGACAGCAATGAGCTCTGCCCTGAGCCTCCTCTGCTGCAGGCTGCACACCCTCAGCTCCCTTGAGACTGTCTCCCCTTGTTCTGTTGCTGGTTGATGTTAGAGAACCTTTCCAACCCACAGGTCCTGTGGGCCTGTGCTGCAGTGTGTATAAAGTAATCCCAGCTCTTAGCACTGAGAAAGGTCTGAGCTGTCCTGCAGGAGAAGCCACAGAGCCCACGGCGCAGTTACCAGTGTGGGTGATTTATCTGGGGAACTCTTGGGCAGGTGGCAAGAGGCTTTGCCAGTTGGATGAGGATCAACTGAGCACTTAGAACATGTCAGGTCTGTGAGCAGAGATCTGTCCCTCTCACAGCTCTGAAGAATGAAGCCAGGAGCAGGCATCTCCACCCTCCTGTCTCCTGGGAGGGTTTTACTGTTTGCAGTTGCTTATTTCCACTGGTTCAAACCTTCCCATTTCTTCCTCACTGGCAGGTGGCCAAATGGTTTTGTGGCCTGAGTTCTCAGGGGTGGGAGGTGGCAGTGCTGCTGCTGAGGGCAAGCTCAGCTGCTAACCCCTGGTTTGGATTGGTGACATTTTCCATTGAGCATCAGAAGGAAAATCATTTCAAACCTTGTGTAGGATTGTGGAGGCTGAGGCTCAGTAAGGACATGGCAGCAGGACAGCTTCTGGCTGCTGCCACTGCTCTTGTGGCATCAAAGGATCCAGGAAAAGACATCCCTTGAAATTCCATCCAGCTCCTTTGGATACCTCTTCTCGTGGTTCTCTCTCAGGTTTGGCAGGGCTTCAAATGGGCTCTGGCTGGAGGATTATCAATCCTAGGTGTAATAACTGCACACTTCAGCTCTGGCCTTTATTGGGAAAGTACCATGAGCAAATCTGAGTGCTGGCTGAAGTGATCCTGACTCCAGTGGTTAGCAGAGATGGAGAAGAGTCCTTTCAGCAGCCTTTCTGGTAATTAAGTTCTGAATCTTGTTCCAGGAGGTGTGTGCTGCTGGCCTGCTCAGAATGGAGAGTGGCTAATGGTGGCGTTTTTCTCAGGGGAATTAATCTCCAATCTGTAGGGAGTGATAAATTCTCATCTCAGCAGAAGCTAAAGCAGAGGTTTCATTCAGCAGCATTGAGATGTTGCAGTCTGAATGCAGATACAGGCAGTGAAAAATTTTGATTTGTATTGTCTTGTAGATTTGAATTTTTGAAAATGGACAGGCTGGAGGGCAGGGATCCAGCCAGAGAGACCTGCACAGGCCAAGCTCAGGAGGTTCAGCAAGACCAAGGGCAAGGTCCTGCAGCTGGGGCGAGGCAATGCCAAGCACAACTCCAGGCTGGGCAGTGAGTGGCTGGAGAGCAGCCCTGAGGAGAGGGACTTGGGGGTGCTGCTGGACAAGAAGCTCAGCAGGAGCCAGCAGTGTGCACTTGCAGCCCAGAGAGCCAAGCAGAGCCTGGGCTGCAGCAGCAGCAGCAGTGTGGCCAGCAGGGCTAGGGAGGGGATTCTCCCCCTCTGCTCTGCTCTGCTGAGAGCCCCACCTGGAGTCCTGCATCCAGCTCTGGAGCCCCTGGGCCAAGAGGGCTGTGGAGATGCTGGAGAGTGTCCAGAGCAGGGCCTGGAGGATGCTCAGAGGCTGCAGCAGCTCTGCTGTGAGCACAGCCTGAAAGAGTTGGGGCTGTGCAGGCTGGAGCAGAGGAGGCTCCCAGGTCACCTTCTTGTGGCCTGCCAGGGTCTGAAGGGGGCTCCAAAAAAGCTGGGGAGGGACTTTTGAGGCTGTGAGGGAGTGGCAGGAGTGGGGGGGATGGAGCAAAGGTGGAGGTGGGGAGAGTGAGGCTGGAGGTGAGGAGGAAGTTGTTGAGCAGGAGAGTGGTGAGAGGCTGGCAGGGGTTGCCCAGGGAGGTGGTTGAGGCCCCATGGCTGGAGGTGTTTGAGGCCAGGCTGGCTGAGGCTGTGTGCAGCCTGCTCTAGGGTAGGGTGTCCCTGGGCATAGCAGGGGGTTGGAACTGGCTGCTCCTTGTGGTGCCTTCCAACCCTGCCTGATTCTATGATTCCTTTGCCCATTCTGTGCTCACCTGGGCACGTTGAAGCAGAGCAGGCAGTGGGGCTGGGCAGGGCTGAGTCCATTCAGAATGGGCTGCAAAGGCAGGAGCCAGGAATAAGGAAAGAAGATAAAAGAGCTGAGAACCAATGCTCATTTGGTTAGTGTTCTGTGCAGCAGTGCACAGGAGCCTCAGGAGGTGTGGGCTGTGCAGAGCTGCTCAGCTCCTGAAGATGGGAATCATAGAATGGTTTAGGTTGGAATAGACCTCAAGGATCAGCCAGTTCCAACCCCCTGCCATAGGCAGGGACATCTCCCACTAGAACAGGTCACTCAAGGCCTCATCCAGCCTGGCCTTGAGCACCTTCAGGGAGGTTGTGGAGCACCTTCAGGGAGGTTGTGGAGCACAGAATCACGTTGGGTGATTCTGTGCTCCACAACCTCCCTGGGAAACCTCTGCCAGTGTCTCACCACCCTCAACCTGTGCCAGTCTCTCACCACCCTCACTCCAAAGAATCCTTTCCTAACATCCACTTTCAATCTCCCCTCTGCCACTCCATACCCATTCCTCCTCCTCCTCTCATTCCCAGCCCTTGTCAATAGTCCCTTCCCCAGCCTCCCTGTAGGTCCCCTTCAGATCCTGCATGTCCATAATAAATACCCCCCAGTGCTCAGCTGGGGGTGGATGTCTGAGTGCTTCCATCTCCCTCTGCCATCCTTCTGTGGAACTTGGGTGAGAGTTAATTCAACCTCCCCCACCCCCACCACCATGCCAGGTGGGCAAGTAGCAGGAGGCTGAGGCACAAGGTCTGTGGCTGGAGCCTTCTGAGCTCCAGAGCAGCATCATGGCTTGGGAATGGGGAGAGCCAGGGAGAGTTGGAGAAAAAGAAAGGTGTCAGTAATTCTGCAGTATCAGTTACCAGCACTGCCCTGGTGCAGTACTAAGAGGTGCTGAGACTAAAAAACAGAAGCCAGGCTGCTTCCAGCACATTCCCACTTGGATTTGCTGCGTGCAAGGAAATGCCTTTTGCATGGATCCTTTCGGATGCTCCCTGCCCCCCCCCCCCAGCCTTTAACGGGAGTTTCTCTTTTTAATCTGCAAACAATCCCTCTCCTGCTCCCATGCCCTAAAAGCAGGAGCAGTAAAACAGTTTGGAATTTGCCAAATACAAACAGACAGGTCAGATGGCTTAGGAGGAGATCAGGTTGCCAAACAGCCCCGGAGCACAGGGGCTTTGTTTGGTGCTTTCCAGCGCCTGCCAGAAAATCCCCACTGCAAACATCTGCACCTCTGGGGAAGGCAAAAGGGGGTCCGGGAAGGGCAAGGCAATGCTGTGTCTTTAATTTGCTTCTCTGGAGGAGGAAAGGCTGCACGGCCATGGCAGGGCTGGCTCCTCGGTGCCGTTAATGTGCGATCTGTTTTCTCCAGTGGAGGGCACTCAGTGTACCACAAACTAGAACATCAGCACCAACAAGCTCCAGAGCATCACCGCGCTCTGGAAAGCCTCCGGAATCAGACGGGAGCTGCTTCTCAGCACAGCTACAAACCCCTTTAAACCTGCCCGGCTACATGGAGGACCTTTTCCTGCACAGCCTTTGAGCTGGGGGGGCTCACCCAGCACAGGAGCTGCCTGCTCCCGGAGCCGGCTGCTGGGGGATGGATTCCTGTGGCTGGGAATGGCAAAAGGCAGCAGAATGAGAGACGCTAGGTACCGGCAAAGGGCTTTTGTATTCCTCCCGGAGAAGTTGGTTTGCCGTCGTGGTCTGCTGTGGCTTTTCCTTGCTGATTGTCACTTACTGCTGATGGTTCTCTGATGACTTACACAATGGCTCTCAGAGCTTAGAGTCCCTCCCTACCCCTCCACACTTCCCCCCCCTCCCCCCCCTCTCCCCATCCTTCGTCCTGTCTTCCCCACCCCCAATCCTTTCCCTATCCTTTCCCTTCCTCATCCCCAAAATTCTTGCTTGTCCTCTCTAGGGAACTTTGTGTGGGTTTCTGGCATGCACGCTGGATGGCAGTGATGTGAGTGGCAACCCTGCTGTGCCATGAAGATGCTGATGGTTTAGAGAAAAGAGACCAGTTTGGAAAAGAGGGTGGCAGAGGGAGAGCATAAAAAAAAAACCAGGGGGGGGAAAAAGAGAGAAGACAACAGCTGGAGGAAGGCAAAGGAGGACGTGAGGACGTTTGCCGCTGACAAAAGGATGGGTGAGTGAACTTTTCTCCTTCGTGGGTTAGCTGCAGCCGTGGGGGGGCTATTTTGCAGTGGGGTGATGAGCCGCACAGGAGCGGGGAGCAGCCCCCAGCGCGGCGGCGGCAGCGCATTCCGCTGCCAGGTGACTCACTGCATTCGCCGCTGTATTTTTAGCTCCTCTGTGTGTGTGTCCCCCCCCCCCCCCCGGGCACGCTCACACCTTTCCCCCTGCAGTGCCTTTGTGTGCAGTTCATCTGTAGATGCACGCAGCGAGGGGAGAGCTGGAGAGGGTCCCTTGGCCGGCTGCACGCCCCCTTCGCCCCCCTCTCACCTGCACGCCTATGGCTGGGCGCAGGGATGCAGCAGGCGGCTGGCAGCGCATCCCTCCTGGGTCCCCGTTCGGGTGCCGTGAGCCCCTGGCGGCGTTCGCCAGGCGGCCAGGGAGGGCTGTTAGCACTTTGCGGGAGGTGGGGAGCGGAGGGGAGGGGGCGACTGTGTCTCAGAGTTGCTGTGGAAAAGGCTGCTTCGGGCTTTGTGAGGACCCCCCCCTCCGCCTCCCTCTCCCCAAAACCCGAAGGCTGCTGCTGGATTTCCAGGCTGTTTTTGTCAAGTGTGACAGGTTCGTTTCCCTCCTTCCATCCCCCCCCCCCCCCCCCCCACCTTCACCCCCAACCCCCCAAGTCTGTAACAGCCAGAGCGTATTTCTAGCTGCCTGCTGCTGCCACATAGGTAGAAGGAGGGGTCGGGGTGGGGGGTGGGGAAGAGGATTGAAATTAAAACTCACCCCCCTGAATGAGAGGCAGAGACAGTCAGGGGGCATTTTAGAACAGGAATTACTCTGCAGATTGAATTCAGTCTTAATCCAAGAAGCAATAACTGCAGGGTTGGGGGGTGGGGGGGGGTGTGTGTGACAAATAAGTCATTATTCACTGAGGTGACAAACAGCCCCTGAAATGTTGGGGCTTTCTTTTTTGCTGTGGGAATGGTTCTTGAGAGAGAGGCAGCAGCTCCAACACGAATCCAGGGTCTGGAAGGTGTGTGCCTGTGCGCTGGGTTCGCTGCCAGCCCCTGCACCCCTTCCCCCTCCCCCCCAACCATCGTTCATAGGTGTCAAATGTGACTGTCCTCACGTCAGGAGCGTCGCTGCTCTCGCAGAGATCTGACATCTCAAACGCAGCATCTTCCAACCCAGCAGAGCTGAGAGAGGGGGGGATGGGGGGTGGGAAGAGGGGAGCTGAAAGCGAGAGAAACCCCCTTTAAACTTTCCGTGTTTGCTGCTGCTGGGGCAGGGTTTGTGTGTCAACATCTCTGCGTGATTAGTTTCGCAGAGCAGATCCAAAGCAGTGAGTGCCGAGGCGCTGGGCTGCGTGGGGGACCGCTTCGATGGCTGTAATGAGTCACATTAAGGGAATATGGCTCCTGTCATTACCCTGCTGTTGGGGTCCCATCCTGGCCTTGCACCGGGTCCTTCTCAGCATGCCTGAACTTCGTTCCTCTGCCTCTAGTGATTGTTATGTTAGGCTCGTAAGAATCATGAGTAAGCCCAGACCCTTAAAGCCAAATCTCAGCGCATAACAACAAAGCCTTTACTTCCTGCCTTAATTTCCCCCCACTGAGTCCCCACTTGGAAGCTGGATCAAAGTTTTTCCACCAGCAGATTCCTCCCTTTTGCCTGCAGTGATGTGGGGAGGAATTTGGACTTGCAGTCGCCTCTCTGAAGGAGGACGTTTAGCAGCACGTAAATAGCAGAGGCTTTGGCTCATTTCCTTTCCAGCACTGTGGAGCATTCAGCACAGTGACTTGACAAATATGTTTATTGTGGAAACCTCAGCATCCAGCGATAAGGATACAGCAGCTACGCTGAGAGATGATGTACAGGAGAAGAGTGGGCAGGGAACAGGCTCTTGGTCCTCCCAAGGCATCATAAATCACACGAAAGTAATTGAATAACAAGAGGAGAAGTGGTGGCGGTGTGGGTAGGAGAGATGGCAAGGCAGGAACTCACGGGAGCAGGCTTCCACGCAGCAAAACGAAGTGCGAGACGGGAGGCAAACAGGTTGCCTTCCACGGCGCTCCTGCTGGGTTAGCAACCCCCTGCCCTTCCTGACCCTCCGGCGCTGCCTTTCGATGGCCTCACAAATGCTCCTTTGTCTTCTCCTCCGTGTCACAGGTTTCCATTTAATGAAGCAGCTGAGAGGCATGAGCGTGGTGTTAGTGCTGCTTCCTACGGCGCTGCTGGTGGTGCTGGCGGGGGCTCAGCGAGCCTGCCCCAAGAGCTGCCGCTGCGACGGCAAGATCGTCTACTGCGAGTCGCACGCCTTCAGGGACATCCCCCAGAACATCTCCGGCGGCTCCCAAGGCTTATCCCTGCGCTACAACAGCATCCAGAAGCTGAAATCCAATCAGTTCGCGGGCCTGAACCAGCTCATATGGCTTTACCTTGACCACAACTACATCAGCTCGGTGGACGAGGACGCGTTCCAGGGCATCCGCCGGCTGAAGGAGCTGATCCTGAGCTCCAACAAGATCACTCATCTGCACAACAGAACCTTCCACCCCGTGCCCAACCTCCGCAACCTGGACCTCTCTTACAACAAGCTGCAGGTGCTGCAGTCGGAGCAGTTCAAGGGCCTGCGGAAGCTGCTGATCCTGCACCTGCGCTCCAACTCGCTCAAGACGGTGCCCATCCGCATCTTCCAGGACTGCCGCAACCTCGACTTCCTGGACCTGGGCTACAACCGCCTGCGCAGCCTGTCCCGCAACGCCTTCGCCGGCCTGCTGAAGCTGACCGAGCTCCACTTGGAGCACAACCAGTTCTCCAAGATCAACTTCGCCCACTTCCCGCGCCTCTTCAACCTGCGCTCCATCTACCTGCAGTGGAACAGGATCCGCTCCATCAGCCAAGGCTTGACGTGGACTTGGAGTTCCTTGCACAACTTGGATTTATCGGGCAATGACATCACGGGGATAGAGCCTGGCACCTTCCAGTGCCTCCCCAACCTCCAGAAGCTGAACCTGGATTCCAACAAACTCACCAACATCTCGCAGGAGACCATCAACACGTGGATCTCGCTCATCTCCATCACCCTCTCTGGGAATATGTGGGAATGTACTCGGAGCATTTGCCCTCTCTTTACTTGGCTTAAGAACTTCAAGGGCAACAAGGAGAGCACCATGATCTGCGCGGGCCCTAAGCACATCCAGGGCGAGAAAGTCAGCGACGCTGTGGAAACCTACAACATCTGTGCTGAAATCCAGGTGGTGGTGACCGAGAAGTCCCACCAGCCCCCCAAAACCCCTCAGAGACCTCTCTTCATCCCCAGACCCACTGTTTCCAAACTGGAAAGCAATCAGCCGACGTCCGCCGCGCCGAGCCCCTCCGCGGAGCCGCCGACGCCCGGGGTGGAACCGGACTACGAGCACGTCTCCTTCCACAAGATCATCGCGGGCAGCGTGGCTCTCTTCCTCTCCGTGGCCATGATCCTCTTGGTGATCTACGTGTCCTGGAAGCGTTACCCAGCCAGCATGAAGCAGCTGCAGCAGCACTCGCTGATGAAGAGGCGCAGGAAAAAGGCCAGGGAGTCTGAGAGGCAAATGAGCTCTCCCTTGCAGGAGTATTACGTGGACTACAAGCCAACAAACTCTGAGACCATGGATGTATCGGTTAATGGATCTGGGCCCTGCACCTATACCATCTCTGGCTCCAGGGAATGCGAGGTATGAACCCTCCTAAACCATTTCAGCTGCTGGGAAGGAGAGGTAAATGTTCGAAGCTCTTGAGGCGTCTCTCTAACCGCACGGAATGTGAATGGGGTCGTTGTGGCTCTGGGGTTGCTGGGCAGGGAGGTTGTCTCCTCGGCGGTGGCGGTGATGCTTCTGGAGTGATTCTAAGTGACAAGGAGGTTCTGGAGTGATTCTAGTTGATAAGGAGGTTCTGGAGTGATTCTAATTGACAAGGAGGTTCTGGAGTGAATCTAATTGATAAGGAGGTTCTGGAGTGATTCTAACTGGCAAGGAGGTTCTGAAGTGATTCTAATTGATAAGGAGGTTCTGGAGTGAATCTAATTGATAAGGAGGTTCTGGAGTGATTCTAACTGGCAAGGAGGTTCTGGAGTGATTCTAATTGATAAGGAGGTTCTGGAGTGATTCTAATTGCTAATGAGATTCTGGAGTGATTCTAATTGATAAGGAGGTTCTGGAGTGATTCTAACTGACAAGGAGGTTCTGGAGTGATTCTAATCGATAAGGAGGTTCTGGAGTGAATCTAATAAGGAGGTTCTGGAGTGATTCTAATTGATAATGAAGTTCTGGAGTGATTCTAATTGATAATGAGGTTCTGGAGTGATTCTAACTGACAAGGAGGTTCTGGACTGATTCTAATCGATAAGGAGGTTCTGGAGTGATTCTAATTGATAAGGAGGTTCTGGAGTGATTCTAATTGATAAGGTGGTTCTGGAGTGATTCTAATTGACAAGGAGGTTCTGGAGTGATTCTAATTGACAAGGAGGTTCTGGAGTGATTCTAATTGATAAGGAGGTTCTGGAGTGATTCTAATTGATAAGGAGGATCTTGTGTGATTCTAATTGACAAGGAGGTTCTGGAGTGATTCTAATTGACAAGGAGGTTCTGGAGTGATTCTAATTGACAAGGAGGTTCTGGAGTGATTCTAATTGACAAGGAGGTTCTGGAGTGATTCTAATTGACAAGGAAGTTCTGGAGTAATTCTAATTGATGAGGAGGATCTTGTGTGATTCTAATTGATAAGGAGGTTCTGGAGTGATTCTAATTGACAAGGAGGTTCTGGAGTGATTCTAATTGACAAGGAGGTTCTGGAGTGATTCTAATTGATAAGGAGGTTCTTGAGTGATTCTAATTGGCAAGGAGGAAATAGGTGAGGGTGGAGTGAACAACTTCACTGCAGCCTGTGTCAAGGCTTGAGGGGTTTATGGCCTATTTAAAGACGGTGCCAAAGGTTTTCTGCACCTTGTGGCTGGTTGAGGAGTAAACCAGGGAACAGCAGGGCTGCAGCACAGCCTCGGAGTTAGGCACTGCCTTTCCTGGAGGAGCTCGAAGGTGCTAACTGCTCTGTCAGCTCTCCTGAACATGAGCCTTGCAAAGGCCCTGGGTCAGACAGAACATCTGCAAACACCTGGGTTGGGAGGGGAGGGTTCTTGAGGGTTTCTTGGTTCATTTTCCTGAGCAGTGGAGGCTTTGCTCTGCTGGAGTGAGTGGCTTCATGTACCTATGACCATGCTGTGACTCTGACTCTGCCACACGGGAAGCACAAGCAGGAGAAGCTCTGGGTGCTTCTGTTGGCTGTGGTGCAAGACAACAGCAGTTGTTTTCCTGGCTGTGCTGGCAGTGACTGTTGGTGTGCATGTAGGAAAGGTTTGTACCTGGTGAGGAGCAGTACTGAGTCCTGCACATGCTGTGGCCTGAGGGGGCCAAGGGTGGTCCTGCTTCCTCGCCAGCAGGCACATCCTGTGGAGCTGTATCCCATCCCTTTTATGCCAGCTGGGCTTGGGTGTGGTAGCTCAGACCAATGTCTTTGGCAGCACAGCATGAAAGGTGTTGGAGATGAGCAGTGCTGAGCAGGCTGCAGTTCTGGGGGCCTCATGTCCAGGTGCCTGTTGTCACTTTCTGACAAGGCCTCTCTGACATGCTTTGGTTTTGGCACCTGGAATCCCTGAGTGAGTTTGGAGCACAGAGCTGTGGGTAAGAGGAAAAGCAAAGGTCTGTGTGTTGGGGTTGCTCTCTCTGGAGCAGCATTGTCTGCAGAAGGAAAATCACCTGTCACACCCTTGTCACTTCCACCAGTGGCCTGTGAATGAAGGGCTGGGGGTGTGTTCCCTCTCAGCAGCACGAGTAGAAAGTAGGTGCTGCTAGCACAGTTACACTGAGCTTTCACTGACACCACCCAACCTGAAGGGCTGTCTCCTCTCCATGCTGAAAGCAAGTGCTGCTAGCACAGTTACACTGAGGTCTCACTGGCACCACCCAACCTGAAGGGCTGTCTCCTCTCCATGCTGAATGCAAGTGATGCTAGCACAGTTACACTGAGGTCTCACTGGCACCACCCAACCTGAAGGGCTGTCTCCTCTCCATGCTGAATGCAAGTGATGCTAGCACAGTTACACTGAGGTCTCACTGGCACCACCCAACCTGAAGGGCTCTCTCTTCTCCATGGTGAACGTAAATGATGCTAGCACAGTTACACTGAGCTTTCACTGAAGGGCTGCCTCTTCTCCATAGTGAAAGTAAATGATGCTAGAGGTTTCTCTGGCATCATCTGACCTAAAGGGCTGTCTCCCCTCCACTCTGAAGTTTACCACTGCTGAAGTTTCATTAGCTTGGCTAAAATGCTGTTTAATTTACACCAAGCTGGCATGGGGTTGAGCTGAGAGCCCCTGGAATGAGACCATCCTCTGGAACAGAAGCTGGGCCACAACTGCAGTGCACAGGGGGCAGGGAGTATGCGGTGTAGCCTGGGGGACTGAAAGCTGAGTGATTTGCATTCTGGCAGACAAATAAGAGCTTGAGGAGTCCTGCGGGGCTGAGGAGCAGAAGGTCCCTGCGGTGCCATCCCTTCGCGCTGCTGTGGTGTTAGGCGCAGCAGCAGACACAAGGGGACCCCAGTCCTCCTGTTTCCAGGTGCTGCTGCACTTCCAGGACAGGTTTATCCTTCAGGCCGAGCTGAGCTGGTGCACAACTTTGCACAACTCCAGCGGTTCGTTCTGTGCTCTGCGGGGCTGTGCTGAGCACCGCGGTGCTGCCCGGGCTGGGACAGCAGGAGGTGCGCCCAGGGTGTGCGCAGCCTTTGGCTGTTAGGGTAGGAGACTGGAGGAGGGTGAGCAAGCAGCAGAGCACTGAAGGCAGAAGCAGCAGCCATGAGCCCCCACTGAAATGCTGTCTCCAGCCTGGATTTAACATTCTTTGTCTCCATAGCTACAAGGTTCCACTTGTAAAAGCAGAGAGAGGCACTGTACAATGCTTAAAAATGGCAAGAAAAGAAACCCTTGGAGTGTCTTCAGCAGTGGAAAGCTTTGGTGTTTGGGGTGAAAAAGGCAAATGGGACCTCTCATTATGGGCTGATTGACCCAGATGTGTGCACTGGTGGGAAAACTGCTCTGAAAACAATTCTCTTGTCCAGGCCCATCCTGCTGGCACTGACCTGCTCAGACTCAGCTTTGGCCCAGGGAAGGAGCAGCTTAGAGGGGGCAGGAGAGGCTGTTACTGAGATGGAGGCAGAGTTTGTTGCTTAGGAGCTTGTGCACTTCACTGCTTTCAGTAATGGTTTCCAAAGGGTTGTCTGCTTTCCTAGCTTCACCCCCACACAGGCCTGGCAGCAGCTGAGGTGTCCAAGAGTGGTGTCCTTCAGGAAAGGACTCAGGGTTGGCTCCACTGTAGCCTGGCAGAGCTGCCTGAGCATCTCTGTGGCTGGCAGCTGGGCTGTAATGCTTTCAGAGCATGGCCTGGGGTTGTGTGACTCTGCCTGGTCTGCTCCCAGCCATCATTTGGGGCTCAGAAGTGTCCAGCTCAGTTCATCCTGAAGCCAGAGCTGGCCTTGGACTGCCATGCTGAGGTATTCCTGCAGGTTCTGGTTTTCACAGCAGCAAACCACACGAGCAGGATGATGTCTGTCGGTGCCTTAAGCTCAGGGAACTTTCTAGGTGCAACACAACCCCAGGAGAGCTGCCCTGCTTGGTTGGGGCCCTGGTGCTGCAGGTGGAGGAGTTGCAGGTAGGGTTTGTCTGGCTGCCTTTTCAAGTCCATGCTTTATGAATGATTTCTTGTGCTGGAGAGGGAGAGCCAAAGCCAGGCTGGCTGTAAGCAGGAGCAGCTCTTGGCATCGCTGGGATTATAATCACTGACACCTGGCCTGGGCTGTTCTGTTTAGTCTATTGGCAAGGGGCTCTGGAGGAACTGGATGCTGATGGCTTTGGCTCTCACCATCCAGTTAGCAAGCTGCTGCTAGCTCATTCTGGTATTTGCTCTGTGCCTGTGCATCTTCCTCCCTCTCTCTTTCCTATTTATTTGTACATTTGCTGAAGAACCTGGGAGCCATAAAAAGCAATTTCCTAAACCAAGCTCTACTATCATCTGTCTCCTCCAGATCACACCCAAAGTGCCTGTGTGCAGCACGATGGAGGTGTGTGGGGGGAAGGAAGGTTTGTGCAGAACCATTCTGTCTCCTGGAAGGTTACTCAGCAGAACCATTCTGTCTCCTGGAAGGTTACTCAGCAGAACCATTCTCTCTCCTGGAAGGTTACTCAGCTGCGTTTTGCAGGCTGCCAGTTACAAACCACCCAACAACCACCCCAGCAAGTGAGCATCTTGGCTCTGTGAGCTGAGCACAGGCGTTGTGAGGCCCTTGGAGAGCCAACTGACACAGACCTTGTGAGGCTGCTTTTTACACTTTGGCTTCTCCATGTCTAACTGCTCCCAGTGCTGACAAGCAAGCCCACCTGTTCCCTCCCCAGACCACTTCATCTCTGCCCTGCTGCTCCTGTGCTCTCCACTGGAGTGAAAAGCAGGGCAGTTGTCACTTGGATTTGTACATGCTAAAATCAGTCACACAAAATTATGTTCACTTTGAATCCTGCTTCCTCCCCTCTTGCCAGTGGGAAGAAGTAGATTGATGAAGGGATGCGACATATGCAGGCTCTGTGGGCTGCTGCTGACCTCCTGCTTTTGAGCCTAATTTGAAAGGAAATGTTGACATGCCACTGGTGTTGGTTATTTATTCATTACACACCACTGCTGCCTTCTTCTGAGCAGGATGCAAACAGCAGAAGGGTCTCCATGGCCCAGATGCTTTGCAGTCCAAGGTCCCAGCTCTGCAAGGACAGTCATGGCTCTGGGACTCCGCTCGGGAAGGGCTGCCCAGGGGCTAAGCTTGAGCTGATGAGGTACTGAGGGCTGAGGAGAGAGCTGGCCCCAGGAGTGGCAGGAGTCTGCTGGTTTTTAAGAGCAGTGCTGATCCTTCCTTTGGTCTGGGGACAGAGTGTCTGAGAGCAGCCAGGCAGAGAGGGCCCTGGGGGTGCTGGCAGAGAGGAGCTGCAGAGGAGGCAGCAGTGCCCAGGTGGGCAGCAGAGCCAATGGCATCCTGGGCTGGCTCAGGAGCAGTGTGGGCAGCAGGACAAGGGAGCTGCTTCTGCCCCTGTGCTCAGCACTGCTCAGGCCACCCCTGGAGTGCTGTGTCCAGTTGTGGGATCCTCCATTGCAGAGAGATGTTGAGGTGCTGGAAGGTGTTGAGAGCAGGGCAGCAAGGCTGGGGAGGGGCCTGGAGCAGAGCCCTGTGAGGAGAGACTGAGGGAGCTGGGGGGGTGCAGCCTGCAGCAGAGGAGGCTCAGGGCAGAGCTGATTGCTGCCTGCAGCTGCCTGCAGGGAGGCTGTAGCCAGGTGGGGTTGGGCTCTGCTGCCAGGCAGCCAGGGCCAGAAGAAGGGGACAGAGGCTGAAGCTGTGCCACGGCAGGTTGAGTCTGGATGTTGTTAGGAAGTTGTTGTCAGAGAGAGTGATTGGCATTGGAATGGGCTGCCCAGGGAGGTGGTGGAGTGGCTGTGGCTGGAGGTGTTGCAGCCAAGCCTGGCTGGGGCACTTAGTGCCATGGTCTGGTTGTTTGGGCAGGGCTGGGTGCTAGGTTGGGCTGGCTGAGCTTGGAGCTCTCTTCCAACCTGCTTGATTCTATGGTTCTATGACTCCTCTGCAAGGAGTCCAGGGCAGAAGAGTGAGTTCATCCTAGCCTGGGGGAATGCAGAAGGAAGGTGCTTTCAGAGGTAGTACATTCAGAGAGAGGAATATGAGAGGGGAGGAGGGTGGAAAGCAGGAATTGTTCACTGGATGAGCTTCTGGCAGCACTTCAGAGCCAAGCTGTGTGCTTGCCTTCCCAGGGATTCCTTTTGGAAGACACTAGGGATGAGCATCATTTGCTCAGCTCTCTCATGTCCTTCTGTGCCATGGCTCCTTCTCTGCCTCTTTCCTCCCCTCTCTGACTGCAGATGGACCTCAAATTCTTGCTTGAGTTGTAAACTGAAGGGTGACTCAATCTAAGGCAACTGTCATAAGCTCTGTGTTTGTATTGGGAGAGTAAGCAAAGGCTAAGCTGAGAGCTTCTGCTCCGTGCAGGGTATCTGGAAGAAACCTGTCAGAAGCAGCTCAGAGGTGAAATCCTTCAGGCACCAGGCCATAGCCGGGGGTGAGGAGAAGGTAAATGTTCAGAATGTCTGCAGGATCATGGGCAGGAGCAGAGATTTGTGCCTGTGCCCCTGCAGAGCCTGCTGCAGCCCTGCAGCCTTGGTCTGGCAAGCCTAAGGTCGTTGCGCAGGAGGTTGCACTCTGCAAGTAGTAGAGACGTAGCCACAACCACAGAGGAGCAAAGGTTCCCTGGGCTCAGCAGCTGCAGAGTGTGAGTGTTCCCAGAGGCACTCCTCAGCAGTGGTTCTGCTTCCAGCAGAGCTCAGGCAGCTGTGCAGCAGCAGCAGCAGCAGCTGAGGCACTGGGTGGCAACGTGAAAAGGAAGCTGCGGAAGGATGCTGAGCGCTTGTGAAAGTCTTACTCAGTCCTTTTCCAGGTGCCTGCTGAGGGATCAGCCTGCTGAGAGCTGGGCTGGCAGCACAGGTGCTGCTGAGACCTTGGAAGTGTTAGCTGGGAGCCAGTGCAGGCAGGCTCACCACTGGCATTAGCTGGTGCTCCTCACCAGCTCTCCTCTCCAGACCCTTCCCCAGCTTTGTTGCCCTGCCCTGTGCATGCTGCAGCTCCTCAATGTCCTTGGAGTGAGGGCCCCAAAACTGAACCCTGTACCCAAGCTGTGGCCTCAGCAGTGCCCAGCACAGGGGGACAGTCACCACCCTGCTCCTGCTGGCCACACCATTGCTGATCCTGGTGCCCTTAATCATAGAATCAAGCAAGTTGGAAGAGACCTCCAAGCTCATCCAGTCCAACCTAGCACCCAGCCCTATCCAGTCAACCAGACCATGGCACTCAGTGCCTCATCCAGGCTTTGCTTGGCAGCTTGGGCACAGCTTGGCTCACCTTCAGCTGCTGTCAGCCAGCACCTCCAGATCCTTTCCTGGTGGGCAGTTTCCAACCACTCTGCCCCAGGCCTGGAGCCTGCATTGAGTTGTTGTGATCCAAGTGCAGGACCCAGCCCTTGGTCTTCTTGAACCTCATCCCATCATCAATCCAGCCTGTCCAGGTGCTTCTGCAGAGCCTTCTTACCTTCAAGCAGGTCACCACTGCCACCCAGTTTGGTGTTATCTGCAAACTGGCTTAGGCTTGGAACATTCCTAACCACATTTCAGACTTTACACTTGCTCCTTTAGGGTCTCATCCAGGGGCTGGCAGCTGAAGGACAGCTGGAGAAGGCTTTGAGGAGACCTTGGAGTGGCCTTGCAGGATCTGAAGGGGGCTGCAGGAAGGATGGGGAGGGACTATTGACAAGGTCTGGTAATGCCAGGATGAGGAGGAATGGGTTTGAAGTGGCAGAGAGGAGATTGAAAGTGGCTGTTAGGAAAGGGTTGTTTGCAGTGAGGGTGGTGAGAGACTGGCACAGGTTGAGGGTGCTGAGACACTGGCACAGGTTGAGGATGCTGAGACCCTGGCACAGGTTTCCCAGGGAGGTTGTGGAGCACAGAAGCACCCAACATGATCAAAGATCACGTTGGGTGCTTCTGTGCTCCACAACCTCCCTGGAGTTGTTTAGGACCAGGCTGGATGAGGCCTTGAGTGACCTGTTCTAGTGGGAGGTGTCCCTGCCTATGGCAGGGGGTTGGAACTGGCTGAGCTTTGAGCTCCCTTCCAACCTAAACCATTCTGTGATTCTTAGTCTTATGTATAACATCCTGCTGGGAGGGTACCTGCTGGACCATCATCCTCTCCCCCCTCCTTCCTCCTCCTCCTCCTCCTCTACCACCTCTTTTTCTAGTTCCCCAATTCTTTGCCATTTTCTAGAAGCTTCCTGGTTTGAACTGTGCACAATGAGGACTGCTCACATGGAGGGGAGGCTGCACTGTAAAAAGCTTTGTGCCAGAGGAGAAAATCCTTGTCCTGCCATTACAATTGTTGCTCAGCTCCTTGCTTCCAGGATTCCTGCATTGCTGGAGCTGTGACAGGCACAGTTTGCCCTCTCCAAGCTCTCCTTTTTTTCCTTTCTCTCCTCTCTTCTTCTGCTCCTGCTCAAACTCTGTGATGTGCTGCCAGTATTTTAAGGAGGAGGGGGAAGAAAAAGGAAAATCAATTTCAGTCCATTATGTAGCTCATGCCAGGAGGGAGAATGCTAACAGAAATAGCAGAGAAATCTGTTGGACCTATTCATTTAGGTTTTTTTACACACCAAAACATGAAAAAACCTCAAGCTCTAACAGGGGTAAACAATCTTATTAGTGAGTATCCTGCTGCCAGATACATTCCTCCAACTCTCCTCCAGAATAATGGACTTGACCTGATTCTTGATGTTAAGTCTGCTGCCTAAACTGCAAGGGCTGTTACTGCACAGCTGCCTGAGCTGCTCTGGGTGCTGGCAACAAGCAGAGCTGAGCACTTGCTGATTTGCTGCTGCTTGGCAGTGGTGCTCTTGGGCACAGGCTCCCTTTGCAGACCTCCTGCCCCTAGCAGAAGACATCTGGAGAAGAGGAGGCTCCCAGGTGACCTTCTTGTGGCCTTGCAGCATCTACCAAAAAGCTGGGGAGGGACTTTGGAGGCTGTGAGGGAGTGGCAGGAGTGGGGGGAATGGAGCAAAGGTGGAGGTGAGGAGAGTGAGGCTGGAGGTGAGGAGGAAGTTGCTGAGCAGGAGAGTGGTGAGAGGCTGGCAGGGGTTGCCCAGGGAGGTGGTTGAGGCCCCATGGCTGGAGGTGTTTGAGGCCAGGCTGGCTGAGGCTGTGTGCAGCCTGCTCTAGGGTAGGGTGTCCCTGGGCATGGCAGGGGGTTGGCACTGCCTGCTCCTAGTGGTCCCTTCCAACCCTGCCTGATTCTGTGATCTGCAGGTTTCAGAGCCTTTGGGACTTCACTTCAGGTCCCAGGTGTGCTGTGGAATCACAGAATGACACAACTGGGGGGGGGGGGTGTTGGAAGGGGCCTCTGGAGGTCATCCAGTGCAGCCTCCCTGTGACAGCAGTGCCACCCACAGCAGGCTGCCCAGGGCTGCAGTGGCCAGCTGGGTTTGGAGTCTCTGCAGAGGAGACCCCACAGCCTCTCTGGGCAGCCTGCTGCAGGGCTCCAGCACCCTCAGAGCAAGGGATTTTCTGCTTTGAGTCCAGGTGAAACCTCCTGGGTTCTAGTTTGTGCCTGTTGTGTCTTGTCTTGGGCAGAAAGAGCCCAGATCCCACCTCTGGACCCTGACCCTTCAGACATTGGTATGCATTGATCAGACTCCTTCTGGGGCTGCTCTTCTCCAGGCTCTCAACCTTTGCTCCTCACAGAGCTGCTCCAGACCCTTCAGCAGCTTATTTGTTCATCACTGGACTCTCTCCAGCAGTTTCCTGTCCCTCTTGAACTGGGGAGCCCAGAACTGGACACAATCCTCCCCAGGGCAGAGCAGAGCAAAGCAGGAGGAGAATCAAACTGGCCCTGCTGCCAGACTCTTCATGCAGTCCTCTGTGGAGCTGCCTTGCTGGGCATGCTGAGGAGCTGTGCTGCTGCCCTAGCAGGGGCTGCCTGGCACAGAGGAGCAGGCAGCCCTCTCCTGCTGCCCATGCCTGGCCCCAGGGGCATGCTGAGGAGCTGTGCTGCTGCCCTAGCAGGGGCTGGCTGGCACAGAGGAGCACACAGCCCTCTCCTGCTGCCCATGCCTGCCCCCAGGGGCATGCTGAGGAGCTGTGCTGCTGCCCTAGCAGGGGCTGCCTGGCACAGAGGAGCAGGCAGCCCTCTCCTGCTGCCCATGCCTGGCCCCAGGGGCATGCTGAGGAGTTCTGCTGCTGCCCTAGCAGGGGCTGGCTGGCACAGAGGAGCAGGCAGCCCTCTCCTGCTGCCCATGCCTGGCCCCGGGGGCATGCAGGCACTTTGCAGGCAGGTACAGCTGGGCTGCAGCAGGGAGCGGCTGCGACACTAATCAGCTTTTGTCACATGTGCCTCTTGTGCAGCCAGAGCAGCTTAGATTGCCTGCAGATCTCTCCAGCTACACAAATCAGGACCGGATCAATTCTGGGCCATTTCCTGGCAGTTGTCTCTGTCCCCAGCTGCGAAATCCCAGCGCTGCCAGGAGCCAGGGAATGCAGGACAGGGAAGGAGGTGAAGGAGCCTTTCCTGGCTGGGGTGTTGGCCTCCTGGCCTGCTGAATTCCCTTTGGTTTTGCCTTTCTAAGCCACATCAGAAAGAAGTTTCCTTTGTAATGAAATAAGCTTTGTAGGTGCCATGGGCAGAGGCACTGAGTGCAGGCTCAGCAAGTTTGCTGCCCACACCAAGCTGTGTGCTGCAGCAGCCAGACTGGAGGGCAGGGATCCAGCCAGAGGGACCTGCACAGGCTGCAGAGGTGGGCACAAGCCAAGCTCAGGAGGTTCAACAAGACCAAGGGCAAGGTCCTGCAGCTGGGGCAAGGCAATGCCAAGCACAACTCCAGGCTGGGCAGTGAGTGGCTGGAGAGCAGCCCTGAGGAGAGGGACTTGGGGGTGCTGCTGGAGGAGAAGCTCAGCAGGAGCCAGCAGTGTGCACTTGCAGCCCAGAGAGCCAAGCAGAGCCTGGGCTGCAGCAGCAGCAGTGTGGCCAGCAGGGCCAGGGAGGGGATTCTCCCCCTCTGCTCTGCTCTGGTCAGACCCCACCTGGAGTCCTGCATCCAGCTCTGGAGCCCCTGGGCCAAGAGGGCTGTGGAGATGCTGGAGAGTGTCCAGAGCAAGGCCAGGAGGATGCTGAGAGGCTGCAGCAGCTCTGCTGTGAGCACAGCCTGAAAGAGTTGGGGCTGTGCAGGCTGGAGCAGAGGAGGCTCCCAGGGGACCTTCTTGTGGCCTGCCAGGATCTGAAGGGGGCTACAAAAAAGCTGGGGAGGGACTTTTGAGGCTGTGAGGGAGTGGCAGGAGTGGGGGGAATGGAGCAAAGCTGGAGGTGGGGAGAGTGAGGCTGGAGGTGAGGAGGAAGTTGTTGAGCAGGAGAGTGGTGAGAGGCTGGAATGGGTTGCCCAGGGAGGTGGTTGAGGCCCCATGGCTGGAGGTGTTTGAGGCCAGGCTGGCTGAGGCTGTGTGCAGCCTGCTCTAGGGTAGGGTGTCCCTGGGCATGGCAGGGGCTTGGCACTGCCTGCTCCTTGTGGTCCCTTCCAACCCTGCCTGATGCTATGATTCTATGGTAGAACATCCCTGGGGCTGGGCTGGAGGGAAGGCTGCTCTGGTCAGTGTGTTTGCAATCAAAGCTGGAGCACTGCTGCTGTGTGCTGCTGTGGGTTTGGATTTGCTTTCTGCCAAGACCTCAAGCTGGATGTGACACTGAATTTTGTGTGTGCCTTTGTCATCTGAAGGAGCAGGCAGCCCTCTTCTGCCTGAGCCTTTCAACCTCCCTGCTACCCTTTAGTGCAGCAGGGAAATAAATGAGGTGGTTGTTAAATCACTTCGTGTTAAATGGGATGTGGGAACGTGGCACCTCCTGCATCACAACAGGCAGAGCTCAGGTAATTGCCTGGTGGGCAAAGATCTTTGGATGGGTTGGGGGTGTGCAGAATGCCTCCAGCTGCGTGCTGAGAGCCATGCACAGGGCAGAATGAGCCCCAATTTGTGGCAGACAACGCAGGGACCACTTCTAAAGAGGAAGCTTCATTATGTTGGGGTTGGGTTTTTTTTCACTCTAAGCTCTGCTCCGGATGGTTTTGGTTGTTTTGCTTGCATGGAAGAAGAAGGAGGTTTTCCCTCTGTTAGTTGGGTTAGGGTTAGGTTAGTTTTAATCTAATCAAGAAGCAGGTAGTAGGGAGAGGTAAGCTGAGCCTAATGGTGGTGTTGCTGCTGTGGCTGTTTGTGTTTGGGCAGCAGCTGGCAGCTCCTCGGCTGGGTGTATGGCACCACTGAGGGACTCATTCTGTGCCCGGGAGCAGAGGACACAGCAGGGAACCAGAACAGGCAGGATGGGGTCAGGATGGGCAATTTCCTTGCAGATGAGGTGAGCAGAGAGCACTGTGGAGCAGGGGCAGGAGCCCTTGGATACTGGTTTGGTCACTGGGTGGCTTCAGCTGGCAGTCTGGTGCCCTGGTGCCATGTGCTGCTCTGTGTCCTGCAAGGAGAGGCTGAGGGAGCTGGGGGGGTGCAGCCTGGAGAGAGGAGGCTCAGGGCAGAGCTCATTGCTGTCTGCAGCTACCTGCAGGGAGGCTGTAGCCAGGTGGGGTTGGGCTCTGCTGCCAGGCAGCCAGCAACAGTACAAGGGAACACAGCCTGAAGCTGTGCCAGGGCAGGTTGAGGCTGGATGTGAGGAGGAAGTTGTTGGCAGAGAGAGTGATTGGCATTGGAATGGACTGCCCAGGGAGGTGGTGGAGTGGCTGTGGCTGGAGGTGTTGAAGCCAAGCCTGGCTGGGGCACTTAGTGCCATGGTCTGGTTGGTTAGGCAGGGCTGGGTGCTAGGTTGGGCTGGCTGAGCTTGGAGCTCTCTTCCAACCTGCTTGATCCTATGATTCTATGACAGGTCTGGGTGGCTGCTCCACCCAGGGAGGTGGTGGAGTGGCTGTGCCTGGAGGTGTTGAAGAGGAGGCTGCATGAGGCACTTGGTGTGAGGGTTTAGTCACCTGGAAGGGTTAGGTGATAGTTTGGACTCGATGGCCTTAGAGGTCCTCTCCAACCTGGTTGGTTCTGTGATTCTGTGCCCACACCATGCACAGGCTTTAGCAGCAGGCCAAGGACAGACCTCTTTGAACCAAGCCCAAGCTTCAGGGCCAATCTCACTGCTGGCTCCTTGCACTCTCACATACCCAAACTCACTTTTCCAGTCGGTGCACAGAGTGCCTGTGATGAATGGACCTCACTTGTGTGGCTTTTGCTCATCTTCAAACTCACTTCTCATTAAAAATCAGCTTCCCCTTCTGCCTGATGGCCTCTGGAACCCCAGATGATTCCTCACTGCTCTCATCTTTCACTAACACATCCATTTGGATTATCTCTGTGCCATGATGGATGCTTTAAGAAGACCCAACGAGGCCATCACCTTCTTGCCCTGGTTCAACCAGCATTTGTTAACCTTCTAACTCACCCTGGCCCATGCTACCTCTTAAATTCAGAGTGATGGGATTGCCTGAAACCTCTCCATCTGTTAATTAAATCTTCATAATGGTGGTTGCAGGAGACTGACAGGTTCTAAAGAGCTGTCCCTGCCCTCCTGCAGCAGCCCAAGCAGCCACTGCTCTCCCTGCCTCCTGCCCACGCAGCCTCCCTTGCCCTGCCAGGGCTGTTGGTGCTCAGACACTCCACAGTGCCATGCTGAAGGCAGGGGATTGTGCTGCACTTCTCCCACGTGTGGCAAGGAGAGAAGTGGGTTTCTGGGACGTTGTTGCCTGTTTCATTTAGCTGAATGTGTCTCCAGGAGGGCTGAGGGTCAGGGCAGGTGCTCCACGCCTGTGGCTGCAGACACGAGCACAGCTCTGGAGGCTAAGGAGCTTCAGCAATAGAATCATAGAGTCATGGAGTCAGGCAGGCTGGAAGAGAGCTCCAAGCTCCTGCAGCCCAACCTAGCACCCAGCCCTGCCCAACCAACCAGACCATGGCACTAAGTGCCCCAGCCAGGCTTGGCTGCAACACCTCCAGCCACAGCCACTCCACCACCTCCCTGGGCAGCCCATTCCAATGCCAATCACTCTCTCTGACAACAACTTCCTCCTAACAACCAGCCTAGACCTGCCCTGCCACAGCTTCAGGCTGTGTCCCCTTGTTCTGTTGCTGGCTGCCTGGCAGCAGTGCCCAACCCCACCTGGCTACAGCCTCCCTGCAGGCAGCTGCAGGCAGCAATGAGCTCTGCCCTGAGCCTCCTCTGCTGCAGGCTGCACCCCCCCAGCTCCCTCAGCCTCTCCTCACAGGGCTGTGCTCCAGGCCCCTCCCCAGCCTTGCTGCCCTTCCCTGGGCACCTTCCAGCACCTCAACATCTCTCTGCAATGGAGGAGCCCAGAACTGGACACAGCACTCCAGGGGTGGCCTGAGCAGTGCTGAGCACAGGGGCAGAAGCAGCTCCCTTGTCCTGCTGCCCACACTGCTCCTGAGCCAGCCCAGGATGCCATTGGCTCTGCTGCCCACCTGGGCACTGCTGCCTCCTCTGCAGCTCTTCTCTGCCAGCACCCCCAGCTCCCTCTCTGCCTGGCTGCTCTCAGCCACTCTGGCCCCAGCCTGTAGTGCTGCTTGGGGTTGTTGTGGCCAAAGCATTTCTTGCAGCAAAGAAATTCTTCCTCTACTCCAACCTATCCCTCCCCTGGTGCAACTTGAGGCTATTTTCTCTCATGCTGTCACTTATTCCCTGGGAGAGGAGACCAATCCCACCTGGCTCCAGCCTCCTTTCAGGGAGTTGTGAAGAGCAGTGAGGTCTCCCTTCAGCCCCCTCCTCTCCTGACCCTCAGCCCCCCCTCACCAGACCCCTTTTGTGGAAGCAGAAGCCTCAGTGCCATTGATGGGGCTGTGCTCTCTGCTGCCATGTGGCAGGTCTTCACCTGGGGAGGAGCAGAGCTGCTGTGCTGTAGCTGGCACAGGTGGCACAGCTCAAGAGGGTTCCACATTGCTGCAAACCAGCTGGTTCCAGTCACTGGTGTGGAGAAGGAAAGAGTGCAGCAAGCACTGAAGCTGACCAAGGGTTTGCACAGAGCTCCCTACTCGACTTTTGCTCTTCCCTGACCTCTGAGCAGCTCTGTGTCCTGTGTGTGAGGAGGTGGAAATGCTGTTAGTGGGAGCATCCTCAGTGTGTTATGGAGAGCCTCACCAGGCAATCATTTGTTGCTTTTTAATTGCTCCCCTTTAATGGAGGTCTGCATGCTGGTTACAGCTCTGATTTGTGGGAGAACCTAGGGCTAGATCTTCATCTGCTGCTCTGGTTCCTCCTTGCTCTCCTAATTAGAGAAAGCAATGGTAGCTCTGAGTGGAGCTGCTGGCAGTGGAGCTGTGCCATGCTGCCTGTGCCATGCTGCCTGTGCCTGGAGAAGAGGAAGCTCAGGGCAGACCACAAGGATCATCTAGACGAGAGGCTGAGGGAGCTGGGGGTGCTGGTACATACTAACTGAACATGAGCCAGCAGTGTGCCCAGGTGGGCAGCAGAGCCAATGGCATCCTGGGCTGGCTCAGGAGCAGTGTGGGCAGCAGGACAAGGGAGCTGCTTCTGCCCCTGTGCTCAGCACTGCTCAGGCCACCCCTGCAGTGCTGTGTCCAGTTCTGGGCTCCTCCATTTAAGAGAGATGTTGAGGTGCTGGAAGGTGTTGAGAGAAGGGCAGCAAGGCTGGGGAGGGGCCTGGAGCACAGCCCTGGGAGGAGAGGCTGAGGGAGCTGGGGGTGTGCAGCCTGGAGAGAGGAGGCTCAGGGCAGAGCTCATTGCTGCCTGCAGCTGCCTGCAGGGAGGCTGTAGCCAGGTGGGGTTGGGCTCTGCTGCCAGGCAGCCAGCAACAGAAGAAGGGGACACAGCCTGAAGCTGTGCCAGGGCAGGTCTAGGCTGGATGTGAGGAGGAAGTTGTTGTCAGAGAGAGTGATTGGCACTGGAATGGGCTGCCTGCAGGGAAGTGGTGCAGTGCCCATGGCTGGAGGTGTTGAAGCCAAGGCTGGCTGGGGCACTTAGTGCCATGGTGTGGTTGGTTGGGCAGGGCTGGGTGCTAGGTTGGACTGGCTGAGCTTGGAGCTCTCTTCTACCCTGCCTGGTTCTATGACTCTCTGCTGCCTGTGCCATGCTGCCTGGTTCAGAGAGCTCCCACCAGGCAGCTCAACCTCTTCCCAGGCCTGGAGGATGCTCTTCCTCCTGCTCTGCAGAGCGAGGGGCTCCAGCAGCCAGCTGCAGCCGGGGGCCAGAGGAGTCAGGCGCTGTTCTGAAGCGCTGTTAATTTGCTGTGCGAGCTGGGAGGGTTTGTTCCATGGCAAACTGTCACACTTCAAAAGCAGCAAGGAAAGCAAGGTCAGGTTGACTTTCATTAGAATGGGAGCACTGAAACCAATGCTGGCGTCTTTGAAAGCACCTCCCAGTCTCTGCCCTCCCCTCCACTTACACCCAGGGTCAGCCTGAGGATTGCTTTTCACTCCCTTGCTCCATGGTGGCTGACAGAATAGGGTTGGGGCTTTAGCTCCTGCTTTAGCAGGCGAGAGAAATGTATTGTCTGGAGCCTTAAGGGACTCCTGCTGAGCCTGTTTTGTTCCTGCCATAAAAGCCAGCCTGAAGTGCTGGGCTTTGTCTTGGTGTGGTATTAGCAGAGCCTGTTTAGTTCTTTTACAACCTCTCCACCTCATTCAGATGCAACAGAGACTGACTTAGAGCCACTCAGGTGCTGCCTTCTCCCAGCAGTTTTCCTGCAGGAGCAATGGAGTTGCATTATTTTAACGTCAATCTTGGATCCATTTCTTGCTTCCACAGCCCCTAAATAATACCTTTAGGCTCCTGGCTTTAATAAAAAGCCACCTCAATGCCACGGGCAAAGTGGAATCAGGAGGTGAAGGCAGTTTGTGTGGGTTTGGGGCTGGGACACCAATTGAGCAAATCAGGAAAGGAAGCAGCCCAGTGGTGAGCCTCAAGGAATCAGGAATTGGTGTTTGGAAACAGCCTCTTGGAGTGGTTTTTTTCCCCTTGCTGCCTGCTCTTTGTTGGGTCTATCAAGAGTCCCAGCGTGCACAGAGCTGTGGCAGCCTGAGGAATTGATTAACCTTCTGATATTTGTGATTAGCTCCCAAATGTTTGTTGTGTTGGCTCCTGAGAGCAAGGTCAAGACTTCGTTTCCCTGTAACAGAGCAGGGAGAGGGAGCAGTGTGGGTTGCAGGGAGCTCAGGGCCAGCACCAGGCACAGCCTCCTGCATCTCACTGCCACTGCTGTCTGGTGAGGATTGCTGCAGGGGCTGCTGAGGCAGCATGAGGGCCACCAGCATCCTGGCCTGAGTGGGGAATCCATGGCCAGGAGGACTAGGGAAGGGCTTGCTGCTGTTTAACACTTTGCCTGCTCCCTCAGCCTGGTACCCAGCCTGGTTGGTTGTTGTGTGCCAACTGCTGTGGGTTCTGTGTGGAGTTTCCCTCACAGAATCAGTCAGGGCTGGAAGGGACCACAAGGATCATCCAGAGGAGAGGCTGAGGGAGCTGGGGGGGTGCAGCCTGCAGCAGAGGAGGCTCAGGGCAGAGCTCATTGCTGCCTGCAGGGAGGCTGTAGCCAGGTGGGGTTGGGCTCTGCTGCCAGGCAGCCAGCAACAGAAGAAGGGGACACAGCCTGAAGCTGTGCCAGGGGAGGTCGAGGCTGGATGTTGTTAGGAAGTTGTTGTCAGAGAGAGAGATTGGCATTGGAATGGGCTGCCCAGGGAGGTGGTGGAGTGGCTGTGGCTGGAGGTGTTGCAGCCAAGCCTGGCTGGGGCACTTAGTGCCATGGTCTGGTTGGTTGGGCAGAGCTGGGTGCTAGGTTGGGCTGGCTGAGCTTGGAGCTCTCTTCTGACCTGCTTGATTGTAGGATTCTATGAAAGTGCCCAGCAGAAAAGGACCTGACTGTGCCACTTGACAGCAGCTGAAGATGAGCCAGGCTGTGCCCATGTATTCCATGACAGTTCCAACCCCCCTGCCATGGGCAGGGACACCCTCCCCTAGAGCAGGCTGCCCACAGCCTCCCCCAGCCTGGCCTTAACCCCCTCTTACTACTCAATGTCCTTGAAGGAGTTGTTCTGCATCTGCTGCCCTGCTCCAAAGGGCCTCCTCAGCCTGCTGGGTTTAAATCAGCCTGAAGAAATGACTCTTCCACACACCAAACCCCCCCTTTACCCCCCAGATTCGGGCAGTTGGCCTCAACAAGGTGGACCTTGTTTGCTCTGTTGTTAATGAACTGCTACAACAGGGTCAGTTGCTAATGAATTCTTCAGTCAGCTCCCAGAAAAGAGGCTCCTGAAGGGCAGGTATTATTCTGGAATAATTATATTGAAGAGCTTCTGTAAATACAGGATTTTGGTAATTGAGCTGAGCTGAAAAGGAAGGCATTTGTCAGAGCTCCCAAGTCTGTCTTGTTCCACTGCATTAACAAATGTTCTGGTTATAGGTAATTAATTAAAACCCATTGATGAGCCCAGGAGTTGTACCAGGGTTTGGGTTGTTGGTTTTTTTTTTTTGCCTCCCATTAATCTGAGATGCTAAAGTGCAGGAGATGGATTTAAAGTTGGTGTCAGGAGCATGTTGTAATTTACTAACACTTCCTGGAGTGAGCTGAGTTACTTCACAGGATCACAGCTCACAGGATGCTAGGGGTTGGAAGGGACCCAAGGAGATCATCCAGTCCAAGCCCCCCCTGCCACAGCAGAACAGTCCTGTCTGACACAGAGCACACAGAACACATCCAGACAGGCCTGGAAAGGCTCCACAGAAGGAGACTCCACAACCTCTCTGGGCAGCCTGTGCCAGGTTGTGATAGGAAACAATATTGGTGATACTTTCAAGAAGCTTTTAATGTGCTGGGCACAAATGGTTTGTCCCTGTGTGGGGGAGCTGAGGAGCAGGGTGACCTAAGGCTGGTTTTAAATCGTGTTTCATTATAGAACTGACTTCAGTGGGTTTGCAGCCTGCCTTGCCAGCCTCTGAGCTGTGTTTCTTAGCAGCAGAGTAGCAGTGGTGTTTGAGCTTTGTGTGCTTATTATCAAGGATGTGAAGCCAAATGAGCAGAGAGTTCTGGGCTCCTCCATTGCAGAGAGATGTTGAGGTGCTGGAAGGTGCCCAGAGAAGGGCAGCAAGGCTGGGGAGGGGCCTGGAGCACAGCCCTGTGAGGAGAGGCTGAGGGAGCTGGGGGGGTGCAGCCTGCAGCAGAGGAGGCTCAGGGCAGAGCTCATTGCTGCCTGCAGCTGCCTGCAGGGAGGCTGTAGCCAGGTGGGGTTGGGCTCTGCTGCCAGGCAGCCAGCAACAGAACAAGGGGACAGAGGCTCAAGCTGTGCCAGGGCAGGTCTAGGCTGGATGTGAGGAGGAAGTTGTTGTCAGAGAGAGTGATTGGCATTGGAATGGGCTGCCCAGGGAGGTGGTGGAGTGTCTGTGGCTGGAGGTGTTGCAGCCAAGCCTGGCTGGGGCACTTAGTGCCATGGTCTGGTTGGTTGGGCAGGGCTGGGTGCTAGGTTGTGCTGGCTGAGCTTGGAGCTCTCTTCTAACCTGCTTGGTTCTATGATTCTATGAACGTGCCCATCAGAAAAGGACCTGACTGTGCCACTTGACAGCAGCTGAAGTTGAGCCAGGCTGTGCCTAGGTGGCCAGGAAGGGCAGGAGCATCCTGTCCTGCATCAGCACCAGTGAGGCCATCAGGAGCAGGGCAGGAATTGTGCTCCTGTGCTCCAGAAACTCCTGCCCCTGGCACTTGGGCTCATGGTTTGGTGGCTGTGCTGGTTGCTGGTTGGACTCCATCTCAGAGGTCTTTTCTGACCAAACCCATTCCCTGGCTCTGTGATTCCCTTCATTTCTTTGGAGGTCTCTCCCATCCTGGTTGTGCTGATTCCTGTTTGGGATCCCTGCAGGATCTGGGTCCAGCTGCAGGTCGAAGCCTCAGCGCAGCACTTAATGATGTGCTCTGTGTACACTTGGTAAGAGGTTTAGGAAGTGCTGGTGAGGGATTGATGAATTTTTAAAGAGGCTAAGCAGATAAATAAGAGGTCACATGTGATTTCTGGTAATTTCTTACAGCCTCTATTAATGATTTATTAATTGCTGTTAAGCTGTTTACAAATGCACGCTCAGAGGAGCTGCACTCATCAGGCCAAGGGGAGGGGGTGGGGGTGGTGGAAATAAACCTCTCCAGACCTAGTGGCTGCCTCACAAGAAACTCCACTTCAGTGGTTCAGGGAAACTGGGTTAAAGTGTGGAGGGAGCAGAAGTTCATTTGTAATTGAATCATAGAAGTGAAGAGTGGGTTTAGGTTGTCAGCCACTTCCAACCCCCCTGTCAGGGACACCTCCCACTAGAACAGGTTGCTCAAGGGTTCATCTAATCTGGTCCTGAACATCTCCAGGGAGGTTGTGGAACAGAGAATCACTGAATGTGATCTGGTCCTGAACATCTCCAGGGAGGTTGTGGAACAGAGAATCACTGAATGTGATCTGGTCCTGAACATCTCCAGGGAGGTTGTGGAGCACAGAAGCACCCAACGTGATCTTTGATCACGTTGGGTGCTTCTGTGCTCCACAACCTCCCTGGGAAACCTCTGCCAGGGTCTCACCACCCTCAACCTGTGCCAGTGTCTCACCAGCCTCAACCTGTGCCAGTCTCTCACCACCCTCAACCTGTGCCAGTCTCTCACCACCCTCACTGCAAACAACCCTTTCCTAGCAGCCACTTTCCCTCTCCCCTCTGCCACTTCAAACCCATTCCTCCTCCTCCTCTCATTCCCAGACCTTGTCAGTAGTCCCTCCCCAGCCTTCCTGGAGCCCACTTCAGATGCTGGAAGGTCTCCTCCAAACTTTCTCCTCTCCAGGCTGCACAGCCCCAACTCTCTCAGCCTGTGCTCACAGCAGAGCTGCTGCAGCCCTCTCAGCATCTTGGTGACCTCCTCTGCACTGCTTCCAACACTTCCATGTGCTGCTTGTGCTGGGGGCTGCAGAACTGCCCCCAGGACTGCAGGTGGGGTCTGAGGAGAGCAGAGCCAAGGGGCAGAATCCCCTCCCTTGCCCTGTGCCCACACTGCTCTTGCTGCAGCCCAGCACAGGGTTGTGTCTGGGCTGCACTCACACTGCAGGCTCCTGTTGAGCTTTTCACCAGCCCAGACCCCCAGGTCCTGTTCCTCAGGGCTGCTCTCAGCCATTCCCCACCCAGCCTGGAGCTGGGCTTGGGATTGCACCCACCCAGGTGCAGGACTTTACACTTGGCCTTGTTGAGTGTCATGAGGTTGGCCTGGGATAATAAACTGCAGCAGTACAGGCTGGGAGGTGACTGCTGGAGAGCAGCCCTGTGGAGAGGGACCTGGCAGTGCTGGGGGAGAACATCCATGGCACAGCCCTTGTGTGGTGCTCTTGTGGCCAAGAGGGACAATGGGATCCTGGGGGGCACTCAGCAGAGTGTGTCCAGCAGATCCAGGGAGGTTCTCCTCACATCTACTCTGCCCTGCTGAGACCTCATCTTGAGTAGTGCCTTCAGTTTTGGGCTCCCCAGTTGAAGAGGGACAGGGATCTGCTGGAGAGAGTCCAGCAGAGGGCTAGGAGGATGATGAGGGGACAGAAGCACTGCCTGGTGAGGAGAGGCTGAGGGCTCTGGGGCTGTTTAGTCTGGAGAAGAGAAGACTGAGAGGAGATTTAATCAATGTCTGTAATATCTGAGGGCTGGGGGTCAGGACAGGGGGGAAAGGCTCTGGGATAGGGCAAGGAGCAATGGATGGAAGCTGCAGCACAGGAGGTTCCAGCTCAACACAAGGGGGAACTTCTTGCCTGGAAGGGTCCCAGAGCCCTGGCACAGGCTGCCCAGAGAGGTTGTGGAGTCTCCTTCTGTGGAGCCTTCGCAGGTCTGTCTGGATGTGTTCTGTGTGCCCTGAGCTGGATTGTGTGGCCCTGCTGTGGCAGGAGGGTTGGGCTGGATGATCTCCTCGGGACCCTGTGATCCTGTGACCTCTGTGTGCTTTCAGCCTCACTTAGTGCCCATGGCAGCCCAGCGGTGGGTGGCAGGAGAAGGGCAGAGCTCCTGGCTGGTGCATGCACAGCTGGCACACATCCTTGGCTCTCTCAATTCCAGAGCCTTCACAGACCCTTCATAAACAGGAAAGGGGAAAAAAACCCACCACAAACCCAACCAAACCACAACAGCTTTCCCTGCTTATGCCTCCTGCATCAATATTTACTCCTTGTGCCCTCCTTAATCGCCAGCACTTACAGCTCTGCTCCCCCTGCCCCAGCCTCTGCCTTGGCTTCGCAGCTCTTGCTCTGCTCTGCTCTTCCTTTCCCCCCTCCTCCCCTCTCAGGTAGGCACCGAAATATTTCTCCTCTCTCCTTGTGTTGATTGCAGATTATCTGGATGCGAGGTTTGCTTTTGTTTGCCTTTAAAAGCCTTTGCTTGGGACTGTTGCATCAGCGTCTTGGAGGCAGACAACAGCAGGAGGAGCGAGCGGAGAGCTGTCAGGAGCTTTGCTTGCCACCTGTCTCCTTTCCAATGAGTCAGTTCTCATTTCGTCTTTATTTCCTTCCAGCTTCTTCATCCGTTTGATGTTTTTGCATCTGAAGAGGCTTTTTTTCCCCCTCCCCTCTCCCTTCCCCCCTGCTTTTCTCTTTACCTACCTCTGAGCCTCAGCTGATTTCTTCAAGGAAGTTCCTTGAACCTGGCAGGTTTCTTTGCAGCAAGGATCCTTAGAAAGCTGCTGCTGCTCTGTTGCTCTCCATTCTTAGCTCTTTTAAAGGCACTTTGAAGTCTGTCTTGAATAAATGAGTGGCTGAGGCCCTTTGGGATGTGGTCCAGTGGTCATGGAGGAGTGGGGGGTTGGGTAGAAGTTTGGGCTTGATCTCGGAGCTTAATGATTTTGGGGTGATGAAAAGCTCAACAGGAGCCTGCAGTGTGAGTGCAGCCCAGACACAACCCTGTGCTGGGCTGCAGCAAGAGCAGTGTGGGCACAGGGCAAGGGAGGGGATTCTGCCCCTTGGCTCTGCTCTCCTCAGACCCCACCTGCAGTCCTGGGGGCAGCTCTGCAGCCCCCAGCACAAGCAGCACATGGAAGTGTTGGAGGCAGTGCAGAGGAGGCCACCAAGATGCTGAGAGGGCTGCAGCAGCTCTGCTGTGAGCACAGGCTGAGAGAGTTTGGGCTCTGCAGCCCAAAGAGGAGAAGGCTTTGAGGAGACCTTGGAGTGGCCTTGCAGGATCTGAAGTGGGCTCTAGGTAGGCTGGGGAGGGACTATTGACAAGGTCTTATAATGAGAGGAGGAGGAGGAATGGGTTTGAAGTGGGAGAGGGGAGATGGAAAGTGGCTGTTAGGAAAGGGCTGTTTGCAGTGAGGGTGGTGAGACACTGGCAGAGGTTGAGGGTGGTGAGACCCTGGCATAGGTTTCCCAGGGAGGTTGTGGAGCACAGAAGCACCCAATGTGATCGAAGATCACATTGGGTGCTTCTGTGCTCCACAACCTCCCTGGAGATGTTCAGGACCAGGTCACATTCAGTGATTCTCTGTTCCACAACCTCCCTGGAGGTGTTCAAGACCAGGTTGAATGAGGCCTTGAGCAACCTGTTCTAGCAGGAGGTGTCCCTGCCTGTTGCAGAGGGGGTTGGACCTGGCTGAGCTTTGAGCTCCCTTCCAGCCTAACCCATTCTATGCTGCTATGAGTTTTCACAAGGCTGTTTTGAATTTCCTAGGTGGGGTGGGGGGGAAAAAACCCCAATCCACCACCAAAACCCAAACCACTTTATCCATGAAAAGACTGATCCTGATTTTCCTCCCCTTTTCCACAATGATTTCTACTTCTTGTAGTGCAGCCTCAGGGTTTGACCTCCCCCCATTCCTGATGCTGCTGCACTGCCTGTGCTGCTGTGAGCTGAGCGTCTGAAGAGCCTTGCAGAAAGCCTTTCAGATTGCATTTCACTTGTCCCTGAACGTTGTGATTAAGTGCAGGTCTGTGTGGGCAGGCAGAGATGGAGCTGAGCTCACTCTGTGCTCCCCTGCTTAGGTGACGTGGGGCACTCCAGGAGCACCTTGCAGTGTCGGTGTCACCTTGTACCTGAGCTCAGCACAGGCTGCTCTGGGCTCTGCTGCCTCCCACGTCCCAGCTGCCGTGGGAAGGGTTCTGCCTCCTCACTGCTGCTGGCTCCCTCCATGGGGAGGTCCCTGCTGAGCTTATACACCTTGTGCCAGGCACTGTGTTGGCAGTAGGTGGGGGTGGTAGAATCACAGAGTGGTAGGGGTTGGAAGGGACCTGTGGGTGTCATCTGCTCCAGCCCCAGGCTTTAGCCCCCTGCCCCCAACTAGAGACCCACAGTGCTGATGTGAACATCTAGAATCAGTCAAGGTTGGAAGGGACCTGTAGGTGTCATCTGCTCCAGCCTCAGGCTTTAGCCCCCTGACCCCAGCTGGAGACCCACAGTGCTGATGTGAACATCTAGAATCAGTCAAGGTTGGAAGGGACCTGTAGGTGTCAGCTGCTCCAGCCCCAGGCTTTAGCCCCCTGCCCCCAATTAGAGACCCACAGTGCTGATGTGAACATCTAGAATCAGAATCAGTCAAGGTTGGAAGGGACCTGTAAGTGTCATCTGCTCCAGCCTCAGGCTTTAGCCCCCTGCCCCCAACTAGAGACCCACAGTGCTGATGTGAACATCTAGAATCAGAATCAGTCAAGGTTGGAAGGGACCTGTAAGTGTCATCTGCTCCAGCCTCAGGCTTTAGCCCCCTGCCCCCAACTAGAGACCCACAGTGCTGATGTGAACATCTAGAATCATAGAATCAGTCAAGGTTGGAAGGGACCACAGGAGACCTGGGGGTTCTGCAGGGTTGTTTTCTTTTTGCTTGCCTGTCCTTCTGAAATCAACACCTGACTGAACACAGCCTCTCCATCCCAGCTGCTTTGCTGAGAAGCTTTGGTTGGGTTAATAAATCATTTCACAGGATCTCAGAATGAACCAGGTTGGAAAAGACCTTTGAGATCATCCAGTCCAACCTATCACCTAGAATCATAGAATCAGGCAGGGTTGGGAGGGAGCACAAGGAGCAGCCAGTGCCAACCCCCTGCCATGCCCAGGGACACCTAGAGCAGGCTGCACACAGCCTCAGCCAGCCTGGCCTCAAACACCTCCCTGGGCAACCCAGTCTGAAGGTGGAGGTCATGAGGATGAGCCCAGAATCTCTTCACTGGTGGCCACTGATAGGCCAAGAGGCAAGGGGCACAAACTGGAGCTCAGGATGGTTCCAGCTGAACAGAAGAAACTCCTTTGGTGAGAGGGTGCTGGAAGCCTGGAGCAGGCTGCCCAGAGAGGCTGTGGTGTCTCCTGGATGAGGCACTCAGTGCCATGGTCTAGTTGACTGGATAGGGCTGGGTGCTAGGTTGGACTGGATGAGCTTGGAGCTCTCTTCCAACCTGCTTGATTCTATGACTCCTTCCCTGGAGAGCTTCCAACTCCACCTGGCCATTGTGCTCCTGGGCAAGCTGCTGTGGGTGCCCTGCTGGAGCAGGGGGGTTGCATTGGATGATCTCTGGAGGTCCCTTCCAACCCCTCCCTGGCTGGGACTCTGGAGCCCTCAGATGTGGTGTTTCTCTCCTATCCAGACAGGTCCCCAGCCTGCAAAGCATCTCTGCTTCTGTTTCCTAGTCTAGCGCCTGGGCTGTGAGGCTTTGGTGCCTCCCTCTTGTGCCATTAACCAGACCTTCTGCCCATAAATTTGATTTTCACAATCTCCTTTCCCAGGCACAGAATCCTGTCAGAGCCCAACCACTCTGTGTAATGTCTTTAGCCACGCAGATAGACAACAGGATCAGGACTGCCTAAGGATCAGTTGGAACGAAGTTTCCCCTCGAAGCCAGCCTGCTGCCCAGCATCTCCAGCCCTGATTCCCATTTTAGAGCTCATGCTGTACAAAATTTAGCAGAAAATACTTTGATCTCTGCAATATCATCTCCTGCAGGACACAGAGAGAGCTTTCAGCAGCAGCAGGTTTGCCACAGCTGGGCTGGCACACGTCGGTCGCGGTCATTATCCTCCCAGTGTGGCTTCTGCCTCTGCCATGAGGGATCCACTCAGCAGGGAGCAGATGATTCTGGGAGGGCTTGGAGCATGCAGCCCAGCAGGCATCCTAGGGAGGTGTGAAATGCCTTCAAGTCTCTGCAGTCTTCTTCGGATCTTCCCTTAACCACAGGGGTGAGCAAAGGCTTCAGACCACCTGCAACGCCCTGGCAGGAGGCTGCAGTGAGCTGGGGTTGGTCTCTTCTCGATAGTCTTAGGTGATAGAAGGAGGCCTGAAGTTGTGCCAGGGGAGGCTCAGGTTGGAGGTGGGACGAGGGAGGTTCTTCTTCCCCTGTGCTCAGCACTGGTCAGGCCACAGCTTGAGTGCTGTGTCCAGTTCTGGGCCACTCAATTCAAGAGAGATGTTGAGGTGCTGGAAGGTGTTGAGAGAAGGGCAGCAAGGCTGGGGAGGGGCCTGGAGCACAGCCCTGTGAGGAGAGGCTGAGGGAGCTGGGGGGGTGCAGCCTGCAGCAGAGGAGGCTCAGGGCAGAGCTCATTGCTGCCTGCAGCTGCCTGCAGGGAGGCTGTAGCCAGGTGGGGTTGGGCTCTGCTGCCAGGCAGCCAGCAACAGAAGAAGGGGACACAGCCTGAAGTTGTGCCAGGGCAGGTTGAGGCTGGATGTGAGGAGGAAGTTGTTGTCAGAGAGAGTGATTGGCATTGGAATGGGCTGCCCAGGGAGGTGGTGGAGTGGCTGTGCCTGGAGGTGTTCAAGAAAAGCCTGGATGAGGCACTTGGTGCCATGATCTGGTTGACTGGATAGGGCTGGGGGATAGGTTGGACTGGATGATCTTGGAGGTCTCTTCCAGCTTGATTGATTCTATGATTCTATGAGATGAGGAACAATTTCTTTGCTGCAGGAGTGGTCAGGGATTGGAACAGGCTGCCCAGGGGAGGTAGTGGAGTCCCCATCCCTGCAGGTGTTCAGCCAATGGATGGCATCTGTGGCACGCCAGCACCTGGCCAGCTGTGGGTGTCTGAGCAGGGCAGTGCCCTGGAGCAGAGGAACGTGCTGGGGAGTGCAGCAGGGAGGGAGAGATGCTGAGTAGATCTCTGTGGACACAAGCTGAAAGACAGGAAACTGCCAGCAGGCAATCTGCATCAGATCTTACCTCCAATTTGTCAGTTCAAGTCCAGCCACATTAACTGCAGGTGAAAAGGTTCAGTGCTCTGTGGTGTTTTGGCCAGGGCAGAAAGCCTCCAGGTCTCAGGGAGCTGCTTGAGGGATGAATGGAAGCCTGAGTTGGTGTTGCACCCAGAGCAGAGGATTCTTGATCCAGGGGATCACCACAACAAAAAGAAGTGATCCCTGCAGAGGCAGCCCAGTGCAGGAGCAGCACCTGAGCATCTTTGCCAAGCACACCAAGAGCTGGAGACTCAGTTACTGCTGCCACCTCAGCGCTGAAGCTGTGCAGGGCACAGCTGCTCTACCTGTCTGCTGGCTGCAGGGCCTCCTGCCTCCAGAGCTGGCAATCTGGAGTGCTGAATTCCCTCTCTCCAAGAATCCATCTGCTCCAGCAGTGCCCAGCCCCTGCCTGCAGCCTGCTACTGCTATGACAAACCATAACCACACAGCCTGGCCTGGGCTGCTGCTGTCTGTTGCACCCTGCACGGAGCAGAGCTGCTCTCCCTCAAGCATCCATCCAGCAAGCTGAGACAAAATCCACTTCCAAAGCCCCTGTGCTCCCATCCCCACATCCCTCTGAGTGCCTAAGCAAATCCCTTCCTTTCTCTGGCTCAGTTTCCCTCTCTCCTCTTGGTGCTGTGGGCAGTGAGCTCTGTGGGATGGGGCTGCAGCACTTTCTGTTCCTAGGGCTGCCAGCCTGCTGCAATAAAAATCAGCACAGTGTGCCCTTTCCACATGAGTCTGGAGCCTCTGCTGCCATTTAGAGAGGCAGGCAGCACATAACTGTGTGAAAATGTCATTTGCAAACATTTACCTCTCCAGTGCTCTCTGTGCTTCCGTGGGAAGGCTTCTGGAATCACACAGCCAAGGACCAGGGCTCATTTAGTGCTGCAGTGTGCTGGGGCTGCCTGAACAGGAGCAGAAAAGGGCACAGGGGACACCTAACAAACAAGCTCTTGGGCAAGGGACTGTGAGGCAAAGGAAAATTAAGGAGAAAAGAGAGACTTAGGAACACACCTCCTGATAGCATCAGTTGGAGAAGCTCTTTAAGCTCATCCAATCCAACCATTCTCTAAGCTGGGGCTAAACCCTGGCCCTCAGCACCACATCTCTGTGGCTTTTACACCCCTCCAGGGGTGGAGGTTCTGCCACCTCCCTGGGCAGCCTGTGCCAGGCTTTGAGAACCCTTTCAGTGAAGTTTCTTATAATGTCCAACCTGAACCTCCCCTGGGGCAACTCAAGGACATTTCCTCTCATCCTTGGGCTTGTTGCTTGTGAGAAGAGGCCAATCCCACCTCACTACAGCCTCCTTATCAACATTCCCCTCTTGTTTTGGCCCACCCATGGCTTAGAGGAGTCTGAGCTGGCTTCTTAGAATCACAGAATCAGGCAGGGTTGGAAGGGACCACAAGGAGCAGGCAGTGCCAACCCCCTGCCATGGCCAGGGACACCCTACCCTAGAGCAGGCTGCACACAGCCTCAGCCAGCCTGGCCTCAAACACCTCCAGCCATGGGGCCTCAACCACCTCCCTGGGCAACCCATTCCAGCCTCTCACCACTCTCCTGCTCAACAACTTCCTCCTCCCCTCCAGCCTCACTCTCCCCACCTCCACCTTTGCTCCATCCCCTCCACTCCTGCCACTCCCTCACAGCCTCAAAAGTCCCTCCCCAGCTTTTCTGGAGCCCCCTTCAGATGCTGGCAGGCCACAAGAAGGTCACCTGGGAGCCTCCTCTGCTCCAGCCTGCACAGCCCCAACTCTTTCAGGCTGTGCTCACAGCAGAGCTGCTGCAGCCTCTCAGCATCCTCCTGGCCCTGCTCTGGACACTCTCCAGCATCTCCACATCCCTCTTGTCCCAGGGGCTCCAGAGCTGGATGCAGGACTCCAGGTGGGGTCTGAGCAGAGTAGAGCAGAGGGGGAGAATCCCCTCCCTGGCCCTGCTGGCCACACTGCTGCTGCTGCAGCCCAGGCTGTGCTTGGCTTTCTGGGCTGCAAGTGCACACTGCTGGCTCCTGCTGAGCTTCTCCTCCAGCAGCACCCCCAAGTCCCTCTCCTCAGGGCTGCTCTCCAGCCTGGCAGTGCCCAGCCTGGAGTTGTGCTTGGCATTGCCTCAACCCAGCTGCAGGACCTTGCCCTTGGTCTCGTTGAACCTCCTGAGCTTGGCTTGTGCCCACTCTGCAGCCTGTGCAGGTCCTTCTGGCTGGATCCCTGCCCTCCAGCCTGGCTGCTGCACCACAGAGCTTGGTGTGGGCAGCAAACCTGCTGAGGCTACACTCAGTGCCTCTGTCCATGGCACCCACAGAGATGTGGAACCAGACTGGTCCCAGGACTGATCCCTGAGGGGCTCTGCTTGTCACTTCCTCCTTTTAATTGTCTAACAAGCTTTGGTCTTTCTTTTCCTGAGTCACAGCCATCAGATTTGAGTTGAACAAATCTCATCTTCCTTAGTACTTACCCAAAGTTCCCTCCTGCCTGGGACTGCTGCCACAGCATCCATGCTGACAGCGATGCCACTGCCATCAGGGGGTGGCTTTGATGCTGCTCTTGTCTATAGTTGTGTTTATTTCATCCTATTGCTTTCATTCAAGTCCTTTTAGTTTCCTTTCCTTACTCTTTGGGAAGGGAGAGTGGGGCTCATGGAGAGCCTTTGTCCCTCCTGGTGGCCAGCCCAGCTCTGAGCTTTGACTCCTTATGGTGTTGCTCTTACCACTGGGTCTCTATTGCTGCAGGAGGTGGCAGAAGGAGTTAAGCAAAGGGTGGGGGCTTCCCTCTCTCTGAAATTCATTGTGTTTACTTCTTCTTATTCTTATTTCTGTAAACCACTCAACTCAATTGCAGGTGGAATAAGCCATCTGCTTCCTGTCACAGCCACTGTGGATTCCATACGTAGGGGGAAATTGCTTATTGATTTAGCCAAGTGTGAACAAGAGCTCGCAGCAAACCACAGAAGGGTTCCTGGTGCTAACAGACCCCATCAGAAGTGACACCTTTGCACCAGGCTCCTGGCCAGAGGGCATCAGCTGCCAGCCAAGGAGTTAAAAACCAAAGCAGAGCTTCCTCTGAGAGTGGCCGTGCTGCTAGTGCTGGGGTGGAGGAAAATCTCCTGGGCAAAGGAAGGGAAGTGACTGAAAGTGAAGATCTGACTGCTGGAAGGTCCTGGCCGGGCTGGGTGCTGGGCTGAGGTTTGGCAAGTCTGGGAGGTGGTTTAGTGGCCATGGTGGTGTTAGGTCAGAGGCTTAACTTTGTGATCACAGAATCACAGAATTAAGCAGGTTGGAAAAGACCTTTAGGGTCATTGAGTCCAAGTTATCACCTAACCCTTCTAATTCCCTGGCACTAAGTGCCTCATTCAGCCTCCTCTTAAACACCTCCAGGGTGTAGAATCATAGAATCAAGCAGGTTGGAAGAGACTTCCAAGCTCATCCAGCCCAACCTAGCACCCAGCCCTGTCCAACCAACCAGACCATGGCACTAAGTGCCTCATTCAGCCTCCTCTTAAACACCTCCAGGGTGTAGAACCATAGAATCATAGGATCAAGCAGGTTGGAAGAGGCTTCCAAGCTCATCCAGCCCAACCTAGCACCCAGCCCTGTCCAATCAACCAGACCATGGCACTAAGTGCCTCATTCAGCCTCCTCTTAAACACCTCCAGGGTGTAGAACCATAGAATCATAGGATCAAGCAGGTTGGAAGAGGCTTCCAAGCTCATCCAGCCCAACCTAGCACCCAGCCCTGTCCAACCAACCAGACCATGGCACTAAGTGCCTCATTCAGCCTCCTCTTAAACACCTCCAGGGTGTAGAATCATAGGATCAAGCAGGTTGGAAGAGGCTTCCAAGCTCTTCCTGTCCAACCTAGCACCCAGCCCTGTCCAATCAACCAGACCATGGCACTAAGTGCCTCATTCAGCCTCCTCTTAAACACCTCCAGGGATGGTGCCTCCACAAAGATCATAGAATCATAGAATCACAGAATCAGGCAGGTTGGAAGAGAGCTCCAAGCTCAGCCAGCCCAACCTAGCACCCAGCCCTGCCCAACCAACCAGACCATGGCACTAAGTGCCCCAGCCAGGCTTGGCTGCAACACCTCCAGCCACAGCCACTCCACCACCTCCCTGGGCAGCCCATTCCAGTGCCAATCCCTCTTGCTGTGAAGAACTTCCTCCTAACATCCATCCTGAACCTCCCCTGGCACAACTTGAGGCTGTGTCCCCTTGTTCTGCCGCTGGTTGCTTGGCAGCGGAGCCCAACCCCACCAGCCTACAACTTCAGGTAGTTGTATCCAGCAGTGAGCTCTGCCCTGAGCCTCCCCTGAGGCTCTTTCCCAGCTGCAGCAGCTCGGTGGTTGACTGCAGACACCTCCTGTGTGCTGCTGACCTTCTGAGCTCCCTGGAGCGGAGCGGAGCTCCCGCAGAGCGCTTGGGTTCCTTACGTCAGTGCATCACCCAGAGAGCTGCGGTGCTGCCTGCCTGCCTGCCTGCTGGCACTGCAGCAGCTGCACACATGTATTTAACCAATTATTTGCATGACCTGGATGTTACTTTTAGCTAATTTGACAGATGAAACCAGGGGGAAGAAAAAAAACCTGGTTCAGGGGCAGCCTCAGCGTCGCGGTGAGAGCCTCTCCCTGTGCTGCGGCGCTGGCAGGGGAAGGTTTGCTCCGAGGGGAAGGTTTGCAGTGCCTTGGAACAGAGACTGAAATCAGGGAGAGTGGTTTGTGGGGAGAACATTGCAGTCAGAGAATGAAACTCAGCACTGCTCAGGCTACACCTTGAGTGCTGTGTCCAGTTCTGGGCTCCTGAATTGCAGAGAGATGCTGAGGTGCTGGAAGGTGTTGAGAGAAGGGCAGCAAGGCTGGGGAGGGGCCTGGAGCACAGCCCTGTGAGGAGAGGCTGAGGGAGCTGGGGGGGTGCAGCCTGCAGCAGAGGAGGCTCAGGGCAGAGCTCATTGCTGTCTACAGCTGCCTGCAGGGAGGCTGTAGCCAGGTGGGGTTGGGCTCTGCTGCCAGGCAAGCAGGGACAGAACAAGAGGACACAGCCTCAAGCTGTGCTGAGGGAGGTATAGGCTTGATATGAGGAGGAATTCTTGAGAGCAAGAGTGATTGGCATTGGAATGGGCTGCCCAGGGAGGTGGTGGAGTGGCTGTGCCTGGAGGTGTTGCAGCCAAGCCTGGCTGGGGCACTTAGTGCCATGGTCTGGTTGCTTGGCTAGGGCTGGGTGCTAGGTTGTGCTGTCTGAGCTTGGAGCTCTCTTCCAGCCTGGTTGGTTCTATGGTTCTATGAACAAAGGTAGAGAAGGTGGCATCCTGGCCTGCATCAGGAATGGTGTGGCCAGCAGGAGCAAGGAGGTCATTCTGCCCCTGTACTCTGCACTGGTTAGACCACACCTTGAGTGCTGTGTTCAGTTCTGGGCCCCCCAGTTTAGGAGGGACATTGAGATGCTTGAGCGTGTCCAGAGAAGGGCAACGAGGCTGGGGAGAGGCCTTGAGCACAGCCCTACGAGGAGAGGCTGAGGGAGCTGGGATTGGTTAGCCTGGAGAAGAGGAGGCTCAGGGCAGACCTCATTGCTGTCTGCAACTACCTGAGGGGAGGTTGTGGCCAGGAGGAGGTTGCTCTCTTCTCTCAGGTGGCCAGCACCAGAAGGAGAGGACACAGCCTCAGGCTGTGCCAGGGGAGATTTAGGCTGGAGGTGAGGAGAAAGTTCTTCCCTGAGAGAGTCATTGGACACTGGAATGGGCTGCCCGGGGAGGTGGTGGAGTCGCCGTCCCTGGAGCTGTTCAAGGCAGGACTGGACGTGGCACTTGGTGCCATGGTCTGGCCTTGAGCTCTGTGCTAAAGGGTTGGACTTGATGAGCTGTGAGGTCTCTTCCAACCTTGCTGATACTGTGATACTGTGACACTGTGACACTGTGACTGGCACAGGCTGCCCAGGGGGGTAGGTGGTGGAGTCTCCATCCCTGGAGGTGTTGCAGAACCCTGTGGCTGCAGCACTTGGGGTCATGGTTTGGTGGCTATGGTGGGGGCTGGGTTGATGGTTGGAGTTGGTGATCTCAGAGGTCTTTTCCAGCTGAAGCAGTTCTGTGATCCCATGATTGTGTGACAAAGCCTCTTGGGTTTGCTGTGAGGCATTCCTGAGAGATTGGCAGCTGTGACCATGACTTGCTGAAGGAATCTTCTCTTTGGGCTTCCTTAGCTGGAACCAGTTTCTGGCTTTCTGCTCTGCCTGTGCTCATCCCACAGATGTTTATCTGCATCTCCCAACAGTGTATTTTAGAAGCTGTCATCTCAGCTTGCAGTGATGCTTCTGCCTGCTTGTTGCTAGCAGAAGTGAGAGGGAGCTCCCAGCCCCTGCAGCAGCCCTGCTGTTGTCTCCCTTCCTGAGCCCTCTGCCTTTGGACCTCCTTGGGTGGGAATCATTGCTGGGAGAATTGTTTAGGTACCCAGACATTTTCCTACATTTTAGCAAAGTTTAGCCCACAAAAATGCCCAGTGGAGATCAGAGGCACCATGGGCTGGGGTGCCAGGAGGAGGAATTGCTGAGCACAGTGCTACCCTGTGCAGAATTGCTGTGCTCTGCCTGGTTTCTCCTTCTCATCCTCTTGTTTGGCATTGTCTGGTCTGCACTTCAGAATTACCTTCACCTTGCCACTGCTTGAACAAGGGGACAGAGCCTCAAGCTGTGCCAGGGTAGGTTGAGGCTGGATGTTAGGAGGAAGTTGTTGGCAGAGAGAGTGATTGGCACTGGAATGGGCTGCCCAGGGAGGTGGTGGAGTGGCTGTGGCTGGAGGTGTTGCAGCCAAGCCTGGCTGGGGCACTTAGTGCCATGGTCTGGTTGATTGGGCAGGGCTGGGTGCTAGGTTGGGCTGCCTGAGCTTGGAGCTCTCTGCCAACCTGGGCTGATTCTATGGCCCATAACTCCAAGGCCCATGGAAGCTTCTGGTCTTGTGCCAGCTCAGGAGCCCATCAGCCCTCACCTGCTGCCATCTCATGTGCCAGTTGAAGTCCCCCTTCGATGTCAAACCAGGATCCTCTGAAGCAGCAGTAAATCATCTCACTTTTAATCTGCTCAGCAACAAGGGAGTTGTTAATGCTTCCTCCTAGTACCTAATTTGTGCCATGCCTTTGACTCCCTGACAAAGGATCAGCAGATAGCAGGTTCAGCTGATCACAGCTCTTGGGAAGAGTGTAGGTGATACTGCTCCAAGCTAGGGGGAAAATAATGGAGAGCTGAATGCTCCAGGTAGTTAATAACAATGCTTAAGCACATTACAGCTTCTTGAAGCTGTACAAACATTAACTAATTAGTACCCCCAACTAATGCATAATCCCCCCTCATGGTATGTAATTATGTATTACTCTTAGAGCTGGAGGAATTATTCCTTCTGAATAAATTATCCTGCAAGTTTTACCTGAGGTTTTTTTTTTTTTCCTCTCCCCTTTCCCCCTCACTGTTGTGAATTTGTTTGCAAAATACTCCCAGGTGCTGTGGCTGTGCTTGGCCTCACCTTTGCCATGATGCCAGCAAGAGGCAGCCTCTGTGTGCTGTGTAACCATCTCCTGGAGGCAGAGGGTGGTGGTTTGTGGCTCCTGTTTGTTTGCTGAGGGTAAGGTCTCAGTGGAAGTGTGGCAGCAGAGCAAGAGAGCCTTGGAGTTATGGCCCATAGAATCAGAGAATCAGGCAGGTTGGAAGAGAGCTCCAAGCTCAGCCAGCCCAACCTAGCACCCAGCCCTGCCCAACCAACCAGCCCATGGCACTAAGTGCCCCAGCCAGGCTTGGCTTCAACACCTCCAGCCACAGCCACTCCACCACCTCCCTGGGCAGCCCATTCCAATGCCAATCACTCTCTCTGACAACAACTTCCTCCTCACATCCAGCCTCAAGCTGCCCTGGCACAGCTTCAGCCTCTGTCCCCTTCTTCTGTTGCTGGGTGCCTGGCAGCAGAGCCCAACCCCACCTGGCTACAGCCTCCCTGCAGGCAGCAATGAGCTCTGCCCTGAGCCTCCTCTGCTGCAGGCTGCACCCCCCCAGCTCCCTCAGCCTCTCCTCACAGGGCTGTGCTCCAGGCCCCTCCCCAGCCTTGCTGCCCTTCCCTGGGCACCTTCCAGCACCTCAGCATCTCTCTGCAATGAAGGAGCCCAGAACTGGGCACAGCACTCCAGGGGTGGCCTGAGCAGTGCTGAGCACAGGGGCAGAAGCAGCTCCCTTGTCCTGCTGCCCACACTGCTCCTGAGCCAGCCCAGGATGCCATTGGCTCTGCTGCCCACCTGGGCACTGCTGCCTCCTCTGCAGCTCCTCTCTGCCAGCACGCCCAGCTCCATCTCTGCCTGGCTGCTCTCAGCCACTCTGGCCCCAGCCTGTAGCTGTTTGGGGTTGTTGTGGCCAAAGTGCAGAACCTGCCCTTGGCCTTGTTCAGTCTCATCCCCTTGGCCTCTGCCCACCCATGCAGCCTGGCCAGGTCCCTCTGCAGGGCTCTGCTACCCTCCAACAGATCAACATCTCCTTCCCTTCTCCACTGTCCTGGTGAGGCCACATCTGGAGTGCTGTGTCCAGTTCTGGTCTCTGCAGTTCATGAGTGGCAGGGAACTGCTGGAGAGAGTCCAGCAGAAGCTCCAGAGGTGCAGAGGGGCCTGGAGCATCACTTTGAGGAGCAAAGGCTGAGAGCCCTGGGGTGGTTGAGTCTGGAGAAGAGCAGCCCCAGAGGGGATCAGTGGACACAAACTGAACCCCAGGAGGCTTCATTTGAACTTCTTTGCTGTGAGGGTGCTGGACCCTGCAGCAGGCTGCCCAGAGAGGTTGTGGAGTCTCCTCCTTTGGAGACTTTCAAGACCCACCTTGACTTTGGGGTCCTGTGCAGCCTGTTCTGGATGAGCCTGTGTTAGCAGGGCTTTGAACCAGATGAGCTCTAGAGGTCCCTTCCCACCCCCAGCAGGCAGGGGTGCTCTGCAAGGTGCTGCCTGTCTGGAGTCAGTGACCTGCAGGGGAATTGCTGTGAGGAGCAGGGACAAAAGCAGCAGGAGGGACATGGGTGCAGAGGGGAGGGAGAGCTGCTTGGCCCACGGTCATGGAGTGTGTTGAGTGAACCCCTGTGGTGTGACTGGGTTGGAATTGAACACAGCTCCCTTGAAATGCCTTCTCTTGCACAGAGCCCCTCTGGATGAGGTCAGCATGATCCCTTGTGCTGTCTCAGGGCTGCTCCTGTCCCACAGGACTGTCCTGGAGGTGTTCTGAGGCAGGAACTGCTGATGGCTTTCACACTGAGGGTACATCCCCCCCCTGAGCAGAGGAGACCATTCAGCTCCAGCCCCTGAGCTGCTGCTGGGGGGGTGATTGGCCTCTGCTTTTGCAAACTGTTTGCCAACAGCCAGCCTGGAGGTCCCAAAGCAGCTCTGCCTTCACCCCCTGGTGAAGGGCACCCTGCAGCAGCAAGCACAGGGCACACACCTATGGCTCACACACACCCACACTGCCCTCTCCTCTCTGTGCTGCTTCCCCAAACGTCTCTGACTTCCAATTTGCTGTTTAATTGTCGTTGCTTTCCCAGCACTTTTCAGAGCAGGAGTGAAATTGGAAGTGTTTAATCTTAGAAAAGAGATGAGTAAGATGAAGCTTGATTAAAGCCTTCTCAATAATGGCTGAGATGGGGAGCAGTTATTTGGAGCTTCTCCTCTGTCTCACTACTCAGAAATTAGCAGATAGTGAAAGTGGGAGATAGGAAACCAAAAGCAAAGGAGAAAATGATTGACTGAGAGCAATCAGTCTGCAGAAGTCACTGGCACAGGGTGTCCATAGGCTGAGATTCCCTTGGTGAGGGAGGACTGAGCAAGGATGGCTCCAGATGCTGTGAGCAATGTGAGAGCTGTGTTCTGTGCAGCCTGAATTGCCTCCTCAGGCCTCACTTCCTAATCACACAATTAACCAGGCACAAATGCAACTCCAGGCTGGGCAGTGCCAGGATGGAGAGCAGCCCTGAGGAGAGGGACTTGGGGGTGCTGGTGGAGGAGAAGCTCAGCAGGAGCCAGCAGTGTGCACTTGCAGCCCAGAGAGCCAAGCAGAGCCTGGGCTGCAGCAGCAGAAGTGTGGCCAGCAGGGCCAGGGAGGGGATTCTGCTCCTCTGCTGTGCTCTGCTGAGACCCCACCTGGAGTCCTGCATCCAGCTCTGGAGCCCCTGGGACAAGAGGGCTGTGGAGATGCTGGAGAGTGTCCAGAGCAGGGCCAGGAGGATGCTGAGAGGCTGCAGCAGCTCTGCTGTGAGCACAGCCTGAAAGAGTTGGGGCTGTGCAGGCTGCAGCAGAGGAGGCTCCCAGGATATTAGGAGGAAGTTGTTGTCAGAGAGAGTGATTGGCACTGGAATGGGCTGCCCAGGGAGGTGGTGGAGTGGCTGTGGCTGGAGGTGTTGCAGCCAAGCCTGGCTGGGGCACTTAGTGCCATGGTCTGGTTGGTTGGGCAGGGCTGGGTGCTAGGTTGGGCTGGCTGAGCTTGGAGCTCTCTTCCAACCTGGTTGATTCTATAGTTCTATGTGGCTTCAGCAGGGCAGAGTAGAGGGGCAGGAGAACCTCTCTCAACCTCCTAACCCTTCTACCCAAGCACAGCCCTTTTAATCCACCCCAGAATGGCACTGCCCTTCCTGGCCACCAGAGCACACTGCTGGCTGATGCTCAACCTCCCTGAGCTGAGACCCCCAAATCCTGTTCCCCTTTGCTGCCTTCCAACAGACCATTGGCTCCAACCAGCAACCCAACACCACCACAGCCACTAAACCCTGTCCCCAAGTGCCATGGCCACAGGTCTCTTGAGCACCTCCAGGTATGGGGTCCCCACCACCTCCCTGGGCAGCCTGTGCCAGTCTCTGAACGCTCTTGCAGCAAGGAAATGTTTCCACATCCCCAACCTAACCCTCCCCTGGCACAGCTTGAGGCCATTTCATCTTCTTGCTGTGGAGCTCCCTGTGGCCTCAGCTGATCTGTCTGCATCTTAAGCACCATGGCAGTTCTTTGGTGTCAAGCAAGGTTGTCCCTCCATGGGAAGTGCCACTGTGTCTGTGTTGCCTGTGGGACCTCCTCTCCTGTCTGCCATCTTCACACCTTTTGGTAACAGTTGCTCTGATTTTGGTCTGCTGCTGCAAGCCCTGCACTAAAAATTAGCACTTCCATTTTCTGTGTTGAGTGCAGATGGAGCAGAAGGCTGAGGGTAAGAGATCTACAGGGAAGTCTCTGTTAGGAGGAGGAGGAGAAGGAGGAGGAGGTGCAAGCAGCAGCCTGGTCCAGGCGCGGTGTGTTAGCCTGCTGTGGCCATGGGCACAGCCATCTGAGGGTAACCACAGCAACCAGGTGGGCTTGGGGCTGGCTGGGTGCAGTGACTCTGCTTCTGACCTCTGCATCCAGCTCTGGAGCCCGTGGGACGAGGGCTGTGGAGATGCTGGAGAGTGTCCAGAGCAGGGCCAGGAGGATGCTCAGAGGCTGCAGCAGCTCTGCTGTGAGCACAGCCTGAAAGAGTTGGGGCTGTGCAGGCTGGAGCAGAGGAGGCTCCCAGGTGTGACCTTCTTGTGGCCTGCCAGCATCTGAAGGGGGCTACAAAAAAGCTGGGGAGGGACCTCTGAGGCTGTGAGGGAGTGGCAGGAGTGGGGGGAATGGAGCAAAGGTGGAGGTGGGGAGAGTGAGGCTGGAGGTGAGGAGGAAGTTGTTGAGCAGGAGAGTGGTGAGAGCCTGGCAGGGGTTGCCCAGGGAGGTGGTTGAGGCCCCATGGCTGGAGGTGTTTGAGGCCAGGCTGGCTGAGGCTGTGTGCAGCCTGCTCTAGGGTAGGGTGTCCCTGGGCATGGCAGGGGGTTGGCACTGGCTGCTCCTTGTGGTCCCTCCCAACCCTGCCTCATTCTGTGGCTCTCCCAAAGTGCCACTGCTGTGTTGGGTGCAGAGGATATATAACTACCTGCCTGGCATGTGCTTGCCAGGACTGCTCCTCCTGGTTTGACCCTGCCTGGGTTTAATGGAATCCTTGGAAATAAAGAAGGGGGAAAAAAGGGCAGTAAAAGGTTTTACTGAGAGAATAAAAGGAAGGGCACAGAGGGTTCAGAGAGGATGTGTCTGGCTGGGCTGCAGACTTCGTGTTCCCTCCATCCAGGTGCTGTCAGCTGTCTGCTCTTCAGGCAGCTCCAAAGCAGAGGGCATTAATTAATCCTCACATTAGCTCTCATGCCTGAAACTTGTCAAGAAGTAAACTCCTCTCTCAAGTGGCCATGGGTCAGGAGGCTCTGTGTGTAGGTAGTGTCGTTTCCCAAGCTGGAGGAATCCCATCATGAGGAGCCAGAGCATCTTTGGGCTGTCAGCAAGTTGTCTGAAGGTTGTGGGTGGAAAACTTGCTGTGCAGTGGCCAGAGAGCAGGATCTGGCTGCAGTGAGTGAGCACTCAGCTACTGAATCATAAAATCAGAGTGGTTTGGGTTGGGGAAGTCCTTTCAGACCCTCCACTGCAGCCATTCTCTTACTCTACCAAGGCTGGGGCTAACCCAGGGCCCTCAGCACCACAGCTCTGCCTCCTGGAAACACCTCCAGGGATGGGGATTCAGCCACCCCTCTGAGAAGCCTGCTCCAGGGACTGAGAACATTTTCAGTCAGGAAGGTTCACAGGATCAGAGGATGTTAGGGGTTGGAAGGGACCCAAGGAGGTCATCAACTCCAACTCCCCTGCCAGAGCAGCACCACACAATCTATCTCAGGTCCTTCTGCTTGCCCAACCTAACCCTCCCCTGGCATCACCTCCCATGCTTTTAAGGAGCAAGAGTAGGTGGTCTGGAAGCCCTGGCTGCAAATAGAGTCATTGTGAGGGGAGTGGGGTCTGTGGAGGGAGATTCCCCAAGAAGCCCAAGAGGTACCTGGGTGGGTGCTGCCCTGGGTGGCAATGGCAGCAGTCAGGTCACTGTTATGTGAGGACAGGCTGGGGCCAGAGTGGCTGAGAGCAGCCAGGCAGAGAGGGAGCTGGGGGTGGTGGCAGAGAGGAGCTGCAGAGGAGGCAGCAGTGCCCAGGTGGGCAGCAGAGCCAATGGCATCCTGGGCTGGCTCAGCAGCAGTGTGGGCAGCAGGACAAGGGAGCTGCTTCTGCCCCTGTGCTCAGCACTGCTCAGGCCACCCCTGCAGTGCTGAGTCCAGTTCTGGGCTCCTGAATTGCAGAGAGATGTTGAGGTGCTGGAAGGTGTTGAGAGCAGGGCAGCAAGGCTGGGGAGGGGCCTGGAGCACAGCCCTGTGAGGAGAGGCTGAGGGAGCTGGGGGGGTGCAGCCTGCAGCAGAGGAGGCTCAGGGCAGAGCTCATTGCTGCCTGCAGCTGCCTGCAGGGAGGCTGTAGCCAGGTGGGGTTGGGCTCTGCTGCCAGGCAGCCAGCAACAGGACAAGGGGACAGAGGCTGAAGCTGTGGCAGGGCAGGTTGAGGCTGGATGTGAGGAGGAAGTTGTTGTCAGAGAGAGTGATTGGCACTGGAATGGGCTGCCCAGGGAGGTGGTGGAGTGGCTGTGGCTGGAGGTGTTGCAGCCAAGCCTGGCTGGGGCACTGAGTGCCATGGTCTGGTTGGTTGTGCAGGGCTGGGTGCTAGGTTGGGCTGGCTGAGCTTGGAGCTCTCTGCCAACCTGCCTGATTCTATGATTGTATGACTGGTCTGGGTGGTTGCTGTCCTGCAGTTGTTCTGCCATGCTGAGTTTGGAAGAGATGCTCCTGAGTCCTGTTTCCATGACAACCATGGCCCAGCATGGTCAGGTTTGGTCAGCTGATAAATATTTTTAGGATGAAGCACATTTTGTAGCCTGTTGCCAAACTGCCCCTGGCATCAGGGCACTGGAGAAGGTCTGAGACCTGCTCCTGGCTCTGGCAGAGGCTTGCCCACATCTCCATCTGCTTCATCTTAGTCTTGTTCTCCTTACTGGGTCTTGCAGCTGCCAGATCCCAGCTGCTGCTTGCTGACAAGGGGAAACCTCCACACGTCCTGAGGTACATAGGTGAGCAGAGACCCTTTGGTTCTTCTACCAGCAGAAGCAGTCCTAAAAGTATTATGGGAATGTTCCTGTTCTGACAAGGCTAAATTCCAGAGCTGGATGTCTTTGGCTTCCCTGGCTAGGAGATGAGAGAACTCACTCATTTCTTGCTGTCCATGGGGAAGTAGCTGTCCATGGGGGATGCCTCTGGCATGGGTGCTGGTGGATGCTGCTTCCAGACCTTTGCTTTTGATGGAAAGTTCTGGTAACCCTGAATTTTGTGAGGGGGAGAGAGGGGAGCAAAGGTAATTATAGCTCTGCACTTTTTCTCTCCTGGCCTACTTAAATCCTGAGCTAACATTACTAAAATAGGCTAAACTTTGGGATGCCTGCAATTCCTGGATCTGGGCAGTCCTTGGAGCTTACTCCTCTGATAATTATTTAACTCTTAGGTTAAGGAAAATGAAGCCAGCAGCACCCAAACCCAGAGTCATTGCTCTCTCCTCATTCCCTTTCCCTGCTCTGCTTTGATTGCTTAACTTATGAGGCACTTGCAAACAGCAAAGTTCATGGAATCATGGACACATAGAATCAGCCAGGCTGGAAGAGAGCTCCAAGCTCAGCCAGCACAACCTAGCACCCAGCCCTGCCCAACCAACCAGACCATGGCACTAAGTGCCCCAGCCAGGCTTGGCTGCAACACCTCCAGCCACAGCCACTCCACCACCTCCCTGAGCAGCCTGTGCCAGCATCTCACCACCCTCAACCTGTGCCAGTGTCTCATCATCCTCACTGTTTCCTGACAGCCACTTTCAATCTCCCCTCTGCCACTTCAAACCCATTCCTCCTCCTCCTCTCATTCCCAGGCCTTCTCAATAGTCCCTCCCCAGCCCTCCTGGAGCCCCTTTAGATCCTGCAAGGCCACTCCAAGGTCTCCTCAAAGCCTTCTCTTCTCCAGGCTGCACAGCCCCAACTCTCTCAGCCTGTGCTCAGAGCAGAGCTGCTGCAGCCCTCTCAGCATCTTGGTGGCCTCCTCCGCACTGGCTCCAACACTTCCATGTGCTGCTTGTGTTGGGGGCTCCAGAACTGCCCCCAGGACTGCAGGTGGGGTCTGAGGAGAGCAGAGTAATCCTCCCAGGCCATGTGGATGCAGAGTTGGTTCTGAAGCTGGACACAGCAGCCCCTGTTTGCAAACCAGTAGCAAGGATGTGATTTAAAGAGAGGGGCTGGGGAGGCTCCTGTCTGAGCCCATCACTCAGAGAGGAATTCTCCTCTGGACTGGCTCCAACACTTCCATGTCCTGCTTGTGCTGGGGGCTCCAGAACAGCACAGAGAAGGCAGGAATGTGCCATGTCTGATGTGGTGTTGCTCTGAACAAGCACAGCAGCTCCTCTAGCAGAGCACTCTGAGCCTGTTCCCTCTCCTGAGGGCATCGCTGGTGGCGTTGCTGTTGCATCTCATGTGTTGGGTCAAGCTGCTTTTACGCCTGGCTCAAAGCTCAGCACAGCTGAGAGGATGCAATCATCCTGTTTTCCTGCATGAGTCAACAAAGAGATTTGTGAAGTGGGCTGGAGAAAAGTACAAGAGATTCCTGCTGCACAAGGCGAAGGAAGGCAGAGCTTAAAGGGTCTCCTGTGCTTTGAAGGGCACATTTAATCAAGCCTCCTTTTTTATCTGCTGGTTCCACTTCCATTTGATGTGCTTTGGTTTCTTTAACTATCCTAAAGTTGATCAGAAGTTCATAAAAGTGAGCTGTGTTGGCCAAGTGGAAATGTAGCTGAGCAGCAGCACTGAAAGGTCACATTAATTAAGGGATGGAGCTCAGCAGAGGCATCTTCAGCCCTTTCAAGCTGATAAAGTCATTGTCACAGCAAATGAAGGCAGAGCTCTGCTGTTGGGTACTGAGCTAGCACTTGGGGAAGGCTCAGTGTTAACAGGGGCTTGTGAAAGCAGCTCCTTCCTTTGTTTTCTTGGTGCAGATTGGGCTCAGGAGGAGTTCTTGGGGACAGGCTGAGGAAGTTTTTTGTTGAGTACTTGCAGAATGAGACAACTGTGCCCTATGTGCCAGGTGCACTTGGAGCTCAACCCTGTCATGCAGCTGCTGAGGCTGGAAGAGGCCTTTGAGGTCAAGTTGGCAGGGAGGTTGGAACTACCAGCACCAGAACGAGAGGACACAGCCTCAAGCTGCACCAGGGGAAATTTAGGCTGGAGGTGAGGAGAAAGTTCTTCCCTGAGAGAGTCATTGGACACTGGAATGGGCTGCCCGGGGAGGTGGTGGAGTCGCTGTCCCTGGAGCTGTTCAAGGCAGGACTGGACGTGGCACTTGGTGCCATGGTCTGGCCTTGAGCTCTGTGCTAAAGGGTTGGACTTGATGAGCTGTGAGGTCTCTTCCAGCCTTGGTGATACTGGGATAGATGATCCTTCTGGTCCCTTCCAACCCTGCCTGAGTCTATGATTCTAAGAGACCTCCAAGATCATCCAATCCAACCTAGAATCATAGACTCAGGCAGGGCTGGAAGGGACCACAAGGAGCAGGCAGTGCCAACCCCCTGCCATGCCCAGGGACACCCTACCCTAGAGCAGGCTGCACACAGCCTCAGCCAGCCTGGCCTCAAACCCCTCCAGCCATGGGGCCTCAACCACCTCCCTGGGCAACCCATTCCCACCTAAAGCTCACAGCTGCACCACTGCCAATCAACCACATCCCTCAGCACCCCTCTCAATGCACACAGGAGGGAGCTGCAGGCAGGAGCAGTGCCGGGGAAAGTCCAGGCTGGATGTTAGGAGGAAGTTGTTGGCAGAGAGAGTGATTGGCACTGGAATGGGCTGCCCAGGGAGGTGGTGGAGTGGCTGTGGCTGGAGGTGTTGCAGCCAAGCCTGACTGGGGCACTTAGTGCCATGGTCTGGTTGGTTGGGCAGGGCTGGGTGCTAGGTTGTGCTGGCTGAGCTTGGAGCTCTCTTCCAACCTGCTTGATTCTGTGATTCTATGTTCTATGATTGTTAAGATCCACCCAAGGCAGGCAGAGTTTATGAAGAACTGGGACAGGCTGCAGGATCGATTGAGGAAGAGGAGCAGGAGCAAGGCTGACTGCTGGTGCTGCTCAGACTGCTTTTGATGGTCCTTACTCTGGAGGCTGATTTCCTGGCTAGAACAGCACAGTTGTTTTCCTTGTGGCTCCTCTGGCTGCCCCTTGCTTGAGCAGAAGGGTTGGTCCAGGTGCTCTCTGTCTGACCCTTCCAACCCAGATGATTTTGTGGCTCTGATGTCACCTCTGCTGCAGTGACCTGGGGAGCCTCCTGCTCATTCTGTCACCTTGGCACTCGGGGCTGTGTGTGCACACAAGGGGCTGTGTTTGGCTGCTGATTCATTGATGTACTTTTGCTAGCACTGAAGTGAGGACTGCACCAGCCCTGGGCTCGTTAGGGAGCAGTTGCAGGTTAAGCTGACAGCGAGGTTGTGCTAATGAGTGCCTGGACACAGCCTCCCCTGCTGAGTCTCATTATGCTGCAGCTGGGATTTTGCTTCTCAGGGCACTTCTGGCTTGGTGGTGATGGCTGTTTGCCTCCCTCACCATGCCTGCTTCCTACCCTAATGTCAGGGCACTGAAGAGCTACCTGGGCTAGTGGGAAGTGGCCCTGCCCATGGCAGGGGGATTGCAAATGGATGATCTTAATCATAGAATCATAGAATCAGCCCAGGTTGGAAGGGAGCTCCAAGCTCAGCCAGCCCAACCTAGCACCCAGCCCTGCACAACCAACCAGACCATGGCACTCAGTGCCCCAGCCAGGCTTGGCTGCAACACCTCCAGCCACAGCCACTCCACCACCTCCCTGGGCAGCCCATTCCAATGCCAATCACTCTCTCTGACAACAACTTCCTCCTCACATCCAGCCTCAACCTGCCCTGGCACAGCTTCAGGCTGTGTCCCTTGGTTCTGTCCCTGGCTGCCTGGCAGCAGAGCCCAACCCCACCTGGCTACAGCCTCCCTGCAGGCAGCTGCAGGCAGCAATGAGCTCTGCCCTGAGCCTCCTCTGCTGCAGGCTGCACCCCCCCAGCTCCCTCCTCTTGTTCAGTCTCCTCCCCTTGGCCTCTGCCCACCCATCCAGCCTGGCCAGGTCCCTCTGCAGGGCTCTGCTACCCTCCAACAGCTCCACAGCTGCTCCTAGCTTGGTGTCATCTGCAAACTTACTGATGCTGGACTCAATGCCCTGCTCCGGATCATCAATAAAGACATTGACCAGGACTGTGCCCAGCACTGATCCCTGGGGCACACCACAGGTGCCAGCTGCCAACTGGATGTGGCACCATTCACCACCACTCTCTGGGCCCAGCCCTGCAGCCAGTTCTTGACCCATACCAGAGTGAATCTGTCCAAGCCAGGAGCTGCCAGCTGTGCCAGGAGCTGCTTATGGCAGAGGGTGTCAAAGGCTTTGCTGCAGTCCAGGTAGACTCCATCCATAGCCTGCCCCACACTCACCAGGCAGGAACCAGATCACAAAAGGAGCTCAGGTTGGTCAGGCAGGACCTGCCCTTGCTAAGCCCATGCTGGCTGGGCCTGATCCTTGGCCATCCTGTAGGTGAGCATCCTGCAGAGAGTGAGGAGGTCTTTTCTGAGCCTCCTTTTCTCCAGGTTGAGCAACCCCAATTCCCTCAGCATCTCCTCTCCCAGCTTTCTGTGTGGCAGAGTTGACTCCATGGTCCTGCTGTTGCCCTCCATAAAAGCCACCTCTTAGTCAAAGCCACTCCAGCTCTTGAGGAGGAGAGGACATTCTTCTGCCTTGCTTGCTGTGAAGTTCTTTATACAGGGCAGAGAGGAAGGTGTGAGATTTCTGTTCTGTCAAGGAGGTAGTGATTAACACCCTGCTTTCACAGCCCTGAAACAGAGCTCAAAGTCTAAGGGCAATGAATAACATGAATAAAATAAATAAGATCCCATCTCAGCTGCTGCTGCTGCATGCAGAAGTGACTGCAGCCTGGGTTCCAGCTTGCAGCCAAGTGCAGAGCCCAAAGTCCTTCAGGATTTGCTGGGGCTGAAGGATTCAGACCTCAGGTAGAATCAGAGAATCAGGCAGGGCTGGAAGGGAGCACAAGGAGCAGGCAGTGCCAACCCCCTGCCATGCCCAGGGACACCCTACCCTAGAGCAGGCTGCACACAGCCTCAGCCAGCCTGGCCTCAAACACCTCCAGCCATGGGGCCTCAACCACCTCCCTGGGCAACCCCTGCCAGGCTCTCACCACTCTCCTGCTCAACAACTTCCTCCTCACCTCCAGCCTCACTCTCCCCACCTCCACCTTTGCTCCATTCCCCCCACTCCTGCCACTCCCTCACAGCCTCCAAAGTCCCTCCCCAGCTTTTTGGTAAGGTCCCTTCAGATCCTGGCAGGCCACAAGAAGGTGACCTGGGAGCCTCCTCTGCTCCAGCCTGCACAGCCCCAACTCTTTCAGGCTGTGCTCACAGCAGAGCTGCTGCAGCCTCTGAGCGTCTTTGATCACATTGGGTGCTTCTGTGCTCCACAACCTCCCTGGGAAACCTGTGCCAGTCTCTCACCACCCTCACTGCAAACAACCCTTTCCTAACATCCAGTTTCTATCTCCCCTCTGCCACTTCAAACCCATTCCTCCTTCTCCTCCTCCTCCTGGCGTTACAAGCCCTTGTCCATAGTTCCTTCCCAGCCCACTTCAGATCCTGCAAGGCCACTCCAAGGTCTCCTCAAAGCCTTCTCCTCTCCAGGCTGCACAGCCCCAACTCTCTCAGCCTGTGCTCACAGCAGAGCTGCTGCAGCCCTCTCAGCATCTTGGTGGCCTCCTCTGCACTGCCTCCAACACTTCCATGTCTTGCTTGTGTTCAGGGCTCCATCACTGCCCCCAGGACTGCAGGTGGGGTGTGAGGAGAGCAGAGCCAAGGGGCAGAATCCCCTCCCTTGCCCTGCTGCCCACACTGCTCTTGCTGCAGCCCAGCACAGGGTTGTGTCTGGGCTGCACTCACACTGCAGGCTCCTGTTGAGCTTTTCACCACCCCAGACCCCCAGGTCCTGTTCCTCAGGGCTGCTCTCAGCCATTCCCCACCCAGCCTGGAGCTGGGCTTGGGATTGCACCCACCTAGGTGCAGGACCTCACACTTGGCCTTGTTGAGTGTCATGATGTTGACCTGGGCACAGCTCTGCAGCCTGCTCAAGTCCCTCTGGATGGATCCCTGCCCTCTAGCAAGTCAACTGTGCCACACAGCTTGGTGCCATTTGCAGACCTGCTGAAGGTGCCTTGGTTGCCCTTCTCTGAACCTGCTCCAGCTCCTCCAGGCTCTCCTGTAAATGACCCAAATGACTCAAATGGCCCAAAACTGACCTCAGTGCTCAAGGTGTGGCCTCACCAGTGCTGAGCAGAGGGAAGTTAGGTTCAGAACCTGTTGCAGCTTTGCCATGGAAGTGCCTCAGCTGTGTCTCTGGATCTCTCCTGAGCCCCTGGGTGTTCAGGAGGCGCCCCTGTTGCAGAAGTGGTTTCTGGAGTGGTGTTTGCCTCAGCAAGGGTTGCAAAGGAATGATTTTTTCTATGGGGGTCTTTGGGTACCTCTTGAAAGCTGAAGTGCACTAAAGGAGCTCTCAGAAATCCCTCTTGCTCTTCACCCCTAGAGAAATGAACCAGAGGAGCAGGAGTCTGTTCCAGCACAGAGCTGACTTCTGTCTCAGAGGAGGAGAAAGATCAGACATGTTCCCTGGCCACAGCTGCAAACCTGGTGCCCCACAGTGCTGCAGGATCAAAGAAGCTATCAGCAGGGATCAAAGCAGAGTGAAGTTTGTTGCTGTGCAGGAGGGATTCATATTTTAAGCCATCCTTAATTAGTGATGGGGATAAAGCATGGGATGGGAGATGCAGTTAAGAAAGAGGAAGCCATTAAGCCAAGAAGGCCTTGGCACAGCTTGAGCTGCAGACAGCAATGAGCTCTGCCCTGAGCCTCCTCTGCTGCAGGCTGCACCCCCCCAGCTCCCTCAGCCTCTCCTCACAGGGCTGTGCTCCAGGCCCCTCCCCAGCCTTGCTGCCCTTCTCTGGGCACCTTCCAGCACCTCAACATCTCTCTGCAATGGAGGAGCCCAGAGCTGGACTCAGCAGTCGAGGTGTGGTCTGTGCAGTGCTGAGCACAGGGGCAGAAGCAGCTCCCTTGTCCTGCTGCCCACACTGCTCCTGAGCCAGCCCAGGATGCCATTGGCTCTGCTGCCCACCTGGGCACTGCTGCCTCCTCTGCAGCTCCTCTCTGCCAGCACCCCCAGCTCCCTCTCTGCCTGGCTGCTCTCAGCCACTCTGTCTCCAGCCTGTAGTGCTGCTTGGGGTTGTTGTGGCCAAAGTGCAGAACCCTGCACTTGGCCATGTTCAGTCTCATCCTCTTGGCCTCTGCCCACCCATGCAACCTGGCCAGGTCCCTCTGCAGGGCTCTGCTACCCTCCAACAGCTCCACACTGCTCCTAGCTTGGTGTCATCTGCAAACTTACTGCTGCTGGACTCAATGCCCTGGTCCAGATCATCCATAAAGACATTGAACAGGACTGTGCCCAGCACTGACCCTTGGGGCACACCACAGGTGCCAGCTGCCAGCTGGATGTGGCACCATTCACCACCACTCTCTGGGCTCTGCCATCCAGCCAGTTCTTGACCCAGCACAGAGTGCATCTGTCCAAGCCAGGAGCTGCCAGCTGGGCTAGGAAATTGTGTGTGTGGTTGGAAATTGAGGTAGGAAAGAGAATTTGTTTGAGGGTGGAGTGTGGTGACTCAGGAAATGTCTTCCAGCTGTGAGGCAGCACCCAGAGACCTCCCATGGGTCAGCACTAAAGTGTAGGGGGACCTAATAGCAGGAGCTAAGGGGTGCTGGGAGGGGGATCTGTCTGATGGGACCACTGATGCTGGGGGGGAGCTCATGTTCCGTGGCAGCAGCTTGTGCAGCCTGGCTGCAGAGGTCCTGAAGAAGTTGAGATGGGCACTGTCAGCTTTCTCTGGTGGGGTCCTCTCTCTGGTGCTGCCCAGGAGCTGTTGGCTCTTCTGGTTGTGAAGGACTTCTCCCATCCCCACCTCTCCAAGGCAGAACTTCTCCATGGCCACAGGTTGCTGGAACACCTCCAGGGATGGAGACTCCACCACTTCCCTGGGCAGCCTGTGCCAGTCCCTGGGCACTCTTGCAGCAAAGAAATTGTTCCTAATGTCCAACCTAAACCTCCTCTGGTGCAGCTTGAGGCCATTTCCTCTCATTCTGTCACTTGTTAGGGGGGAGAAGAGGCCAATGCCTCCTCGGTGCAGCTTCCTTCCAGGGAGCTGTAGCAAGCCAGAAGGTCTCCCCTCAGCCTTCTTCTCTCCAGACTGCACACCCCCAGCTCCCTCTGCTGCTCTTCACCAGCCCTGTTCTCCAGACCCTTCCCCAGCTGGGTTGCCCTGCTCTGGGGTCCCATCCTTGGAGGGTTTTGTTAGCTGCCTGCAGGAAGAAGATGCCCTCAGCCCTCTCCCTGCTGGCTGGCAGCTGCCATTCTCTGCAGCCCTGTTGCTGCACCAAATGCAGTGGCTGAGGAGCAAAAGAGATCCCAACTGCTCTGTTGGGTTTGTTCTGTTTCATAACTGAGTTCATGTTTCCCATCTCAATCAAGCCCCTTTGCTAGCTGCACAGAGGAGCAGGGGGAGGAGGCAAGGCAAGCAAAGTGGCTCCACAGAGTTGGCATTAGCATAATCAGGCAAAGCAAACTGAAATGCTGTGCAGTGGCAGCTGGTTTGCATCATGCCAGCTCATCCAGGTGCTGCTGAGGTGGTCTGGGGGAAGGGGAGCAGAGGGCCTGCTGAAATGGAGGAGTTTGCCTTTGGCATTGTCTGCCCAAGCCTGCTGTGGCAGGGGACATGAGCAGTGAGATGGAGCTTGATGTGAAGTGTCTTGAGAGAGAAAGAGCTGCTCTGAAGGACAGCAACCTTCACAGGGCTGGGAGCCAGAGGGCAGGAGGAAACAGCCTCAGGTTGTGCCAGGGGAGGTTTAGGTTGGACCTGAGACAGGACTCAGAGCTTGCCTTGCTCCTCCTCTCAGGGAGCAGTGGATCTGCTGCTGCTGCTCTTCAGGCAGGGGCTGCAGTGCTCCTGGCCCTGTGTCAGCCTCTCACAGCAGTCTCTGGAGCAAGCAGGTCTTGCTTTGCTTGCTTAACTCTTCAGAGCTGCCTTACTTCTTCACTGAAAGGCTTTCAACCACTGGCAGAGGCTGCCCAGGGGGGTGGCTGAATCCCTGTCCCTGGAGGTGCATCAGAGTCACAGAGATGTGGTGCTGAGCCTAGCCCCAGCCTTGGTGGAGTTGCCCTCCTGGGCTCTCTGCAGTGGCTCTCACAGTCTGGAAGGCTCAGGACTTGTAGGTGGAAGAGAAATAGCTTAGATGAGAAATGCTTCATGGCTCCAGCTCTGCAATGCTGCTTGCTAGAAAAGAGGCAAACAGGAGGCAGCTTTGATGCTCTCCCCTTCCAAAGCTGCTCCTCCAGAGCTGTCTTTGCATCTCTCTGTTTAGAATTGAGCTGAGGTGGCTCTCTGGGCTGCAAGTGCACACTGCTGGCTCCTGCTGAGCTTCTCCTCCAGCAGCACCCCCAAGTCCCTCTCCTCAGGGCTGCTCTCCAGCCTGGCACTGCCCAGCTTGGAGTTGTGCTTGGCATTGCCTCGACCCAGCTGCAGGACCTTGCTCTTACCTTGTTGAACCTCCTGAGCTTGGCTTGTGCCCACCTCTGCAGCCTGTCCAGGTCCCTTTGGCTGGATCCTGCCCTCCAGCCTGGCTCAGCACCACACAGCTTGGTGTGTGCAGCAAACCTGCTGAGGCTGCACTCAGTGCCTCTGTCCATGGCACCCACAGAGATGCTGAACAAGTCTGGTCCTAGGACTGATCCCTGAGGGACTCTGCTTGTTCCTCTGTGTGCTCACACAGCTTGACAGGGTCAGCAGAGCCTTGCTTTGTCAGGCTTCAATCAAGCCTGCACCGTGCACATTACCATAATTAGGTCAGCTACAATTCAGGGGCAGAGCACAACATTTTTACAGCTTAATCATGGTTGAAAGGAGTCTTTCTTGTGAAAAAGCTCCTGTGCTGCTGCTGTTAATAGCAGAGATTTGAACAGATAGCAGCTCAGGTTCTCTGAAGTTCTTCCCAGGGCAGTGTGCCACTGCCCCACTTCAGCTGCACAAAGATCTGAGCAGAAGGAGGTTTGCTCTTCCCAGCCTGCTCAGCTCCTTGCTGCTTCCAGCTCTGCCCTGACAAATCCAGCTCTAGGAAGGGAGATTCCCTGGTGACAAGTGATAGGACAAGAGGAAATGGCCTCAAGCTGCACCAGAGCAGGTTTAGGTTGGACATTAGAAGGAACTAGGAGAGCCCTGCAGAGGGACCTGGCCAGGCTGCATGGGTGGGCAGAGGCCAAGGGGATGAGACTGAAAAAAGCCAAGTGCAGGGTTCTACACTTTGGCCACAACAACCCCAAGCAGTGCTGCAGGCTGGGGCCAGAGTGGCTGAGAGCAGCCAGGCAGAGATGGAGCTGGGGGTGGTGGGAGAGAGGAGCTGCAGAGGAGGCAGCAGTGCCCAGGTGGGCAGCAGAGCCAATGGCATCCTGGGCTGGCTCAGGAGCAGTGTGGGCAGCAGGACAAGGGAGCTGCTTCTGCCCCTGTGCTCAGCACTGCTCAGGCCAGAGCCTGAGTGCTGTGTCCAGTTGTGGGGTCCTCCATTGCAGAGAGATGTTGAGGTGCTGGAAGGTGTTGAGAGAAGGGCAGCAAGGCTGGGGAGGGGCCTGGAGCACAGCCCTGTGAGGAGAGGCTGCGGGAGCTGGGGGGGTGCAGCCTGCAGCAGAGGAGGCTCAGGGCAGAGCTCATTGCTGCCTGCAGCTGCCTGCAGGGAGGCTGTAGCCAGGTGGGGTTGGGCTCTGCTGCCAGGCAAGCAGCAGAAGGGGACCCAGCCTGAAGCTGTGGCAGGGCAGGTTGAGGCTGGATGTTGTTAGGAAGTTGTTGTCAGAGAGAGTGATTGGCATTGGAATGGGCTGCCCAGGGAGGTGGTGGAGTGGCTGTGGCTGGAGGTGTTGATGCCAAGCCTGGCTGGGGCACTTAGTGCCATGGTGTGGTTGGTTGGGCAGGGATGGGTGCTAGGTTGTGCTGGCTGAGCTTGGAGCTCTCTTCCAACCTGCTTGGTTCTATGTTTCTCTCTTCTTCACTTAGAGAGAGTCTTAAGGACTGGCACAGGCTGCTCAGGGAAGTGACTGAATACTCATCCCTGCAGGAGTGTCAAAGCCACAGAGATGGTGTTGAGGGGAAGTAGCTTTGCAGTAGCAGTGGCATTGTGAGCTCCAAGGTCTCTTCCAGCCTCAGCAGCTCTATGTTGCAGAGCTTATTTACTCACTTTGCAGCTCTGATTACAGCAGCAATGATTTGATAGCAGGAGCATGTTCCAGGGACCTGCAGTGCATGGTGTCAACAAGTGTGCTGCACTCAGGCAGCACTTCCCTGCCAGAGGAGAGATGTTGCTTAATAAAAGCACAGTGCTTAAGTCTTACATAAGTTGTCCATTAATTTACTACAGGGAGTATTTTGCCTTGCATCTGTGACAAACACTCTGATGTAATCTGCTCAGAACATGGTGTTGGAGATGAATGTTTTAAGTTACAGTGGATTCAGCACTGGTAGGGGAAATGGATTGGGGAATGCAGACCTGAAACTGTCTCTGATCTGGAGATGGTGGATGTGAAAGGGTTTTGCAGGCAGCCTGAGTTGTGGGGTTGGGCATGGTCTGTGGCACTCGTGGAAAGGGCTTGAGATAAGGATGATGAATGCCAAAATTCAGAGCTCATAGAATGGGTTAGGTTGGAAGGGACATGAAAGCTGAACCAGTTCCAAACCCCTGCCATAGGCAGGGACACCTCCCATGAGAACAGCTTGGAGTGCAGCAGAAGAGGCTCAGAGCAGAGCTCATTGCTGCCTGCAGCTGCCTGCAGGGAGGCTGGAGCCAGGTGGGGTTGGGCTCTGCTGCCAGGCAGCCAGCAACAGAAGAAGGGGACCCAGCCTGAAGCTGTGGCAGGGCAGGTTGAGGCTGGATGTTGTTAGGAAGTTGTTGTCAGAGAGAGTGATTGGCACTGGAATGGGCTGCCCAGGGAGGTGGTGGAGTGGCTGTGGCTGGAGGTGTTGCAGCCAAGCCTGGCTGGGGCACTTAGTGCCATGGTCTGGTTGGTTGGGCAGGGCTGGGTGCTAGGTTGTGCTGGCTGAGCTTGGAGCTCTCTTCCAACCTGCCTGATTCTATGATTCTAGGATTCTCCCAGTGCTGCACACAAGTTCCTTCCCATCCAACAGTAAACCAAGCAGGAGCTTTTGCTCTGCCTTCCCCAGCCCCTTCAGTGTGTGTGGGAAGCTCCAGCTCTGGGCTGGTGATATTTAACAAATTCCATATGCTGATTACCATAAATCATTTGTGAGCTCACACTGCAAGGGTGTGCAGTGCAAGGGGGCTGGGGAAAGGGTTTAGATTCTCTCATTAGCTTTAAAAATTAGAGTAATAAATCAAGCAGGTCAGAAGAGAGCTCCAAGCTCAGCCAGTCCAACCTAGCACCCAGCCCTGCCCAACCAACCAGACCATGGCACTAAGTGCCCCAGCCAGGCTTGGCTGCAACACCTCCAGCCACAGCCACTCCACCACCTCCCTGGGCAGCCCATTCCAGTGCCAATCACTCTCTCTGACAACAACTTCCTCCTAGCATCCAGCCTCAACCTGCCCTGCCACAGCTTGAGGCTGTGTCCCCTTCTTCTGTTGCTGGCTGCCTGGCAGCAGAGCCCAACCCCACCTGGCTACAGCCTCCCTGCAGGCAGCTGCAGGCAGCAATGAGCTCTGCCCTGAGCCTCCTCTACTGCAGGCTGCACCTCCCCAGCTCCCTCAGCCTCTCCTCACAGGGCTGTGCTCCAGGCCCCTCCCCAGCCTTGCTGCCCTTCTCTCAACACCTTCCAGCACCTCAACAGCTCTCTGCAATGGAGGAGCCCAGAACTGGACACAGCACTGCAGGGGTGTCCTGAGCAGTGCTGAGCACAGGGGCAGAAGCAGCTCCCTTGTCCTGCTGCCCACACTGCTCCTGAGCCAGCCCAGGATGCCATTGAATTACAACCTGTGCTGCAGGTTGCAGCAGGTGATGCAGATGCAGATGCAGCAGCTCTGCATCTGACCTCTTGGCTTGTGGTGCTGTGGATTAAAGGCAAGTCTCTGCTGATCAGGAAGGGCAGTTACAGAGTTCTGCAGCTCTTGCATTTCACTTATGAGCCCCAAGAAGAATGGAACCTTTAGAGCAGCTGACAAGAAGCATTTAAAACAAAGGCTCTTGTGGTGTTTTTTAGCAGGTTACATAACATAAAGTCATTCTTTGGAGCTCATGACTGTGAGGTAGCCTTGAAATCACGAGAGCAACAAGGTGTAAAAATCATCTGTTTGGAAGAGACATAGAATGGGTTAGGTTGGAAGGGAGCTCAAAGCTCAGCCAGTTCCAACCCACCCCTGCCATAGGCAGGGACACCTCCCACTAGAACAGGTTGCTCAAGGCCTCATCTAACCTGGTCCTGAACACCTTCAGGGAGGTTGTGGAGCACAGAAGCACCCAATGTGATTGGGTGCTTCTGTGCTCCACAACCTCCCTGGGTGACTTGTGCCAGTGTCTCACCACCCTCAACCTCTGCCAGTCTCTCACCACCCTCAACCTCTGCCAGTCTCTCACCACCCTCACTGTAAAGAACTTCCTAACATCCAGTTTCAATCTCCTCTCTGCCACTTCAAACCCATTCCTCCTCCTCCTCCTCCTCCTCCTCCTCCTCATCCTCTCATTCCCAGACCTTGTCAATAGTCCCTCCCAGACTTCTTGGAGTCCCCTTCAGATCCTGCAAGGCCACTCCAAGGTCTCCTGGAAGCCTTCTCCCCTCCAGCCTGCACAGCCCCAACTCTCTCAGCCTGTGCTCACAGCAGAGCTGCTGCAGCCCTCTCAGCATCTTGGTGGCCTCCTCTGCACTGCCTCCAACACTTCCATGTCCTGCTTGTGCTGGGGGCTGCAGAACTGCCCCCAGGACTGCAGGTGGGGTCTGAGGAGAGCAGAGCCAAGGGGCAGAATCCCCTCCCTTGCCCTGTGCCCACACTGCTCTGGCTGCAGCCCAGCACACATGGCTGTGATGAATGAGGAAGCTCAGGGGCAGAAGTGTTAGGCACAAGTCCTGAGCTTTGGTAGGGATGCCAAGTCCTGGCCTTCAGGGACCTGCTCTAAACAACAAGGGCTGGAGCCTGGAAAGTCTCCACTTTACAGCAGTAAATTCTCACCCCACAGGCTGCCCAGGGAGGTGGTGGAGTCCCCATCCCTGGAGGTGTTCAGGAAGCCTGTGGCCATGGCACTTGGGGCCATGGCTTAGTGGCCACGGTGGTGCTGGGTTGGTTGTTGGACTCAGTGACCTTGGAGGTCTTTTCCACCCTAAACCATTCCATGACTCAGCACAGGCTACACCTTTTGTGTCCCAGGTCCAGCTGCTCCAAGTGCCCCAGGGCAGACTGTCCAAAGGGAAGCTCTCAGGATCTCTGTGCCCCATGGCACAGCTTTTCCTCCTCTCCATTTTGGCAGGAGACAGGACTCAGAGCTGGCCTTGCTCCTCCTCTCAGGGAAGCAGTGGATCTGCTGCTGCTCCCCTTGCAGGGGCTGCAGTGCTCCTGGCCCTGTAGCATCCTCTCACAGCAGAGTCTCTGAGTGCCCCAGGAGCAAGCAGGTCTTGCTTTGCTTGCTTAACTCTTCAGCTGCCTGCAGGGATTTTGCCATGGCACGAACAGGAGCAAAGGCTGAGCTGCAGGGACTGTAAATTCGCTGCTGAACTGCTCCCTGATGGAAGACAAAGGGAAAAACCAAGCCCGAGTGTGGAAGAATGCTGATGGAAATGCCTGAGCCTCCAACAGCAGCATCACCAGAATGAGCCATCCAGATAATCATCTTCACCAGCACACAGGTTTCCTTCAGCTCTCATCCTGCCCATAAACACTTGTGGCTGCTTGCTCAGGCTCTGGTAATTGCAAGGCAGCCTGAACCCAGAGCCCATCAATCTTTGCACAAATGCTGACTGCTGCTGAACAAGAGGAGCCTGAAGTGCTTCCCAACCCCTTCAGAGCTGAAGTGGCATTAAACTTTCTGGAACAAACTGTGCCAAAGGGTCGGTGGGCAAGCCAGATGCTGAAAAGATGAAGATGATTTGGCTGGGGCTGAGCCCAATCTTGCTCTTCTCTGCCAGAGAATCAGAGAGCTTTTGACCAGGATGGTGCAGCATCGTGTGTGTGTGAGGGGGCAAAACAAGAGCATGTTTGCAGTTTAGGTGTTTGTGGCAGTGCTGTTGTCCAGAAAAGGTTCTTTTGGCTGCCCCCAGGAGATGGCAGGATGCTAGGAGTGAGCATGGCTGTGCTTGGGGCTGAGCAGTAAGGGGGCTCTGCTGGAATTACAGAGGTGCCCAGGTGGGAATGTGTGAGCAGGACTCAGGGAGCAGATCACAGGATCAGAGGATCAGAGGATGTTAGGGGTTGGAAGGGACCCAAAGAAATCATCCAGTCCAGCCCCCCTGCCACAGCAGGACAATCCTATCTAGCACAGAGCACAGAGGAACACATCCAGACAGGCCTGGAAAGGCTCCACAGAAGGAGACTCCACAACCTCTCTGGGCAGCCTGTGCCAGGGCTCTGGGACCCTTACAGTCAAGAAGTTCCCCCTTGTGTTGAGGCAGAGCCTCCTGTGCTGCAGTTTCCATCCATTGCTCCTTGTCCTGTCCCAGGGAGCAGTGAGCAGAGCCTGTCCCCCCCTCCTGGTAGCCCTCAGATACTTATAGACATTTATCAGATCCCCTCTCAGTCTTCTCCAGACTCAGCAGCCCCAGGACCCTCAGCCTCTCCTCATCAGCCATGCCCTCCTGTCCCCTCATCATCCTCCTTGCCCTCCACTGGACCCTCTCCAGCAGATCCCTGTCCCTCTTCAAGTGGGGAGCCCAAAACTGAAGGCAGTACCAAAGATGAGGTCTCCCCAGGGCAGAGTAGAGGGGCAGGAGAACCTCCCTTGATCTGCTGGACACACTCCTAATGCACCCCAGGATCCCATTGGCCTTCTTGGCCACAAGGGCACATTGCTGTGCCATGGGGAACTTGTTAGCCACCAGCACCCCCAGGTCCCTCTCCTTGGGGCTGCTCTCCAGCAGATCACCTCCCAGCCTGTACTGGGAGAGGAATAACATTCTCCACCAGTAGAGGCTGGGAGGTGATCTGCTGGAGGGCAGCCCTTTGGAGAGGGACCTGGGGGTGCTGGTGGCTAACAACTTACCCAGGATCCTCATCCATAGGTTCAGCACCAGATTTAGCAGGGTTAGATGCTGCTTGGACTCAAAGCTCTTAAAGACCCTTTCCCCCCAAAACACCTCTGTCATTCTGAGGAGCTGGTGAGCATTGCCTGCCCTGTCCCAGGCAGTCAGCACTCAGCTTTGGCTCCTCAGCTGCAGCAGATCCTCTGGCAGGCTGAGCAGTGAGCTGCCGGCTGGTTACGGAACCATTCCTCACTTCATCACACCTCCAACCTCTCCTTTTTGTTCTTTTAATTTCTTCTGCACAGGCTTATTTATAGAGGAACTTGCTGCACTTGGCTTCACACTCAGCAACACAGCCTAAAATACCACCCTTGGAATGAACTCCTCCTTTTTCATCCCCTCCCTTCCCCATCAGAACAACTCAAATGCCACCGCACAGCATCTCCCCAGCACTGCTGCTCCCCAGCCTCTGCTTTTTTGTGTGTGTGACAAATGCATGCAGTGGATGTGCAGTGGCTTGGCTGGGCTAATTCCAGTTAATGGTGTTGAAAAATACTTTGTGGCTCTCATTTAGACTGCGCCTTCAAGTCTGAGAGTCATTCCTCTGGATGAACTGCTGCAGACGTGAGGAGGATCTGAAGTGGTTCAGTCCTCTGGAAAGAGCTTTGCAGGGAATCTTCAGGCAGGTGAGCACAGTTGTGGGCTCCTGAATCCAAGACAGATGTTGAGGTGCTGAAGCCACAGCCTGAGTGCTGTGTCCAGTTCTGGGCTCCTGAATTGCAGACAGCTGTTGAGGTGCTGGAAGGTGTTGAGAGAAGGGCAGCAAGGCTGGGGAGGGGCCTGGAGCATAGCCCTGTGAGGAGAGGCTGAGGGAGCTGGGGAGGTGCAGCCTGCAGTAGAGGAGGCTCAGGGCAGAGCTGATTGCTGCCTGCAGCTGCCTGCAGGGAGGCTGTAGCCAGGTGGGGTTGGGCTCTGCTGCCAGGCAAGCAGCAACAGAACAAGGGGACAGAGGCTGAAGCTGTGCCAGGGCAGGTCTAGGCTGGATGCTAGGAGGAAGTTGTTGTCAGAGAGAGTGATTGGCACTGGAATGGGCTGCCCAGGGAGGTGGTGGAGTGGCTGTGGCTGGAGGTGTTGAAGCCAAGCCTGGCTGGGGCACTTAGTGCCATGGTGTGGTTGGATGGGCAGGGCTGGGTGCTAGGTTGTGCTGGCTGAGCTTGGAGCTGTCTTCCAACTTGCCTGATTCTATGACTGTGATCTTTAAGGCACTGATTCTGATCCTAACTCAACACATTAGGACATTTTCTTGTTTCACTTCAGAGCTCCTCCTCACCCCAGGAGAATCTGCTCCCCAAGGACAGCTACAGAACAGCAGGTGCCTGGAAACTGCAGCCTGAGGATCACAGAATCCTTTTGGATGGAAATGCTCTCAAAGCTCATCCAGCTGAACCATTCCCCAACTCTGCCAAGGCTGGGGATGGGATGAGCTTGGAGGTCTCTTCTGACCTGGTTGATGCTATGATTCTGTAGAGGCTCCCTCAGGCAGGCTGCAGACTCCCTGGTAACAAGTGATAGGACAAGAGAATCATAGAACCATAGAATCAACCAGGTTGGAAGAGATGAGGAATGACCTCAGGTTGCCCCCAGGCAGGTTTAGGTTGGACATTAGAATAAACTTCTTCACTGAAAGGGTTTTCAAAGCCTGGCACAGGCTGCCCAAGGAGGTGGTCGAATGCCCATCCCTGGTGGGACTTCAAAGCCACAGAGATGTGATGCTGAGGGATGTGGTTTAGCCTCAGACTTGGCAGAGGTTGGTTGGAGTCTGTGCTCTTGAAGGGTTTTCCTAACTGAATCCATTCTCTGACTCTCCTCTGTGTAAAATCAGGACACTTTCCCCCCCATTGCTTTTCTTGCTGTGGCTGCAGCACAAACCATGTCCTTAGAGGCAGCCAAGTGCCCCACGTAGCAGCAGCAGGAGTCTGGGATGCTGGAAGGCATCCAGAGGGTCTCCAGATGGGGACTGTTGGTTGTCCACCACCTTTGACATCACCTCAGCTCCTGCAGCCTGTTCTGTGTCTCTGTTTGTGTCTAACCATAGGCTAAAACTGGGCTCTTGCTCAGGCTGCAGGTTGCTTCTGGGAGCTGTCCAAGTCATCCTGTAGCCTCATCTGAGGAAATTCTCTTTGTTGCCTCCTGACATGGATCTTCCTCTCCCCAGTTCTACACAAGACAATTTATTCTTTATCATCTTCCACCCTCCCATTGTGGAGCTGTCCCCCAGCCACTGGCTTTGCAGGCTCAGGAGCACCTCCATCCATCACTCCTTTGTCTCAGGGTTTCATCACTGCACACCCTGCCTGCCTAACTGTCCCTGTCCTCCCTTTCCATCCTTCACCCTTGATTGCTGGGATTGACCTTGATTAGCAGCATGCATTTGAGGAACAGGATGACAGCCAAGCAAGTGACAGCAAGGACAGCAGCACTGCAAGCTTGGCTGGGCTCTGTCTGAGGGTCACTGGGTGAGATCAGCAGGGCAGGGCATGCCATGGCTTGATCTGCAGAGAGGCAGAGGATGCTTCTATTGACAGCTATGACAGATGCAGTGTTTCCTGGAATCAATGGGAAATGCAATCAGCAGGGACTGGAGGATGTGCCCTGTGCATCCTCTGCTGGTGCTGTGTGGCCAGGAAGTTCTGATGAGTGCCTGACTGGAATCCAAGCCTCTGGCATTCAGCTGCCTCTGCCCCTGACCTTGAGGCAGTAATTAGATGTCTTCAGATATCCATTTCCCCACTTGTGGGTGAGGATGATGATCTTCATCCTCACCATGGAGTGCTCTAGGCCTTCCATGCAGGCTCTGCTGACAGTGATGTGTTCTGCTCCTGCCCTGGAGCCTGAGGAAGGTGTTGGTGGCCAGCTGGCTGAACACGAGCCAGCAGTGTGCCCAGGTGGCCAAGAAGGCCAACAGCATCCTGGCCTGGATCAGAGCTGGTGTGAGCAGCAGGAGCAGGGAGCTGCTCATGCCCCTGTGCTCAGCACTCCTGAGACCACACCTTGAGTACTGTGCCCAGTTTTGGTCACCACAGCACAGGAGGGACATTGAGGTGCTGGAGCAGGGGCAGAGAAGGGCAGAGAGGCTGGGGAGAGCTCTGGCAAACATGGCCTGTGAGGAGGGGCTGAGGGAGCTGGGGGTGGTTAGTGTGCAGAAGAGGAGGCTGAGAGGGGACCTTAGTGCCCTCTACAACTACCTAAAAGGAGGTTGCAGTGAGGCTGGAGCTGGTCTCTTCTCCCCAGTTACTAATGACAGGACAAGAGGAAATGGCCTCAAGCTGCACCAGGGCAGGTTTAGGTTGGCTGCTGGGAGGAAGCTCTTTCCTGAGCAGGTGCTCAGGCACTGGCAGAGGCTGCCCAGGGAGGTGCTGGAGTCACCATCCCTGGAGGTGTTTAAAGGAGAGTGGCTGTGGTGCTTGAGGCTGTGGTGTGGTGATGAAGGCTGCTGGGATGCAGGTTGGACTGGCTGACCCTGGTGGTCCTTTGCAACCACAGTGATTCCTGGTGCTGAGATGCTGTGCTGAGGGGTTTGGGTTAGCCAAGGACTTGTCAGTGTGGAACTCATGATTGGACTGGGGGATCCTGAAGGTCTTTTCCAACCTAAGCAATTCTGTGAGCCTGTGACCTGTGACCCTGTGAAGTGCCCACCCAGCTCAGCGAGGGCAGCGTGGGGGCACTCTGCAGCAGGCAGAGCACAGCAGAGCAGCAGCTGAACTTCAAGAAGGGACACATTTGGTGCCCTCCACGCCAGGTGCCAACAGCTGCCTGTGGTCACTTAGCAAGGACACGCCAGGGACCCGGGGAGGGGGGGAAGGGAAGCAGCCAGAGCCGAGGACAGGAGAGGATCTAATTGTGGCGCAGAGGGAAAAGAGCAGGCAATTAGAGGTGGATTCTCAAATTAAAGCCCAGCAGGGGCTGTGAAATCCTCTTCCTGCTCGAAAGCAATCTCAGATGCCAGTGGGCTACAGCAAGTGCTCCTTTTGCTGGGTTTTTTCCTCTCTCTCTCTCTCTCTTTCCCCTTTCCTAAGCCCTGCTGCTTGGTAACGGCAGTATTTTTGGGACTGATTCTTTTGCTAATTGCTCACCAGAAATAGCACCTAAGTTTGGCAGAGCTTTCAGGAGAAGAAGAATGAAGGCCTTTTTTTTTTTTTTTTGGGGGGGGGGGGGAGGCTGGAATTCAGATATGCATAAAACTTGCATAAAAACCTGGTTTGTTCCTCTCCCTGAGAATTCTTGGCTCGGGCATATGTGGAAGGATTATGACTCTGACAAGCAGGAGAAGGTCCAGGGAAGCTGGACTGCTTCAGAGAGGTTAGAGTCCCAGATTGTGTCTCTTCAGCCTGGTGCCAGAGCTCTGCAGGAGCTCACAGCCCTGCTCCAGCATCTCCTACCTGTGCTGCGAGCTCGCTCGCAGAGCTGCTTTGCTCCCCTGCTGGGGAACACGATGCTGCCAGGTAGAGTGATAAGGAATGCAATGAGGGGAGCAGAAGTGGCTGAAGGCTTTGGGAATCTTTCCTTCAAATCTGCTGTGTGGCAGAACTTGTGAGAAATGGGACTGAAGTCAGAGACTCAGAGACTCAGAGAATCAGAGACTCATAGAATCAAAGAAGCAGAGACTCAGAGTCTCAGAGAAGCAGAGAATCACAGAACCAAGCAGGCTGGAAGAGAGCTCCAAGCTCAGCCAGCCCAACCTAGCACCCAACCCTGCCCAACCAACCAGACCATGGCACTAAGTGCCCCAGCCAGGCTTGGCTGCAACACCTCCAGCCACAGCCACTCCACCACCTCCCTGGGCAGCCCATGCCAATGCCAATCACTCTCTCTGACAACAACTTCCTCCTCACATCCAGCCTAGACCTGCCCTGGCACAGCTTCAGGCTGTGTCCCCTTCTTCTGTTGCTGGCTGCCTGGCAGCAGAGCCCAACCCCACCTGGCTACAGCCTCCCTGCAGGCAGCTGCAGGCAGCAATGAGCTCTGCCCTGAGCCTCCTCTGCTGCAGGCTGCACCCCCCCCAGCTCCCTCAGATCTTTGATCACATTGGGTGCTTCTGTGCTCCACAACCTCCCTGGGCAGCCTGTGCCAGTCTCTCACCACCCTCACTGCAAACAACCCTTTCCTAACATCCAGTTTCAGTCTCTCCTCTGCCACTTCAAACCCATTCCTCCTCTTCCTGTCATTACCAGTCCTTGTCAACAGTCCCTCCCCAGCCTTCCTGCAGCCCCCTTCAGATCCTGCAAGGCCACTCCAAGGTCTTCTCAAAGCCTTCTCCTCTCCAGGCTGCACAGCCCCAACTCTCTCAGCCTGTGCTCAGAGCAGAACTGCTGCAGCCCTCTCAGCGTCTTGGTGGCCTCCTCTGCACTGGCTCCAACACTTCCATGTCCTGCTTGTGCTGGGGGCTGCAGAACTGCCCCCAGGACTGCAGGTGGGGTCTGAGGAGAGCAGAGTAATCCTCCCATGCCATGTGGGTGCAGAGTTGGTTCTGAAGCTGGACACAGCAGCCCCTATTTGCAAACCAGTAGCAAGGATGTGATTTAAAGAGAGGGGCTGGGGAGGCTCCTGTCTGAGCCCATCACTCAGTGAGGAATGCTGTAATCATTTTGCACTGGAAGCTGCTAGAACCCAGAGCCACTTTGATATTTTTTTTCCCTGACTCACATATTTTTTATGGCAACAGCACAAAAAAAAAGGCAACCAGATAATATACATGGAGGGGAGGCTGGAAAGGAACCAGCCCTGAGCTGCAGCATCTGAAGATGTACATTTAAAGTAAAATTGAGGAAGAAAAGGTCTAAATGGAGTTATTTTTGTCTAGCATTGCAGGCAAGAGGGAATCAAAGGACCCCAGAACTTTCTTGCTCAGGGGTCTCCTAATTAATCTCATGGCAGGCAACAGAGCCAATTTCTGCAGCCTTTTCTTCTTCATGTTAGGGGTTTTTTTTTTGTCCCCTCCCTGCTCCTTAAAGCATTTAGTTGTTTGTTTTATTTCATCTCTGGATGGCTTATTGCAAGGAAATTGGGATTACAGTGAGTGTGTCTCAGCTTTACTTACCTGCTGGCAGCTGTTACAATGCTGCTAATCCACCCCCACAGATGCTGCATTATTCCAGTGTTGATTTCTCTCATTCATCTCTGGTTGTTAGCAGCTTTGCATCTCCAGCCAGAGAATGAGAACTCTTGGAAGTACATCCTGCACACCAGGAAGGGAGGCCCTGCTTGGAAAGATTTGGAATTGCAGCCAGGAAATGTTTGGATTTTATTTTATTTATTTATTTCCCTAGATGAGAAATCATCACAGAAGCATCAAGAGAACCAAGCAGGCTGGAAGAGAGCTCCAAGCTCAGCCAGCCCAACCTAGCACCCAGCCCTGCCCAACCAACCACACCATGACACTAAGTGCCCCAGCCAGGCTTGGCTGCAACACCTCCAGCCACAGCCACTCCACCACCTCCCTGGGCAGCCCATTCCAATGCCAATCACTCTCTCTGCCAACAACTTCCTCCTAACATCCAGCCTCAACCTGCCCTGCCACAGCTTCAGCCTTGGTCCCCTTGTTCTGTCCATGAGTGCCTGACAGAAGAGTCCAACCCCACCTGGCTACATCCTCCCTTCAGGTAGTTGTAGATAGTGAGGTCTGCTTCATGCTAGAGGCTTCATGCTAGAGCAGATCCTCTTTGTCTTTCCATGCTGGTCCAAACCAGCCCAGCCTGGGCAGTGCCCAGCCCCAGCCAGCAGTGCACAGGAGCTGCCCAGGCTGGAGTTAGAATCATAAGAATAGAATCATAGAATCAAGCAGGTTGGAAGAGAGCTCCAAGCTCAGCCAGCCCAACCTAGCACCCAGCCCTGCCCAACCAACCAGACCATGGCACTAAGTGCCCCAGCCAGGCTTGGCTGCAACACCTCCAGCCACAGCCACTCCACCACCTCCCTGGGCAGCCCATTCCAATGCCAAACACTCTCTCTGACAACAACTTCCTGGCTGCATGGTGCAGGGAGGGTGATGGAAGAGACCTCTGAGGGCATTTGGTCCAGCCAAGCCCTGGCTGCATGGTGCAGGGAAGGTGATGGAAGAGACCTCTGAGGGCACTGGGTCCAGCCAAGCCCTGGCTGCGCGATGCAGGGAGGGTGATGGAAGAGACCTCTGAGGGCACTGGGTCCAGCCAAGCCCTGGCTGCATGGTGCAGGGAGGGTGATGGAAGAGACTTCTGAGGGCACTGGGTCCAGCCAAGCCCTGGCTGCATGGTGCAGGGAGGGTGATGGAAGAGACCTCTGAGGGCACTGGGTCCAGCCAAGCCCTGGCTGCATGGTGCAGGGAGGGTGATGGAAGAGACTTCTGAGGGCACTGGGTCCAGCCAAGCCCTGGCTGCATGGTGCAGGGAGGGTGATGGAAGAGACTTCTGAGGGCACTGGGTCCAGCCAAGCCCTGGCTGCATGGTGCAGGGAGGGTGATGGAAGAGACCTCTGAGGGCATTGGGTCCAGCCAAGCCCTGGCTGCATGGTGCAGGGAGGGTGATGGAAGAGACCTCTGAGGGCATTGGGTCCAGCCAAGCCCTGGCTGCATGGTGCAGGGAGGGTGATGTAGACACCATGGAGGTGTGGTGCTGAGGGAGCCCAGTTTAGAGCTGGGCTAAGGGTTGGACTCCATGATCTTAGAGGTCTCTTCTGCTTCAAATGCCTCAGTGAATCTCTCAGCCCCGTGGGCTGTGGAGCAGGCAGGGACCATGGCCACAAGGCAGGAAACCCTCCCGGGTGTCCGGTGCAGGTTGCATCAGGGCAGATGCAACCTGCACCCTGCACCACCTGCATGTGGTGATAAGCAACCTACACCAGCTGGAGGGTGCAGGAGCCTGTTGTGTTTGGGTCTCCTTCCCAAAGCTGTGGCTGCACTGGGCAGGGCTGCCCACAGTGTATGTGTAGTTAACATTCCAGAGCGTTCCGTGCCAGCGTCGATGGGATGGCAGGGGGTAAATGTTGTATGTTCTGCTCAGCTGCTGCTGAGGGCTGTGCATAAGGGATGCAATTGTTGATGGTAAATTTGCCCCTTTTAATGAGGACACACTCTTAATGAGGCAGTGTTTTGGAGCAGGGCTCATTAGTCATTTGCTATTCCTGTCACAGCTCAGGGTTGAGCTGGCATGGCTGGGCTGGCATCAATGCACACTGTTGTGCCTCGGTGCTGGGACGCCTTGGGAGCCAGCGGGACACGGGGCAGGGAGGTGGACTGGCCAGGAGCAGGAGATGGAAACTCATTTCCTATTGCTGTGGGGATCTCTGCCCAGCAAATTAATCTCTGACTGCAGTGCAGGGAGTCAGAGAAGCCTTCGCTTCCTCCCGGGCAGCTGTGGTTGCAGCTTTCAGGGAGGGCTTTGCTCTAGGCTGGAGGAGCTGCTGCAGTCTGGTCAGCCTGGTGTAGGGTAGGGTGTCCCTGCCTCCTGGGTTCCAGTTTGTGCCCCTTGCTCCCTGGATTATCAGTGGCCACCAGTGAAAAGATTCTGGCCCCATCCTCATGACCTCCACCTTCAGATTGGGTTGCCCAGGGAGGTGGTTGAGGCCCCATGGCTGGAGGTGTTTGAGGCCAGGCTGGCTGAGGCTGTGTGCAGCCTGCTCTAGGGTAGGGTGTCCCTGGGCATGGCAGGGGGTTGGCACTGCCTGCTCCTTGTGGTCCCTTCCAACCCTGCCTGATTCTCTGATTCCATGGCTCTATGGGTCCCTGGATTGGTACCCCAGAGACTGACTTGAGAGCAGGTGGGGAAGGTCTGCCTGGGGGAGCCACATGGGTTTGAATCTCTGCTGCTACAGCAGTTGGGAGTTGCAAGTGCCAGCCTGGGTGCAAAGCAGCAGCCTGAGCACCTCCCCACAGGATGGTCCTGCTGCCACCATTGCAGTTGTGTTGTGAGGATCAGCACAGTGAAGCCTGTGACGTAGGTGGTTGCCATGGCAACAGAGGCTATATAAATAAATTAGAAAGGTCCATTGGAGATGGAAAATGTGGGAGAAGGGAGGCTGCTGCTGCTGCTGCTGGTGCTGCTGGTGCTGCTGGAGAGCACTGGGCTGTGCAGCAGCTCCCAGCTCCCTGCTCGGGCAGGCACTGCTCTGCTGCTCCACCTTGGCTCTTGCTGTGCTGGCACTCAGCGACCAGCAGCCTGCTCTGGTAGAAGCTGTGCAGACAGAGGTCAAGGAGGTGGCCCTGGCCTGGGCAGCTCTCAGGGGGGTGTGTCTGTGTCTGGCTTACAGGTGTAGGTGTGTGAATGTCCTCTGCTCAGCACTATATCATCCAGTTCATTCTCACTGGCACACTGCATCATCCAGTTCATTCTCATTGGTACACTGCATCATCCAGTTCCATTCTTATTGGTACACTGCATCATCCAGTTCCATTCTCACTGGCACACTGCATCATCCAGTTCCATTCTCACTGGCACACTGCATCATCCAGTTCCATTCTCATTGGTACACTGCATCATCCAGTTCCATTCTCACTGGCACACTGCATCATCCAGTTCCACTATCACTGGTACACTGCATCATCCAGTTCCACTATCACTGATGTACTGCATATCCAGTTCCAACCCCCTGCCACAGGCAGGGACACCTCCCACCAGCCCAGGCCAGCCTGACCTTGAACACCTTCAGGGAGGAGGCATCCACAACCTCCCTGGGCAACCTGTGCCAGTGTCTCCCCACCCTCACTCTCCAGAATTTCTCTGTGATCTCCACTCTGGATCTCCCCTCCTCAAGCTTCAATCCATTCTCTCTCATCCTGTCACTCCCAGCCCTCATCCAGAGTCCCTCCTCAGCTCTCCTGTAGCCCCTTCAGGCACTGGAAGGCTGCTCTGAGGTCTCCCTGGAGCCTTCTCTCCCCCAGCCCCAATTCCCACAGCTTTTTCTTTCCATGTGGTGACTTCACTGGACCAGGCTGTGACCTCCCTGGGACTTTCTAGGTTTTGAAACTCAGCTCTGCATTTCTCCTGGGATCTATCAGGGCAGAGGAAGCATTCCAGAAACCAAAACCCAGTGCCCTCTGGGTTTTTGCCTGCTGCCACGGTGGAGTGTGCCAGGCCAGCAGCTGCCCCTGAAGAGGAAAGCACCACAGAACCTTCCCTGTGCCCCCTGCAGCGTTCATCACTCGCACAGGAGCTTCATCACCTTCACAGCCCTTTGTTAATTTGCCTCCTTTTAAAGTGCAGATTCCACTTCTGTGGTTGCTTTAAAAGCTACCTTGATGGGAGCTGATAATGAAAACTCTTTTTCATCTTGAAAGTGCTCTAGTGCCAGATCCTCTGCCTCGGTGCCCTGCTGCAAGCAGCGCTCTGCTCGCTGCTGCTGCTGCTGCTGCTGCTGCTGCAGGATGGAACCTCCACAGCCATGAAATAGGTTTCTATTAAGATATCTGCCTTGTATAGATTGGGGAAATGAGAATGCTCAGCCAGCAAAGAGCTGATTTGAGATGCAAAATTAGAAGCTATTTTCTGCTTCACAGTTTGGGATTGTATCACTCCAGCTGACGTTGGCCCACGCGGGGCTGGCTGGGCACTGCCATGTGCACCCCTCCAGCAGGAGAGCTTTGCTCTGCCTCCACTCGAGGTGTTGCTCTGGGCAGCCATGGTCCTCTTGGCTTACTTCTTGTCTGTCTCATAGGAGCTGTCTTGGAAGCTGTCTTGGCATTTTGAGTGGAGGAGTGTCTGCTCTTGGTGGGGGGCACCAAAGCCCACGGAGCTGCCAGCCTGAGAGCAGGGCAGGTGAAGCTTTCCTTAGGGCACCTGAAGCTTTCCCCAGGGCAGCTGAAGCTTTCCTTAGGGCAGCTGAAGCTTTCCCCAGGGCAGGTGAAGCTTTCCTTAGGGCAGCTGAAGCTTTCCTTAGGGCAGCTGAAGCTTCCTCCAGGGCAGGTGAAGCTTTCCCCAGGGCAGGTGAAGCTTTCCTTAGGGCACCTGAAGCTTTCCCCAGGGCAGGTGAAGCTTTCCTTAGGGCAGGTGAAGCTTTCCTTAGGGCAGGTGAAGCTTTCCTTAGGGCAGCTGAAGCTTTCCTTAGGGCAGCTGAAACTTTCCCCAGGGCAGGTGAAGCTTTCCCCAGGGCAGGTGAAGCTTTCCCCAGGCCAGCTCAGGTTTTGTCCAGGGCAGCTAAAGCTCTGTGTGAGCTGCTGCCCCTCTCTTTCTCTTCCCACAAGTGTTACAGTCATAGAATCACAGAATCCAGCAGGTTGGAAGAGAGCTCCAAGCTCAGCCAGCCCAACCTAGCACCCAGCCCTGCCCAACCAACCAGACCATGGCACTCAGTGCCCCAGCCAGGCTTGGCTGCAACACCTCCAGCCACAGCCACTCCACCACCTCCCTGGGCAGCCCATTCCAGTGCCAATCACTCTCTCTGACAACAACTTCCTCCTAGCATCCAGCCTCAACCTGCCCTGGCACAGCTTGAGGTTGTGTCCCCTTCTTCTGTCCCTGGCTGCCTGGCAGCAGAGCCCAACCCCACCTGGCTACAGCCTCCCTGCAGGCAGCTGGAGGCAGCAATGAGCTCTGCCCTGAGCCTCCTCTGCTGCAGGCTGCACCCCCCCAGCTCCCTCAGCCTCTCCTCCCAGGGCTGTGCTCCAGGCCCCTCCCCAGCCTTGCTGCCCTTCCCTGGGCACTTTCCAGCACCTCAACATCTCTCTGCAATGGAGGAGCCCAGAACTGGACACAGCACTGCAGGGGTGGCCTGAGCAGTGCTGAGCACAGGGGCAGAAGCAGCTCCCTTGTCCTGCTGCCCACACTGCTCCTGAGCCAGCCCAGGATGCCATTGGCTCTGCTGCCCACCTGGGCACTGCTGCCTCCTCTGCAGCTCCTCTCTCCCAGCACCCCCAGCTCCCTCTCTGCCTGGCTGCTCTCAGCCACTCTGGCCCCAGCCTGTGGTGCTGCTTGGGGTTGTTGTGGCCAAAGTGCAGAACCTGATACTCTGCTGGACAGGAGCCTCCCCAGAGGTGTGCTGTGCCAGGTGGTGCCCACTGGTAAGCACAGAGTTGGAAGGAGCAGTGGGGTCTTGGGGCCCCATCCTCCATGGTCACAGATGAGCATACAGCAGAGTGATTCCCAGGACCATCTGCTCCTTCCCTTGGAGCCTAGATCAGAGCTTTGGATCTTATTAAAGCAGTTGATTGTTTTGTCAAGATTACAAGTTTGATGAATGCATTAACGTCAGGGATGGCTGTGGCAGGTAACAGGAGTAGGAGCTCAGGCTGCACTGTCATCCTGGGCAGCAGCAGCTGTTTGAGGCAATCCTTTAGGGGGCTACAAAAAAGCTGGGGAAGGACTTTTTAGGCTCTCAAGGAGTGCCAGGACTGGGGGGGGATGGAGCAAAGCTGGAGATGGGGAGAGTGAGGCTGGAGGTGAGGAGGAAGTTGTTGAGCAGGAGAGTGGTGAGAGGCTGGAATGGGTTGCCCAGGGAGGTGGTTGAGGCCCCATGGCTGGAGGTGTTTGAGGCCAGGCTGGCTGAGGCTGTGTGCAGCCTGCTCTAGGGTAGGGTGTCCCTGGGCATGGCAGGGGGGCTGGAACTGACTGCTCCTTGTGGTCCCTTCCAACCCTGCCTGATTCTGTGATTCTATGATCTCCACACTGCAGAGCTCCCCAGCAGTCTCTGGCACTTCACTGGGCAAAGCCTGTCCCTGGCACCTGAGCCCTTCTCGGCACAATGAACATCTCACCCAGGGCAGGGGAGGGAAGCAAGGGAAGGTTTCCTGCTCACTGTCACAACTGATTAATCTAATTCTTATTTGTCTTGCTCTTTTGGTAAGTAGAGGCAAATGCTGAAGACCTCCTGACATTTACATCAGGAATTTGGTTAGAGTCAGAATTATAACTTCTTTCTGCAAGGCCTCCCAGGAAAAAAGGTCCTGGCAGGTGACTGCAGCCTCATGCCTGAAGCTCAGACAATGCCAGCAACACATTTCCACACAGCCTGTGCCCAGGAGCTGCCCAGAGGAGCTCTGTGGCATCGCTGCCACAGACAGATGGACCCTGGAGGGGCTGCACTGAGCTGGTCTGGGGCCCTCAGCACTCTGAAAAGCTGGAGATAGAAACCAAGATCTGCCCCTGCCAGGCTCTCACCACTCTCCTGCTCAACAACTTCCTCCTCACCTCCAGCCTCACTCTCCCCACCTCCAGCTTTGCTCCATCCCCCCCCACTCCTGCCACTCCCTCACAGCCTCAAAAGTCCCTCCCCAGCGTTTTTTGTAGCCCCCTTCAGATCCTGGCAGGCCACAAGAAGGTCACCTGGGAGCCTCCTCTGCTCCAGCCTGCACAGCCCCAACTCTTTCAGTCTGTGCTCACAGCAGAGCTGCTGCAGCCTCTCAGCATCCTCCTGGCCCTGCTCTGGACACTCTCCAGCATCTCCACAGCCCTCTTGTCACAGGGGCTCCAGAGCTGCCCCCAGGACTGCAGGTGGGGTCTGAGGAGAGCAGAGCCAAGGAGCAGAATCCCCTCCCTTGCCCTGTGCCCACACTGCTCTTGCTGCAGCCCAGCACAGGGTTGTGTCTGGGCTGCACTCACACTGCAGGCTCCTGTGGAGCTTTTCACCAGCCCAGACCCCCAGGTCCTGTTTCTCAGGGCTGCCTGTTTCTTGCTCTATCTCTTGCTAGTTGGGAGAAGAGGCCAGCTCCCACCTCCAGCCTCTTTTCAGGCAGCTGCAGGGAGCAGTGAGGTCTCCCTCATCCTCCTTTCCTGCAGGCTGCACACCCCCAGCTCCCTCAGCTGCTCCTCCCCAGCCCTGTTCTCCAGACCCTTCCCCAGCTTTGTTACCCTTCTCTGGACCCACCCCAGCCCCTCAGTGGGGTGAACTTTGGGGTGAGAAGCACCCTTGGGGTGAGATTGCACCCAAAGGTGCTGCCTGCCTGTCCCACTCACGCTGGCTCAACCAGCAGAGAGATCTTTGCTGATCCCTACTGATCCTGAGGGAGCCTTCAGTGACTTCTCACATTGCTTAGAAGCCAAAACTCTGATCTGAGCTTGCAAACAAGCCTTGGCTCTCCTCCTCCTGCAGACCAAACTCCAGCTCAGCTAATGAGGGACAAGGGCATCTCTCCCAGCTGTAAAACACAAAACAGGGAGCAGGGATTGCAGTCCCTGGCTCCTGATTCAGGGAGACGTTGCTGATTCTGCTTGCTTGGAGCCTCAGCAGACATCCTCATAAGTATTCAAGTGCACACAGCCTGGCAGAGGTTGGAGTAGTCTTGGTGGGCAACTTTGATCAGCTTCAAACAGTAAATTTTTCTCCATGCTTCAATTGATGTGAGAAGCCACAGCAGGCTCCTGGCATTCTTCTTTTGATTTAAAGAGACGAGCTGCAGAGCTCAAGGAAGGGCTGGGCAAGGTGCAGAGGAATGGATAGGTGCTCTGGGACTCCAGAGGGCAGCCCTGGCCAGCTCCTGGGCATTGCTGTCTTGCAGCAACCATGCTCAGAGTGCTTCTGAATCTTCCCTAGGGCAATGCCTGGGTGAAGTGCGAGGTCCTGCAGCTGGGTCGAGGCAATGCCAAGCACCAATCCAGGCTGGGCAGTGCCAGGATGGAGAGCAGCCCTGAGGAGAGGGACTTCGGGGTGCTGCTGGAGGAGAAGCTCAGCAGGAGCCAGCAGTGTGCACTTGCAGCCCAGAGAGCCAAGCAGAGCCTGGGCTGCAGCAGCAGCAGTGTGGCCATCAGGGCCAGGGAGGGGATTCTGCCCCTCTGCTCTGCTCTGCTCTGCTGAGAGCCCACCTGGAGTCCTGCATCCAGCTCTGGAGCCCCCTGCAGAGGGACCTGGCCAGGCTGCATGGGTGGGCAGAGGCCAAGGGAATGAGACTGAACATGGCCAAGGGCAGGGTTCTACACTTTGGCCACAACAACCCCAAGCAACACTACAGGCTGGGGCCAGAGTGGCTGAGAGCAGGCAGGCAGAGAGGGAGCTGGGGGTGCTGGGAGAGAGGAGCTGCAGAGGAGGCAGCAGTGCCCAGGTGGGCAGCAGAGCCAATGGCATCCTGGGCTGGCTCAGGAGCAGTGTGGGCAGCAGGACAAGGGAGCTGCTTCTGCCCCTGTGCTCAGCACTGCTCAGGCCACCCCTGGAGTGCTGTGTCCAGTTCTGGGCTCCTGAATTCAGGAGAGATGTTGAGGTGCTGGAAGGTGTTGAGAGAAGGGCATCAAGGCTGGGGAGGGGCCTGGAGCACAGCCCTGTGAGGAGAGGCTGAGGGAGCTGGGGGGGTGCAGCCTGCAGCAGAGGAGGCTCAGGGCAGAGCTGATTGCTGCCTGCAGCTGCCTGCAGGGAGGCTGTAGCCAGGTGGGGTTGGGCTCTGCTGCCAGGCAAAGAGCAATAGAACAAGGGGACAGAGGCTGAAGCTGTGCCAGGGGAGGTCTAGGCTGGATGTTAGGAGGAAGTTGTTGTCAGAGAGAGTGATTGGCATTGGAATGGGCTGCCCAGGGAGGTGGTGGAGTGGCTGTGGCTGGAGGTGTTGCAGCCAAGCCTGGCTGGGGCACTTAGTGCCATGGTCTGGTTGGTTGGGCAGGGCTGGGTGCTAGGTTGGGCTGGCTGAGCTTGGAGCTCTCTTCCAACCTGCTTGATTCTATGATTCTCTCTTTCCATGATTCTAACTCCAGCCTGGGCAGCTGCTGTGCACTGCTGGCTGGGGCTGGGCAGTGCCCAGGCTGGGCTGGTTTGGAGCAGCATGGAAAGCCAGAGAGGATCTGCTCTTGCATGAAGCCTCTAAGCCTGGCATGGTTAAAACATCAGGTTTTGTGTAATTGAATCACACTCCCGAGGCTGAGCTGCCACCAAATCATCTCTCTGCAGCCTGTTGTGGGTTCCATCTGCTTTTGGAAGCCCTGGAGCCAGATTTGCTGTGTCACTGAACCATGGCCTCAGTGTCAGCCCCTTTGTGTGCCACTGCCACACCACAGATTGTCTCCCACAGGTCCTGTGAGGGTATTTATGCTGCCTCTGAGAGAGGAGAGATGATTTTAGCCAGGAGGGAGGGAGAAGGAGTTTGAGAGGCTCCAGAGTGATAGAGAAAATCCAGGATAGGAGTTAATGAGGCTGGAGAGCTTCAGCTGCAGCCATTACCAACATCTTCCAAGCTGCCTCTCTTTTGTTCACTCACACTGCTAATGGCTGCAGCCTTGGGAGAGGGCATTCAGAGGTGCTCAGCTCAGCACTTGCAGTAACCTCAGCAGAGATGCAACACTTAGGTCACTGCATTTTAACTTCCCTTCCCCCAAGTCCTTTCTCTGCCACTTTTTGCCACCTTCCAGTTTCCATGATCCCTTCCAGACTCCACTTGTCCCTCACTGCAATGAAAGCTGTAGGGCTCTGGGTTTCATCTGGTTGTGGTGCTCAGTCTGAGGGTGCTGAGGCACTGGCACAGGTTGTCCAGGGAGGTCGTGGAGCACAGAACCACAGAATGTGATCTGTGGTCTTTGGTCACATTGGGTGATTCTCTGCTCCATGACCTCCCTGGGGGTGTTCAAAGCCAGGCTGGATGAACCCTTGAGCAACCTGGGCTGGGGGGAAGGATCCCTGCCCATGGCAGGGGGTAGGAGCTGGATCATCACTGAGGTCCCTTCCAACCCAACCCCATCCTGTTCAATCTCTTTATTGATGATGTGGAGCAGAGGATTGAGTCCAGCATCAGTCAGTTTGCAGATGACACCAAGCTAGGAGCAGCTGTGGAGCTGTTGGGGGGTAGGAGAGCCCTGCAGAGGGACTGGGCAGGCTGCATGGGTAGGCAGAGGCCAAGGGGATGAGATTGAACAAGGCCAAGGGCAGGGATCTACACTTTGGCCACAACAACCCCAAGCAGTGCTACAGGCTGGGGCCAGAGTGGCTGAGAGCAGCCAGGCAGAGAGGGAGCTGGGGGTGCTGGCAGAGAGGAGCTGCAGAGGAGGCAGCAGTGCCCAGGTGGGCAGCAGAGCCAATGGCATCCTGGGCTGGCTCAGGAGCAGTGTGGGCAGCAGGACAAGGGAGCTGCTTCTGCCCCTGTGCTCAGCACTGCTCAGGACACAGCTTGAGTGCTGTGGCCAGTTCTGGGCTTCTGAATTGCAGAGAGATGTTGAGGTGCTGGAAGGAGCCCAGAGCAGGGCAGCAAGGCTGGGGAGGGGCCTGGAGCACAGCCCTGTGAGGAGAGGCTGAGGGAGCTGGGGGGGTGCAGCCTGCAGCAGAGGAGGCTCAGGGCAGAGCTCATTGCTGCCTGCAGGGAGGCTGTAGCCAGGTGGGGTTGGGCTCTGCTGCCAGGCAGCCAAGGACAGAAAAAGAGGACACAGCCTGAAGCTGTGCCAGGGGAGGTCTAGGCTGGATGTTGTTAGGAAGTTGCTGGCAGAGAGAGTGATTGGCATTGGAATGGGCTGCCCAGGGAGGTGGTGGAGTGGCTGTGGCTGGAGGTGTTGCAGCCAAGCCTGGCTGGGGCACTTAGTGCCATGGTGTGGTTGGTTGGGCAGGGCTGGGTGCTAGGTTGTGCTGGCTGAGCTTGGAGCTCTCTTCCAACCTGCTTGCTTCTCTGATTCTATGAAAGCCAGGCTGGATGTACCCTTGAACAGCCTTTGCTGGTGGGAAGTGTCCCTACCCATGGCAGGGGATTGAAGCTGAATCATCACTAAGGTCCCTTCCAGCTCAACCCCACCCTGTGATTCCATCAGTTTGCTGCTGCTGCTCTGTCTGTAGCAGGGACACCCTTTGCAAAGCAGTTTTGTATCCTCTTGGTGTGTTCCCAGGAGTTAAAACCCACAAACTGCAAGCACTGAGACAGCCTAAGGGATAAGAATAAAAGGAGGGGGGGGGGGAGGAAAAGTAGGGTGTTTGTACCCAGCTCTGCTTCTGAGGTGCCTGGAAAGGAAAGAAAAAACCCAAACCCTTCCCAAATGTACTCATCCAAACCCTTTTGGCTTACAAACTCCCTGGAGGGGGGGGGGGGGAGAAAAAAAAGCTCTGCCTTCCTCCAGATTTGCCCAGCAGCTCTGATGATCCACAGGCTTCTTGCTCTTCAGCTCTCACTGTGCTGTATAAATAAGAAATGAGAGTGATATTTGCTGCACTTTGCATTTGTTTCAATGAATGTTCCTTTCCTGCCTTGTATTACAAGAGCAAGTCAATGGCAATGTCTGCTGGAGGTGGCTGCTGTGCAGGGCTGCAGCTGACAGCTCCCTGCAGCAGCCAGCCACACAGCCTTGCTCCCCCCCACCACCACTGTAAATGACTAATGCCATTCCCTGCTAATTAGCCCTTAAAATGCAGATATTTTTCAGGATGCCTCATTGCTTTCTGCTCTTATTTCTCTTTGCTGCTTTCCTGTTGAGGTGGTGGCAGTGTGGGGATGTGTGAGAGGCTTCTGCAAGTCCCTGACAAGCCAAACGTGGCTAAAGTCAGAATCACACAACCTCTGTGTGGGGATGTCCCCAGCCCTGGAGGTGTTCAGGAGAGGTGTCCATGGCATTTGGGGCTGTGGTTCAATGGGTGTGGAGGTGTTGGATGAATGGCCAGAGAAAGGCAGAGACTTTCCAGGAGCCACTGGGACAAGAGGGCTGTGGAGATGCTGGAGAGTGTCCAGAGCAGGGCCAGGAGGATGCTCAGAGGCTGCAGCAGCTCTGCTGTGAGCACAGCCTGAAAGAGTTGGGGCTGTGCAGGCTGCAGCAGAGGAGGCTCCCAGGGGACCTTCTTGTGGCCTGCCAGCATCTGAAGGGGGCCTAAAAAAAACCTGAGGAGGGACTTTTGAGGCTGTGAGGGAGTGGCAGGAGTGGGGGGAATGGAGCAAAGGTGGAGGTGGGGAGAGTGAGGCTGGAGGTGAGGAGGAAGTTGTTGAGCAGGAGAGTGGTGAGAGCCTGGCAGGGGTTGCCCAGGGAGGTGGTTGAGGCCCCATGGCTGGAGGTGTTTGAGGCCAGGCTGGCTGAGGCTGTGTGCAGCCTGCTCTAGGGTAGGGTGTCCCTGGGCATGGCAGGGGGCTTGGCACTGGCTGCTCCTTGTGGTCCCTTCCAACCCTGCCTGATTCTGTGACTCTGAGTGTCCTGGGGACACAGCCAGCAGGAGGGAATGCCATAGTCACAGAATGGTTTGGCTTGGAAATGACCTCTAAGGTCACTGAGTCCAACCATCAACCCACCCCCACCACAGCCACCAAGCCATGTCCTGAAGTTCCCTCCTGGGCAGGTGCAGGAATTCCCCAAATGAGGAAATCTCTCTCACCCAATTCTGGTCCTTCCAAGCCATCTGCTCACCCTGGGTGTCCTGGTCCAGCCCTTTGCTCTTTGCTTCTGCTTATGTGTCCCTCACAGCCATGAGGCAAGCTAAGGGAGCTGAACCTTGTCCTCTGTGCCCTCTGTTTAGCAGGGTGCCTGAGCTCAGGAGGGGCTGAGCCTGATGTTCCCCCACCAAATGCAGGGCAGAAGGATCCTGTTCATTTGCAGTTCTGTTAGTGGAAGCCACAGTTAACAATTCAAATCTAGGGAGAAAGATAATTGCAGGAGCTGATTGCCAACCATCCTCCTGTGTTGACTCACAGGGCAAGCTGAGGGAGAGGGAGCAAGAGAAGCTAAAATTATAGCCCAAGTCTCTGAGGGATGTTAATGTAATAGTCCTGACATGATCCTGCTCACACTGCACCAAGCAGTGCTGATCAAAAGGGAAGCTCTGGTTGGGTTTGCAGCACTACTTCTTCTCTAGGGTAATCGTGGCTCAGCTCTCTGCTCTCTGATGAATCCTCCTCAGCCCTGCCTGCTTCTCTGACTCTGTTATCCAGGTGCTACAATGCCTATGTGCAGTGCTCTAGGGACACTGTGCAGTGAAGGGAACACAGAGTCAGCTAATCACAGAGTTGTCTGGGTTGGGAAAGACCTCTGAGATCATGGAGTCCACCTCTCAACCCAGCACCACCAACCTTCATGATGCCAGGCAGTCTCACCCTGAGCTTTGCTTCTTTGCCTCTCCCTTCAACCCAACCTTCATGATGCCAGGCAGTCTCACCCTGAGCTTTCCTGCTTTGCCTTTCCCTTCAACCCAGCACCACCAACCTCCATGATCCCAGGCAGTCTCATCCTGAGCTTTCCTGCCTTGCCTTTCCCTTCACCCAACCTTCATGATCCCAGGCAGTCTCATCCTGAGCTTTCCTGCCTTGCCTTTCCCTTCAACCCAGCACCACCAACCTTCATGATTCAAGGCAGTCTCATCCTGAGCTTTGCTTCTTTGCCTCTCCCTTCAACCCAATCTTTATGGTCTCAGGCAGTCTCATCCTGAGCTTTGCCTTTCCCTTTCCCTTCAACCCAACCTTCATGATCCCAGGCAATCTCATCCTGAGCTTTGCTGCTTTGCCTTTCCCTTCAACCCAACCTTCATGATTCAAGGCAATCTCACCCTGAGCTTTGCTGCTTTGCCTTTCCCTTCACCCAACCTTCATGATTCAAGGCAATCTCATCCTGAGCTTTGCTTCTTTGCCTCTCCCTTCAACCCAATCTTTATGGTCCCAGGCAGTCTCACCCTGAGCTTTGCTGCTTTGCCTTTCCCTTCACCCAACCTTCATGATCCCAGGCAGTCTCATCCTGAGCTTTGCCTTTCCCTTTCCCTTCAACCCAACCTTCATGATCCCAGGCAGTCTCATCCTGAGCTTTGCCTTTCCCTTTCCCTTCAACCCAACCTTCATGATCCCAGGCAATCTCATCCTGAGCTTTGCCTTTCCCTTTCCCTTCAACCCAACCTTCATGATCCCAGGCAGTCTCATCCTGAGCTTTGCTGCTTTGCCTTCAACCCAACTCTGAGGTTACTTCTTGCTGCTGCTCCCCCCCCTGCCCAGCCAGGCTGTTTTGTACACAACCCAGAGCTAACAATTCCTGTTGGCTTTACTTTTCCCTCCTGTGCCAGGCAGCTTAATGAGGCCAGCCCAGGATGAAAAATATTAGCATCTGCTGTATGGAGCAGCCCAGGAAGCTAATGCAATGCATTCAGGTAGGGTCTTATGTATTCTGTCAAACAGAAAGCACCTCCTGGGTGTTCATTCCTGCAAATGAGATATAAAATAGCTTCCCATTCCCCTGGGGGAGCAGCACTGCTCACTCCATCAGGCTGCAGTGGACAGAGATCCATTAAAAGTTTTAAAACTAATCATCTGCTGGGTTATGATAGCCTCACCCTGCCTGGCAAGGTGTTGTCAGCCTTCCATCACTCTGTCACCAGGGCTGGGCTGCAGTGGTTAGGAGTGTGGGTGGTGTGATTTTTGCAGCTATTAACAACCTGCTCCTTCCAGTCTTGGTCCCTACCTGCCACCTTCTGAGCACGCATTGGAGTCAGTTTTGTAACACAGCCAGCAGAGAGAGGTCAAGCCAGGGTTGGGGTTTTCATTTCCAAGACACATCCTCAGCAGAAGTGTGTGGAGCTGTGTAGGACTGGCAAGTGAGCAAGGCTGGATGGGGTTCACCCTGCAGGCAGCTGCAGCTGCTGGGAGGCTGATGTGGTGGTAGCTTAGAGGAGCATAGAGTGGGTTAGGTTGGAAGGGAGCTCAAGCATCAACCAGTTCCAACCCCTTGCCATAGGCAGGGACACCTCCCACTCTAGAGCAGGTTGCTCAGGGTCTCATCCAGCCTGGTACTGAACACCTCCAGGGAGGTTGTGGAGCACAGAAGCACCCAATGTGATCTTTGATCACATTGGGTGCTTCTGTGCTCCACAACCTCCCTGGGAAACCTGTGCCAGTGTCTCACCACCCTCAACCTGTGCCAGTCTCTCACCACCCTCAACCTGTGCCAGTGTCTCAGCATCCTCAACCTGTGCCAGTGTCTCAGCATCCTCACTGCAAACAACCCTTTCCTAACATCCACTTTCAATCTCCCCTCTCACACTTCAAACCCATTCCTCCTCCTCCTCTCATTCCCAGACCTTCTCAATAGTCCCTCCCCAGCCCCCTTCAGATCCTGCAAGGCCACTCCAAGGTCTCCTCCAAGTCTTCTCCTCTCCAGGCTGCACAGCCCCAACTCTCTCAGCCTGTGCTCAGAGCAGAGCTGCTGCAGCCCTCTCAGCATCTTGGTGGCCTCCTCTGCACTGCCTCCAACACTTCCATGTGCTGCTTGTGCTGGGGGCTGCAGAGCTGCCCCCAGGACTGCAGGTGGGGTCTGAGGAGAGCAGAGCCAAGGGGCAGAATCCCCTCCCTTGCCCTGTGCCCACACTGCTCTTGCTGCAGCCAAGCACAGAGTTGTGTCTGGGCTGCACTCACACTGCAGGCTCCTGTTGAGCTTTTTATCACCACAGACCCTCAGGTCCTTTTCCTCAGGGCTGCTCTCCAGCCTTCTGTGTTGTCAATTCTACACAGCTCATTAGACCTTCTCCCCAAGAGAGCTGAGTCCTCTCACAGGGTGCTAACTGCCTTCCAGCTCTTGCTGAAACAACCAGAAACTGCCTCTTGCAGGGTCTGTGTTGCTGGGATTTACTGTGCCTGGTGCTGCCTCTTCTCCACATGGAGAAGAATCAGGGGATGGCTGGAGAAAAGCTGCTCAGCTGGGCACTGGCACTGTGTGGGTGGCCTGAAATCGTGATGGGGAGGGTGGGGTTGGGGATTAGGAACAATTTCTTTGCTGCAGGAGTGGTCAGGGATTGGCACAGGCTGCCCAGGGAGGTGGTGGAGTCCTCATCTCTGGAGGTGTTTAGGAAGCCTGTGGCCATGGCACTGGGGTTATGGTGGTGTTGATTTGTTGGTTGGATTGTATGGTCCTGGAGGGCTTTCCCAACCCAAACCCTTCTGTGATGCTGTGATCCTGCAGAGCTTTCCCAACTCAAACCCTTCTATGATGCTGTGATCCTGCAGAGCTTTCCCAACTCAAATCCTTCTGTGATGCTGTGATCCTGCAGAGCTTTCCCAACTCAAACCCTTCTGTGATGCTGTGATCCTGCAGAGCTTTCCCAACTCAAATCCTTCTGTGATGCTGTGATCCCGCAGGGCTTTCCCAACTCAAACCCTTCTGTGATGCTGTGATCCTGCAGAGCTTTCCCAACTCAAACCCTTCTGTGATGCTGTGATCCTGCAGAGCTTTCCCAACTCAAACCCTTCTGTGATGCTGTGATCCTGCAGGGCTTTCCCAACTCAAACCCTTCTATGATGCTGTGATCCTGCAGGGCTTTCCCAACCCAAACCCTTCTGTGATGCTGTGATCCTGCAGGGCTCTTCCAACACAAACCCTTCTGTGTTGCTGTGATCCTGCAGAGCTTTCCCAACCCAAACCCTTCTGTGATGCTGTGATCCTGCAGAGCTTTCCCAACTCAAACCCTTCTGTGATGCTGTGATCCTGCAGAGCTTTCCCAACTCAAACCCTTCTGTGATGCTGTGATCCTGCAGGGCTTTCCCAACTCAAACCCTTCTATGATGCTGTGATCCTGCAGAGCTTTCCCAACTCAAACCCTTCTATGATGCTGTGATCCTGCAGGGCTTTCCCAACTCAAACCCTTCTGTGATGCTGTGATCCTGCAGGGCTCTTCCAACACAAACCCTTCTGTGTTGCTGTGATCCTTCAGGGTTTTCCCAGCCCAAACCCTTCTGTGTTTCTCAGGTTATTTTCTCTTCTCATGAACTCAGCTCAGCTGAGTCTCAGCTGTAAAAGGAAGAGAGACTCCAAGGTGCTGTTGTGTTTAGACAGAATCACTGAGGAAAGTGCAGTTCTTGGCTGTGTGGGAAGGACAGGCATGGTCTAAACATAACCCATATCCTGCATTTGTGTGTCTGTGTGAGCAGCATTTGTATCCCAGGCAGACCCAAACTTTCCTGGGGCTGCAGTTTTGAAGCATCTGCTACCAAATGTGCTGCAGAGCTCAGACACTCAGGGAGGGAAACCATTCTGGCACCTGCTAGCAGCAGTCCTCACCACAGCATCAACAGCTCTGCAGGTGTTTACACCTGGATTTCACCCCTGGAGCTGAATCACAGAATGGTTTAGGTTGGAAGGGACCTCAAAGCTCAGCCAGTTCCAACCCCTTGCCATAGGCAGGGACACCTCCCACTAGAACAGGTTGCTCAAGGCCTCATCCAGCCTGGTCCTGGACACCTCCAGGGAGGTTGTGGAGCTCAGAAGCACCCAATGTGATCTTTGATCACATTGGGTGCTTCTGAGCTCCACAACCTCCCTGGGTGACTTGTGCCAGTGTCTCACCACCCTCAACCTGTGCCAGTGTCTCACCACCCTCAACCTGTGCCACTCTCTCACCACCCTCAACCTGTGCCAGTCTCTCACCACCCTCACTGCAAACAACCCTTCCCTAACATCCAGTTTCAATCTCCCCTCTGCCACTTCAAACCCATTCCTCCTCCTCCTGTCATTCCCAGACCTTCTCAATAGTCCCTCCCCAGCCTTCCTGCAGCTCCCTTCAGATCCTGCAAGGCCACTCCAAGGTCCCCTCAAAGCCTTCTCCTCTCCAGGCTGCACAGCCCCAACTCTCTCAGCCTGTGCTCAGAGCAGAGCTGCTGCAGCCCTCTCAGCATCTTGGTGGCCTCCTCTGCACTGCCTCCAACACTTCCATGTGCTGCTTGTGCTGGGGGCTGCAGAACTGCCCCCAAGACTCCAGGTGGGGTCTGAGGAGAGCAGAGCCAAGGGGCAGAATCCCCTCCCTTGCCCTGTGCCCACACTGCTCTTGCTGCAGCCAAGCACAGAGTTGTGTCTGGGCTGCACTCACACTGCAGGCTCCTGTTGAGCTTTTTATCACCACAGACCCTCAGGTCCTTTTCCTCAGGGCTGCTCTCCAGCCTTCTGTGTTGTCAATTCTACACAGCTCATTAGACCTTCTCCCCAAGAGAGCTGAGTCCTCTCACAGGGTGCTAACTGCCTTCCAGCTCTTGCTGAAACAACCAGAAACTGCCTCTTGCAGGGTCTGTGTTGCTGGGATTTACTGTGCCTGGTGCTGCCTCTTCTCCACATGGAGAAGAATCAGGGGATGGCTGGAGAAAAGCTGCTCAGCTGGGCACTGGCACTGTGTGGGTGGCCTGAAATCGTGATGGGGAGGGTGGGGTTGGGGATTAGGAACAATTTCTTTGCTGCAGGAGTGGTCAGGGATTGGCACAGGCTGCCCAGGGAGGTGGTGGAGTCCTCATCCCTGGAGGTGTTTAGGAAGCCTGTGGCCATGGCACCTGGGGTTATGGTGGTGTTGATTTGTTGGTTGGATTGTATGGTCCTGGAGGGCTTTCCCAACTCAAACCCTTCTATGATGCTGTGATCCTGCAGAGCTTTCCCAACTCAAATCCTTCTGTGATGCTGTGATCCTGCAGAGCTTTCCCAACCCAAACCCTTCTGTGATGCTGTGATCCTGCAGAGCTTTCCCAACTCAAACCCTTCTGTGATGCTGTGATCCTGCAGAGCTTTCCCAACTCAAACCCTTCTGTGATGCTGTGATCCTGCAGAGCTTTCCCAACCCAAACCCTTCTGTGATGCTGTGATCCTGCAGAGCTTTCCCAACTCAAACCCTTCTGTGATGCTGTGATCCTGCAGAGCTTTCCCAACTCAAACCCTTCTGTGATGCTGTGATCCTGCAGGGCTTTCCCAACTCAAACCCTTCTATGATGCTGTGATCCTGCAGAGCTTTCCCAACTCAAACCCTTCTATGATGCTGTGATCCTGCAGGGCTTTCCCAACCCAAACCCTTCTGTGATGCTGTGATCCTGCAGGGCTCTTCCAACACAAACCCTTCTGTGTTGCTGTGATCCTGCAGAGCTTTCCCAACCCAAACCCTTCTGTGATGCTGTGATCCTGCAGAGCTTTCCCAACTCAAACCCTTCTGTGATGCTGTGATCCTGCAGAGCTTTCCCAACTCAAACCCTTCTGTGATGCTGTGATCCTGCAGGGCTTTCCCAACTCAAACCCTTCTATGATGCTGTGATCCTGCAGAGCTTTCCCAACTCAAACCCTTCTATGATGCTGTGATCCTGCAGGGCTTTCCCAACTCAAACCCTTCTGTGATGCTGTGATCCTGCAGGGCTCTTCCAACACAAACCCTTCTGTGTTGCTGTGATCCTTCAGGGTTTTCCCAGCCCAAACCCTTCTGTGTTTCTCAGGTTATTTTCTCTTCTCATGAACTCAGCTCAGCTGAGTCTCAGCTGTAAAAGGAAGAGAGACTCCAAGGTGCTGTTGTGTTTAGACAGAATCACTGAGGAAAGTGCAGTTCTTGGCTGTGTGGGAAGGACAGGCATGGTCTAAACATAACCCATATCCTGCATTTGTGTGTCTGTGTGAGCAGCATTTGTATCCCAGGCAGACCCAAACTTTCCTGGGGCTGCAGTTTTGAAGCATCTGCTACCAAATGTGCTGCAGAGCTCAGACACTCAGGGAGGGAAACCATTCTGGCACCTGCTAGCAGCAGTCCTCACCACAGCATCAACAGCTCTGCAGGTGTTTACACCTGGATTTCACCCCTGGAGCTGAATCATAGAATGGTTTAGGTTGGAAGGGACCTCAAAGCTCAGCCAGTTCCAACCCCTTGCCATAGGCAGGGACACCTCCCACTAGAACAGGTTGCTCAAGGCCTCATCCAGCCTGGTCCTGGACACCTCCAGGGAGGTTGTGGAGCTCAGAAGCACCCAATGTGATCTTTGATCACATTGGGTGCTTCTGAGCTCCACAACCTCCCTGGGTGACTTGTGCCAGTGTCTCACCACCCTCAACCTGTGCCAGTCTCTCACCACCCTCACTGCAAACAACCCTTCCCTAACATCCAGTTTCAATCTCCCCTCTGCCACTTCAAACCCATTCCTCCTCCTCCTGTCATTCCCAGACCTTCTCAATAGTCCTTCCCCAGCCTTCCTGCAGCCCCCTTCAAGCTCCTGCAAGGCCACTCCAAGGTCTCCTCAAAGCCTTCTCCTCTCCAGCCTGCACAGCCCCAACTCTCTCAGCCTGTGCTCACAGCAGAGCTGCTGCAGCCCTCTCAGCATCTTGGTGACCTCCTCTGCACTGGCTCCAACACTTCCATGTCCTGCTTGTGCTGGGGGCTGCAGAACTGCCCCCAGGACTGCAGGTGGGGTGTGAGGAGAGCAGAGCCAAGGGGCAGAATCCCCTCCCTTGCCCTGCTGCCCACACTGCTCTCAGCCTATCCTCACAGCAGAGCTGCTGCAGCCCTCTGAGCACCGTTCCAGATGAGAGCTGCCTCTGCTTCCCTTAGCAGCTGGTTCTGGTGGGTGCCCACCTGCAGTGCCTGAGTGATGGAGGAGCCCTGATGAGCAGTTGTGTGACTCTGGCATTTCACACCCAGCGCTGCTGCTTTTGATCTCCTCCTACACTGCATTTAAGAAGTCTCTTTGCTGCTTTCTCTTTGCTTTCTCAGAAGGTGTTTACAGGAGAAGCTGCTCACTCCTCTTCTTTTTTTTTTGTGATGGCATAAGTGGATGGAGGTCCTGAGGTCCCTGCTGAAGGACATCCACTCAAGCAGAGCTCTCATTTCCTCCTCCTGCCTTGCTGCACTTCTCCAATGTTCCCAACTCCTCTGCAAACTGCAGTACCAAACTGGGCAGCACTGCCACACAATTCCCCTCTCTTTGGCACTTGGGTTTCCCACCCATCCCAAACCCTGCTGTTTCCCCCCTCCCTGTGTGAGCCAAGCACTCACAGAATCATGGAGTTGGTGAGGTTGGAAGAGACCTCTCAGATCATGGAGGCCAACCAGCAACCCAGCACCACCATGACCACTAAAGCTTGGCCCCAGGTGCCATGGCCACAGGCTTCTGGCCAGCCTGATTTAGGGTGGGGTGTCCCTGCCTGTGGCAGGGGGGTTGGAACTTGATGATCCTTGTGGTCCCTTCCTACCCTGACTGATTCTGTGAGTCTGTGATTCTGGAACACTCCCAAGGATGGGGACTCCACCACCTCCCTGGGAGCCTGTCCCAGTGCCTGACCTCTTTGGCCATTTTTACAGCTTCTCTGCCTCTTTTTCATTGTCTGACTGAAATGTTCTCCTACAAATCCCTCCCCTCGATTTTAGGCTCTATTCCAACTGCAAATCTTCATTTTTCAGTCCTGCAGGCTGTAGCTGTCCCCTCCCTGGAGCTGTTCAAAGCCAGGTTAGATGAAGCCTTGAGCAACCTGAGCTGGTGGGAGGTGTCCCTGCCCATGGCAGGGGGTTGGAAGGGGAAGATCTTTATGGTCCCTTCCAACCCAAACCATCCTTGGAACCTGTGGCTTTAGGAGGAACATTGCTTTGCTTCCTCCAAAGCCATTCCTGCTGCTTGAGGAGAAATTGCTGCCACCCAGGCCAGGGCTGGTTTCAGATGATCAGCACTCAAGCAGCAAGTCCATTCCCCCTTCAGACCCTGCCTGCTCCTTCTCCCTCTCCTCTTATTTTTCCATCCTTAACACTGCTGCACATCAGCTGATTGTATTGACTCATCCTCCTGCAAAAATAAACATTCTGGGGTGATGAGAGCATCTTTGAAATCAATGGCTTTGACTCACTGCTGCAGGTCTCCAGGCTCACGTTGGGTCCTGCCTAAACTGAAAGGCAAAACCCTCATTAGTGGCCAATTGCCTGCAGAAGGAGCAGAAGGTCCTCAGCCCCTGTAGGGTCCTGCAGAGAAGCTTCCCTCTGCAAGTGGCAGCACAGGGATGATGAAAGGTTAGAACTGGGCTGTTCCAACAGCAAATATGTAGGCTGGATGTGAGGAGGAAGTTGTTGGCAGAGAGAGTGATTGGCATTGGAATGGGCTGCCCAGGGAGGTGGTGGAGTGGCTGTGGCTGGAGGTGTTGCAGCCAAGCCTGGTTGGGGCACTCAGTGCCATGGTCTGGTTGACTGGATGGGGCTGGGTGCTAGGTTGTGCTGGATGTGCTTGGAGCTCTCTTCCATCCTCATTGATTCTATGATTCCATGACTCTAAGAGCAGGGCTTGGATTGCATTCCCTAAGCCAAGCCCTGCTGTATTTTTGGGGGAGGTTTTTCTGACTGCATGCTGTATCTTACTAATTATACCCTTGCAGGTGGAAGGAATTTCATCTCCCCTGCTTCCCATGGTAGCTATTACCTTACCTTTTATCCTGAACTGCTGGAGTTCAGTGGGACACTCACATTTTCCCCCTCCCCCCACCTTGTTTTGTTTAGCATTAAGCTGCTGAAAGGCTTCACTTTAGCTGGGCTGAAATTAATGTTCCATTGAAAACAGATTGCCCTGTTCTGGGGTTGATTGAGGTGACAGATCCTGGGGCAGAGCTGCCACTGCTGCTCAGCTGCTCGCAGCTGGAGCAACCAACAGCTCCCAGCTGCAGACCTCTGTGGCTCAGCAGGGGCTGGGGGTCGAGTTTGCTCTCCAGGGAGCACTGAGGCACAGAATGAGTTGGGGCAGAAAAGCCCTTTCAGATCATCCAGCCCAAGCGTTCTGTAGCTCTGCAGAGCCTGGGGCTAAGCCATGTCCTGCAGCACCACATCTCGGTGGCTTTTGAGTAGCTCCAGGGAGGAGGATCCAAGCCCCCCCCCGAGCAGCCTGTTCCAGTGTCTGAGACCCTGGTGAGGCCACCCTGGGAGCCAATGTCCGCAGGGGAGCTGTGGAAGGCTCTGGGCATGGTGTTCGTGGTGGTGGAGCTGTGGCACTGCTGCAGGCTGCACCCAGCTCTCGTCCAAGGCAGTGAACTCGGGCTGGGAGCTCTCTTGTTTCCTCACACCCCTCTGCTGCCTCCTCCCATCTCCAGAGGCAGCTTGTGACAGAAGCAAATCCTTGCTGCTGTTTCTGGGACCGGTGAGATCCGTGGCCGGGAGATAGCACATTCCACAGGGAGGGCTCTTGGGTGGCTCCTGGCTGCCTTCTCCTTGCCTTCTGCCCCTTGCCTTCCCCTTGCCTTCTTCCCATTGCCTTCCCCTTGCCTTTTGCCCCTTGCCTTCCTCTTGCCTTCTGCCCCTTGCCTTCCCATTGCCTTCTGCCCCTTGCCTTCCCCTTGCCTTCTGCCCCTTGCCTTCCCATTGCCTTGTGCCCCTTGCCTTCCCCTTGCCTTCTGCCCCTTGCCTTCCCCTTGCCTTCTTCCCCTTGCCTTCCCCTTGCCTTCTGCCCCTTGCCTTCTGCCCCTTGCCTTCCCCTTGCCTTCTTCCCCTTGCCTTCCCCTTGCCTTCTGCCCCTTGCCTTCTGCCCCTTGCCTTCCCCTTGCCTTCTGCCGCTTGCCTTCCCCTTGCCTTCTGCCCCTTGCCTTCCCCTTGCCTTCTGCCCCTTGCCTTCCCCTTGCCTTCCCATTGCCTTCTGCCCCTTGCCTTCCCCTTGCCTTCACTTTGCCTTTTCCTTGCCTTCTTTCCCTTGTCATCCCCTCGCCTTTCCCTTGCCTTCTCCTTGCCTTCCCCTTGCCTTCTCATTGCCTTCTTCCCCTTGCCTTCCCCTTTCCTTGCCTTCTTCCTCTTGCCTTCCCCTTGTCTCTCCTTGCCCATATAGTCCCATTAAGGTGAGCAGGAGTGTAAAGGGTAGTCAGAGCAATCCCCAGGATGGCTGGAATTGAAATGTCAAAGTGTTTTAGTGATGTGCTGGGGAACAGTCATGTGAAATGAGGTGTTTGAGGTGATGCAGATGATGACTTCTCTGTCAAAACCTATTGGCACACCTTAATTTTGACTGATAAGCATCACCTCCAAACTCCTGATTGACTCTTTTAATTCCAGGCTCTGAGCCTCCTTGATAACAACCTGTAAGGCAGAGCAAGGCACTTAGGACCCAGCTGAGGCTTTAGGCTGGTTTGGAGGTGTTGGCTCACTGGTGGTGTTTCAGGGTGCAGGCCAGGAGAGGTTTGAGTGCTGCCCTGTGCTGAGAGCTGGGAGCAGCAGCCAGAGCCATGCTCAGTGCTGCTTCTGATTGCTTTGTGTCCCTGTGCTGCTTGCAGGTGGGTTGCAGTTTCTAGGCAAGCAGGCACTGTGCAAAGCTCTCTGCTATCCACCTTTGTTAAGAGAGTCCTGGGGAACCTCATGAGGTTCAACAAGGCCAAGGTCCTGCACCTGGGTCAGGACAGTCCTTGTTAACAGCACAGGCTGGGGATGAGGAGATCAGGAGCAGCCTTGTGGAAAGGGACTTGGGGCTGCTGGTGGGCAAAAGGCTGAAGGTCTCCCTTCAGCCTCCTCTTCTCCAGGCAGAACAGCCCCAGCTCTCTCAGCTGCTCCTCACCAGACCTGTTCCCCAGACCCTTCCCCAGCTTCATTGTCCTCCTTTGGGCTGGTTCCAGCCCCTCAATGTCCCTCTCAGAGCAAGGGACCTGCAACTGAAGCACACAACTCTCAGACCATGTCCCTGAGCACCTCACTCAGACACCTTTTAAACCCCTCCAGGGATGGCAACTCCACAGCTTCCCTGGCCTCACCAGGACCTGCCTTGGCACTGCTTTGCTTAGCAGAGGCTATGCTGGGTACTGAGTGGTCAACATCCTCCTTTCTCTCACCCACCTAGCCCCTGGTGCCAGCAGTCTGAGCAGGAATGGCAAGGGATGGGAGGGAATTTGGCTCCCACAACTGCTGTGTTTATCCTCCCACAGAGCTCTGGGGCCAAGCAGTGCCAGTGCACAGCCTGGGCAGGGCTCTGGTGTCCAATCTCACCACCAAGCTGGAGAGGAACAGGGAGGAGCTGGTGGCCTACATGTTAAAGAGGTGCTCAATGCCAGGGCTGAAGCTGTCCTTTCAAACATTAAACCTGGCTCCAGACATGACAACACTTGAATTATTTATGGGCTGGTTCATGTTAAGACCCAGCATTTAAAGCCAGCACCTCCTGCCCCAGTGCCTGGCACACACTTTAACTGCTAATGAGGACACACAGTGCTGGTGACCTCCCCGAGCTCAGCTGCACTGCAAATGCAGCACAGAAGCAGCATCAGAGCTGCCTCCTTTGCCATCCTCTTGAAATGAGTAGAGCTTTGGAGCATACAGAGCAGGCAGTTTGGCCCAGAGCAGGCAGCAGGCTCTCTTGCAGCTTTTAGTGCAGGTTATGGCACAGTTTGTTAAGCTGTCAGGCATCTCTGGTACCAGCAGGCTAAGGAGTGGATGAGCCAACAGTGCTGCCCTGCAGCTGCCCCAAAGGAGGCTGGAGTGAGGTGGGGGTTTGGTCTCTGCTGCCTAGGATCAAGTAAGACAGGAGGAAATGGGCAGAGATTGTGGCAGGGGAGGGGTAGGTTGGAGTTCTGTTCAGTGTATTCATCAGTGACCTGCATGAGGGCACAAATGCACTCTCAGCAAGTTTGCTGATGGGACCAAGCTGGGTGGAGTGGGGGCCACAGCAGGAGGCTGTGCTGGCATTCAGAGAGACTTGGCCAGGCTGCAGGGGGTGGGCAGGGAGAAGTGGAATGACATTCAACAGGAGCAAGTGCAGAGTCTGGCACCTGGGAAAGGACAAGCCCAGGGATCAGGATAGGTTGGGGACTGAGCTGTTGGAAGGCAGTGAAGGGGAGAAGGGCTTGGGGGTGCATGGGAGGTTGAGCATGAGCCAGCAGTGTGCTCTGGTGGCCAGCAAGGCCAGTGCCATTCTGGGGTGGGTTAGAAGGGCTCTGCTTAGTAGGTTGAGGGAGGTTCTCCTGCCCCTCTGCTCTGCCCTGCTGAGGCCACATCTGCAGTACTGTGTCCAGTTCTGGGCCCCCAGTTCAAGAGAGACACAAAACTGCTGGAGAGAGTCCAGCACAGAGCCAGGAAGATGCTGAAGGGAATGGAACAGCTCTGTTAGGAGCAGAGCCTGAGGGAGCTGGGGCTGGGAGCTGGGAGAGGAGGAGCTGTGACCTCAGCAATGGTTATCAAGATGTGCAGGTCAGTGCCAGAGGCTGGAGCCAGGCTCTGCTGGGTGATGCCCAGGGACAGGACAAAAGCCTGGCTGGGGCACTTAGTGCCATGGTCTGGTTGGTTGGGCAGGGCTGGGTGCTAGGTTGGGCTGGCTGAGCTTGGAGCTCTCTGCCAACCTGCTTGGTTCTCTGATAAGGGACACTGGGTGGAAGCTGAGGCAGTGGGAGTTGCATGTAAAGATGAGGAGGATTTTTCCCCTGTGAGGGTGCCAGAGCCCTGGCACAGGCTGCCATGGGGGGTTGTGGAGTCTCCCTCTCTGCAGATATTCAAACCCTGCCTGGATGTGTTCCTGTGGGATCTGGTCTTGGAGATCCTGCTCTGGCAGGGGTTGGACTGGCTGAGCTTTGGAGGTCCCTTCCAGCCCCTGACAGTCTGTGATTCTAGATGAGGAACCATTTCATTGCTGCAGGAGTGGTCAGGGATTGGCACAGGCTGCCCAGAGAGGTGGTGGAGTCCTCATCCCTGGAGGTGTTTAGGAAACCTGTGGCCATGGCACTGGGGTTATGGTGGTGTTGATTTGGTGGTTGGATTGTATGGTCCTGCAGAGCTTTCCCAACCCAAACCCTTCTATGATGCTGTGATCCTGCAGAGCTTTCCCAACTCAAACCCTTCTGTGATGCTGTGATCCTGCAGAGCCTTCCCAACTCAAACCCTTCTATGATGCTGTGATCCTGCAGAGCTTTCCCAACTCAAACCCTTCTATGATGCTGTGATCCTGCAGAGCTTTCCCAACCCAAACCCTTCTGTGATGCTGTGATCCTGCAGAGCTTTCCCAACTCAAACCCTTCTGTGATGCTGTGATCCTGCAGAGCTTTCCCAACTCAAACCCTTTTATGATGCTGTGATCCTGCAGAGCTTTCCCAACCCAAACCCTTCTGTGATGCTGTGATCCTGCAGAGCTTTCCCAACTCAAACCTTTCTGTGATGCTGTGATCCTGCAGAGCTTTCCCAACTCAAACCTTTCTGTGATGCTGTGATCCTGCAGAGCTTTCCTAACTCAAACCCTTCTGTGATGCTGTGATCCTGCAGAGCTTTCAAACTGCATCCATGACACTCGGTGTAGTGGTGCTGGCTTGATGCCTTGACTGGATGAGCTTGAAGGTCTCTTCCAACCAGTTCCATGATTCTGAAAACAACCTCTCATGTTCACAGTTCTGTATCTGGCTCCTGGAAGGCCTCCTGGGAAGAGGCTGCCTCCATTTTCCTGAGGCTTTGTTCCTCAGGACCTGTTTGTACCAATCAACCTTGCTGCTGCTAGCCTGCTGCAGAGGCAAATGAGATGGATAGGAGAGAGTTCAATGAGCAGCATTCTGAATGGGCTCCATAATGGGCTGTTTAATTAAATGAATATAGTCATTTCATAGAGGCAGTTCTCATTAGTGTGCCAATATTGAGATGACCATTTCCTCCTAATTGCCTCGTGTATTTGTGTAAGAGGCTCTGGTTTAGGTTTGATTTGAATGGATTGATCTGTGTTGGTGCCTTGACACCTTAGTGCCCAGCTAAAAGGTGAAATTGGCTCTGCTTTGTAAATGGAGCTGCTAAATATTCAGTGAAACAAATGGCAGCTGTGTGCTGGAGCATGGCTGAGGAGGTGCAGGCTCTACCTGGGGCACTGTGTGCTCAACTGAGACTCCTTTGCCTCTTCGAGTGGATTGTGTCAAATCCCAGTGAGTTCCCCTCCTGCTGCTCAGGTGAGCTTCTGATGGTGCAGTCTGTGCCTGTCACCCCTTGGCCTGTCATAGAATCATAGAATCAAGCAGGTTGGAAGACACCTCCAAGATCATCCAGTCCAACCTAGCTCCCAGCCCTATCCAGCCAACCAGACCATGGCACTAAGTGCCTCATCCAATCCAAGCTATCCCCCAGCCCTATCCAGTCAACCAGACCATGGCACTAATTGCCTCATCCAGGCTTTGCTTGAACACCTGTCACTGGGCACCGTTGAACAAAGCCTGGCCCCACCCTCCTGACCCCCACCCTTGATCAGCATTGATGAGATTCCCTCTCCCTCTGCTCTTCTCCAAACTCAAAAGCCCCCAAAGCTCACAGCTTCCCTCCTCAGACACCTTCCAGAACCCTCAGCATCATAGAATTATAGAGCCATAGAATCAAGCAGGCTGGAAGAGAGCTCCAAGCTCAGCCAGCACAACCTAGCACCCAGCCCTGCCCAACCAACCAGACCATGGCACTCAGTGCCCCAGCCAGGCTTGGCTGCAACACCTCCAGCCACAGCCACTCCACCACCTCCCTGGGCAGCCCATTCCAATGCCAATCACTCTCTCTGCCAACAACTTCCTCCTAACATCCAGCCTGAGCCTGCTCTGGCACAGCTTGAGGCTGTGTCCCCTTGTTCTGTTGCTGGCTGCCTGGCAGCAGAGCCCAACCCCACCTGGCTACAGCCTCCCTGCAGGCAGCTGCAGACAGCAATGAGCTCTGCCCTGAGCCTCCTCTGCTGCAGGCTGCACCCCCCCAGCTCCCTCAGCCTCTCCTCACAGGGCTCTGCTCCAGGCCCCTCCCCAGCCTTGCTGCCCTTCTCTGGACACCTTCCAGCACCTCAACAGCTCTCTTGAATTGAGAGGCCCAGAACTGGACACAGCACTCAGGGTGTGGCCTGAGCAGTGCTGAGCACAGGGGCAGAAGCAGCTCCCTTGTCCTGCTGCCCACACTGCTCCTGAGCCAGCCCAGGATGCCATTGGCTCTCTTGGCCATCTCTGCAATCCTAAGAGGCTGCTGCTCCTTCACAAGATCACAGCTCCCAGATGTCAGGGGCTGGAAGAGACCCAAAGAGCTCATCCAGTCCAAGCCCCCTGCCAGAGCAGGACCATGCAGTGTAGCTCAGGGCACACAGAACACATCCAGACAGGCCTGCAAAGGCTCCACAGAAGGAGACTCCACAACCTCTCTGGGCAGCCTGTGCCAGGGCTCTGGGACCCTTCCAGCCAAGAAGTTGCCCTTGTGTTGAGCTGGAGCCTCCTGTGCTGCAGCTTCCATCCATTGCTCCTTCCTCCCTCTCTATGCCCCCTCAGGTGATGCTGCCCTTGCTGCCTGCTCACTGCCTGCTTTGGCTCTGCTGTAGGGCAGGGAAGAAATGCAAAGGGTAGAGGGTAAATCCCCCTCATGGGAGGAAACAGTGTGAGCAGGTGGCCAAAAGATGCTGTTAGGCACCTACTGGACCTTTGAAGCCACTAAAAAAGCAGGTCAGAGCAGTTCAGCCCTCCCGTGGCAGGCAGACAGGAGAGGGACACAGCCCTTGGGAGCAGCATGAAGATGCAGCTCAGGCAGCAGAGTGTCTGTGCAAGCTTGGCTGAGGCTCTGCTAAGCTCTGCTACTGCTCTGCTTTAATCTGATGCTACTTTCTTTTTCCTTGCCAAAGGAAATAGCTTCCCAGGTTCTCTTTTTGGGGGGGAGGGAGGCTGGAAAATAGCTTGGGTCGAGTATTTCTGGGGTGTCTGAGTGAGTTTACTACATCTTGCCTTAGCTACCTGGAACCTTTTTCCTTCTCTCCACTCCTGAGGCCCCTGGTGGGGTTTTTTTTCCTCTCACAGTCCCTGTCAGCACTCCCAGTTGTACTGAATAATTTACCCTTTTAAACTGACAGCAGCTGTCATTATGAAAATTGCAGGGCCAAGTTTGACAGGATGCTCACAATGGAGGAACTTAAACTTTTAACAGGCTTGGAGAAAGCCCAAACTGCTCAGCACAGGCTGTCAGTCAGAGCAGGAGCTGGTCCCTGCCGTGTGAAGAGCTGGCAGATTAGAAGATTATATCTGACAGATCTGAAGCAGCACTGATGGCATCCTCCAACCAGAAGATCCTGGTGTAGGGGTGGGGGGGGGGGGGGGGGGGGAGGGAAGAGGGGAAAATGCTCTCATGGAACAAAAAAAGGCCTGTTGAAAATGGGGTAAGCAGTGCAGAAGGGGTAGGATGCTGGGGGCTGCCTCTTCCCCTTCCATGGGCCAGGTACCCACAGCTCTTTGTTAGCCAAAGGTTTCCTGCTCCTCACTGAAGGAGGCTTCCCAGGTTTTAAGGTTCCTTGTAGTTGAAGTTGTGGATGGAGGTGATGCCAAGCACCAATCCAGGCTGGGCAGTGAGTGGCTGGAGAGCAGCCCTGAGGAGAGGGACTTGGGGGTGCTGCTGGAGGAGAAGCTCAGCAGGAGCCAGCAGTGTGCACTTGCAGCCCAGAGAGCCAAGCAGAGCCTGGGCTGCAGCAGCAGCAGTGTGGCCAGCAGGGCCAGGGGAGCCCTCTGCTCTGCTCTGCTGTGCTCTGCTCAGACCCCACCTGGAGTCCTGCATCCAGCTCTGGAGCCCCTGGGCCAAGAGGGCTGTGGAGATGATGGAGAGTGTCCAGAGCAGGGCCAGGAGGATGCTGAGAGGCTGCAGCAGCTCTGCTGTGAGCACAGCCTGAAAGAGTTGGGGCTGTGCAGGCTGGAGCAGAGGAGGCTCCCAGGTGACCTTCTTGTGGCCTGCCAGGATCTGAAGGGGGCTCCAAAAAAGCTGGGGAGGGACTTTTGAGGCTGTGAGGGAGTGGCAGGAGTGGGGGGAATGGAGCAAAGGTGGAGGTGGGGAGAGTGAGGCTGGAGGTGAGGAGGAAGTTGTTGTCAGAGAGAGTGGTGAGAGGCTGGCAGGGGTTGCCCAGGGAGGTGGTGGAGTGGCTGTGGCTGGAGGTGTTGCAGCCAAGCCTGGCTGGGGCACTTAGTGCCATGGTGTGGTTGGTTGGGCAGGGCTGGGTGCTAGGTTGGGCTGGCTGAGCTTGGAGCTCTCTTCCAACCTGCTTGGTTCTATGATTCTGTGAGTCTATCTTAAAGATCTAAATGGCTTTTTGGAGGCAGAAGGACTGAAAGCCACAGAGAAGGTTTCTGCTCTCTGATGTTCTCACATTTTCCAGTCTCAGATACAAAGTGTGGCCTGAGCTGAGGGATGCAGTGCAGGGGAAAGTAAGAGGCACAAAATGCTTTGGTGTTCTTGTCAGCATCTTGGGAGTTTATCCTCTACTGTGTCATCTTATTTCTTTTGGTCTATCTTTAGCCTTCCTTCCCTTTCTGAGCCAGCAGAAGTGTTTTTTTGTTAACATTCTTCCACTCTTTAAGGCCACATCAGGCAGAAAAAGGACTTTTTCTGACCATGTTCCTGTTGGGGAGCAAAGAGACTGCTTTAGGAACAGGGAGATGGCTTCAGACTGGAAGAAGCTGGGTTGAGATTGGAGATGAGGAGGAAATTTGTAGCAGGGAGAGCTGTTTTGGTGCTGGTACCTGTTTGGGGTTTGCTGTAGCCAGAGCAGATGACTCTGATGGCAGGAGGTGGACACAGCAGTGAGCAGCAGAGCTGGAGTCTGGCTGGGGCCAGGCTGACCAAGCCTGCTCCAAGCAGGGTCCCAGTAAAGCAGTGTGCACACGACAGAGGGCAGGAAACTCCTACCCAGCACTAACACCAAACTGGCAGCTGCTCAGGACAATGCCTCTTGCTGCTTGTGAAGTGCTGAGGGTGCTCAGCTGGTGGCAGGAGGTGTTCATCCCCGAGCTGCACTGGGCTTGGAGTGATGAAGATCATGTTGTGTGTTAGGAGCCCTGCAGCAGCAGGCATGGATCTGTCTGGGATGATTTGGGCTTGGTGCTTCATGTGAAATGTGCAGCCTCTGTTTTGTGTCTTCTCCCTTTGTGCCTCCAGATTTACCATGGGATGAGACTGAACAAGGCCAAGTGCAGGGTTCTACACTTTGGCCACAACAACCCCAAGCAGTGCTACAGGCTGGGGCCAGAGTGGCTGAGAGCAGCCAGGCAGAGAGGGAGCTGGGGGTGCTGGCAGAGAGGAGCTGCAGAGGAGGCAGCAGTGCCCAGGTGGGCAGCAGAGCCAATGGCATCCTGGGCTGGCTCAGGAGCAGTGTGGGCAGCAGGACAAGGGAGCTGCTTCTGCCCCTGTGCTCAGCACTGCTCAGGCCACCCCTGGAGTGCTGTGCCCAGTTCTGGGCTCCTGAATTGCAGAGAGAGGTTGAGGTGCTGGAAGGTGTCCAGAGAAGGGCAGCAAAGCTGGGGAGGGGCTGGAAGAGAAGCTCTATGAGGAGAGGCTGAGGGAGCTGGGGGTGTGCAGCCTGCAGCAGAGGAGGCTCAGGGCAGAGCTCATTGCTGCCTGCAGCTGCCTGCAGGGAGGCTGTAGCCAGGTGGGGTTGGGCTCTGCTGCCAGGCAGCCAGGGATAGAAGGGGACACAGCTTCAAGCTGTGGCAGGGCAGGTTGAGGCTGGATGTGAGGAGGAAGTTGTTGGCAGAGAGAGTGATTGGCATTGGAATGGGCTGCCCAGGGAGGTGGTGGAGTGGCTGTGGCTGGAGGTGTTGAAGCCAAGCCTGGCTGGGGCACTTAGTGCCATGGTCTGGTTGGTTGGGCAGGGCTGGGTGCTAGGTTGTGCTGGCTGAGCTTGGAGCTCTCTTCCAACCTGCCTGATTCTCTGATTCTATGGTTTGCACTGTCAGCTCAGGCCAGGAATGGCTGCTCTGAGGCCAGCCAAGGCTGTGGGGGGGGGTTTGGCAATTTCTGGCTCTCTTTTCTCTGAGGACTGAAGGTTCAAATTGACTCCTTGCAAGGAGATGAAAACGATGAACTGAAGAAGCATTTGGTGAATCTCTCTGCTCCTGTGCAGGGTTTGGTGGCAGGGCAATTGTGACAGAAGTGGAAGCCACTCAGAGAAGGGTGAGGAGCTTTGGTGCCTGGGGACTGTGTGTTTTGAGCAGGCTGCTGTGAGGCAGTGGATGCCACTTGTCGACCAATATAAGCTTTAAGCAGTTAAGTGCTGCCTTTGTCTGTGGGGACAAAACGGAGCTCCTTAAATCAAGAGGGTAATTAATTTTCCTGACAAGCCTTCAAAACGCTGGATTGAGATGGGAACCCTCATATATATAGCTTGACAGTTTGCATTTGCCTTCTGCCACCCCCCCACCCCCACCCCTCTCCCCTCCCCGGTGGAAGCTGCCTGCCTGCTGACTCAGGCTGTGCCCAAATCCCCTTACGCCAGGGAATGAGATTGAGCTTCAAACAAAGGCTGCAAACTGCTCCTGAGTGCTCCCAGAGCCAGGGAGTGCAGCTCTGGAGCTGCTTTCATAGCATCATAGAATCAACCAGGTTGGAAGGCCAGGCTGGATGAGGCTGTGGCCAGCCTGAGCTAGGTTAAGGGTGTCCCTGGGCATGGCAGGGGGGTTGGCACTAGATGATGCTTGTGGTCCCTCCCATCCCTGACTGATTCTGTGATTCTAAGAGACCTCCAAGATCATCCAGTCCAACCTAGAATCATAGAATCAGGCAGGGTTGGAAGGGACCACAAGGAGCAGCCAGTGCCAACCCCCCTGCCATGCCCAGGGACACCCTACCCTAGAGCAGGCTGCACACAGCCTCAGCCAGCCTGGCCTCAAACACCTCCAGCCATGGGGCCTCAACCACCTCCCTGGGCAACCCATTCCAGCCTCTCACCACTCTCCTGCTCAACAACTTCCTCCTCCCCTCCAGCCTCACTCTCCCCACCTCCACCTTTGCTCCATTCCCCCCACTCCTGCCACTCCCTCACAGCCTCAAAAGTCCCTCCCCAGCTATTTTCAGGCCCCCATCAGGTCCTGGCAGGCCACCAGAAGGCCTCTCCACCCAGCCCAACCTATCCAAACAAGACCACCTGGCTGGAGAAGCTGCTTGGCTAAAACCTGCTGCGAGCCAGGGCAGGAGCCTGAGATGCTGGTGGGGTAGGGACTGTGTGCAGTGGGGGAAGGGGAGGCCCTGGTCAGTAGCTGCAGTGTTGGTCCTTTGCCTCTCCTTCCTGCTCACTGACTGCATTTCTCCTCTCTCCTGTGCAGTAGCAGAAGCACAGAATCAGCTCAGTTGGGAAGAGCAGGGGGTGAGAGGAGGTGCAGGGAATTCCTCCCCTGGGTCCCCAAGCAATCCCTGGGGGTGTTCCTGTGCATTCCAGCTCCATCCTTACCTGTGTCCTAGTTCTGCCAGTGCCCACTTGGCAAGGCAGGCAAGGCCTGGTTTGTGGTCCCTGCTGGCATGGAAAGGCCTGGAGCAGCCATGGGTTGTTGCTGGCTGCCTGTGCTGCAGGCTGCTGCAGAGCAGTGCCCATCGCTTGGGCTCACGCCTGGCACCAGGGTGATGCTCCAGCCTGCTGCTGTGCTGAGGTCTTGTGTTGCTCATTCCCAGCAACATGGAAAGCCTTTTGCCTACAAGGGCTGAAACAAGCCCAGAGCTTTGCTGCTGAAAGCAGCAGGTGCTCCCTTGCTCCTCTGCTAGAGGAAAATTGAATTGGAAGCAGCAGAATTTCCCTGGGAGGGAAGCTGCAGCTCCTGGGGGCAGCTCTCACACTGGCTGCTCTGTGTTTCCATAGCTTCTCTGCTCTGTCTTTGCCTCCTGCCTCATGTCTTGAGGCTCAGGTACAGCTGTTGTGGGTCAGGAAGCAGCTCTCTGCTCTGCCCATCTCTCTAGGTGCTGATGTGCCAGTGGAGGCTGAGGCTGCTGCAGTGTAGCTGCTAACTAAGCCGCGCAGGTGTCAGGAGGGAAGTGCTGAGCCAGACACCCATCAACTGCCTGATGGAAACCAATCCGACTGCTTCCAGCCAGAGGAAGCTGATTATTCAGAGTGGTCCTAACACAGTGAGACACAACAGCAAGCAGATTATTCATGAGCCTGCAGACACAGCTCTGTGGATCTGTTGCTCTCTTCCGCTTAGCAACAAGCCAGAGGATGAGAGGAGATGGCCTCCAGTTGCCCCCAGGGGAGGTTTAGGTTGGATGGTAGAAGAAACTTGTCTGAAAGAGCTCTCAAAGGCTGGCACAGGCTGCCCAGGGAGGTGGCTGAATGCTCATGCCTGGAGGGGTTTCAGAGCTGGAGAGATGTGGTGCTGAGGGTCATGGTGAGTGCTGTGTCCAGTTCTGGGCCCCTCAATTCAAGAGAGATGTTGAGGTGCTGGAAGGTGTCCAGAGAAGGGCAACAAAGCTGGGGAGGGGCTTGGAGCACAAACCCTATGAGGAGAGGCTGAGGGAGCTGGGGGTGTGCAGCCTGGAGAAGAGGAGGCTCAGGGCAGAGCTCATTGCTGTCTGCAGCTGCCTGCAGGGAGGCTGTAGCCAGGTGGGGGTGGCCTCTTCTCCCAGGCAACCAGCAATAGAACAAGGGGACACAGTCTCAAGCTGTGCCAGGGCAGGTTGAGGCTGGATGTTAGGTGGAAGTTGTTGTCAGAGAGAGTGATTGGCATTGGAATGGGCTGCCCAGGGAGGTGGTGGAGGCACCGTCCTTGGGGGTCTTCAAGCAAAGCCTGGATGAGGCACTTAGTGCCATGGTCTGGTTGACTGGCGAGGGCTGGGTGCTAGGTTGGACTGGCTGAGCTTGGAGCTCTCTTCCAACCTGCTTGATTCTATGATTCTATGATTCTATGATTCTGTGATTCTATGGCTTACCCCAGCCTTGGTGGAGTTGGGGCATGGTTGGAGTGGAGAAGCTTCAGGAGCTTTTGTGGCTGAAATGGGTCTGTGTAAAGCAGGCAGGTTCCCCGTGGGACCTTCTCAGCACAGATGGGTTGGGTTTGCTGGCAAGGGCAGCTCAGGACGTTGTGGTGTTCCCAGGTGAGCAGTTCCTTATCACCTGGGGTCTCTGTGCACCCCACGTCTGCCTTGTGAGCGCTGCAGGGAAAGCAGCACTGGTCAGGCTGTGGGAAGCAGGAGCTGGCATGCTGGGGAGCAGCAGCTTCTAAAGAAGGGATTCAAGCTTGGGGTTGAAGGAAGAGAGAGGTGATGGTGCAGAGCTGAAGGAGTGGTGTCAGCCCTGTCAGTCTGAGCTCCATCTGTCAGCTCCTGCTCCTGTGATGAGCCAGAGGAGTGCTACTGAGACTTTTGCCTTCTCAATCACTGAAGTTCTGTCACTTCAGTCTCAGCCTCCCTCACCTTACCCTCTTCCTCAGTGCCAGAGCTTTTCCACCAGGCCTCTGAGCAGCTTTCAGTTCCCACCTTTGTCTCCCTGCCTTAACAGAGCTCATGGCTTTGCTGGGACCTCTCCAACAGGGCAGCGCTGCCAGGCAGGTTGTCACTTCTGTGCCCCTGTGAAAGACATCCAAAGGCAAACCTGGCTCCTGGGGTGCAGATCTTCTCTAACCACTTCTCCCAAGTGTGCACTTAGCAAATGGAGGCCTGGATGAGCCCTGCTGCTCTCACATCTTCTCCTCCCCAGCTGCCACTCAGGTGTTCCCCTGCACACCGCAGCAGCAGTGCCATCTTCCCTGCCCATCTCTCCATGGCTTCCTCCCAGAACATCTCCCCATCTGTGGCTCGTTGCTGTTCCCCCTTGTGTGGCTTGTTGCTGTTCCCCAGAGGCAGGCTCCCTCTGCAGCTTCTCCTGTAAAGAATCAGCTGATTAAACATTTGAGAGCTGCACTCAGCACTGCAGTGCCAATGCCTGCTCTGCTGGGGTGGGGATGGCCTCCTCAGCTCAGCAGCACAACAGGCAGGCTGATGCTGGAGATGTGGGCAGCCCAGAGGACATCCAGTAGATGCCAGCAAGTCCTTCTTTCCTTCTGGAAGACTTTCATGCAGCTGCTGTTGACTTGTCCTACTGCTTCTTCTGCCCCCCCTAAGCCCCAGCGTTGGTTTCTTAACTCAGTGTCTGTGGACCAGCCTCGTGCTTCTGAAGCTCACACTTCTACCACTGAGGACACTTGAAATCCAGGCTGCTCCAGGGCTCCAGCAGCCTCACACCAGGCAGCTTTCTCCTAAAGGTCAAGTGAAGTCTCCTGGGTTCTGGCTTGCTGCCCAGAGAGGTTGTGGAGTCTCCTTTCCTGGAGACTTTCAGGCCCCACCTGGATGTGTTCCTGTGTGCCCTGCCCTGGGTGACCCTGCTCTGGCAGGAGGCTTGGACTGGATGGTCTGCACAACTCCCAACCCCTATCATCCTGTGATGCTGTGAGCCTGTGATCTGCAGAGGTCCCTTCCACCCCCTGCCATGCTGTGATTCGATGAATCACAGGAACTGAGACTGAGTGGGGCTCTGAGCAGCCTGATCTGGCTGGAGGTCCTGGGCTGCAGCAGCAGAAGTGTGGCCAGCAGGGCCAGGGAGGGGATTCTCCCCCTCTGCTCTGCTCTGCTCAGACCCCACCTGGAGTCCTGCATCCAGCTCTGGAGCCCCTGGGACAAGAGGGCTGTGGAGATGCTGGAGAGTGTCCAGAACAGGGCCAGGAGGATGCTGAGAGGCTGCAGCAGCTCTGCTGTGAGCACAGCCTGAAAGAGTTGGGGCTGTGCAGGCTGGAGCAAAGGAGGCTCCCAGGTGACCTTCTTGTGGCCTGCCAGGATCTGAAGGGGGCTGCAAAAAAGCTGGGGAGGGACTTTTGAGGCTGTGAGGGAGTGGCAGGAGTGGGGGGAATGGAGCAAAGGTGGAGGTGGGGAGAGTGAGGCTGGAGGTGAGGAGGAAGTTGTTGAGCAGGAGAGTGGTGAGAGGCTGGAATGGGTTGCCCAGGGAGGTGGTTGAGGCCCCATGGCTGGAGGTGTTTGAGGCCAGGCTGGCTGAGGCTGTGTGCAGCCTGCTCTAGGGTAGGGTGTCCCTGGGCATGGCAGGGGGTTGGCACTGCCTGCTCCTTGTGGTCCCTTCCAACCCTGCCTGACTCTGTGGTTCTCTGATTCTATGACTCTATGATTCTATGACTGTGTCCTTGCTTACTGCAGGGGCTTTGGCATAGATGACCTTTAGAGGTCCCTTCCAGCCCAGTGCATTCTATGAGTCTATGGTTGCAGCATGCACCACAGGCAGGCATTTGGCCCTGCTGCTGCTGCTGCTGCTGCTGCTGCTGCTGCTGCTGCTGCTGCCTTCTACTGCCCTGGCTCACAGGGTGAGGAACATCTGCAGGTAGCAGGAAACCTCTGGATGATTTAGGAACTTGGTGCCTCTGGGAGTCCCTCTGCTGTGGATCTTTCAGGCCAGCCAAGCAGCTTGCTGTAGGGAGGCAATATTTAAACCAGCAGAAAATCATTAGGTGATTTACAAAGGGGAGGGGAAGGCAGGAGGGGGGCAGGAGGGGGGCAGGAGGCCTCTTTTCGGAGGAGAGGATGATTTAATTATTCTTTGCAGTGCTAAACATTCGTCTTGGTGGAAATTAAAATGGTTGTGTCAGGCAGAAAATTGTGCTGCAGGTTCATATTTGCTGTGAGTGAGCCAGCAGCAGAGTGTCAGCTTGGCTGGGGTCAGGAGTTGTGCTCTGTGGCTCCTGAATCCACTGAGCTCCCTCGGAGCTGGTCAGGGAGTTCTGCGAGGCTGCTGCTGCTGCTGCTGCTTCCCATTTGCATTTCAGGGAGGCTGTGCCTTTGTCTAGTGGAATCCTTCCCTTTCTCCCTCACTGGTAGAGTTCTGGCTTCCAAGTGTTTGCAGCTGTGTTCAGTGCTGCCACACTGCCTGCTCCTGGCATCATAGGGTGGGAGAGGTTGGAAGGTCACCCAGAGCAGGGTCACCCAGAGCATGGTAACCCAGGAACTCATCTAGATGGGGCTTGAAAGGCTCCAGACAAGGAGACTCCACAACCAGTGTGCCCAGGTGGGCAGCAGAGCCAATGGCATCCTGGGCTGGCTCAGGAGCAGTGTGGGCAGCAGGACAAGGGAGCTGCTTCTGCCCCTGTGCTCAGCACTGCTCAGGCCACCCCTGCAGTGCTGTGTCCAGTTCTGGGCTCCTCCATTCCAGAGAGATGTTGAGGTGCTGGAAGGTGTTGAGAGAAGGGCAGCAAGGCTGGGGAGGGGTCTGGAGCACAGCCCTGTGAGGAGAGGCTGAGGGAGCTGGGGGGGTGCAGCCTGCAGCAGAGGAGGCTCAGGGCAGCGCTCATTGCTGCCTGCAGCTGCCTGCAGGGAGGCTGTAGCCAGGTGGGGTTGGGCTCTGCTGCCAGGCAGCCAGGGCCAGAAGAAGGGGACCCAGGCTGAAGCTGTGCCAGGGCAGGTTGAGGCTGGATGTGAGGAGGAAGTTGTTGTCAGAGAGAGTGACTGGCATTGGAATGGGCTGCCCAGGGAGGTGGTGGAGTGGCTGTGGCTGGAGGTGCTGCAGCCAAGCCTGGCTGGGGCACTTAGTGCCATGGTGTGGTTGGTTGGGCAGGGCTGGGTGCTAGGTTGGGCTGGCTGAGCTTGGAGCTCTCTTCCAACCTGCTTGATTTCATTTCTCTCTTCTCTCTTCTCTTCTCTTCTCTTCTCTTCTCTTCTCTTCTCTTCTCTTCTCTTCTCTTCTCTTCTCTTCTCTTCTCTTCTCTTCTCTTCTCTTCTCTTCTCTTCTCTTCTCTCTGGTCAGCCTGTTCCCTCATACCCAGCACCCTCACACCAAAGATGTTTTTCCTGGGTTCCAGCCTGTACCTACTGTACCTTGTCCTGTCACTGGGCACCACTAGAAAGAGACTTGGTGTTGCTGCCAGGGCATTGGCCATGGGACAAGGATGAAGTGGGAGCATGGATCACACCTGAGACAGGAGTTCATAGCAAACACAGAAGTGTTTTGGTGGGAGAAGACCTCTGGGACCATGGAATGGAAGGGCCAAGCTAAGGCTGTGGGCAGCAGTGACAGCAAACCACAACAACACTTCCACCCTGTTGTGTTTCCATTCCTCTCTTGGACTGAGGCTCTCAGATGGTTCCTCCAGCGCCTGGTGTCCAGGCTGCTGGTGCAGAGCCAGCTCAGCAGCTGGGTCCCACTGATCCCTGGCTGGGTTTGTTCTAAAGCCAGAAGGAATCTTTGGATGCTCTGCTTTGCTCTGGAACTGAACTGCTTCCCTTGCTAAGCCTAGATAGAGCCCAGAGCTCTGCTTCAAGGCGTTTGTGGCTTCCTGCGCCTGAGCTCCCCCTGGGTTCATCTCTTGTCTCCCAGAGGAGATCAGAGCCCAGGCTCCAGATGAACCCCCCCACCCCCAGCCGTGCTGCTGTGTTCTGTGCCTCTGGTCATGGCTCCCCTCCTCCCACTCAGGGATGGAAGCAGGACAGGATCTGGGGGAGGTCTCCAGCTGCCTGTGCTGCTCTAATCCCAGCATTTTGGGGTAATCCCTGGCACTGTGAAGTGAGGGAAGCAGTTCCCTGTGTGACCTCAGCTCTGAGCCTTCCTCACTCTGGCAGATCAAAAGCATCCAGTGGGCAGCAGGGGGAGGGCAGAAGAGGCAAACTAGGTTAGTGTTTGTGTTGTCCCATATGGCCTCCAGGAATCCCCTTAAGGTGATCACACAGCTCCGGCGTAAAAGGGATGGAGGTTCAAGTGGTCTCTGTCTCTGCTCCTCCTGACCTTGGCACTGAAAAAAAGAATATTCTCCTCTAAGTGATAAATAGAAATAAGCTGTGCTGCAGTGCAGGCTGCTCAGCAACACAGGAGCACAGGATCAAGCAGGTGGGAAGTGACCTCTAGGATCATCGAGCCCAACCTAGCACCTAACACCTTCTACTTAACTAACCCATGGCTCTGAGTGCCTCATGCAGCCTCCTCTTAAACACCTGCAGGGATGGGGACTCCACCACCTCCCTGGGCAGCCCATTCCAATGCCAATCTCTCTTGCTGTGAAGAATTTCTTCCTGACATCCAGCTTGAACCTTCCCTGGCACAACTTGATGCTGTGCCCCCTTCTTCTGTTGCTGGCTGCCTGGCAGCAGAGCCCAACCCCACCTGGCTACAGCCTCCCTGCAGGCAGCTGCAGGCAGCAATGAGCTCTGCCCTGAGCCTCCTCTGCTGCAGGCTGCACCCCCCCAGCTCCCTCAGCCTCTCCTCCCAGGGCTGTGCTCCAGGCCCCTCCCCAGCCTTGCTGCCCTGCTCTGGGCTCCTTCCAGCACCTCAACATCTCTCTTGACTTGAGGATCCCACAACTGGACACAGCACTGAAACACCTCCCTCAGCAGCCTGTTCCAACCCCTGACCACTCTTGCAGCAAAGACATCATCCCTCATCTCCAGCCTGATCTAGGGTAGGATGTCCCTGCCCATGGCAGGGGGGTTGCAACTAGATGATCCTTGTGGTCCCTTCCAACCCTGACTGATTCTATGATTCTATGAACCTGCAGCCCTCCCCTGGCACAGTCTCAGGCCACTTCCTCTCCTGGCAGCTGATCCTAGGGAGAAGAACCCAACTCCCACCTCCCTGCAGCCTCCCCAGTGAAGAGACCCAAGTGACACTGCCAACAGTTGAGGCTGGCAGCAGGAGAGTCCAGGACCTCCTGCCCTGGCCACTCTCCCAATGAAGCCATTTCTCCCCCTGGATGCTGTAAGGAAAAGGAGGCCACAGCCCTTCCCTGGAGAAGGGGAGGGAGAGGTTCAGCTTTGCATGTTGGAAGGCTCCCAGCTTTCAACTGGAATCTGAACTGCCAGGCTTGAGTAGGTAAATGTCCTTTAGTCAAGCATGGCCCAGTTCTGGCTGGGCTGCTGGGACTGCAGAGCTTCATGAAGTGCAGGCTGAGAACCACCTGACAGTGTTGTCAGCTGTAATTATCTACCCTTCAAACCTCTACTTACAATAACTTCTCCTTTCTTTTCTTCCCCCCCCCCCCCCCCCCCCCCCCCCCCCCCAAATCAGGGGAGAGTATTTGCTTAATTACAGCTCTGATATCCCAGGCAGCCAGGAATAATGACATTAATTAAATGGAACCAGCAAAGCAAGGTAACTGGCACAGCACACCTGTTCTGCACTCCACAGGGAATTGTCTCCTGTCCAGGCACAAAGTCTGCTCTTACTCAGTCTCTCTCTTCTTAAGTCCCTCTGCAGGGATGGAATCCCAGCATGGCAGAGCTTGGCAGTGACCTCCACCCAGCCCAACCTCCCTGCCAGAGCAGGGTCACCCAGGGCAGGGTACACAGGAACGCATCCAGGTGGAGCTTGAAAGTCTCCAGAGGCTCCACAGCCTCTCTGAGCAGCCTGCCCCAGGACTCCAACACCCTCACACCAAAGAAGTTTCTCCTCATGTTGAGGTGGAACCTCCTGGGTTCCAGTTTGTGTCCATTGCCCTTTGGCCTGGCACAGGAACACCACTGCAAAAGGGGCACCACTGCCCCCTGCTTTCTGCCCCCCCCTCTTTCAGACAGTTAGAAACTCACTGATCCTAAAAGGTCTTTTCCAAGGCCAGGAACGTGTGCCCCATGCAAGTGCAAAGCCAAACACTCCATCAGCCCTGTGCTGGTTTGTGTTGCACCACTCACAGTTCACACCACTGAACCATCTGCAGGCAGTGCAAACAAGCCTGGACAGAGAATTAATTACAGCTGCCAGCAACACTTCAAATGTAATAACTTAAAAAAGGAGCTCTCTCTGTAGCCTTACAGCTCTGCACACGAGCAAATACCCAGAGACTGTGGTCCAGGGAGGGTTAGCAGCACCACTCTGAGCTCCACCAGCAAACAGATGCTGCTGCGATTAAGACAGAACTGAAAACCTCCCAGGTTGGGAACTGCCTTCCCCCTCCCCCTTGTAATTGAGATGTTGCTACTCACAGGCATCTCAGAAGCACTGCCCTGGCTGCAGAGGAAGCTCTCAGGGATGAGCTCATGGGGGAGGGATGAGCCCCAGGAGGTGCCTGGTGGCACACGGAGCAACATCCACGCCTGATGCCCTGCACCGCTTGAGCCCCAGGGCAGCTGTGGGCTCCCTGTGGGTTGCTTTGGGTGGGGGGAAGGCAGTCAGGTCCAGCAGCTGATTTGCACACACATCTCTGTCTGCTGCAAGCTCTCTGCCTGGGTCTGAAGGGACAGAAGCCACAGCAGTGACTTGTTTCTCTGGGCTCATTTTCTCTCCAATTGCCTAAAGCAGGTTGCAGCCAGAGGTCTTTTCTGGAGTGGAACTAACACACACAGAGAGCATCTCTGTGCTAAGGAAACGGTCTGAAAACCAGCCCTAGGAAAGGCACAGCACTCCCAGCCTGTCAACAGCCTGCATTTCATCTTCATCTATTATAATTAAATCTTTATTACAGAAAACACCTTTTATCTTAGCAACCAGCAGCTCCTCGTGCTGATCACTGCAGTGGCTCATAAAGGAGCCCCACCAGAGGAGAACAGGAGCTGGGAGTTTATGGTGCTGCCTGCTGGAGGAGGCTCTAGCAGACCTCTGACCTCCCCCCTGCCAACACAGCAGTTTGTGAGAGGGGTGTGAGAAATAAAACACTTTGGGAAGAGCACAGACGAAAGCTTTGTGCTAAACTTCTCATTACAGAAAAGCTTTTAATGTATTACCAGTTGTGAACAAAGCTGCTGAGGGGACATTGTCTGCTGAACTGTAATGGACTGAGATTGCTGCAGGGCTTGGGGCTGGGCACAGACCAAAAGCTTCGTGCCTGGAAGCAGAGCTGGCTTGCCTGGCATGGAGGCTTGGGCATGGTGTAGCATAGAATCATAGAGTCAGGCAGGCTGGAAGAGAGCTCCAAGCTCAGCCAGCACAACCTAGCACCCAGCCCTGCCCAACCAACCAGACCATGGCACTAAGTGCCCCAGCCAGGCTTGGCTGCAACACCTCCAGCCACAGCCACTCCACCACCTCCCTGGGCAGCCCATTCCAATGCCAATCACTCTCTCTGACAACAACTTCCTCCTCACATCCAGCCTCAACCTGCCCTGGCACAGCTTCAGGCTGTGTCCCCTTCTTCTGTTGCTGGCTGCCTGGCAGCAGAGCCCAACTCCACCTGGCTACAGCCTCCCTGCAGGTAGCAGTAGATAGCATTGAGCTCTGTCCTGAGCCTCCTCTTCTGCAAGCTGCACACCCCCAGCCTCCTTAGCCTCTCCTCATAGGGTTTCTGTTCCAGCCCCCTCACCAGCTTCATTGCCCTTCTCTCAACACCTTCCAGCACCTCAACATCTCTCTTGAGTTGAAGAGCCCAGAGCTGGACACAGCACTCAAGGTGTGTCCTGAGCAGTGCTGAGCACAGGGGCAGAAGCAGCTCCCTTGTCCTGCTGCCCACACTGCTCCTGAGCCAGCCCAGGATGCCATTGGCTCTGCTGCCCACCTGGGCACTGCTGCCTCCTTTTCAGCTCCTCTCTGCCAGCACCCCCAGCTCCCTCTCTGCCTGGCTGCTCTCAGCCACTCTATCCCCACTCTGTCCTCCCACTTACTGTGAGCCTCAGGGTTTGAAATGCAAGCACCACAGAAGCACAGACTCACAGAGCTGTCCCTCCTGCCCCCTCCGTTCTGCCTCTGTCTGCTGCTGAGACTCTCTCCTGCCTCTGGCCGCTGGCGAGGTCGGGGCAGGAGCTCTGCAGCCGCCGTGACCTCAGCCCTGGTGTCAGGAGCAGCTCCTGCGTGGGCAGCATTGCCCTGCTCAGAGCCTGTGTCCTTTGCAGAGTTCCTGGGTTGTTTGTTTTGTTCCCTTGTCAGAACGATCACAGATTGTGCATCTGCCTGAGTTACAACAGTGAGGGTCAGGACTGATAACAGACTATTTTAAGCTACTCTTAACAACAGCCTGTGAAGCTGCAAGGTTGTGTGAAAGATAGCAGTGGAGGTTTGGGGAGCTGTGGAGTGAATTATTAACTGATGCTCCTGGCCCAGGATGACAAATAAAATCCTGCTGCAAAAAGATGCTCAATTGTGTCAGGCATCGATTGGAGGAGATGTCTGACAAATGGCTGCTGGGCAAGCACAGCATTGCTCTGTGTCTGCCTGCCCAGGGCAGCCCAGCACAGGCAGGGCCAAGCAAACACAAGCAGCATTTTCCTTCACTATTTAGCTCTCCTTTCCTAATAAAAGGCTTGGGAGCCCCAAGGACCGAAACCTGTGCTCCAGATGGGTGCATGCTGCAGATACATTGAGCTCAGCATCTTGGTGTGATGGTTTGGGAGTTACCCACCACACACACACCCTCCAATGAAATCACCCAGACTGGACTCAGCAGAGCTGGAAGTTAAGGAATGCAGTTTTATATTCACAGCTTAGCACAATATAGAAGCACAGAACCATAGAATCAACTTGAAAGAGACCTCTGAGCTCATCCAGTCCAGCCTAGCACCCAGCCCTGCCCAACCAACCAGACCATGGCACTAAGTGCCCCAGCCAGGCTTGGCTTCAACACCTCCAGCCACAGCCACTCCACCACCTCCCTGGGCAGCCCATTCCAATGCCAATCACTCATCTTTGACCACATTGGGTGATTCTGTGCTCCACAACCTCCCTGGGAAACCTGTGCCAGTGTCTCACCATCCTCAACCTGTGCCAGTCTCTCACCACCCTCACTGCAAACAACCCTTCCCTAATATCCAGTTTCAATCTCTCCTCTGCCACTTCAAACCCATTCCTCCTCATCCTCTCATTCCCAGACCTTCTCAATAGTCTCTCCCCAGTCCTCCTGTAGCCCCCTGCAGATCCTGCAAGGCCACTCCAAGGTCTCCTCAAAGTCTTCTCCTCTCCAGGCTGCACAGCCCCAACTCTCTCAGCCTGTGCTCACAGCAGAGCTGCTGCAGCCCTCTCAGCATCTTGGTGGCCTCCTCTGCACTGCCTCCAACACTTCCATGTGCTGCTTGTGCTGGGGGCTGCAGAGCTGCACCCAGGACTGCAGGTGGGGTCTGAGCAGAGCAGAGCAAACCAGCTACAAATGAGCTCTGCTGCTGCTGACAGAAGCCAATGTCTGCTCAATTCCCCTTGCTCTAAACAAGCCCAACCCCAACCACCTTCCCTTCCGCAGAGAGCTGAGGTCAGATTTAATTTAGAATGAATTTCCTGGGCCTTAATTATTAGCATTGATAGAATTATAGAATGCTTTTGGTTGGAAGGGACCTTTGAGATGCTCAAGTCCAACCATTAACCCAGCACTGCCAGGTCAGCACCAAAGCATGGCCCTCAGCAAGCTGGAGCTGAATAATGGAGAGAGGATGAGCTGCAAGTTAGTAAGGGAATCAGAGAATCAAGCAGGTTGGCAGAGAGCTCCAAGCTCAGCCAGCCCAACCTAGCACCCAGCCCTGCCCAACCAACCACACCATGGCACTAAGTGCCCCAGCCAGGCTTGGCTTCAACACCTCCAGCCACAGCCACTCCACCACCTCCCTGGGCAGCCCATTCCAATGCCAATCACTCTCTCTGCCAGCAACTTCCTCCTAACATCCAGCCTCAACCTGCCCTGGCACAGCTTCAGGCTGTGTCCCCTTCTTCTGTTGCTGGCTGCCTGGCAGCAGAGCCCAACCCCACCTGGCTACAGCCTCCCTGCAGGCAGCTGCAGGCAGCAATGAGCTCTGCCCTGAGCCTCCTCTGCTGCAGGCTGCACCCCCCCAGCTCCCTCAGCCTCTCCTCACAGGGCTTGTGGAGGCAATAGGAGAGGCTATGGTCAGGTTTTGCCCACACCATAACAGATGAGCTCAGCAGGAGCAGTCTGAGGAGGCTGCTCTGGGTTTGCTGAGCCTTGTGCAGTGGTTTCCATGCTGTGCTTTCTTCTTCTGCCTGCTCTCCGTGGTGTAGAGAGGTTCAAGAGGGCTTAGCAGAATCGATGGTGGTTTATTGTGGAGTCCTGTGCTGTTCCATTGTATTCTTCTGCTTGTTGTGTCTGTTTGCTGGTGTCATGAATATTCAGTTCTGAGAAAGCAGAACTCTCTCTGGCCTTGCCTAAGTGGTGTTTGAGTGCAGGAGTCTGATCCAACCCTGCTGAAATCAGCCCCTCTGTCTCTGCTGGGCTGTCTGAGCTGCAGGGAGAGCTCAGCCTTGACAATTTGCATTTTGGGTACAAATTCCTCCTCTCAGTGTCTTTTGTGTTCCTGCTGGAGGTCATTCCAGCCAAGATGCTTTCTTCGTGCTGCCCATTCCCAATGACCTGCATTAGACACAGCTGAGTTCAAGCTCCATTTGCCTTGCTGCACTTCTCCCCTAGGTGTGGTGGTGAGCAGGGGCTGGGGGTGAGGTCTGGAGCAGTAAGATGGTTTCAGGCTGACAGTGGCTCTTTTTTCATTGACTTTGATCATTCTACCTGATTCTTCTTGGTGATAGTCCTGGGTATAGAATCATAGAATCAGCCAGGCTGGAAGAGAGCTCCAAGCTCAGCCAGCCCAACCTAGCACCCAGCCCTGCCCAACCAACCAGACCATGGCACTAAGTGCCCCAGCCAGGCTTGGCTTCAACACCTCCAGCCACAGCCACTCCACCACCTCCCTGGGCAGCCCATTCCAATGCCAATCACTCTCTCTGACAACAACTTCCTCCTAGCATCCAGCCTCAACCTGCCCTGCCACAGCTTCAGCCTGGGTCCCCTTGTTCTGTTGCTGGCTGCCTGGCAGCAGAGCCCAACCCCACCTGGCTACAGCCTCCCTGCAGGCAGCTGCAGGCAGCAATGAGCTCTGCCCTGAGCCTCCTCTGCTGCAGGCTGCACCCCCCCAAGATCCCTCAGCCTCTCCTCACAGGGCTGTGCTCCAGGCCCCTCCCCAGCCTTGCTGCCCTGCTCTCAACACCTTCCAGCACCTCAACATCTCTCTTGACTTGAGGAGCCCAGAGCTGGACACAGCACTCCAGGGGTGGCCTGAGCAGTGCTGAGCACAGGGGCAGAAGCAGCTCCCTTGTCCTGCTGCCCACACTGCTCCTGAGCCAGCCCAGGATGCCATTGGCTCTGCTGCCCACCTGGGCACTGCTGCCTCCTTTTCAGCTCCTCTCTGCCAGCACCCCCAGCTCCCTTTCTTCCTGGCTGCTCTCAGCCACTCTGTCCCCAGCCTGTAGTGCTGCTTGGGGTTGTTGTGGCCAAAGTGTAGAACCCTGCACTTGGCCTTGTTCAGTCTCATCCCCTTGGCCTCTGCCCACTCATGATGGATATGATGGACTAAGTATGAGACCAACCCCACCTCACTGCAGCCTTCTCTCAGGTAGCTGCAGACAGCAATGAGCTCTGCCCTGAGCCTTCTCTTCTCCAGGCTGCACACTCCCAGCTCCCTCAGCTGCTGCTCCCCAGCCCTGTTCTCCAGCTCTTTCAGCAGCTCCATTGCCCAGCTGCTCCTCAGCTCCTGCTTGATTCTCTTGCCATGGCTGTGCCCAGGCAGTGCAAGGTTCCTGTCCTGGGCAGCTTTGCTGCTCTGGCTCTTGTCTGTCAGTTGAGCAGCAGTTTGCAGCCAGGGCAGGCAGTGGCTGTGCTCTGCTGCAAGCTGATTAATTCCCACTGAACGAGGCAGTTTCTGGGGCTTTGTTCCAGTGGTATAATGTGGAGATTGAACACCTGTAAGTGGCTGCAGCCTGGAAGAGTGAACACATCAGGCATGGACTAACAAATGAGTCCTCTGAAACCCTGTGTGCCACAACAGATGGGGATGGGATGGCACAGCCAAGTGGCACTGATGAGCTGCTGAGTTCAGTAAGCAAAATACTTTCTAGACAGGAAAATCTGCTGCAGCCATGGAGCAGCCACAGCCCCCAGGCCACTCTGGTGAGCAAATCCAGTTTACCACTTGTTTTGCCTGGCAACTCCCCGGGTCCCCAGGCAGGTGGTGGAGTCACCATCCCAGAGTGCAGACATGGCCCCAGGGGGCATGGTTTAGTGGGCATGGTGGTGCTGGGTGGTGGCTGGAACTCGTGGGCAAGGATCAGCAGTTGTTGACCCAAGTGTGCTCCAGCTGGAGAGTGCTCAGGGGACTTGGGCTTCAGAGGCTCCTCCTTTTGCCTCTCACAGTGCCATGGAAATCATAGAATCAGGCAGGGTTGGAAGGGAGCACAAGGAGCAGCCAGTGCCAACCCCCTGCCATGCCCAGGGACACCCTACCCTAGAGCAGGCTGCACACAGCCTCAGCCAGCCTGGCCTCAAACACCTCCAGCCATGGGGCCTCAACCCCCTCCCTGGGCAACCCATTCCAGCCTCTCACCACTCTCCTGCTCAACAACTTCCTCCTCACCTCCAGCCTCACTCTCCCCACCTCCACCTTTGCTCCATTCCCCCCACTCCTGCCACTCCCTCGCAGCCTCAAAAGTCCCTCCCCAGCTTTTTTGGAGCCTCCTTCAGATGCTGGCAGGCCACAAGAAGGTCCCCTGGGAGCCTCCTCTGCTCCAGCCTGCACAGCCCCAACTCTTTCAGGCTGTGCTCACAGCAGAGCTGCTGCAGCCTCTCAGCATCCTCCTGGCCCTGCTCTGGACACTCTCCAGCATCTCCACAGCCCTCTTGGCCCAGGGGCTCCAGAGCTGGATGCAGGACTCCAGGTGGGGTCTGAGCAGAGCAGAGCAGAGGGGGAGAATCCCCTCCCTGGCCCTGCTGGCCACACTTCTGCTGCTGCAGCCCAGGCTCTGCTTGGCTCTCTGGGCTGCAAGTGCACACTGCTGGCTCCTGCTGAGCTTCTCCTCCAGCAGCACCCCCAAGTCCCTCTCCTCAGGGCTGCTCTCCAGCCTGGCACTGCCCAGCCTGGAGTTGTGCTTGGCATTGCCTGGACCCAGCTGCATGATCTTGCCCTTGGTCTTGTTGAACCTCCTGAGCTTGGCTTGTGCCCACCTCTGCAGCCTGCCCAGCTCCCTCTGGATGCATCCTGCCCTCCAGCAGTGCTCCAGGTGGGGTCTGAGCAGAGCAGAGGGCAGTAGAGCATCTGGTCCATGAGGCCTTTTTACCAGCACTCCTTGCTTTTTCTTGTGTCCCTGTGCCAGTGCCTCCTCCTTCTCAGAGTAAAGTTGTTCAGGGAGGAGGCAGACATCCAGGTGAGGCCAGGTCCATGCCTGGAAAGAGCTTGCAGCTCCTTGCCATCAGTGCCTCTCTTTTGCCAATCCATCTTTGGGTTTGTGCTGAGCAGCAGCACTTCTTTTAATAGAGTGAGCTTATGAATTGCTCTGTGGAGCAGTCCTCAGCAGTGTGGGCTTTGAAAGGAGGCAGGAAGGAGGAAGGAGAGAGATGGGGGGGGGGGTGGGGGGCAAAAAATAGATCAGAACTTTCCCTCTGCCCTTCTCAGCTGACTCGGGAGAGGCTGCAAGCAGTCGCAGGGCATGGCAGAGCATCCGGGAGGCATCCTGCACATGGCTAACCATCCACCCCCTGCGTTCATCCCCTTCGGTCTCAGCAGCTGAGTTCTGAGCCTCAGCAGTGATGGATCTGCCTCGATCCTGAATGCTTCCCTTTGAAAGTCAAAGCTGCTGGCGGCAGAACGCTTAACCCTGCCGGCTCCTGCGGGCAGGCAGCGCGGAGGGGCTCGGGAGGTGCCCACCCACACAAGGCTTTGCGGAGGTGCGAGCGACAGGGGCAGGCTTCGTGGGGCAGGGGTCCTGAGGAGGTGAAAGGAGGTCGTGAGGATGAGGAGTTGCGTGTTTGCAGGGAAGGTTCCTCGCAGCTCTGTTCAGAACTGACTGGCAGAATATTCATGGCAGCTACCCAGTCGCCTTCCCCCTTCCCCTTCTCTCCTTTCCCCCTCCTTTTCCCCCTTTTCCCCCTTTCCCCCTCCTTTTCCACTCCTTTTCCCCCTTTCCCCCTCCTTTTCCCCCTTTCCCCCTCCTTTGCCCCCCTTTCCCCCTCCTTTTTCCCCTCCTTTTTCCCCTTTTCCTCTCCTTTTCCCCCTTTCCCCCTCCTTTTTCCCCTCCTTCTTCCCCTTTTCCCCTCCTTTTCCCCCCTTCCCTCCCCCCTTTCTTTTCCCCATTTATTTCCCCTTCTTCCCCCTTCTTCCCCCCTCTTTCCCCCCCTTTTCCCCCTTCTCCCCCTTTTTCCCCCCCTTTTCCCCCTTCTCCCCCCATTTCTTCCCCTTTTCTTCCCCTTTCCTTCCCCTTTTCCCCTTTTCTTCCCCTTTCCCTCTTTTTTCCCCCTTTTCTTCTCCTTTCCCCCTTTTCTTCCCCTTTCCCCCCTTTTCCCCCCTTTTCTTCCCCTTTTCCCCCTTTTCCCCTCTTCCTTCCCCTTTTCCCCCTTTTCCCCCCCCTTTTCTTCCCCTTTTCCCCCTTTTCTTCCCCTTTCCCCCTTTTTTCCCTTTTCCCCCTTTTTTCCCATTTCCCCCTTTTCTTCCCCTTTCCCCCTTTCCCCCTCTTTCACCCCTTTCCAGCCTTTCCCCCTCTCCCCCTTTCCCTTTCCTCATTTCCCCCTTTCCCCCTTCCCCTTTCCCCCTTCCCCTTTCCAGCCTTTCCCCCTTCCTTCCCCCCTGTGTCTGGAGTTCCCGAGGCAGCTGCTGCCTGCCTGGGGAGCCGGTGCCTGCCTGCACGCTGTCTCCAGCAGGGTGCTGGCACTGGAGCCGTCGATTTCCTCCCTGCCGGGCAGAGGCTGCTGCTGTCTCCCCGCAGAAGGCAGCCTGCAGCCTGCATCCTTTATGGGCTTCATTACCAGAGCAGCCGAGCAGAGACTCCCCCCCTGGCTCTAATGGAGTTGTTGTGGGGAGGGGCTGCTTGATGCAGCCACTTGCTTTAGAGACCCTAAGGACCACTTCTGTGATCCCCTTGAAACGCCAGCGTTGGACTGAGGCTGTTTCACTAATGGGAAGGTTCCTGCAGCTTCCAGGATGGAGCTTTTGAGGCTTTCTCCTCCTTTTCTAATTTCTCTTGCTTCCTGCTGGAAAAGGCAAGGAGGTGCCTGCAGCCTTGGCTGTGGGAGCTGAGCTGTGAAACTTGGCTGAGCTCTTCTCAAAGAGCTCTTCAGGAACATCCAGGGACAGACTGACAGGAGCCAGGCAGCCCTGGCTGCTGCTCTCCTTCTGGCCAGACGTGGGGAGGAGGTTGGGGTGAGGTGGGCTCATAGAACCATCACAGTCTCACAGTGTCACCGAGGTTGGAAGAGACCTCACAGATCACCAAGTCCAACCCTTTAGCACAGAGCTCAAGGCCAGACCATGGCACCAAGTGCCACGTCCAGTCCTGCCTTGAACAGCTCCAGGGACGGCGACTCCACCACCTCCCCGGGCAGCCCATTCCAGTGCCCAATGACTCTCTCAGGGAAGAACTTTCTCCTCACCTCCAGCCTAAATCTCCCCTGGCACAGCCTGAGGCTGTGTCCTCTCCTTCTGGTGCTGGCCACCTGAGAGAAGAGAGCAACCTCCTCCTGGCCACAACCTCCCCTCAAGTAGCTGCAGACAGCAATGAGGTCTGCCCTGAGCCTCCTCTTCTCCAGGCTAACCAATCCCAGCTCCCTCAGCCTCTCCTCGTAGGGCTGTGCTCAAGGCCTCTCCCCAGCCTCGTTGCCCTTCTCTGGACACGCTCAAGCATCTCAATGTCCCTCCTAAACTGGGGGGCCCAGAACTGAACACAGCACTCAAGGTGAGGTCTAACCAGTGCAGAGTACAGGGGCAGAATGACCTCCCTGCTCCTGCTGGCCACACCATTGCTGATGCAGGCCAGGATGCCGCTGGCTCTCTTGGCCACCTGGGCACACTGCTGGCTCATGTTCAGGCAGGTACCAATCAGCACCCCCAGATCCCTCTCTGTCTGGCTGCTCTCAGCCACTCTGACCCCAGCCTGTATCTCTGCATGGGGTTGCTGTGGCCAAAGTGCAGCACCCTGCACTTGGAGCTATTGAAGCCATCCCCTTGGGCTCTGCCCATCTGTGCAGGCGGTCAAGGTCCTGCTGCTGAGCCCTTCTGCCCTCCAACCCAGCCACATCTGCCCCCAGCTTGGTGTCATAGAATGCTTTAGGTTGGAAGGGACCTCAAGGATCATCCAGTTCCAATCTCTCCCACTAGAACAGGTTGCTCAGGGCCTCATTGGATTTGGCTCTTCTCCCCAGGATCAGGTGATAGCAGGAGAGGAAATGGCCTGAAATTGTGCCAGGGGAGGGTTAGGTTGGAGGAAAAATGTCTTTGGTGCAAGAGTGTCCAGGGATTGGCACAGGCTGCCCAGGGAGGTGGTGGAGGTGTTCCAGAACCCTGTGGCCATGGCACTTGTGGCCATGGTTTAGTGGCCCTGGTTTAGTGGCCATGGCTTAGTGGCCATGGTTTAGTGGCTGTGGCTTAGTGGCCGTGGCTTAGTGGCTGTGGTTTAGTGGCTGTGGTTTAGTGGCTGTGGTTTAGTGGCAGTGGTTCTGTGGCCATGGTTTAGTGGCCATGGCTTAGTGGCCATGGTTTAGTGGCTGTGGTTTAGTGGCCATGGCTTAGTGGCCATGGCTTAGTGGCTGTGGTTTAGTGGCCATGGCTTAGTGGCTGTGGTTTAGTGGCTGTGGCTTAGTGGCCATGGCTTAGTGGCTGTGGTTTAGTGGCCATGGTTTAGTGGCTGTGGTTTAGTGGCCATGGCTTAGTGGCCATGGCTTAGTGGCTGTGGCTTAGTGGCCATGGTTTAGTGGCCACAGTGGTGCTGTGTTAGTCTTGGACTGGAGGATCTTGGAGGCCTTTTCCAACCCAAACACTTTTCTATGGTTCTGGGACTGGCATTCACAGCACAAAACTCTTCCATTTCAAATCCCTTTTTGCTGAAACCAAAATAAGTCAAAGCAGGTCAGGGTTTTGTTCCCCAAAGAAGCAGAGGCAATGACAGAATCCTGCCAGCCTGACTGCATTTGACCTCAGCAGAACAAAGGCTTTGAGGCTCTTCAGGAGGTGTTTTCATGTGCCAGGTTCCTTTAAGGCACTCTCCCTGAGCCAGAGCAGCCTGGTTTGATGCATAGAAAAGGAGTTTTGTGCCTAGCTGAGGTGCTGAGATTTAGTCTGGGTCTTTGGGTGTGTAAATATTTGCAGGGAGACCTCTTGCTGAATGGCTGAACCTAACCAAGCTTCCAGCACCATGGAAGGAGAGGGAAGATGTTCTGTGAATAAAAATGTTGGCAGACTCCTTTAAAGAAGGTTGGGATGCAGGATGTGGAATCCTTGGAGTGTTAAAGCAGGGAGAAAGAAAGAAGCAGTTCTTTTCCTAGCTAATGGAAGGATGTTTCTGGAAGGCAGAAGGCAGTGCAGTGCCTCCACTTTTAGTTCAGAGAATCCTAGAATCCCAGAATGGCTCAGGTTGGCCCTCAGAGCTCAGCTGCTCCAAGCCCCTGCTGTGCCCAGGGACAGCTTGCAGCTAGGCTTGGATGCTCAAGGGCTCATCCAGCCTGGCCCTGAACAGCCCCGAGGGAGAAGGCAGCCACAGCCTCCCTGGGCAGCCTGTTCCAGACTCTCAGCACCCTCACACTGCCTAACTTCTTCCTCAGCTCCAGTCTGACCCTGCTCTGCCTCAGATCCAAACCATTCCCCCTTGGCCTGGATCTGGGCACGCTCAGCAGAAGTCACAGGATGACAGAAGCATCCTTGGCAAAGCCACTCAGGGTTACCAAGTCCAACCTACAACCTTACTCTACAAGGGTCACACTAAACTGGAGTCCTCTGTGCAGTTCTGGAGCAGGACATGGAAGTGTTGGAGCCAGTCCAGAGGAGGCCACCAAGATGCTGAGAGGGCTGCAGCAACTCTGCTCTGAGCACAGGCTGAGAGAGTTGAGGCTCTGCAGGCTGCAGAGGAGAAGGCTTTGAGGAGACCTTGGAGTGGCCTTGCAGGATCAGAAAGGGGCTCCAGGAGGGCTGGGAAGGGACTGTTGACAAGGTCTGGGAATGAGAGGATGAGGAGGAATGGGTTTGAAGTGGGAAAGAGGAGATTCAAGCTAGATATTAGGGAAGGGTTGTTTGCAGTGAGGGTGGTGAGAGACTGGCACAGGTTGAGGGTGGTGAGAGACTGGCACAGGTTGAGGATGGTGAGACACTGGCACAGGTTGCCCAGGGAGGTTGTGGAGCACAGAAGCACCCAATGTGATCAAAGATCACATTGGGTGCTTCTGTGCTCCACAACCTCCCTGGAGGTGTTCAAAACCAGGTTGGATGAGACCCTGAGCAACCTGTTCTAGCAGGAGGTGTCCCTGCCTATGGAACTGGCTGAGCTTTGATTTCCCCTTCTGACCTAACCCATTCTATGATTCTATAAACCATATCCCTAAGCCCCACATCCAAACATCCCTCTGCATCCTTCCTGCAGGCTCCCTTTGAGTGCTGGTAGGCAGCTCTGAGATCCCTCTTAGGCAACTGTTTCTTTCTCAAGCCTACAAGAGTGATGTGGTTGGGTACAAGAAAGCAGCCAGAAGGCATCACCAAGGTCACTATTAATGGAACAATAAAAATGATTAACAATTGTCCAGCTCTGAAGAGTTCCTGTTCTAGGCCATTGGCTTTGTTTTGTGTCTTGGTGGTTGTTTCTTTTTCACAGCTCCACCTTGAATCAGAATGAAAATCACCACTGCCATTGTTAACGTGCAGCTATTAGGGCTGATGGTGATGCTTGGCTTTTATGTTCCTCGAAAACACTGGAGGCAGAGTTGCTGTCTAGACACCATCATTTCCTATTCAGTCCCAAATTGTTCCCAGTGTGGTTTCTGGTTGTAACATCAGGGTGGAAGAAATATCATGGAATGAAGCAGAAAGCTATCTATAGACTCTTCAGCACAGAAGGATTCACTTAGGCTGGCAAGCACAAGTCAGATTTTCCTCTAAATTAAATTCTCTGTGTTCCTTGTTTGCAATCAGAGCACCAGAAGACGTCCAACACTGCCAGCATTCAGGCACTCAGGTTCCTCCTCTTCTCATAGGGGAAAAGAAGAGTGTGTCCAGCAGAGCCAGGGAGGTTCTCCTGCCCCTGCACTCTGCCCTGCTGAGACCTCACCTTGAGAGCTGCCTTCAGTTTGGGGCTCCTCAGTTGAAGAGGGACAGGGATGTGCTGGAGAGAGTCCAGCAGAGGGCTAGGAGGATGAGGAGGGGACTGGAGCACTGCTTGGTGAGGAGAGGCTGAGGGCCCTGGGGCTGCTTAGTCTGGAGAAGAGAAGACTGAGAGGGGATTGAATCAATGTTTGGAACTCTCTGAGGGCTGGGGGTCAGGAGGGGGGGACAGGCTCTGCTCACTGCTCCCTGGGACAGGAGCAGCAGCAATGGATGGAAGTGCAGCACAGGAGGTTCCAGCTCAGCACAAGGGCAACTTCTTGCCTGGAAGGGTCCCAGAGCCTGGCACAGGCTGCCCAGAGAGGTTGTGGAGTGTCCTTGTGTGGAGCCTTTGCAGGCCTGTCTGGATGTGTTCTGTGTGCCCTGAGCTGCATTGTGTGGCCCTTTTGTGGCAGGGGGGTTGGAGTGGATGAGCTCTTTGGGTCCCTTCCAGCCCCTGACATCTGTGTTCTGAGATCCTGTGACAAGACAAAAAGCCCTAAGCTGGAGTGCTCTCCTGCAGGTGTTTGTGTCTGCTCCTTGAGTTAGGCTTCCTCACAGCTGATGGCAAAGCAGAATTTGGGGAGTTGGAGCCTCCTGACTTCGAATTGTCACTTGGTGCAGTAGTGCCAGGAGGCTGAGGGTGGTGAGAGCCAGGCACAGGCTGCCCAGGGAGGCTGTGGCTGCCTCCTGCCTGGGAGTGTTCGAGGCCAGGTTGCAGAAGTTCACTTCTGATGTTCCTCTTAACAGAGTGCCCCAAAGCCAGGGCGGTGCTGCCTGCCCCCAGGGGCTGCAGAGCTCCAAGGGATGTGCTGGTGGCAGAGCAGGGAGCTCCGAGGTTCGTTCCCCCCACGTTCCTCTGCCGGGAGCGCTGCTGCTAAATCCTGGGGCAGCAGAGGCGAAGCTGTTACCTGCAGGGGCTGCTTGTTACAGAATCCCTGATGGACTGGGACAGAAGAGGGCTCTGGGGAAGGCACTGGAGGTGCTCCTGCAAGGGGATGGGGCTGAGCCTGCAGTCGGTGCTTGGCAGCCTGCTGAGCAGGGAGGCACTGGGGCGAAGCTGTTCCACAAATGCAGCGTTTATGGCACTCGCTGCTTGAAAGCTGCTTTCCTCCTCCTGCCTCTGCACTGTTCTTCTCAGGGCTTCTGCTGGCAGCACAGGAGCCAGCAATGATGCTTCTGCAAGATGTTCACTTTCTTGGGGTGTTTCTGACTACTTAAACCTCGTTCCTTGGGGCACTCACTGCAAGAAGGATGCTGAGAGGCTGGAGTGGGTCCAGAGAAGGGCAACAAAGCTGGGGAAGGGGCTGGGGAGGAGCAGCTGAGGGAGCTGGGGGTGTGCAGTCTGGAGAAGAGGAGGCTGAGGGAGACCTCATTGCTCTCTTCAGCTATCTGAGAGGAGGCTGGAGCCAGCTGGGGGTTGGGCTCTTCTGCCTAGGATTAGGTGAGAGAAGGAGAGGAAATGGCCTGAAGTTATGCCAAGGGAGGGTTAGGTTGGAGGGAAAATGTCCTTGCTGCAAGAGTGGTCAGGGATTGGCACAGGCTGCCCAGGGAGGTGGTGGAGTCTCCATCCCTGGAGGTGTTCCAGAACCCTGTGGCCATGGCACTGGGGGCCATGGTTTAGTGGCCACTGCAGTGCTGGGTTGATGTTGGATTGGATGATCCCAGAGAGCTTTTCCAACCTTAATGATTCTGCTTTCAAGCTGACTGTGCTGGTACTTCTCCTGATTTTCTGTGGTGGCCTCTGCAGAGATGCATAAATAGAAGCAGAGAATTGTTTTGCTTGGAAAAGACCTTTGAGATCCCAGAGTCCAAGTGCTTGCAGGATGCAAGCTGTGCTCCTCCTGGCAGAACCCCTGCAGGGGGCACATTCATCACTTAGCTGGGTGGCTCCGTGTGCCAAGGACCAGCTACTCTGGCATTCCTGGGAAGCAGAACTGCCTCCAGCAAGAGGAACTGTTTACAGAAGTGGGAAGTTAGTACAACAGAAGGCAGGAGGCCCAGATGGTGTGGTTGTGAATGGAGCTGGAGATCTCCCATGGTGTCAAGAGAGATGCAGGGTTTTGCTTACTCCATCCTGACATTCCAAAAGCAGGGTAGTTGGCAGCTCTCTCCCCGGGCCAGGTTCTCTGGGATGCTGCTGCTGTGATTTTCCCTTTCCAGCCTGACTTTGCTGTGGGTAGTGTGGTCCAAGCTGCAGCTCTGCTTGGTTGAGACCTGCAGGACTGGGCTGACTCCCTGATTTCCTCCACTGTCCATTTTCCTACCCCTACAATATTGTCCTCTCTTGGCCTCTGTCAGTCAGAAGCTCAGAATGCTCCCAGCAGGGAAATGAGAAGGGAAGTCTGTAAGGAGATGCTGTTTTCTCTGACTCCACCACAACTCAGCCCTCACTGCCTGCCTGCTGTTCCTTGCCCTGTGGAGTTCAGCACTGAAGCACCAAGAGCAGTGCCTGCAGGGCTGGGTAGGTGTGAGCTGTGCATGGCTTTCTCTTTCCCTGTGCCTGTCTTCTGCTGAGCTGTGAGATGCCTGCTCCCACCATGGGCCACCTGACATTGCAGGTGGTTTCAGTTCCTTCCTGGCACAGCCCAGCTTCCAGATCCATGCTTCTAGAGGCAGAGCAGCAGGGTGAGTGAGAGCTGCTGGCCTGGGGGCACCTTTGGCAGGTACCACTGAGATCTGTCTTCTGGGCAGGCAGCAGGGAAGGCTCTCAAACTGCAACTTCAGCTCTGTGCTTCCTTTAGGATTCCTGCAGTGGTAGCTCTGCCTGAGCCTGGTGCCTGCTTTGGTCACTGTCTGCATCACAGAGGCATTTCCTCACAGAAGAGTGACCAAGTTTTGTCTCTCTGATCTTGGTTTTGTCCTAATAGAATAGAATAGAATCAAGCAGGCTGGAAGAGAGCTCCAAGCTCAGCCAGCCCAACCTAGCACCCAGCCCTGCCCAACCAACCAGACCATGGCACTCAGTGCCCCAGCCAGGCTTGGCTTCAACACCTCCAGCCACAGCCACTCCACCACCTCCCTGGGCAGCCCATTCCAATGCCAATCACTCTCTCTGACAACAACTTCCTCCTAACATCCAGCTTGAACCTGCCCTGGCACAGCTTGAGGCTGTGTCCCCTTGCTCTGTTGCTGGCTGCCTGGCAGCAGAGCCCAACCCCACCTGGCTACAGCCTCCCTGCAGGCAGCTGCAGACAGCAATGAGCTCTGCCCTGAGCCTCCTCTGCTGCAGGCTGCACCCCCCCAGCTCCCTCAGCCTCTCCTCCCAGGGCTGTGCTCCAGGCCCCTCCCCAGCCTTGCTGCCCTTCTCTCAACACCTTCCAGCCCCTCAACATCTCTCTTCAATTCAGGAGCCCACAACTGGACACAGCACTCCAGGTTTAGCCTGAGCAGTGCTGAGTATGGGGGAAATTTGGAACAGCAAAGGTAAGAATATTCTTACCTCCTCTGTCTCATGTTTTCCCAGCTGCAGGTTTTGTTTTGTTTTTTAATCCATGCCCTCTTTTCTCCATCCCAATTCCATATGTTTATTATCTTTTCCATCACCAAGCTGTGAATAACTTTGTGGGGCAATCATGCAGCTGCCTGGGAATCAGCTGTTTGGCACAAGCCCTGTGCTGGCTTGCTGGAGAAGCCCCTGGGTTAGCAGACAATTGCTACTAAAGTGTTTTGGAGAGCAGAGAAAAACATCCTCCACCAGTGGTGCCAACCTCAAGCTTGTAATAACCATAAGTTATTATTGGATTGACTGAAGAATGGTGAGTTACAGCCCCATTGCTGTATGGATTTCTTTGCTTTCTGTTGCCCTGAGAGCTGCAGAGCTCTGCAGTTAACCCAGGCTGAGCTAAGTGTAGCTCACAGAATGTCCCTCTTGCAGCTCCTGGCTGTTGCCTTTTTGGTTTAGGATCATGGAATCATTAGAGTTGGAAAAGCCTTCTGAAATCCTTCAATCCAATCTTCAACCCAACCCTGCTATGGTCACTAAACTGTGGCCCCAACTGCCATGGCCACAGGGTTCTGGAACACCTCCAGGCATGGGGACTCCACCACCTCCCTGGGCAGCCTGTGCCAGTCTCTGACCACTCTTGCAGCAAAGACATTTTTCCTCCAACCTAACCCTCCCCTGGCACAATTTCAGGCCATTTCCACACCTTCTCTCACCTGATCCTAGGGAGCAGAGCCCCAACCCCACCTGGCTCCAGCCTCCTCTCAGGGAGCTGCAGAGAGCAATGAGGTCTCCCTCAGCCTCCTCTTCTCCATGCTGCACACCCCCAGCTCCCTCAGCTGCTCCTCCCCAGCCTTGTTCTCCAGCCCCTTCACCCTTCTCTGGTGAGGTGCCCAGAGCAGGGGCAGGATCTGTGCCACAAGTGACCCTGTCACACCTAGCTGGGAGAACCTCCTGGCTGTGTCCCACCCTGCTGCAAGCCTCCCAGCAAAGCTCTCTCAGCAGGCACAGGATCCTGTGCTGCAGCTCTGCAGGGGCAGCTGTTGCCCAGCTCGGGCAGTGGCAGGGCTGCTGCTGCCCTGCTGCCAGGCGTTGGCATTGTGCTGCCTCACTCTGTAGCGTTAAGGCAGCCCAAGACAAGGCTCTAAGAGAGGCTTACCAAGTGGTTTTCCACGGCCTGTTGTTTCTATTTCTAATAGCCCCCTTCACTGATCCCCACTGGAGAGCAACCACTCCTGTTATCACACACAGTGTCACAGTATCATCAGGGTTGGAAGAGACCTCACAGCTCATCAAGTCCAACCCTTTAGCACAGAGCTCAAGGCCAGACCATGGCACCAAGTGCCACGTCCAGTCCTGCCTTGAACAGCTCCAGGGACGGCGACTCCACCACCTCCCCGGGCAGCCCATTCCAGTGGCCAATGACTCTCTCAGGGAAGAACTTTCTCCTCACCTCCAGCCTAAATCTCCCCTGGCACAGCCTGAGGCTGTGTCCTCTCCTTCTGGTGCTGGCCACCTGAGAGAAGAGAGCAACCTCCTCCTGGCCACAACCTCCCCTCAGGTAGTTGCAGACAGCAATGAGGTCTCCCCTGAGCCTCCTCTTCTCCAGGCTAACCAATCCCAGCTCCCTCAGCCTCTCCTCGTAGGGCTGTGCTCAAGGCCTCTCCCCAGCCTCGTTGCCCTTCTCTGGACACGCTCAAGCATCTCAATGTCCCTCCTAAACTGGGGGGCCCAGAACTGAACACAGCACTCAAGATGTGGTCTAACCAGTGCAGAGTGCAGGGGCAGAATAACCTCCCTGCTCCTGCTGGCCACACCATTCCTGATGCAGGCCAGGATGCCACTGGCTCTCTTGGCCACCTGGGCACACTGCTGGCTCATGCTCAGGCAGGTATCAATCAGCACCCCCAGATCCCTCTCTGTTTGGCTGCTCTCAGCCACTCTGACCCCAGCCTGTATCTCTGCATGGGGTTGTTGTGGCCAAAGTGCAGCACCCTGCACTTGGAGCTATTGAACCCCATCCCATTGGACTCTGCCCATCTGTCCAGGCGGTCGAGGTCCTGCTGCAGAGCCCTTCTGCCCTCCAACCCAGCCACAGCTGCCTCCAGCTTGGTGTCATCTGCAAACTTGCTGATGACTGTTCTGATGCTCCTGCAGAGCAGCACAACCTCCTCTGCCTGCTTCTGCTGCTTTCCCTTCTCAGTTTCACTTCCTTCTGAGCAGCTCCACACAGCCTCAGCTCACAGATCTGAATGATAAAGGCACTCAGTCAGACCCATTAAACAGAGCTGTGCTGTTTGCTGGGAGACTACAATTTGTACAAGAAGCTCCAGATAACCTCTTCACCTCCCCCCACAGAGCTGTAATCCATGGGTTTGACCATATGGAGTTGGCATTCACACAGAGTGGATGTAAATAAAGCTTTGCAGTGCCTTTGATATCAGAGCTATTTATGCCTTTCTCTCAGCAAGGCTTTCCATTCTCTCCCAGACAGAGTTAGCATAAAAGCAGCCTGCTGTTTGGAATGCTTTTAGAGGGAAAAATATCACCAAACCCTCTAAAATTATCACCTCTTGTTTCCTGGCTTTGGGAACCATAGAACCATGGAACCAGAGAACCATGGAAGCATGGAACCATAGAATCATAGAAGTATAGAAGCATAGAAGTTTAGAACCATGGAAGTTTGGAACTACAGAGCCATAGAATCACAGAAGTTTAGAACCATGGAACTATAGAAGCATGGAACCATAGAATCATAGAAGTATAGAAGCATAGAAGTTTAGAACCATAGAAGTTTGGAACTACAGAGCCATAGAATCACAGAAGTTTAGAACCATGGAACTATAGAAGCATGGAACCATAGAATCATAGAAGTATAGAAGCATAGAAGTTTAGAACCATAGAAGTTTGGAACTACAGAGCCATAGAATCACAGAAGTTTAGAACCATGGAACTATAGAACTGTAGAACCATGGAACCATAGAGCTATAGAACCATGGAACTATAGAACCATGGAACTATAGAAGCATGGAACCATAGAATCATAGAAGTATAGAACCATAGAAGCATAGAGTTTAGAACCATAGAACCATAGAAGTTTGGAACTACAGAGCCATAGAATCACAGAAGTTTAGAACCATGGAACTATAGAACTGTAGAACCATGGAACTATAGAGCTATAGAACCATGGAACCATGGAATCATAGAACTATAGAACCATGGAATCATAGAACTATAGACCCATGGAACCATAGAACTATAGAACTATGGAACCATGGAACCATAGAACTATAGACCCATGGAACCATAGAACTATAGAACTATGGAACCATGGAACCATAGAACTATAGAACCATGGAACCATAGAACTATAGAACTATGGAACCATGGAACCATAGAACTATAGAACCATGGAACCATAGAACTATAGAACTATGGAACCATGGAACCATTGAACTATAGAACCATGGAACCATAGAACTATAGAACTATGGAACCATGGAACCATAGAACTATAGAATCATGGAACCATTGAACTATAGAACCATGGAACCATAGAACTATAGAACCATGGAACCATTGAACTATAGAACCATGGAACCATTGAACTATAGAACCATGGAACCATAGAACTATAGGCCCATGGAACCATAGAACTATAGAACTATAGAACCATGGAACCATGGAATCATAGAACTATAGAACTATGGAACCATAGAACTATAGACCCATGGAACCATAGAACTATAGAACTATGGAACCATGGAACCCTTGAACTATAGAACCATGGAACCATAGAACTATAGAACTATGGAACCATGGAACCATTGAACTATAGAACCATGGAACCATAGAACTATAGAACCATGGAACCATAGAACTATAGAACCATGGAACCATTGAACTATAGAACCATGGAACCATTGAACTATAGAACCATGGAACCATAGAACTATAGAACCATGGAACCATTGAACTGTAGAACTATGGAACCATAGAACTATAGAACCATGGAACCATGGAATCATAGAACTATAGAAGCATGGAACCATCAAACTATAGAACCATGGAAACAGAGAATTATAGAACCATGGAATCATGTAACTATAGAACCATGGAACCACTGAACTATAGAATCATAGAACTATAGAACCATGGAACCATCAAACTATAGAACCATGGAACCATAGAACTATAGAATCATAGAACTATAGAACCATGGAACCATCAAACTATAGAACCATGGAACCATAGAACTATAGAATCATAGAACTATAGAATGATGGAACCATCGAACTGTACAACCATGGTACCATAGAAGCATAGAAGTTTAGAACCATAGAACCATAGAAATTTGGAACTATAGAGTCATAGAATCACAGAAGTTTAGAACCATGGAACTACAGAAGTATAGAGCCATGGAACCATGGAATCATAGAACTATAGAAGCATGGAACCATAGAACTATAGAACCATGGAATCATGGAACTATAGAACTATAGAACCATGAAACCATAGAACCATAGGATCATGGAATCATAGAACCATAGAATCATATAATTATAAAACCCTGGAACCATAGAACTATAGAACCATGGAACCATAGAACCATAGGACCATGGAATCATAGAACCATAGAATCATATAATTATAAAACCCTGGAACCATAGAACTATAGAAGCATGGAACCATAGAATCATAGAAGTTTAGAACCATAGAACCATAGAAGTTTAGAACCATGGAAGCATAGAACCATAGACTCATAGAAGTATAGAACCATAGACTCAGAGAAGTATAGAACCATAGAAGCATAGAATCATATAAATATAGAACCATAGAAGCATGGAACCATAGAATCACAGAAGTTTAGTACCATGGAACCATGGAATCATAGAACCATAGAATCATAGAAGTTTAGAAGCATAGAACCATAGAATCATAGAACCATGGAACCATAGAACCATGGAACCATAGATCCATAGAATCATAGAAGTATAGAACCATAGAACCATGGAATCATGGAACCATGGAAGCATAGAACCATAGAATCATAGAAGTATAGAACCATGGAACCATAGAACCATAGAACCATGGGACCATAGAACTATAGATCCATAGAATCATAGAAGTATAGAACCATAGAACCATAGAACCATGGAACCATAGATCCATAGAAGCATAGAATCATAGAGTTTAGATCCATGGAACCACAGAACCACAGAATCATAGAAGTGTAGAACCATAGAAGTATAGAACCATAGAATGGTCTAGGCCAGAAGGGACCCCTAGAGGCCATCCAGTCCAGCCCCCTGCAGTCAGCAGGGGCATCCCCACTAGCCCAGGTTGCTCAGAGCCCTGTCAAGCCTCACCTTGAATGTCTCCAGGGAAAGGGCCTCAACCACTTCCCTGGGCAACCTGTTCCAGTACTCCACCACCCTCATAGTGAAGAGGTCACTGCAAAGTTTTCTCCTCCAGTTGTTATTTATTGGGCAGAGGATTTAGCAGTCAGTGGGAGGACATTGAGGGGCTTCAGTGTGTCCAGAGGAGAGAACAAAGCTGGGGAAGGGCTTTGGATATAAGTGCTGTGAGGAGCAGCTGAGGGACCTGAGGGTGTGCAGCCTGGAGAAGAGGAGGCTGAGGGGAGAGCTCATTGCTCTCTACAGCTCCCTGAGAGGAGGCTGGAGCCAGGTGGGGGTTGGGCACTTCTCAGATACAACAAGCAACAGGACAAGAGGAAACAGCCTCAGGTTGTGCCAAGGGAGGTTCAGGTTGAGTGTTAGGAACAATTTCTTCCCAGCAAGGGTTCTGAAGCAGTGGCCCAGACTGCCTGGGGAGGTGATGGAGTCTCCATCCCTGGAGGTGTTTAAAAGCTGTGCCCATGTGATGCTGAGGGACATGGTTTGGGCAGGGGCTTAGGTGTTTAAAAGCTGTGCCCCTGTGGGGCTGAGGGACATGGTTTGGGCAGGGGCTTAGGTGTTTAAAAGCTGTGCCCCTGTGGGGCTGAGGGACATGGTTTGGGCAGGGGCTTAGGTGTTTAAAAGCTGTGCCCATGTGGGGCTGAGGGACATGGTTTGGGCAGGGGCTTAGGTGTTTAAAAGCTGTGCCCATGTGATGCTGAGGGACATGCTTTGGGCAGGGGCTTAGGTGTTTAAAAGCTGTGCCCATGTGGTGCTGAGGGACATGCTTTGGGCAGGGGCTTAGGTGTTTAAAAGCTATGCCCATGTGGTGCTGAGGGACATGCTTTGGGCAGGGGCTTAGGTGTTTAAAAGCTATGCCCATGTGGTGCTGAGGGACATGCTTTGGGCAGGGGCTTGGGTGTTTAGAAGCTGTGCCCATGTGGTGCTGAGGGACATGCTTTGGGCAGGGACTTAGGTGTTTAAAAGCTGTGCCCATGTGGTGCTGAGGGACATGCTTTGGGCAGGGGCTTAGCAGCAGCAGTGGGACTGGGAGCTCTGGGTGATCTGTTGGACTTGATGATCTCCAAGGTCTGTTCCAAGCTCAGCAGTTCCATGGCTCTGTGATTCTATAAGCCTTGGGGGGCCAGAGACTCACAGTCCATCCCTGAGATAATCCTGGTTTGCTCCCTCAGCTGTTCCCCCCCAACCCTCTCCTCCAGACCCTTCACCAGCTTGCTTGCCCTTCTCTGGACCTGCCCCAGCCCCTCAATGTCCAAGAGAGGACACAAATCATCTGTCCACTCTCAGGAGGAGCTGGGCCAGAGGCAGTGGATCAGCCACCACCATAAGGCAAGTGTCAGACCTCTCAAGTTAATCACTTCCCTGTAAAACTTCTTAGACAGCAGAGCCTCAGAAGGTGACCTGGGCATAAATCAGCCATGATTCACAGCAGGGCTGATTAATGATGGCTCAAGGTCACACAGATAAATTCCAGTGTGTGCCTGATGGGCTTGGAAGGCAGTGTTGGGACTGGTTGAAAAGCAGCCCTTGTGTGTAAACTGAGTTTGTTTGTGGGCATTGCATAACTGATAACAGGAGGCAGAGTGGAAATCCACAGGCTGCAGCCTGGAACTGAGCTGCAGGTAGAGGAACTGGCTGAAGAGTGAGCTCATTTCTGCTCAACCAGTGGTAAAGGAGCTTGGTTTGCACAGCTTTTATAGTACAGCTTTGGTTGCCCTCCCAGCAGAGGTCCAGAGGAGTCCTGGTTTCATACCACTGGTGGGAGAGGAGAAATGAGAGCAGCAGGATGAAACCTGAGTGAAGGTGTGGGGAGTGCTGCTGTGCTGAGCTACTGGCAGAGGGGGGGTGTTGAGCTGTTGCTGCCTGAGTTTTAATTTAAGATCAATTAGTCACCACTTTAATTAGGCTGGCAGACAAAGCTGAGGGTGCTGAGGTGCTGCAGACACTCCTTTGAAGCCAGCCCATGTGCTGAGCACTTTCTGCCTCCCTTGTGCAGGCAGCAGCTGGATGGGAGGAAGGAAGCAGCAGTACAGGTTGGGAGGTGACTGCTGCAGAGCAGCCCTGTGGAGAGGGACCTGGGGGTGCTGGTGGAGAACATCCATGGCACAGCCCTTGTGTGCTTTTGTGGCCAAGAGGGCCAGTGGGATCCTGGGCTGCATTAAGAGTGTGTCCAGCAGAGCCAGAGAGGTTCTCCTGCCCCTACACTCTGCCCTGCTGAGACCTCATCTTGAGAGCTGCCTTCAGTTTGGGGCTCCCCAGTTGAAGAGGGACAGGGATGTGCTGGAGAGAGTCCAAGGGAGAGCTGTGAGGATGATAAGGGGACAGGAGCACTGCCTGGTGAGGAGAGGCTGAGGGCCCTGGGGCTGCTTAGTCTGGAGAAGAGAAGACTGAGAGGGGATTGAATCAATGTTTGGAACTCTCTGAGGGCTGGGGGTCAGGAGTGGGGGACAGGCTCTGCTCACTGCTCCCTGGGACAGGACAAGCAGCAATGGATGGAAGCTGCAGCACAGGAGGTTGCAGCTCAGCACAAGGGGGAACCTCTTGCCTGGAAGGGTCCCAGAGCCCTGGCACAGGCTGCCCAGAGAGGTTGTGGAGTGTCCTTGTGTGGAGCCTTTGCAGGCCTGTCTGGATGTGTTCCTGTGTGCCCTGAGCTGGATTGTGTGGTCCTGCTGTGGCAGGGAGGTTGGACTGGATGATCTCTTTGGGTCTATTCCAACTCCTGACACCTCTGATCTGTGATCCTGTGATCCTGTGAAGTCCTCTCTGCATTACAGCAGAGGGGCAGGAAGGAGAAAGCTACAGAGCTCAGGCTGCTGTTGGACTGCTCTGATCTTAAACTACTTCTCTCTGTCAGCTCAGCAGAGGCAATGGCCTCAAGCTGCACCAGGGGAGGTTGACCTTCCTTTAGGGGAAGAAATTATTCCTCACATCCAGCTGAGGAAATACTTCATGAGACACAACTTCAGAGGGCTTTTGCCCAGGCTCTGTGCCTGCTGCTGCCCACTGCTCAGAGCAGAGCCCTGTGCTCTCAGCAGCTCCAGGGTATTTCCCAGCCTCTGCTGCAACCTCTGCCTTAACCAAGGGCTGTCAGATGAGCCACTGAAAGCTGCTCCCTGCTCTCTGCAGTGTACCTGCATCAAAGGGCCTGTTTTTCTCGTGGGCTTTTGCCACCTGTCTGCAAGTGCTGAGGACTTTGAAGCCCTTGGGTCTGCCTGCATCTGCACGGCGAGGAGCAGTGCCCACCCCTTGGGTCTTCTCCAGCTGGTGGCTGTGTTGTGTCAGCTGCCAGCTCCATCCTAACACTTCATTGGCTTTTTTTCCTGGCTGGACTCTTTGTACAATGAAACCTGCATCAGGCCTTCCATGGCAGAAATGCAGTGCATTTGCTCTAACTGGCCTCTGCAGAGTATCCATCTCCTGAGCCCCTTCCAGACCTTTTTCATCTGTTCCAGTGAGAAGTCTTAGCATCCTCTGAAAATCAAAGGAGAAAGGTTGTGAGGCCATTTGCTTAACAGGAACCTGTCTCTGAAGACCTCTGGCTGAGACCCAGAGCTGAAGTGGATCAATTCTGGTGTGCAGAGGAGCTCTCCAGTTCAGCTGGGATCAGAGGAGCACAGAATGGTGGAGGTGGAGGGGACCTCTAGAGATCATCTGATCCAACCCCTGCTAACACAGCTTTGCCTAAGCCTGGGACACAAACCCTTCGAGGAGAGGCTGAGGGAGCTGGGGGGGGGCAGCCTGCAGCAGAGGAGGCTCAGGGCAGAGCTCATTGCTGCCTGCAGCTGCCTGCAGGGAGGCTGTAGCCAGGTGGGGTTGGGCTCTGCTGCCAGGCAAGCAGGAACAGGACAAGGGGACACAGCCTGAAGCTGTGCCAGGGCAGGTCTAGGCTGGCTGTGAGGAGGAAGTTGTTGTGAGAGAGAGTGATTGGCACTGGAATGGGCTGCCCAGGGAGGTGGTGGAGTGGCTGTGGCTGGAGGTGTTGAAGCCAAGCCTGGCTGGGGCACTGAGTGCCATGGTCTGGTTGGTTGGGCAGGGCTGGGTGCTAGGTTGGGCTGGCTGAGCTTGGAGCTCTCTTCCAACCTGCTTGATCCTAGGATTCTATGATTCTATGACTCTCTGACTCTCTGACTCTATATCTCTCTGAGTGCAGCTGTGGCTTGGGCCATGGTGCCGCAGGAGCCGCTCCGGACCGCGCGCCCCTTGCTTAACTGCGCTGCCTAATTTATGCCTCTGCTTAGTTAATCACTGCAGAGTTTGGGCCCTGGCTGGCAGTTGCTAGATTGCTTTATTAAATTGAGGCTGTGTTGAAGGAAATTTATTTTTGTGTATTCCTCCTTCATAATTTTTTTTCTTTCCCCCTCTTTCCTTAAATGTTGTCAGATAAATTACTGCGTTATCGATGGAGCTGTGGGCAGAGCCTTCCTCTTTGCTTCCCATGCCAGTATCCTCTAAATCATGCCTGGCATCTGTATTATATCTTACTTCATGCAATCCTTCTCAGTGATGGATGGACTTGCTCTGCTTTCTTCTCTTTCATATCAGACAAAGGCATTCAGACTTGAAAGCAGCAGGGAGAATAAAAACCTGAGCTCTGGATTTTGTCTCTTGGCGTGCAGAGTGTGAGACCTTGGCACAGAAAGGGGTTGGAGCAAGGTGGGAGTTGGTCTGTTCTTGCAAGTAGAAAGTGACAGGAGAAGAGGAAACTGCCCCAAGGTGAACCAGAGGAGGTTTAGTTTGGCCATGAGGAACAATTCCTTCCCCTAAAGGGTTGTCAAGACCTGACCCAGGCTGCCCAGGGCAGTGGTGGAGTCTCCAGCCCTGGAGGGGGCTCACAGATGTGGAGATGTGATGCTGAGGGATGTGGCTGGGAGGTGCCCTGGCAGTGCTGGGTTAGAGGTTGGACCTGATGATCTGAAAGGCCTTTTCCAGCCTGAACAAGTCTGTGATTGTATGAACCAAATCTGTTCAGTAACATCCCCACATCAGCTGCAGCCATCTCCTGCCTCTTCCCTCCTCCAGAGCAGAGCAGTGGGCAGGGAGGAGAAAGAATCATAGAATCAAGCAGGTTGGAAGAGAGCTCCAAGCTCAGCCAGCACAACCTAGCACCCAGCCCTGCCCAACCAACCACACCATGGCACTAAGTGCCCCAGCCAGGCTTGGCTTCAACACCTCCAGCCACAGCCACTTCACCACCTCCCTGGGCAGCCCATTCCAATGCCAATCACTCTCTCCGACAACAACTTCCTCCTAACATCCAGCCTCAACCTGCCCTGGCACAGCTTGAGGCTGTGTCCCCTTCTTCTGTCCCTGGCTGCCTGGCAGCAGAGCCCAACCCCACCTGGCTACAGCCTCCCTGCAGGCAGCTGCAGGCAGCAGTGAGCTCTGCCCTGAGCCTCCTCTGCTGCAGGCTGCACCCCCCCAGCTCCCTCAGCCTCTCCTCACAGGGCTGTGCTCCAGGCCCCTCCCCAGCCTTGCTGCCCTTCTCACAGTCTCACAGTATCACCAAGGTTGGAAGAGACCTCACAGATCATCAAGTCCAACCCTTTAGCACAGAGCTCAAGGCCAGACCATGGCACCAAGTGCCACGTCCAGTCCTGCCTTGAACAGCTCCAGGGACGGCGACTCCACCACCTCCCCGGGCAGCCCATTCCAGTGCCCAATGACTCTCTCAGTGAAGAACTTTCTCCTCACCTCCAGCCTAAATCTCCCCTGGCACAGCCTGAGGCTGTGTCCTCTTGTTCTGGTGCTGGCCACCTGAGAGAAGAGAGCAACCTCCTCCTGGCCACAACCACCCCTCAGGTAGTTGTAGACAGCAATGAGGTCTGCCCTGAGCCTCCTCTTCTCCAGGCTAACCAATCCCAGCTCCCTCAGCCTCTCCTCGTAGGGCTGTGCTCAAGGCCTCTCCCCAGCCTCGTTGCCCTTCTCTGGACACACTCAAGCATCTCAATGTCCCTCCTAAACTGGGGGGCCCAGAACTGAACACAGCACTCAAGGTGAGGTCTAACCAGTGCAGAGTACAGGGGCAGAATGACCTCCCTGCTCCTGCTGGCCACACCATTCCTGATGCAGGCCAGGATGCCACTGGCTCTCTTGGCCACCTGGGCACACTGCTGGCTCATGTTCAGGTGGGTATCAATCAGTACCCCCAGATCCCTCTCTGTCTGGCTGCTCTCCAGCCACTCCGACCCCAGCCTGTATCTCTGCATGGGGTTGTTGTGGCCAAAGTGCAGCACCCTGCACTTGGAGCTATTGAACTCCATCCCCTTGGGCTCTGCCCATCTGTCCAGGCGGTCAAGGTCACGCTGCAGAGCCCTTCTGCCCTCCAGCTCAGTCACATCTGCCCCCAGCTTAGTGTCATCTGCAAACACCTTCCAGCACCTCAACATCTCTCTTGAACTGAGAGAGTCTCTTGAACACCTCCCCGGGGTGGGGACTCCACCACCTCCCCCAGGCCACCTATTCAGAGGCAAATTGCTAGGAAATGCCTTTTTTTTTGGTGTGCTTTGGCCCAGCCTGGCTCTGCCTTTTGATGCAAAGAGATAATCTCTCCCTCTGAAGTTTTCCAAGCAGGGAAATATTTACGGAGTGGCAGTGCACTCATCAATAGATGCTGATGGGTGTGTAATGTGGGGTTGGATTTAATTTCCTACTTGTTGTTTGCCTGCACACACTTGATTTATGAATGTGTGCATGCCTAGATGGAGATATCTTTCAGCTGGTTGAAAACTACCCCCATGGAGCTGGTTTTTAATGGAAATTCGTTTCCCCAGTTATTCATCTCACTGCTGGTGTCTGCTTCCAGTGGTAAAATTAAGTTTCCATCAGAGGGTTGGGGTTGGTTTTTTTTTGCAGGCAGCTATCAGCATCTCCCCCCCCCCCCCCCCCCCCCAATCTGCTTTTCCTCTGCTGAATTTCCATTCTTCCTTAGCAAAATAACTCTCCCTGAAGGTACAGGATTTGGGGGGTTAGCTGTAAAGCCATCCCTTGGATGTTGAGGGGCACACAGCTCTATCCCTGCCAATCCTACTGAAGGGAAGAGGAGGGGAAAAAAGGCAGCTGGAATTACAGCTCCTTAATGAGTAAATGTCAATGGTTGCTGCGGGGTTTTGGAGGCTTCTCAGCTGCAAGGATTCCTGCCCTGAAGGGGTTTTCATCTCTTTCATTAGGCAGCTAATCTGCCCCCAGTCAGATTCCCCACCTTTGAGGGCCACAGCACATGCAAATGTTCTTTGTGTCCTCCACTGCGATGCTCTCACAGACATCAGCAAAAGAGAGCCTGAGACTGCCTGTGTGGAGGTTCTGTGCTGAGCCTTGGAGAGAAAGGGAGTGCAGGAACTGCTCAGGAGTCACAGAACCATAGGATCAGGCTGGATGTGGCTCTGAGCAGCCTGCTCCAGCTGGGGGCATCCCTGCTGGCTGTGGAGGGGTTGGACTGGGTGACAAAAGTCACCATGGCCAAGTCTGGGGTCCCAGCCTATGGAGTGTGCTTGCTTTGAGGCCCTTTAGGAAAGGAAAAGAGCCCAAATCCTGTCTTTCCAGGGGAACTTTGTGGCTGAAGGTACAGACTCGAATCCACTGGCCCTGAACCTGCCCTGCAGCTGATCAATGTTTGCATAGCAGCAGTGGTGCCAGGGGGCTCTGTCTGGAGGCAGGGCAGCAATTCTCAATTTCATGGGTGAGCAAGCAGGGCAATTGCTTGGCCTCTGGCCCTGGGGGCAGCAGGGGTAGGGAGAGGCCCTGTGGAGCCATGCAGATGTGCACAGCACGTCTGGGTAGGTGGTAGCAGAGCAGCAGAATGTGGCAGCCTGATGCAGGCTCTAGTGATGATCCTCCTTGAGGTTTGCCACCACTGCTCCCAGGAAGGGACTCTACAAGTCTGGTTCTTGCTGCACATTGCTTTGGAGAGCAGCAGCTGAAGTGCAAGGAGCTGAGCCCCTCCTGTTCTCTCTAGCTTGGCTATTTCAGCAGAGCCCCAGCAGTGCCCCTGCAGCAGGCCAGGCTTGAGCAGGCAGCAGGATGAGGGCTCTGCAATCACAGAATCACTAAGGCTGGCAAAGACCTCTAAAATCAGCCATCAAAAGACCTCTAAGCCATCAGCTCCTCACCACCATGTCCCCAGGTGTCCATTCTTTTGGACACCTCCAGGGATGGTGACTCCACCACCTCCTTGGGCAGCCTCTTCCAGTGCCTGCCCCTCACCATCCCTGGGGGTGCTCAGAGAACACATGGACATGGCATTTGGGGACATGGTGTAGTGGGCAGGGTGGGGTTGGGTTGGTGGTTAGGGTTGGTGATCTCAATGAAGCACAGCCCTGTGAGGAGAGGCTGAGGGAGCTGGGGGGGGGGTGCAGCCTGCAGCAGAGGAGGCTCAGGGCAGAGCTCATTGCTGCCTGCAGCTGCCTGCAGGGAGGCTGTAGCCAGGTGGGGTTGGGCTCTGCTGCCAGGCAGCCAGGGACAGAAGAAGGGGACCCCGGCTGAAGCTGTGCCAGGGCAGGTTGAGGCTGGATGTTAGGAGGAAGTTGTTGTCAGAGAGAGTGATTGGCACTGGAATGGGCTGCCCAGGGAGGTGGTGGAGTGGCTGTGGCTGGAGGTGTTGCAGCCAAGCCTGGCTGGGGCACTTAGTGCCATGGTCTGGTTGGTTGGGCAGGGCTGGGTGCTAGGTTGTGCTGGCTGAGCTTGGAGCTCTCTTCCAACTTGGTTGATTCTATGATTCCAGGATGGCATTTTCCAACCTCAGTAGTTCCCTGGTTCTCTGTGTGCCCCATCCACACCCCTCCATGCTGACTCCCTGTGTAAAACTTGGAGCCCACCAGTTCTGCCTGCACTCCCAGTGGAATTTCCTTCCAGGTCACAGCAGCAGAGTGGTGGAAAAGCTCATTGCTGAGTCACACTAACTCAGAGAGGAACAGAAAGTGCCAGGTGCCAGCAGGTCCCTTCAGCACAGGGTCCTGTGACCAGGGCTCTGCCTGCAGCCAGCGTGGTTCAGCTCCATGGCAGTCACAGTGTGGCACTTCAGTATGCCTCATAAACCACTGCCAGCGCATCCCAGCCACACCAGGGATGCAGGGAACAGGCTGCTCTGGTGCCCTCTCCTCCTCTTCTTCCTTCTCCTCCTGCCTGGCATTGCCTTTCTCCCAGGGGGTTGTGTGCAGCCAGCTGAAGCTCAGCATGCTCTGGTGCCTCACATTTGCCCCGGGGAATTTCCCCCTGCACGAAGCAGCCACGGAGAGATGCGAGGCTGAGCTCCATGTCCTAACACAGAGGCAGTGGTGCAGGGGAAAATCATAGACTCACTGAATCAGCCAGGTTGGAAGACAGCTCCAAGATCATCCAGTCCAAACTATCCCCCAGCCCTATCCAGTCAACCAGACCATGGCACCAAGTGCCTCATCCAGGCTTTTCCTGACCACCTCCAGGGACGGTGCCTCCACCACCTCCCTGGGCAGCCCATTCCAATGCCAATCACTCTCTCTGCCAACAACTTCCTCCTCACATCCAGCCTATACTTCCCCTGGCACAGCTTGAGACTGTGTCCCCTTGTTCTATTGCTGGTTGCCTGGCAGAAGAGGCCACCCCCCACCTGGCTACAATGCCCCTTCAGGTAGTTGTAGACAGCAATGAGGTCACCCCTGAGCCTCCTCTTCTCTAGGCTAAAATGTCACCTCCTTCCCACTCCCCTCAGCCTGGGCTGCTCCTCCTCTCAGCCTGGATGCTGCAGCATTGCCACAGGCTGCCCAAGGAGGTGGAGGTGGAGTCCCCATCCCTGGGAGGTGTTCAGGAGACATCTCAACGTGGCACTTGGGGCCAGGGCTCAGTGGCCACAGTGGTGCTGGCTTGAGGGTTGGACTGGGTGATCCTAGAGGGCTTTTCCACCAACACAGTTCCAGGATTTCTTTGAGCAAGAGTGAGGCAGAATGAGGAAGGTCTTTTTTCTTTGCATGGGAGCTGAGCTGTCTTAGCTTGAGAGCAGAATCCAGATCTCTGGAATTAATTAATATTAATTCCTTATTTATGTAATATAAATCATGCAATTACCACGTGCAATTTCCATTTCAAACTTGGTTAATTTATCATTTTATGTCCTTGTAAACTGTGGCTGAGTGCAGCATCTCCCTTTTATCTCCATCTAGCTGTTGGTAATTAAGTTTTCTCTAACACAGCTCTGGATGTGTCCTCTGACCTGCAGCTGAGGCTGGAGGTACAGGCAGTGGGACCAGAACAGAACACCAGGGACTTGTAATCCATGGCTTGGGGGCTCTGCAAGAGGAGCTGGGAGCACCTGGTAAGGCAGTGCAGGTTTAGGTAGCTGTGATGTGAGCGTGGAGCACCCACACCATGAGATGCAGAGTTGGTGCTGCAGCTGCCTGAAGCCTCCTTGGTCTGGCTGCAGCTTGCTGGGAGAGAGGAGCTGCAAATGCTGGCTGTGGGTGGAGAGAGCTGGGAACCAGGCACAGGGGGGCCTGGGCTAAGGGACCCTCAAAGGGCATTGTGATGGTTTGGATGTTACCTGCCCCCCCCCCCCCCCCCCCCCCGAAGAAAATCACCCAGAAAGACTCAGCAGCTGGAAATTGAAGAATGCAGCTTTATATTTACAGCTTGGCACAAGATGCAAGGAAGAAGTTCTTCACAGAGAGAGTGATTTCCCATTGGAATGGGCTGCCCAGGGAGGTGGTGGAGGCACCGTCCCTGGGGGTCTTCAAGAAAAGCCTGGATGAGGCACTTAGTGCCATGGTCTGGTTGATTGGATAGGGCTGGGGGATAGGTTGGACTGGATGAGCTTGGAGGTCTCTTCCAACCTGGTTGATTCTATGATTCTGTGATTCTATAGACAGAAACAGACAAGTTAAAAGTGATACAGAGACACAGCAGCCCTCCCAGAAACCTGAGTGCCCAGGAGGGGCTCCCAACCACTCTTCTATCTCCTTTTCACCCCTCTACCTTATCCCAGACTTTGCCTCATGTTCAAGGAAAGCAGCCAGGACCTGGGGGTGCTGGGAGATACTAACTGAAGCTGAGGCAGCAGTGTGCCCAGGTGGGCACAGAGCCAATGGCATCCTGGGCTGGCTCAGGAGCAGTGTGGGCAGCAGGACAAGGGAGGTTCTTGTGCCCACCCCTGTGCTCAGCACTGCTCAGGCCACCCCTGCAGTGCTGTGTCCAGTTCTGGGCTCCTCCACTGCAGAGAGCTGTTGAGGTGCTGGAAGGTGTTAAGAGAAGGGCAGCAAGGCTGGGGAGGGGCCTGGAGCACAGCCCTGTGAGGAGAGGCTGAGGGAGCTGGGGGGGTGCAGCCTGCAGCAGAGGAGGCTCAGGGCAGAGCTCATTGCTGCCTGCAGCTGCCTGCAGGGAGGCTGTAGCCAGGTGGGGTTGGGCTCTGCTGCCAGGCAGCCAGCAACAGAACAAGGGGACAGCCTGAAGCTGTGCCAGGGGAGGTCTAGGCTGGATGTTAGGAGGAAGTTGTTGTCAGAGAGAGTGATTGGCATTGGAATGGGCTGCCCAGGGAGGTGGTGGAGTGGCTGTGGCTGGAGGTGTTGAAGCCAAGCCTGGCTGGGGCACTTAGTGCCATGGTCTGGTTGGTTGGGCAGGGCTAGGAGCTAGGTTGTGCTGGCTGAGCTTGGAGCTCTCTTCCAACCTGCCTGATTCTCTGATTCTGTCAGGCTCTGGGGGCTGAGGGTTTTCTTCTACCCTTTTTCTTTCTCAGGCTGAAAAGAGAGGTGATGTAGTGTGCCAGAGCATTGCTCCAGCTGCTTCTCACCTTGAAGCCATAGGTGAAACCCATCAATTTTAAACACTGGATTGAAGGTTTTGAAGATTCCTGCTAGAAATACTACCAGTGAGAGGCCCCCCTGGGATTTACACCACACTCTTGATTTAATTATTCCTAGAGAAGCATTATGTCCTGTCAAGAAATTTGTCCTTTGCTGTCAAGGCTGCAAGCACCAATTTCAGGCTTCCAAAGAGGAGCCTGAACAGCCTGAAAAGCAGGAAGTACCAACCACTGTAGATGTGTGATGGTTGTGGGTGTGATGAAGTGATCAGCCTTGTAAAGCCTGCTCCAGACTGCTTGGGTTCAGACTTCCCCAGGCAGGATGTGTTTGGCTTTGTGTCACTATCAGTGTCAGCAGGAAAGAAACCATCCTGTTGGGTGAGGAAAACCCAGGGCTGGGCAGGGAGGTGCTGGAGAAATGACAGAGGTGGCTGCAGGTGACCCAGAGGGTGCCCAGGTGGCCAGGGAGGCCACCAGCATCCTGGCCTGGATCAGCAGTGGTGTGGCCAGCAGGAGCAGGGCAGGGAGGTGCAGGAGAAATGACAGAGGTGGCTGCAGGTGAGCCAGAGGGTGCCCAGGTGGCCAAGGAGGCCACCAGCATCCTGGCCTGGATCAGCAGTGGTGCAGCCAGCAGGAGCAGGGCAGGGATTGCACCCTTGGGCTCAGCACTGGGCTCAGTTTTGGGCACAGAAAGTCCTTTGGGTGCAGAATCACAGCTAGGGGCTGGGGCTGGCTTTTAGTGGGAGCTCTCCACATGCTCCTGCTGAAGGCCACCCTCACCCCATGCTGTGGCCAATCCATCTCCCAGCAAGGTTCACCTTAGCCCAAGTGCCAGAGCTGAGCTCCTGACTGCCCTGCAGCCTCTGCATAGCCTCAGACTCTTCAGTGAGCCCCCAGGGCTAATTCTTTTCTCCTGGCAGCTCCAGCTCAGCACCAGATCGATTTGCTAAGAGGAGGTGAGGGCAGCTCAACCCTTCTCTCACTGCCCTCACTGCCCTCTGCAGCAGGCAGAAGGCTGCCACTGGAGCTGGCTGTGCCCTTCAAGCACCTACCTCACCTTGCCAGGCCTCCCTGCACTCTGTTGTGGCTCTAATTTGATAGCATCTGAGGCCAGAAGGGGCCATTAGATCACCTGCTCTGAACTCCTCTATATCACAGACCATTAAATTTCACCCAGGGACCCCTGGGTGTTCTTCACTTCCAGTCTTTAAACCTTCCTGTGGTGCTCCTGTGCCATGTTTCATCACAGAGGCAGCTCCAGCTCAGTGAAATGTGTTCTGCATGGGGCCAGAGATGCTTGTAAAGGGCTGGAGAAGCCTTCAAAGTGAGCAGAGCTTGGACCTGCTCGGGCTGGGCTTTCAGAGGTGCTTGGGGAATTAAAGAGGCTCAAGTGCCATTAATTTTTTGTGAGAATTTAGCATCTAAATGCCCCAAGGAGCTCTGAAAAATCTGCTCCTTTAGTGGGAAGCATAAAAATAACCATTTGGAATGAGCTGCATTGTGCATGAGGTTTGTTAGTGTTAGAGGCTTCAGCAGCAGAGGGAGAAAGTCCTGCTCTGGGCAAGCATGCAGTGATCTGCTCTGGAGGGGACATGTCCCTCCTGCCCCTAAGCACTTTGTTGTTGACTTGAGGCTTGGTTCCTTAGGCTCCTTTTTAACTCCTTTGCCTGCCTCATATAACTCGGGAGGTTCTTAGTAGCCATAAAGCTGCCAGGAGGTGGTTTAGGTTCTGCCTCTTGATCAATGTTGGGATTTGTGGAGGAGGACAGAGCTGATGGTTCCACTCTGCACTGACAGCTCTCACTGGCATCAGCTGGCACAGCACCACAGGAGTGTTTTCACTGGGGGAGACCCCTAAGCACAGCTGCTGACCAGCACCACTGTGCCCACCAACCATGTCCCCAGGTGCCATGCTACATGTGTGCTGAGCATCTGCAGGGAGGGGGACTCCAGCATCTCCCTGGGCAGCCTGCCTGCAGCCTCCTCTCCTTTATAGAATCATAGAACCAGGCAGGTTGGAAGAGAGCTCCAAGCTCAGCCAGCACAACCTAGCACCCAGCCCTGCCCAACCAACCACACCATGGCACTAAGTGCCCCAGCCAGGCTTGGCTGCAACACCTCCAGCCACAGCCACTCCACCACCTCCCTGGGCAGCCCATTCCAGTGCCAATCACTCTCTCTGACAACAACTTCCTCCTCACATCCAGCCTAGACCTGCCCTGGCACAGCTTCAGGCTGTGTCCCCTGGTTCTGTTGCTGGCTGCCTGGCAGCAGAGCCCAACCCCACCTGGCTACAGCCTCCCTGCAGGCAGCAATGAGCTCTGCCCTGAGCCTCCTCTGCTGCAGGCTGCACCCCCCCAGCTCCCTCAGCCTCTCCTCCCAGGGCTGTGCTCCAGGCCCCTCCCCAGCCTTGCTGCCCTGCTCTGGGCACCTTCCAGCACCTCAACATCTCTCTTGAACTGAGGAGCCCAGAACTGGACACAGCACTGCAGGTGTGGCCTGAGCAGTGCTGAGCACAGGGGTGGGCAGAAGCAGCTCCCTTGTCCTGCTGCCCACACTGCTCCTGAGCCAGCCCAGGATGCCATTGGCTCTGCTGCCCACCTGGGCACTGCTGCCTCCTCTGCAGCTCCTCTCTCCCACCACCCCCAGCTCCCTCTCTGCCTGGCTGCTCTCAGCCACTCTGGCCCCAGCCTGTAGCACTGCTGTGGGGCTGTTGTGGCCAAAGTGCAGCACCAGCAGGCAAATGCTTCCTCTGCTCCCCCTGCTCCAGGGAACCTCTGCTGCACTCTCCTGGCCTCTGGCAGGAGCTTTCCCCCACGTCCTCATCTCCAGCTCCTCTCAGTCACTTCGCATTGCTCTTCAGCACACCCACCAGAAACAATTCTCCTCTACCCTCTCTTTTGTGCCCTGTGGGTATTTGTAAGCAGTTGTGTTCTGTCTCCCCCATCACTTAAGCAAGGCTGGGCTAATGTGAGACAACAGCTCGTAAGGAAGATTGTAGTATGTATTGAGTACACCTGCCTGCCTAATTACTACATGCCAGGATTAATTGCATGACTGCAAATATTGGCTCAGACTCCTTCCCCTGACATGTTGTGACTGCAGCAGGCAGAGCTCTTCTGAAGGCAACTGTTGCCCCAAATTGAAATATTTCTCTCATCTGACACGAGTTGTAATTATCCCAAAGCACCTCAAAGTTCTTCCTCCTCCCCTCCCCCTCCTCCTCCTCTTCCCCCCTCTTTTTTTTTTGGTCTTCTTAATTATCACCAGGAAAATGGTTGGGGATTGCTGCTCATTAGCCCAATCATTTCTTTAGCAATTACCAGAGATGCAGGCAGCCAGCCTGGGGTAAAAAAACAGACTGCAGAGCAAAGGGTTTGCCTTTGGAGCAGGCAAGGGTGCAGAGGAGCTGCTCTGGTGGGGGTGCAATGCAAGAAACTGCCCCCTGGGCTGGGCACTGCAGAGGCTACACATTGAGGGCTGGGGTCAGTTTGATGCCACTCACAACAGAAAGGACACTGAAGGGTTGGAATAGGTCCAGAGAAGGGCAACAAAGCTGGGGAAGGGGCTGGAGAACAGGGCTGGGGAGGAGCAGCTGAGGGAGCTGGGGGGGTGTAGCCTGGAGAAGAGGAGGCTGAAGGAGACTTCATTGCTCTCTGCAGCTCCCTGAGAGGAGGCTGGAGCCAGGTGGGGTTGGGGCTCTGCTCCCTAGGATCAGGTGAGAGAAGGTGTGGAAATGGCCTGAAATTGTGCCAGGGGAGGGTTAGGTTGGAGGAAAAATGTCTTTGCTGCAAGAGTGGTCAGAGACTGGCACAGGCTGTCCAGGGAGGTGGTGGAGTCCCCATGCCTGGAGGTGTTCCAGACCCCTGTGGCCATGGCACTTGGGGACAGGGTTTGGTGGCCACAGTGGTGCTGGGTTGATGTTGGACTGGATGACCATGGAGAGCCTTTCCAACCTTGCTGGATCCATGGCTCTGTGGTTCTGCACTGCTGGTTAATTCTGTGATTCTGAGTAAAGACTGAACCAGAAGATTTGGTTTCATTCAGGGGAGTGGAACTTGGTTGTGCCCAAATGTCTCTGGCTGCTGTTTTGCTGCCAGCAGGAGGTACTCAGAATAAGGACCTCCAGTCCCCAGCTCTTTAGGAGTGCTGATGGTGGGCCAGGAATTGTCACCATGAAAGGAAAGAGGGAAGGCAGACCCTGGGAAACAAGGGTGAAAGGTGTCCTAGTCTGTAGCTCCCTGAAAGGAGGCTGCAGTGAGGTGGGGTTGGGCTCTTCTGCCTAGGATCAGGTGATAGAAGGAGAGGGAATGGCCTGAAATTGTGCCAGGGGTGAGTTAGGATGGAGATAAGGAAAATTTCCTTGCTGCAAGAGTGGTCAGGGACTGGCACAGGCTGCCCAGGGAGGTGGTGGAGTCCCTCATGCCTGGAGGTGTTCCAGACCCCTGTGGCCCTGGCACTTGGGGTCAGGGTTTGATGGGCATGGTGGTGCTGGGCTGATGTCAGAGGGCCCTCTCAGAGGGCTTTCCCAACCCACACGATGCTGTGGTTCTCTGATCTGAGACACTGGCTGAGGTCCCAGCACCATCCCAGTTTTCCTCTGTGACCTTGGATGATCACATCAGCATCCGTCTCTGCCTGAGTGCTGGTGGGCAGGGAGCGGCGATGCCTCCCTGGGCGAGCAGGCAGCTCTGCTGGGCAGGCTGCTGCAGGCTCCCAGGGGGCTCTGGGCACTCAGGGCATTGCTGCCTGGAGTGTGTGTGGAGCCCTGGGCAGGCACAGGGCTGTGTGAGCACAGAGCCAGCACTGCAGGCCTGGCAGATGTGCTCCCAGCAAGGCTCAGCCACGTTCCGCAGCCTGGCACAGCCTGGCACAGCCTGGCAGAGTGAGGAAGATGAAGGAGGCTGTCAGTGTGTGGGCACAGCGCAGCTCAGGAGCCTGCCTGGTGATGCTCTGGCTCTGAGCTTGGAGACAGAGAGAATCATAGACTCATGGAGTCTCAGAATCAGGCAGGGTTGGAAGGGACCACAAGGAGCAGGCAGTGCCAACCCCCTGCCATGCCCAGGGACACCCTACCCTAGAGCAGGCTGCACACAGCCTCAGCCAGCCTGGCCTCAAACACCTCCAGCCATGGGGCCTCAACCCCCTCCCTGGGCAGCCCCTGCCAGGCTCTCACCACTCTCCTGCTCAACAACTTCCTCCTCACCTCCAGCCTCACTCTCCCCACCTCCACCTTTGCTCCATTCCCCCCACTCCTGCCACTCCCTCACAGCCTCAAAAGTCCCTCCCCAGCTTTTTTGTAGCCCCCTTCAGATCCTGGCAGGCCACAAGAAGGTCACCTGGGAGCCTCCTCTGCTCCAGCCTGCACAGCCCCAACTCTTTCAGGCTGTGCTCACAGCAGAGCTGCTGCAGCCTCTCAGCATCCTCCTGGCCCTGCTCTGGGCTCACTCCAGCATCTCCACAGCCCGCTTGTCCCAGGGGCTCCAGAGCTGGATGCAGGACTCCAGGTGAGGTCTGAGCAGAGCAGAGCAGAGCAGAGAGGGAGAATCCCCTCCCTGGCCCTGCTGGCCACACTTCTGCTGCTGCAGCCCAGGAGGGGAAGGAAGCTGCAGGAGCCCCACGGCTGCCAGGGCAGGGCACCTCTGCCTGCCTGGCCTGAGTGTTCAGCAGTGGTGGCACAGGGCAGTGCTCAGGGGAGGCCTCAGTGCTGCTGTGCTGCAGGGAGCAGGGAGGGAGCAGAGCACACCCCGGGGTGGAGGAGACCTCCAGAGGTCATCCAGTCCAGCGCCCTGCAGTCAGCAGGGACATCCTCAGCTCCCTGCTCACAGCCCTATCGAGCCTGACCTTGAATGCCTCCGGGGTTGGTGCCTCCTCCACCCCCTCCCTGGGCAAACAGGTCCAGTGTTCCACCTCCCCACAGTAAAGAGCTGCTTCATGTCCACTCTGGCCATGTCCTGCTCTGGTTTCAAAGCACTGCCCTTTGTCCCAGTGCTATCAGCCCTGGCACCAGCTCCTGCCCAGCTTTCTTCTGGGTGCCCTTCAGGTACTGGACAGCAGCACCAAGGTCCTCCAGGAGCCTTCTCTTCTCCAGGCTGAACAACCTCATCTCGCTCAGCCTGTCCTCATAAAGGAGGTTCTCTACCTCCCTCATCACCTGTGTGGCTTCTTCTGGCCCCCCTCCAGCAGGTCCATGTCCTCCTTGTGTTGAGGGCCCCAGGATGGAGTGCTCCAGGTGAGGTCTCAGCAGAGCAGAGTGGCAGAATCACCTCTCTCCATCTGCTGAGAGGCAGCTGAAGTGTGCTGGAGCTGAACAAATAAACATCATCTCTGCACACTTCTGCAGATGAATCCTCTCATTTCTGGGAGGCACTGGGCCATTAAAACCTAACATTTCTTGCATGTCAAGTCAGGCCAGTGCCATGCTCTCTGGGGTCCCTGTGTGCAGAGAAGGCTTCACTGAGCTCTCCAGAAGCTTGGAGCCTGTCTGCCAGCAGAAGCAGGTGCAGCAGCAGCAGAGGTAGCCCTGGGGAAGGGCAGATGGTGTCTGCAGCACCACTGAGCCCTTGGGGCATGTGGCTGCAGTGCCAAAATCAGAGTTCCAGCTGCTGCTGTGGAGGTGCAGGCTGAGAGCTGGGGCTGGTGTGGCATCGCCCTGGCATCTCCAGCCCCTCTGGAGCTGCTTTGTTCTGCAGCTCCCTTCCCTGGGCAGCTCCATGGCTTCCAGGCTTGACTTACTCTAAGAGCAGAACCACAGAATCAGTCAGAGTTGGAAGGGACCACAAGGAGCAGCCAGTGCCAAGCCCCCTGCCATGCCCAGGGACACTCTACCCTAGAGCAGGCTGCACACAGCCTCAGCCAGCCTGGCCTCAAACACCTCCAGCCATGGGGCCTCAACCACCTCCCTGGGCAACCCCTGCCAGGCTCTCACCACTCTCCTGCTCAACAACTTCCTCCTCCCCTCCAGCCTCACTCTCCCCACCTCCACCTTTGCTCCATCCCCCCCACTCCTGCCACTCCTTGGCAGCCTGAGCCTGAGTTGATTCACCTGAGGGCTGAGCTGTGCTTGCAGGCAAAGGCATGTTTGGGATCAGCTCATTCAAAGCAGGCAGTGTCTGGGGAGCAGACTGGAGCCAGCTCCCCTGGTGAAGCCTCAGCAGCAGCCACCTGCAGCGTGGGAAGGATCTCTCTGCCTGTCTGCAGTTGCAGACCTGTTGTTGTGCCCTCCTGAAGATGCAGGAGGTAGACAACAACGTGGCTGAATACTTTCTAACTTTGCTCTGCTCCATCATTTATTTGCATCTCAGAAATGAGCTCCTGTTTTATTGCTTCCTTCTCTAAGAGAGAAGGGAGGGACCTGCTGTGGGGCATATTCCAGCCCAGGTAATGATGCTGCAGCTCCCTCTGCTCCTCTTGCAGAGGCAATGGGAAAGACAATCTTGTTGTGTGCCTTCAGTTGCTAGAGGCAAGGTGTTCTCTGGTGGGGATGAGGGCTTTGTGGTGGGAGAAGGCTGAGAGGAGACCTCATGGCTCTCTGCAGCTCCCTGAAAGGAGGCTGGAGCCAGCTGGGGGTTGGGCTCTTCTAACTGCTATCAGGTGATAGAAGGGGAAGCAATGGCCTGAAATTGTGCCAGGGCAGGGTTAGGTTGGAGATGAGGGAAAATGTCTTTGTTTGAAGAGCTGCCCAGGGAGGTGGTGGAGTCTCCATGCCTGGAGGTGTTTAAGGCCAGGCTGAATGGGGCTCTGAGCAGCCTGCTCTAGGGTAGGGTGTCCCTGGGCATGGCAGGGGGGATGGAACTGGCTGCTCCTTGTGGTGCCTTCCAACCCTGCCTGATTCTGTGATTCTGCTCTTAGAGTTAGGCAAGCCTGGAAGCCATTGGTGACCATGGCACCTGGGGCCAAGAATTGGTGGCCATGTGTGCTAGTCTGAGCCTAGCTGGGATATGTTGGGGAGAAGAACTCTATGCTAGGCTGTGAAAAGGAAACACTGGTGATGTCCACATGCTAAGCTTTACACTTTAGCACAAGATACAAGCAGATGCTTAGAGTATATACAGCTGCAGACAGAAATAGAGCAGTTAAAAAGGTCATGCAGAAACACAGCAGCCCTCCCAGAAACCAGAGTCCCCAGGAGTGGCTCCCAGCCACTCTTCCACCTTCCTCCCACCCCTCTACCTTACCCCAGACTTTGCCTTACACTCAAGGTAGTTTGGAGGGTGGGCCAGGGGGGTGAGGAAGCAGATGGATTAGTCAGGCAGGTTAGAGAGAGAAGTTCCTGCAGCCCCAAGAGTGACTCCCTTATCTGGAGTTATGTTCTTGTTCTTACACAGCTCAGCAAGCCTATGAGTGAAATAGACATCACCTTTGTTTCCTTTTCACAGCCTAGCATCTAGTTCTTCTCACCAGCATATCCCAGCTAGGCTCAGACTAGCACATCATGGTGGTGCTGGGTCAGTGGTTGGACTTGATCCCAGAGGTCCCTTCCAACCCCCACCGATCTGTGAGAGCAGAAGGCAGCAGGTCCAGCTCCTCCTGTGCAGGGGGCAGCAGAGCAGAAGCAGCTCCTTAGCCAGGAGGGCAGAGCTTGCAAACGTGGTGGATCTTTGCTCCCTGTTGTAGTGTGGTGGAATTCGCTCCAGCCCCTGCAGCCCTCCACCAGCTTGAGGGATTGCACTGGAGCTGTGTCAAGGTGCTCACAGAGCAGCTCATTCCTCTCTGTCCCTGCAGAACACGCTGGTGGCTGCTGCTGCTGCTCCAGGAGGAGGGAGAGACACAATAAATCCTTCTGTCTCCCTGCTCCCTGATAGCAGACACGAGTGACAGGAGCTGGAATGCTTCCTCCTGCTTGCTCTGATGTTCTCTGCCAGGCTTCAGCGCTTGCTCCTGCAGCTGCACTGGGCTGGTCCCAAGGACAGACTGTCCCTGGGGCTGCACAGCTGAAGGCTGCACTGACATCCCAGAGGGTTTTCAGGGCTGAGCCCTGGGGAGTCCACAGGTCTCACAGCCAGATCTGGGCTTTGGAGACCCTTCTGGAAATGCTATCCTCACTTTGCTGCATTATTCCCATTTTAACTCTTCATAAATAAGATTTTTTTGAGATGAAATCTTAAAATCTCTTCAGCTTTCAGTGGCTGCTGCTGTTGGTTTGGGGTTTTTTTTTTGTCTCCTCAGCCATAAAGCCAAATTAGCCCAGGGCATATCCCATGTAATTCCCTTTCTGGCCCTGTCTCATCTCTGGCTCTAAGCTGGTGTGATAGAAAAGCTCTGCCACTTCGTGACAGGAATCCAAATGGTGAACCCTCCTGGGCAGCAGTGCCCAAGGAGCAGCCCAGGCACTGGGAAGGGATGCTCTGTGTAGGTGTGAGTTAGAGGGGGGAGAGCAGGTTTGAGGGGGGGTTAGCTTTAGTGGCTTCTTGGTTTTGGTTGGTTTTGGTTTGGTGTCTGTTTGGTTTGCTTTCTATTTGCCTGATTGCTTGGGTTGCTGTTTGGTTTGGGTTCTGGTTTATTGGCTTTCTGTTTGGTTTGGTTCCTGGTTTATTTATTTGCTGTTTGGTTTGAGTTTCTGTTTGGTTTAGTTTCTGGCTTATGTATTTGCTGTTTGCTTTGGTTCCTGGTTTATTTACTGTTTGGTTCTTCATTTATTTGCTGTTTGGTTTGGGTTTCTCTTTGGTTTGGTTCTTCATTTATTTGCTGTTAGGTTTGGGTTTCTCTTTGGTTTGGTTCCTCATTTATTTGCTGTTAGGTTTGGGTTTCTCTTTGCTTTGGTTCCTCATTTATTTGCTGTTAGGTTTGGGTTTCTCTTTGCTTTGGTTCCTCATTTATTTGCTGTTAGGTTTGGGTTTCTCTTTGGTTTAGATTCTGGTTTATTTGCTGTTAGGTTTGGGTTTCTGTTTGGTTTGGTTCTTCATTTCTTTGCTGTTAGGTTTGGGTTTCTCTTTGGTTTAGTTTCTGGTTTATTTATTTGCTATTTGGTTTGGTTCTGGTTTGGTTTCTGATTGGGTTTCTCTTTGGTTTGGTTCCTCATTTATTTGCTGTTAGGTTTGGGTTTCTCTTTGGTTTGGTTCTTCATTTATTTGCTGTTTGGTTTGGCTTTCTCTTTGGTTTGGTTCCTCATTTATTTGCTTTTTGGTTTGGTTCCTCATTTATTTGCTGTTAGGTTTGGGTTTCTCTTTGCTTTGGTTCCTCATTTATTTGCTGTTAGGTTTGGCTTTCTGTTTGGTTTAGATTCTGGTTTATTTGCTGTTAGGTTTGGGTTTCTCTTTGGTTTAGTTTCTGGTTTATTTATTTGCTATTTGGTTTGGTTCTGGTTTGTTTTCTGATTGAGTTTTTCTTTGGTTTGGTTCCTCATTTATTTGCTGTTAGGTTTGGGTTTCTCTTTGGTTTAGTTTCTGGTTTATTTATCTGCTATTTGATTTGTTTTCTGATTGGGTTTCTGTTTGGTTTGGTTCCTGGTTTATTTGCTGTTAGGTTTGGGTTTCTCTTTGGTTTGGTTCCTCATTTATTTGCTGTTAGGTTTGGGTTTCTCTTTGCTTTGGTTCCTCATTTATTTGCTGTTAGGTTTGGGTTTCTCTTTGGTTTGGTTCCTGCTCTATTTATTTGCTATTTGGTTTGGTTCCTGCTCTATTTATTTGCTATTTGGTTTGGGTTTCTGCTTTATTTATTTGCTGTTTGGTTTGAGTTTCTGTTTGGTTTGGTTCCCCATTTATTTGCTGTTTGGTTTGGGTTTCTCCTTGGTTTGGTTCCCCATTTATTTGCTGTTTGGTTTGAGTTTCTGTTTGGTTTGGTTCCCCATTTATTTGCTGTTTGGTTTGGGTTTCTCCTTGGTTTGGTTCCCCATTTATTTGCTGTTTGGTTTGAGTTTCTGTTTGGTTTGGTTCCCCATTTATTTGCTGTTTGGTTTGGGTTTCTGCTTGGTTTGGTTCCCCATTTAGTTGCTGCTAGGTTTGAGTTTCTGTTTGCTTTAGTTTCTGGTTTATTTATTTGCTATGTGGTTTGGTTCAGGTTTATTTTCTGATTGCTTTGGGTTTCTGTTTGGTGTGGTTCCTGGTTTATTTAGTTTCTAATTGGAGTTTCCATTTGGTTGGGTGCCTGATTGCTTGGGTTTCTGGTTTGGGTTTCTCTCTGCTTTGAGTTGTGGTTTATTTTGTGATTGGTTTGGGTTTCTGTTTGGTTTTGTTCCTGGTTTATTCATTTTCTGAGCCCCCATGGCTGGAGGTGTTTGAGGCCAGGCTGGCTGAGGCTGTGTGCAGCCTGCTCTAGGGTAGGGTGTCCCTGGGCATGGCAGGGGGGTTGGCACTGGCTGCTCCTTGTGGTCCCTTCCAACTCTGACTGATTCTGTGGCTCTGCTCTTAGAGTAAGTCAAGCCTGGGAGCCATGGAGCTGCCCAGGGAAGGGAGCTGCAGAACAAAGCAGCTCCAGAGGGGCTGGAGATGCCAGGGCGATGCCACACCAGCCCCAGCTCTCAGCCTGCACCTCCACAGCTGCAGCTGGAACTCTGATTTTGGCACTGCAGCCACATGCCCCAAGGGTTCTGGTTTATCTATGTGGTTTAGCCTCTGGTTGGTTGGGTTTCCAGTTGGTTACTTGGTTTGTTGGTTGGGTTTTTGTTTGGCTTGGTTGGTTTGGTTTGTTTAATGTAAGAAACAAACAAGAACAAATCAGATTTCCCCTTCCAGTGGTGCACTGCCACAGCAGTGCAAGTGGCAGGTGGGCTGTGGTGAGGAGGACAGCAGAGCATTTGCTTGGATGCACTCAGCTGTGGATCTGTTCTCTTGTGCATCTCCCTGGAGCACCGCAGGTGTTCATCAGTGCTGCTGCCAGGGGTTGTTTTACACACATAGCCTGGAGTAGCTGTGAGCCTCCTGTGTGCCCAGCAGCAAACCAGCACCACAGGGAGGTGCTGTGGGCCTCATCCTTGGAGATGTTCAAGCTCAGGCTTGGTGGGGCTCAGAGCAACCTGCTGACTGCAGGGAGCCTGGACCAGGCTATGACACTCAGTGAGCCCATGACACATTGTGAGCCCATGGCACTCAGTGAGCCCGTGGCACTCAGTGAGCCCGTGGCACTCAGTGAGCCCATGGCACTCTGTGAGCCCATGGCACTCTGTGAGCCCATGGCACTCTGTGAGCCCATGGCACTCTATCAACCCATGGCACTCTGTGAGCCCGTGGCACTCTGAGCCCATAGCACTCAGTGAGCCCATGGCACTCAGTGAGCCCATGGCACTCTATCAGCCCATGGCACTCTATCAGCCCATGGCACTCAGTGAGCCCATGGCACTCTGTAAGCCCATGGCACTCTGTAAGCCCATGGCACTCAGTGAGCCCATGGCACTCTATCAGCCCATGGCACTCTGTGAGCCCATGGCACTCTGTAAGCCCATGGCACTCTATCAGCCCATGGCACTCTGTGAGCCCATGGCACTCTGTAAGCCCATGGCACTCTGTAAGCCCATGGCACTCAGTGAGCCCATGGCACTCAGTGAGCCCATGGCACTCAGTGAGCCCATGGCACTCAGTGAGCCCATGGCACTCTATCAGCCCATGGCACTCTATCAGCCCATGGCACTCTGTGAGCCCATGGCACTCTGTAAGCCCATGGCACTCTATCAGCCCATGGCACTCTATCAGCCCATGGCACTCTGTGCCTCCAGCACTCTGTGACTCACTGCTATGAGGCTGTAGATGCGGAGGGCGGAGGAGCAGAGGAGTCAGCATGCACAGGGCACAGCAGCTATTAGAGTGACTCTGATTTCTTTAGTGCATGCAGAATTAGAGCTCTGAACCCAAGGCTCTCCGAGGCTGCTCTCTGTTGTGCAGTGGCCTGGGAGGGTTCGAGTGATGCAGCAGGAGCTGCTCATCTGGATTTTCTCTCTCTCTGAAGCTGAAGTGCCTGTTGAAAGCTACTCAGGACATCAGATGAAACTCTCTCCAGAATGGTGCTATCAATATCTTAAACTCTGGATGCAGACTTAAGAGTTTGCAGATGCAAGAGGGAGACAGATCTTGCCCAGCCTGTTTAATGAGGACGCTTTTGGAGGCTGAATTTGCTTGGGATGACTTAGAGATGATTTCTGCTGGCGTGCCAACGTCAGCTGGAGATGGCATGCCCTGGGCAGGATTTACAGCCTCATCTCTTTCTATTCACCTCACTCAGGAAGGCAGGAAGTTTATTTACTATCCAGAGGCAGTTAAGTGCCTTTCCAGTGCATTGTTTCAGCTGTGGAAAATGGCAATGCATCTATGGGTCTATTTTTACATGAATGACTTGCAGCAGGAAGGATGAGCAGCCCTGCTTGTGCTGCTCTGACAGAGCAATGAGTTGCTGCAGCTCAGGCACAGATTGATTGCTTTTTCTTTTTTCCACGAGGAAGTTTTCTGTTGTGGTTGTTAAGTTTCCACTCCTGCTCCTAGAAAAAGGCAATTGAAAAGGATTCTGTATTCTCTTATGCCTTTTCCCCTAGCATGAGAATGGCACAGAGCCATGGCTGTGCCACTGACAGCCAGAATGCAGCTGTCACTGAAGGGGAAGGATGGTTCCCATGTGCAAGGGCTGAGGCTCCTAAAGGAGATTTGTTTGAGGGAAAAGAAAGCAGGGAGTGGGCACTTAGCAAATGGCCAAACATGCACCTGATCAGAGGGCTGAAGTTCTTTACTGTGAAGGTGGTGGAACAGTCGACCTGGTTGCCCAGAGAGGTGGTGGGAAATGGCCTTTAAAGCTCGTCCAGTCCAGCTTCACTGCAGACATCAGGGACATCTCCAAATGAAGCAGGTTGCTCAGGGCTCCATCAAGCCTCACCTTGAATGTCTCCTGTGATGTGGCCTCCACCACCTCCAGCCCTGCCCAACCAACCAGACCATGGCACTAAGTGCCCCAGCCAGGCTTGGCTTCAACACCTCCAGGCACAGCCACTCCACCACCTCCCTGGGCAGCCCATTCCAATGCCAATCACTCTCTCTGACAACAACTTCCTCCTCACATCCAGCCTCAACCTGCCCTGGCACAGCTTGAGGCTGTGTCCCCTTCTTCTGTTGCTTGGTGCCTGGCAGCAGAGCCCAACCCCACCTGGCTACAGCCTCCCTTCAGGGAGTTGTAGACAGCAATCAGCTCTGCCCTGAGCCTCCTCTGCTGCAGGCTGCACCCCCCCAGCTCCCTCAGCCTCTCCTCCAGGCCCCTCCCCAGCTTCATCACCCTTCTCTGGATGCGGTGGCGCCACCATCCCCGGGGGTGCTCAAAACAAGCCTGGCTGGGGCACTTAGTGCCATGGTCTGGTTGCTTGGCCAGGGCTGGGTGCTAGGTTGGACTGGCTGAGCTTGGAGCTCTCTTCCAACCTGGATGATTCGATGATTCTATGGACCCAGTGCACTCTGAGTCTCTTCTCTGTGCTCTTTCTCACCTGGTAAGGGGAGCAAGGAGCCCTCCTGTGCTTGGTGTCTCTGCTGCTCACCTGCAGGCACGCTGCCCTGATGGAATGCTGCCCTCCTCCATCCTTGCCCTTGCATATTGCCCTGCTTTCTCATCATGCTGAAGTTCCCAGGACAAACAATTGTCACAAAGAGAGGCTATTTTGTGGTGAGGCTGCCGAGTCCCAACTCATTTTCAGCAGCCAGGAGTGAATCACAGAGCGGATTTCCTGGAGCTGAGCAATCCCACGGACTTTGAGGGAGGCTGTGCAAGCTTCAACCCTCTGAGAAGGCCTTGGCATTTTTTTTATTTGTGTTAATTAGCACTTAAGAACATTCCCTATCAGCCTGTATCGATTTGCAGATGTGATGCCAGATGAGTTTAATTCCTGATGGCACTAATTACCCCCACGCTGCTGTGCTTAATCCTGCTCCGCCCTGGATGCAACTGCATAGCTGCAGGGATTATTAGAGCCATAAAAGCATTTACTGCTTTATGAGTTTCCCCCTAATGTGGGAGATAAGCACATCACACTTTGCAGCCATCAGGTGCCCTACCTCACTGGGATCATGTATACATCATCATCTGTGTGTGAGAGATGCAGGTTGAGCACAACAGCAGCTCCTCTTTCTGCTCCACTGGAGCCCTGAATCCCTGTGAAGTTGGAGAGACTTCCCCCTCCCATTCCCTCTCCCCCCCCCCCCCCCCGACTTTGCTTAAAAAATAAAGGCAAAATTAATTGGAAATGACAAGAGGAAAATGATCCAGCTGAATGCTTTGATAAGCAATCAAGGCTTAATAGATTAGAAAATATAATTAATTACTTAATTATACTCAGAGTGGTTGTTGTTGGTAGATTGTTCCTTGAAAAGCCATTGTTGTAGTGGAGGATATGCCCAGTGCATGAAGATCAGCCTCCAGGCAGCCCTGGCTGCTAGCTGGGGGCTCCTGGTGAGGAGGAGTTGTCCCAGCTGATAGCTGCCACTGAGCCCTCAGTGCCACTTCTGCCCAAAGCTCCACCAGCACTTCTGTGCCCTCACAGTTAGCTGGAGTGCAGTGCCAGTGAGCATAGAATCATAGAAGCATAGAATCAAGCAGGTTGGAAGAGAGCTCCAAGATCATCCAGTCCAACCTAGCACCCAGCCCTATCCAGTCAACCAGACCATGGCACTAAGTGCCTCATCCAGGCTTGTCTTGAACACCTCCAGGGACGGTGCCTCCACCACCTCCCTGGGCAGCCCATTCCAATGCCAATCACTCTCTCTGCCAACAACTTCCACCTAACATCCAGCCTAGACCTCCCCTGGCACAGCTTGAGGCTGTGTCCCTTGTTCTATTGCTGGTTGCCTGGGAGAAGAGGCCACCCCCACCTGGCTACAGCCTCCCTGCAGGCAGCTGCAGGCAGCAATGAGCTCTGCCCTGAGCCTCCTCTGCTGCAGGCTGCACCCCCCCAGCTCCCTCAGCCTCTCCTCACAGGGCTGTGCTCCAGGCCCCTCCCCAGCTTTGTTGCCCTTCTCTGTACACCTTCCAGCACCTCAACATCTCTCTTGAACTGAGGAGCCCAGAACTGGACACAGCACTCCAGGTGTGGCCTGAGCAGTGCTGAGTGCAGGGGCAGAAGCAGCTCCCTTGTCCTGCTGCCCACACTGCTCCTGAGCCAGCTCAGGATGCCATTGGCTCTCTTGGCCACCTGGGCACACTGCTGGCTCATCTTCAGCTATTATCTATCAGTACCCCCAGGTCCATTTCCTCCTGGCTGCTCTCAGCCACTCAGTCCCCAGCCTGTAGCTGCTTGGGGTTGTTGTGGCCAAAGTGCAGAACCCTGCACTTGGCCTTGTTCAATCTCCCAGAGTCACTGCCACTCAGACAGGCACTGAAGGGCAGCTGGGGAAGGCTACAGACAGCAGGGCTGGGGAGGAGCAGCTGAGAGCTGGGAGTGTGCAGCCTGGAGGAGAGGAGGCTGAGGGCAGAGCTCTCTGCTCTCTGCAGCTCCCTTGGAGGAGGCTGCAGTGAGGTGGGATTGGTCTCTTCTCCCTAATAAGAGATGATAAAATGAGAAGAAATGACCTCAAGTTGGGCCAGGGGAGGTTTAGGTTGGATTTGAGGAACAATTTCTTCCCAGCAGAGGTTCTGAGGTGCTGGCAGAGGCTGCCCAGGGGGGTGATGGAGTTCCCACCTCTGGAGGTGTTTGAGAAATGTGTGGCCCTGGCACTTGGGGTTCTGATGGTGTTGGTTTGATGGTTGGACTTGGTGATCTTGGAGATCTTTTCCAGTCCTCATCATTCTGTCATTCCTGCTGCCTCTCAGCAGCCAGAGCACTTCTTGCCACAGAAGGGTGCCTGCTCTAAAGCACATAAACACAGAGTGTGTGACACCCCCAGCTGGCATGGCTATGCCTGTACCCACCCAGTGCTGCTGGCAGGCTGTGCTGTAGCTGCTGCCTTGGCTTTCCCCACTGCAATCCTGTCAGCAGGATCCTGAGCTCAGCTTGCAGGTCAGGAAGGTTTCTCAGTTTAGAGGCTGCAGCTGAAATCTGTAATTATGGTGTGAACTGAATCATAGAGGGATGGAATGGGTTGGGTTGGAAGGGACCTTGAAGATCATCCAGTTCCAAACCCCTGCCATGGGCAGGGACAACACCCACTAGACCTCATCTGACCTGACCTTGAACACCTCCAGGGAGGGAACATCCACAACCTCCCCGGGCAACCTGTGCCAGTGTCTCCCCACCTTCACTGTCAGTGATTTCCAGTCTCAGTCTCCCCTCTTTCAGCTCAAAGCCAGTTGTCCCACCACTACAAGCTGTCCCAGTGCCCTCTCTCCCCACTGATGGGAAGGGAGAGACTCTGGAGCTGGTAGCATTCCCAGGGCAACACAAGGAATTTGGGAGGGTCTGGTTCATTATCTCCTTGTCTCTGAGCCCAGCCAGTTGCTGCTGTTCATGGGAAGAACCAAAAAAGAGTCAGCCTTTTTTTTTGGGGAAGTGTTATGAAGTGATGTTGTTGCAAGCAATGGAATGAAGGGAATGAAATGAAATGGAGCATGGAATCTCCCTGCCTGTGCCTCATGTGCAAGCAGTGCAGCCACGGCCAGGGTCAGCACTGCTGCTGCTCACCTGGGCTGCTGCTGTCTGTGCCAGGGCAGCAGCTCCTGGGCTCTGTCTGATCCTGGGACACAGAATGGCAGGAGCTGGAAGGGAGCCTCTCAACAGTCCAACCCCACTGCCAAAGCAGGGTCACCTCGAGTGGGTTGCACAGGAGCACGTCCAGGTGGGTTTGGAAGCTCTCCAGGGAAGGAGACTCCACAGCCTCTCTGGGTAGCCTGCACCAGGGCTCAGGCACCCTCACACCAAAGAGGTTTCTCCTCGTGTCAGTTGTCAGAATGCCTTCTAGGCTTCCCAGAGAGGCTGTGGGGGTCTCCTTCTCTGGAGACTTTGAAGGCCTTCCTCTGTGATCTGTGTTAGACATTGTCCTGCTCTGGCAGGGGGGTTGGAGTCGATGATTTCTTGGGTCCCTTCCAACCCCTAACATCCTGTGGTCCTCTGATCCCTTTGCACACATCTGGTGTTGGACAGTCAGGGTCAGCAGTTCCTGCAGAGGATCTTGGTCTTTCTCTTTGCTTGTCTCCTGTTTTATGGCTCAGTTTCCAAGTTGCCAAGGCTCTTGGCAGTGAGGAAGCAGGGAGCAGATGAGTGCAAGAAGGTTCACTTGATCACAGAGCTCTGCCTGCCTTCTTTTCAGTGCCATTTGGGTGGATGCAGCAGCAGCAGCGAGCAGTGATGGACTGACACAGATGGAGCTGAAGTCCTCTGGGAAAAGTCCCACTGCTTCCACATGCTGCAGCATTAGCCCCAGCAGAGCACTGAGCCCATTGCACGGCACTGGTGGAGCCGAGAGTGGCAGCAGCCTGCGACAGCAGGAGGGAACTTGTCCCTCTGGTCCCCGTTTGGCTTCATTAGCTCCTGCAGGGCCTGGGAGCAGAAGGGATTGACACCTCCCTGGAGCCAGGCACAGGGCAGCAGCTGCTGTGTGCTGGGTGTTTGGCTCCCTGGGAGCAGAGGGAGCTGCAGTTCTGGGCTCCTGAATTCAAGAGAGATGTTGAGGTGCTGGAAGGTGCCCAGAGAAGGGCAACAAAGCTGGTGAAAGGCCTGGGACATAAACCCTATGAGGAGAGGCTGAGGGAGCTGGGGGGGTGCAGCCTGCAGCAGAGGAGGCTCAGGGCAGTGCTCATTGCTGCCTGCAGCTGCCTGCAGGAAGGCTGTAGCCAGGTGGGGTTGGGCTCTGCTGCCAGGCACCCAGCACCAGAAGAAGGGGACACAGCCTGAAGCTGTGCCAGGGCAGGTCTAGGCTGGATGTGAGGAGGAAGTTGTTGTCAGAGAGAGTGATTGGCATTGGAATGGGCTGCCCAGGGAGGTGGTGGAGTGGCTGTGGCTGGAGGTGTTGCAGCCAAGCCTGGCTGGGGCACTTAGTGCCATGGTCTGGTTGGTTGGGCAGGGCTGGGTGCTAGGTTGTGCTGGCTGAGCTTGGAGCTCTCTTCCAACCTGCTTGATTCTGTGATTCTGTGACCCTCCTCCGGCGCTGCCCTGCACCTGCTGCTGGCTGCTGTTGGGCTGGGACAGCTTCACTTGGCCAGGGCTGCTGGGAACAGAGCCTCACTCTGCTTTCTCTGCCTGTGCTGGGGAGGACTTTTTACAACCTCTGAGTTGGTTGGGTTGGAAAAGGCCTCTAAGATCATCTGTTCCAACCAGCAACCCAACGCCACTGTGGCCACCAAGCCATGGCCACAGGATTCTTGAACACCTCCATAGAATCACAGAATCATAGAATCAAGCAGGTTGGATGAGACCTCCAAGCTCATCCAGTCCAACCTATCCCCCAGCCCTATCCAGTCAACCAGACCATGGCACTAAGTGCCTCATCCAGCCTTTCCTTGAACACCTCCAGGGATGGGCACTCTACCACCTCCCTGGGCAGCCTATGCCAGTGCCTGGGAATGCACCTACAAATCTCTTCAAATGCCTTTGATTTGTCAGAGGAAAAACCATATGGTGGAGGCTACAATGGAGCCATGGTTGATCACCCTCCCCTCCAATCTGCAGCTGCTTTCCTTCCCAGAGAGAAATATGCCTTTAAATTATGCATCCCCCTCTCACTCTCTCAATTTATTATTATTTTGTTAATGTTGCCTTTGGCTGCTGAATGTTTCCATTATGCTCAATAAACGTCTTAGAGACTGACCCATTCCTGCTTTGAATGCACATTAAGGGCCACATTGCCTCCCTTTCACCTTCCAGAGGAAACAAAGCTGCTGCTCGTTATCTGCAGCAGCTCACTTGAAGAAGAGACTCATTTCCAGCAGATCATTTTTTCCCCCCTTAGAACTTCATGAAAACCCTGTTTCAGTTCTTGACCACAAAAGCTCAGTGAATAACTATTGCAGAGGAGTGCTGGGAGCTTTGATGTCAGAGCTGTTCTGCTTTAAAAGGGCACAGAAGTCTGTCAATGGCAGATTCTTTTCTTCCATGGCAATAGAGCAGCCTGCAGGACACTGTGTTCTATTGTAGTGAGGGCTTGAAGCCCAACTCACTACATAGCTGGAGCAGAAAGAGGAAAAGGGTAACCATGTCAACCATTGTCCAGCTGGCACCTGGGACACTGCTCTGCAGTCATTCATCCTGCCTCCTGTCTTGCCTTGGTAGCTTGGATGTAGCCAGCAGAGGTGTGGAGGGCATGAAGATGGGTCTGGAATCTTCCCTGTGGTGCCCACTGATAGGACAAGGGGCAACAGGTACAAGCTGGAACCCAGGAGGTTTCACTTGACCTTGAGGAGAGGCTTCTTTGGTGGTGAGGGTGCTGGGGCCCTGGAGCAGCCTGCCCAGAGAGGTTTGCTGCTGTTGGGCTTACAGACATCTCCGTGGTGGCAGTGGCCACGGGAGGAGGGAAGTCATCTGGGGATACAGGATCTGTATGCATGCACTCAGCTCGTGCAGAAATCTGTCCCTCAATCTGTGCAGCACTTCAGAGAGCTCTTTCTTGTTGGCTGTTTTCCTTTCTCCCACCCTTCATCTGTCATTCCTGCCTGGAGTGCAGGCTCCTCAGGGCAGGGGCTCTTGCTGGGTACCACCCAGCAGCTCCAGCTCTTGTCGAGGCTTGGGGCACTGCAGATAAACAACAGATTCGAGATGGTGAGGACCTGATTTAGCTCCTTCTATGTACTTCTCCTCCCAGCCTGTTAGGCCCTTGATCAGGTGCAGATGGTCAAGGTGTTGGGTATTGGTTCTAGGTGGGTGCAGCTGGTGTGGACCCATCCCAGGGCAGGATGCCATGCAGAGGGTTGTTAATGGTGACAGCTCTGTGTTCCACTGTGCCAGGAACGCGCCACAGGACCACGGAAGCATAGAATGGTTTGAGTTGGAGGAGCTCTCTGAGGTCATCCAGTCCAGCCACAACCACCACCATGCCCATCAAACCGTGTCCCCAGGTGCCATGGCCACCTTGAGCATGTCCAGAGAAGGGCAACGAGGCTGGGGAGAGGCCTTGAGCACAGCCCTACGAGGAGAGGCTGAGGGAGCTGGGATTGGTTAGCCTGGAGAAGAGGAGGCTCAGGGGTGACCTCATTGCTGTCTACAACTACCTGAGGGGAGGTTGTGGCCAGCAGGAGGTTGCTCTCTTCTCTCAGGTGGCCAGCACCAGAACAAGAGGACACAGCCTCAGGCTGCACCAGGGGAAATTTAGGCTGGAGGTGAGGAGAAAGTTCTTCCCTGAGAGAGTCATTGGACACTGGAATGGGCTGCCCGGGGAGGTGGTGGAGTCGCCGTCCCTGGAGCTGTTCAAGGCAGGACTGGACGTGGCACTTGGTGCCATGGTCTGGCCTTGAGCTCTGTGCTAAAGGGTTGGACTTGATGATCTGTGAGGTCTCTTCCCACCTTGGTGGTACTGTGAGACTGTGATACTGTGATACCTTTCTTGAACACCTCCAGGGATGGGGACTCCACCACCTCCCTGGGCAGCCTGTGCCAATGCCTGCAAATGCAGCTACGAATCTATTCCAGTGCCAGAAGCATGGAATTGTAGGGGTTGGAAGGGATGTATGGAGGTCATCGAGTCCAGCTTCCCCCTGCTAGAGCAGAGTCACCTGGGACTGACCACACAGGAACACATCCAGACAGGTTCAGAGTCTCTGCAGAGAAGGAGACTGCACAGCCTCCCTGGGCAGCCTGCTCTGGGGCTCCAGCAGCCTCACACCCAGACGGTCCAAGCAGGCTCCCAGGCAGACTTTGTGTTCCGGCAGGGTTCTTTGAACCTGCATCTTTTCATTTCCACTGCATCGCTGCTGCTGCGTGGAGGCACAGGCAGGGGCCAAGCGGGCAGCATCTCTCTTCGTTCCGGAGCTTCGCGGGTCCGGGCGGTGCGGGAAGGAGGTCCCAAGGCTCTCTGCAGCCCGAGCCGGGCAGGCAGCTGCAGGCAGCTGTCCGTGAGCTCTGCCGCCCTCTGCTGGCTGCATCCAGCAGCGCTGCCCTGCGCAGGCAGCTTCGGTCCCCTCGCTCTGAAGGGCGCTCGGCAGTGCTTGGTCCTCACTCCAGCCCTGGGCTGATGCTCAGAGAGACTCAGCGCCAGGAATTCCAGCTCCAGCGCTTGCCAGCTACCAGCTGACCCAGAGGGAAGAGAGGTGACCCTGATACAGCAGTCCCGGAGCGGTTCAGTCCTGACCTGTGTCAGGGGAAATTTAGGCTGGAGGTGAGGAGAAAGTTCTTCCCTGAGAGAGTCATTGGCCACTGGAATGGGCTGCCCGGGGAGGTGGTGGAGTCGCCGTCCCTGGAGCTGTTCAAGGCAGGACTGGACGTGGCACTTGGTGCCATGGTCTGGCCTTGAGCTCTGTGCTAAAGGGTTGGACTTGATGATCTGTGAGGTCTCTTCCAGCCTTGGTGATGCTGTGATGCTGTGATACTGTGATGCTGTGATACTGTGTCTGGAGCAGGTCCCTGCTGCCCCTTGGGAAGGAAGGGGCAGAGAGGGTCCTCAGCCAGTTTGCTGGTGGTACCGAACTGGAGAAGTGACTGGCAGCCCCCTCAGGCTGTGCTGCCATCCAGTGAGGCCTGGCCAAGCTGGAGAGTTGAGCAGAGAGGAACCTCGTGAAGTTCAAGCAGGACTAGTGCAGGTCCTGCACCTGGGGAGGAACAACCTCCTGCACCAGCATGGGTGAGGGGGGACCTGCTGGGAAGCAGCTCGATGGGCAAGGAGCTGCAGTGCTGGGGCACAGCAAGTTGCCCATGGGCCAGCACTGTGGCCCCATGGCCAAGAAGGTCAATAGTTTCCTGGGGTGCATGGGGAAGAGTGTGGCCAGCAGGGTGAGGCACATCCTCCTCCCTCTCACTGTGCCCTAATGAGGCCAGAACCTGGAGTGCTGGGTTCAGTTCTGGGCTCCCCAATTGAGGGGAGGCAGAGAACTGCTGGAGAGACTCCAGTGGAGGCTGGGAAGATGCAGCTCTGTGAGGAAGGAAGGCTGAGAGCCTGCAGAACAGCAGTCCCAGGAGGGATCTGCTCAATGCTCAGCAAGACCTAAAGGGTAGGGTGCAAGAGAATGAGGTTGGGCTCCTTTTAGTGGTGGACTGTGGCTGTTTGGAGGCTTTAGTGTGTGGTTGGTTTGGGGGTCTGTTGGTTTGGGTTTTTAAGATACCATCTAGTTGGATAGGGCTGGGGGATAGGTTGGACTGGATGACCTTGGAGGTCTCTTCCAACCTGCTTGATTCTATGATTCTATGATTCTATGATTCTGGCTTTCCTGGCTGCCTCAGAAGTGTCACTGGAGTCCTGTTGCTCAGTAACTCCACTGTTGTTAGGTTGGGTTCTCTTTTTTTTTGCTCTCATGGAGTAATTGAATTGATCCTGGTGGTTTTTGTGGCAGCAAATATTGCTAAGCCAAGAATATTTCCTAAGCCATCACTCTTCCAGTTTTCTCAGGGATTCTCAGGATGTCTTTGCTGATCATTTCCCTGCATATTAGAAAGCTTGCCCAGAGGAATGCAGAAGTCATTTGTTTTCTGTAGAGCATTAAAAAGTAATGCTCTCATTGTGCAGTGTCCTTGCCTGCAATGCTGGACAGGCTTGCATTCATTTTCTGCTTGCTTGCTCTCTGATGCTCCACGCTTCTATGGGACATGACTGAAGCATGACCTCCCTGTTTGTTGTCAGCTTGCTAATTCAGTGTGCTGAGCAAGTCCCTGCCAGCCTGGCCTGGCCTGGCTTCTCCTTCCCCTGGTTGTGGTGTATCCTTCTATGGAGGCTTTCCAGGGCTGTCTGGATGTGTTCCTCTGTGCTCTGTGTTAGATAGGATTGTCCTGCTCTGGCAGGGGGGGTGGACTCGATGATCTCTTTGGGTCTCTTCCAACCCCTAGCACCCTGTGAGCTGTGAGCCTGTGAAGTCCTCTCTGCATTATATATAATTATATATATATATATATAATGATAAAGGGTATATATATATAATGATAAAGGGTAAACAATTACAGCAGAGGGGCAGGAAGGAGAAAGCTACAGAGCTCAGGCTGCTGTTGGACTGCTCTGATCTTAAACTACTTCTCTCTGTCAGTTCAGCAGAGGCAATGGCCTCAAGCTGCATCCAGCAGTGGGTTCAGTTCTCTGGCAAAGGGCAGGGATCTCCAGAGCCAGGGCAGCTCCTGCTGTCTGCACTGAAAGGGGCTTGGGAGGTGCAGAGCACAGGGCAGCACCTGGAGACTGCTTCTATGGAGGCTTTCCAGGCCTATCTGGATGTGTTCCTCTGTGCTCTGTGTTAGATAGTATTGTCCTTGCTTTGGCAAGGGGATTGGACTGGATGATCTCCTTGGGTCCCTTCCAGCCCCTAGCATCCTGTGATGCTGTGATCCCTTTGCCAGTTGAGGAGTGCCCTCAGAAAGCAGCAGGGATGCTGCTGCTGCATCCCTCCTCTGCTTGCCATACGGTCACAGACAAGCAGTGGCTGAAGGAGCTGCTCCTGTCACAGCAAGGAGAGGCACTGGGAACATGGAGCTGTTGCAGCACTTCATGTCCAAAAGTCTTGAGGCTTTCTACGAGCTTCAGTTAAAGGCCTCCTGTGCCTCTGGAGTGTCTTCTTTTGACATAGGTGGAGGAGGTGAACTGCATGCCTGGAATTGTGCCAGAGGAGGGTTAGGTTGGAGATGAGGCAAAAACTTCTTTGCTACAGCAGTGGTGAGGCATTGGCACAGGCTGCCCAGGGAGGTGGTGGAGCTGTGGGAGCTGAGCTGCAAAACTTGGCTGAGCTCTTTTAAAAGAGCTCTTCATGAACCTAAAGGGACAGACTCTGGGAGGTGCCTGACCACACAGGAGCCAGATGGCCCTGGCTGCTGTGCTGAGGAGGAGCAGGAGGTTGGGGTGAGCTGGAGCTGGGCTCTTCTCCCCAGGATCAGGTGATTGAAGGAGAAGAAATGGCCTGAAATTGTGCCAGGGGAGGGTTAGGTTGGAGATGAGTTGTGTTCAGTTTTGGGCTCCCCAGTTGAAGAGGGACAGGGATCTGCTGGAGAGGGTCCAGGGGAGGGCTATGAGGATGATGAGGGGACAGGAGGGCATGGCTGATGAGGAGAGGCTGAGGGCTCTGGGGCTGCTGAGTCTGGAGAAGAGAAGACTGAGAGGGGATTGAATCAATGTCTATAAATCTCTGAGGGCTGGGGGTCAGGAGGGGGGGACAGGCTCTGCTCACTGCTGCCTGGGACAGGACAAGGAGCAATGGGTGGAAGCTGCAGCACAGGAGATTCTGCCTCAACACAAGGGGAACTTTACTGTAAGGGTCCCAGAGCCCTGGCACAGGCTGCCCAGAGAGGTTGTGGAGTCTCCTTGTGTGGAGCCTTTCCAGGCCTGTCTGGATGTGTTCCTCTGTGCTCTGTGTTAGATAGGATTATCCTGCTGTGACAGGGGGGCTGGTCTGGATGATCTCCTTGGGTCCCTTCCAACCCCTAACATCCTGTGAGCTGGGAACCTGTGCTGAGGAAAAACTTCTTTGCTGCAAGAGTGGTCAGGGATTGGCACAGGCTGCCCAGGGAGGTGATGGAGTCCCCACCCCTGAAAGTGTCCAGGAAATCTGGGGCCATGGTTTGGTGGCCATGGTGGGGTTGGGTTGCTGGTTGCACTGGCTGGGCTTAGAGGCCCTTTCCAACCCAGTTGGTTCTGTGACCCTGCACAGCTGTGTCTGCTAGGGCTGTGCTCACAGCAGCAGGCTGCTGGCCCCTGGAGCTGAGCAGGGTGGGTTTTCCTTGGAGCTGAAGGGACCCCCTGAGCTCCCTGGGTGCCCAGGCTCTTCAGCAGGCAGGGTGTCACCCACAGCCAGGCACCCTCCTGCCAGCTCTTCACCCTCCCCACTAAATTACCTTCTCTCCCTCAACCTAAAATAGTAGTTCCCCTCTAGCTCTGCCCTCCTCTACCTTAACTTATGGTGCTGCAAGAGGCAGAGGCTGTTGCCTAACCTCTGAGGGCAGCTGGGGGGTTGCATCAATCCTCACCCCACTATGACTCACTTGTTGGTGCCTCTTGCAAACTGGGGGGGCTGCAGTTTCCCCTCGGCGTAGGCTCCTTGGGAGTGCCATATGGATCAGGAGGAGAAGCTGTCCCTTCTGCTGCCAGATTCATGTCCTCACCAGCCTGTTTGTGCCACTCGACTGCTGATTCCTCTGCTAAGAGACAGGGGAGGCAATTAAAGCCTTCTAATTTCTCCTGAGCAGGAGCCTGCTGAGCCATTCAGTATAAGAGGAGCTCCCTCCCGTGTCCGAGGAGGATCTGTAGTGCCAGCAGCTTCTTCCTCCTCACCCATAGGAGTGAATTTACCTCCCTGTTTTCTCAGGAGAGATCCCTAATTCCTTGAACCTGTGCTCAGGTCACAGGTGTGATGGTTTTGTGCTTGTCTTGTAGTTTTAGTCGTTCCTGATCACCAGCTTTGGATGTTGATGCTGTGGTGTGAAGTGCCTGGTCCCCAGATCAGGTGAAACAAGTGCTCTGTGTGTTGTCTTTCTTTCTGCCTCTGACTCTTTCTGGCTGTTGTCTGTGAAGAAGGGAGCCTTGTGGATTGTCTTGAGGTGGCCAAAAACTAACCCAAAGCAGGGTGGGTGTCAGGGGGATGGGCTCAGGCTTTGTTCAGTGGTGCCCAGTGCCAGGATGAGGGGTAACAGGCACAGACTTGACCATCAGAAGTTCCATCTGGCCAGGAGGAGGAACTCTTTTCATTTATGGGTGATGGAGCTCTGGAGCAGCAGCTCTGGAGCAGGCTGCCCAGAGGGGTATTGGAGCCTCCATCTCTGGAGAGATTCCAAACCTGATGGTTGGACTTGATAGTGGTGATAGGAGACAAAGACTCACTCTCCAGTGCCCCTACTTGTCACAGAGACAGCAGCAGTGCCTGTTAGCTGCTGCACTCCTTTATAGTGAGTGGTGGATGGAGCAGGTTTGTGATCACTGCGTGCCAGACCTCTCCAACCTCTCCTCCTCTCCCTCACTGCTGTTGTTCTTTGCTGAAAGGCTCAGGCTGCTGTTTCCCAAAGCCTCTGAGGGTGCTTCAGGCTCTCAGGTAGATTGGAAGGTCCAGCTCCAGGTCCAGCAATTTAGAAAGGTAGCTGAAGGTGGAAGTGTTGGAGGGCAGCAGAATGCTCTGTGGAAGCTATTAGTGCATTGCCAACTTGTGCTCTGCTCTTTCTTTTTGTTGCCTTGGAGACTTGGCTGGGGGGGGGACACCTTGGGCTTGTCCTGGTAGGTGCAGTACAAATCACAGAATCAGGCAGGGTTGGAAGGGACCACAAGGAGCAGCCAGTGCCAACCCCCCCTGCCATGCCCAGGGACACCCTACCCTAGAGCAGGCTGCACACAGCCTCAGCCAGCCTGGCCTCAAACACCTCCAGCCATGGGGCCTCAACCACCTCTCTGGGCAACCCATTCCAGCCTCTCACCACTCTCCTGTTCAACAATTTCCTCCTCACCTCCAGCCTCACTCTCCCCACCTCCAGCTTTGCTCCATCCCCCTCACTCCTGTCACTCCCTCACAACCTAAAAGTTTGGGCAGTCAGGGATGTGTGAGTAATCCAATGGCTGCTCTGCGAGGGGCTTTTGCCCACCCTTGGCAAGGGAAGTTGGCAAGGAGGTGCCTGCCACGTGGCTTGCTGCTGGCCTCCAAGCTGTGCCTCCTGGAAAAGCTCCTTCCACTTAGTGCCATGGTCTGGTTGGTTGGACAGGGCTGGGTGCTAGGCTGTGCTGGCTGAGCTTGGAGCTCTCCTCCAACCTGCCTGATTCTCTGATTCTATGATTCTAAGCTGCCCATGGTGGGAGCAGTGGTGGGGGTGGTGGTTTCCCTCCTCATCCCCAGAACAGCTCACTCAGCTAAAGAGGCCCTGAAGAGCTTTAGGCTGGCAGGGAGCTGTCCTTGTGTGATTGCAGAGCAGGATTAGGGAGTTATCTGTAGGGCAAGGGAGGGAAGCTTCAAATCCAGCTGGAAGTGTCAGCAGAGCCGACAGGTTGATGTTCTGCTGCAGTTTGAAACATGAAGAGCACTCAGCAAGGATGGCAGAATAAATCACACCAGTTAGGGGGCAGCCTGCAGAGCCTCCAGCTGCTGCAAACAAAGAAGGGCAATGTTTTAATGCCACACAAGAAAATGATCTTTTTGTTTCATTGATCTCCTTCCAAGGGAGGTTCTCAGCCCCTCTACTGGACCCTGGTGGGGACTCCACTTGTGGTAGAGTATTGAAGCTGCTTGTTGCCACTACAGAGCTGTTGTTAGGTTCATGGAATCATAGAATCAGGCAGGTTGGAAGAGAGCTCCAAGCTCAGCCAGCACAACCTAGCACCCAGCCCTGCCCAACCAACCAGACCATGGCACTAAGTGCCCCAGCCAGGCTTGGCTGCAACACCTCCAGCCACAGCCACTCCACCACCTCCCTGGGCAGCACATTCCAGTGCCAATCACTCTCTCTGACAACAACTTCCTCCTCACAGCCAGCCTAGACCTACCCTGCCACAGCTTGAGGCTGTGTCCCCTTCTGTTGCTGCTTGCCTGGCAGCAGAGCCCAACCCCACCTGGCTACAGCCTCCCTGCAGGCAGCTGCAGGCAGCAATGAGCTCTGCCCTGAGCCTCCTCTGCTGCAGGCTGCACCCCCCCAGCTCCCTCAGCCTCTCCTCCCAGGGCTGTGCTCCAGGCCCCTCCCCAGCCTTGCTGCCCTGCTCTCAACACCTTCCAGCACCTCAACATCTTTCTGCAGTGGAGGAGCCCAGAACTGGACACAGGAGTCAAGGTATGGCCTGAGCAGTGCTGAGCACAGGGGCAGAAGCAGCTCCCTTGTCCTGCTGCCCACACTGCTCCTGAGCCAGCCCAGGATGCCATTGGCTCTGCTGCCCACCTGGGCACTGCTGCCTCCTCTGCAGCTCCTCTCTCCCACCACCCCCAGCTCCCTCTCTGCCTGGCTGCTCTCAGCCACTCTGGCCCCAGCCTGTAGCACTGCTTGGGGAGCAGCTCTACAGTCACATCCCCTGCAGTGATGCTTGTTGAAGTTCTGCAGCTGTTCACTCTCTAACTTTTCCTGAGCTCTAAACACCTCTGTAAGAGCCCTGCAGGAGCAGCTGATGGCTGCACTTTGCTGTGCCCTGAGTCTCCCTGCATTGCTCACACCAAGCTCTCTTCTGACAGCCTGTGTCAATTTTTGGAATCCAATTTTCCCAGCCAGAAATACAAGAATTGACTAAGATTAATGACTCTCCTGTCAGTCTTTTGCAGCATTTAGCCTCCACACTTCCACTGATCCCAACTTTTCTTTACTAAGACATAATCTGAGACCTGCCAGCTGCAACCTTTCATCTCCAGGCTGGCTCTTGATAAAGGCTCCTGTGCCATGCGTGGAATCAGAGTCACAGAAGGTACTGGGCTGACAAAAGACCTTTAAGGGTCATCCAGTCCAACCCCCCTGCTGCCAGCAGGGACATCTGCAGATTGCTCAGAGCTCCTTCAAGCCTGATCTTAAATGTCTAAAGGGATGGAGCCTCCTCTACCTCCCTGGGCAATCTGCTCCAGCGATTCTCCATCCTCACAGTAAAGGACAACCCCTGCCCTGCTCCTGCTGCCACACCATTGCTGACCCAAGCCAGGATGCTGGTGGCTGTCTTGGCCACCTGGGCACACTCTGGCTCGTCTTAGAATCATAGAATCAGGCAGGTTGGAAGAGAGCTCCAAGCTCAGCCAGCCCAACCTAGCACCCAGCCCTGCCCAACCAACCACACCATGGCACTCAGTGCCCCAGCCAGGCTTGGCTGCAACACCTCCAGCCACAGCCACTCCACCACCTCCCTGGGCAGCACATTCCAGTGCCAATCACTCTCTCTGACAACAACTTCCTCCTCACATCCAGCCTCAACCTCCCCTGGCACAGCTTGAGGCTGTGTCCCCTTCTTCTGCTGCTGGCTGCCTGGCAGCAGAGCCCAACCCCACCTGGCTACAGCCTCCCTGCAGGTAGCTGCAGACAGCAATGAGGTCATCTGCTGCTGATCAGCACCCAGGGTCCTTTTCCACTGGGCAGTTTCCAGCCACTCTGCCCCAGTCTGGGGCATTCAGAGGGTTGTTGTGACCCGAGTCTGGACTCTGGTAGAGAGGAGCTGAAGATGAGGCAGCAGTGCCCAGGTGGGCAGCAGAGCCAGTGGCATCCTGGGCTGGCTCAGGAGCAGTGTGGGCAGCAGGACAAGGGAGCTGCTTCTGCCCCTGTGCTCAGCACTGCTCAGGCCACACCTGGAGTGCTGTGTCCAGTTCTGGACTCCTCCATTGCAGAGAGATGTTGAGGTGCTGGAAGGTGTTTGGAGAAGGGCAGCAAGGCTGGGGAGGGGCCTGGAGCAGAGCCCTGTGAGGAGAGGCTGAGGGAGCTGGGGGGGTGCAGCCTGCAGCAGAGGAGGCTCAGGGCAGAGCTCATTGCTGCCTGCAGGGAGGCTGTAGCCAGGTGGGGTTGGGCTCTGCTGCCAGGCAGCCAGCAACAGAACAAGGAGACACAGCCTGAAGCTGTGCCAGGACAGGTCTAGGCTGGATGTGAGGAGGAAGTTGTTGTCAGAGAGAGTGATTGGCATTGGAATGGGCTGCCCAGGGAGGTGGTGGAGTGGCTGTGGCTGGAGGTGTTGCAGCCAAGCCTGGCTGGGGCACTTAGTGCCATGGTCTGGTTGATTGGGCAGGGCTGGGTGCTAGGTTGGGCTGGCTGAACTTGGAGCTCTCTTCCAGCCTGCCTGATTCTATGATTCTTTCCAGGGCTTTCCTGGGCAGTGCATATTTGTGCCTCTTCCTGAAGGGAAAGGATTTCCTGAGCTGCCTCCAGAGGGGTGTTCCTGGGCTGTTAGCTGTGATGTTCCAGCAGTGTGAGATCCCCTGCAGTTGTTTATCCCTGCTCCATCAGCCTAATGTGCCCAATCAATCTGTCTCTAAGGTGAAGCTGTGTGCTCCACTAATCATGGAGCTCTGGTTGTCTATCTTGCTTATTTTTTCTTGCTCTAAATTATGAAGGGGGTTTAAAATGAACTCTGAATTTGATTTATCTACAGCTCTGATGCTAATTCAGCAAGGATGCCAGGGTGTTCTGAGGCTAAATATTAGCACTAATGAGAAAACATAGCTTCCACATTTTGTAACTCTTGAGTTTCAACTACAGATGGGCAACTTCTAAGGTTGCCTCTAATTTAATCATGGAATCATTAAGTAGGCAGCTACTTAACACCTCAGTCAGTTTTCCTGGCTTATGGAGTGCCAGGGAATGTGGAAGCTGGTCATGTTTAACAGCTGGAGAATATTCCTGCCTCATGGAGGGGTTTGGGAAGGAAAGGTGTCTGGCCTGGAGCCTTCTCTCCTCCTGGCTGAACAGCCCCAATTTCTTCAGGCTGGTTTTGTAACAGAGGTGCTGCAGCCCTCTGGCCATCTTCATGGAGTCAGACATCAGCAAGTTTGCAGATGACACTAAGCTGGGGGCAGCTGTGGCTGGGTTGGAGGGCAGAAGGGCTCTGCAGCAGGACCTTGACCACCTGGACAGATGGGCAGAGGCCAAGGGGATGGAGTTCAATAGCTCCAAGTGCAGGGTGCTGCACTTTGGCCACAGCAACCACATGCAGAGATACAGGCTGGGGTCAGAGTGGCTGAGAGCAGCCAAACAGAGAGGGATCTGGGGGTGCTGATTGATACCTGCCTGAACATGAGCCAGCAGTGTGCCCAGGTGGCCAAGAGAGCCAGTGGCATCCTGGCCTGCATCAGCAATGGTGTGGCCAGCAGGAGCAGGGAGGTCATTCTGCCCCTGTACTCTGCACTGGTTAGACCTCACCTTGAGTGCTGTGTTCAGTTCTGGGCCCCCCAGTTTAGGAGGGACATTGAGATGCTTGAGCATGTCCAGAGAAGGGCAACGAGGCTGGGGAGAGGCCTTGAGCACAGCCCTACGAGGAGAGGCTGAGGGAGCTGGGATTGGTTAGCCTGGAGAAGAGGAGGCTCAGGGCAGACCTCATTGCTGTCTGCAACTACCTGAGGGGAGGTTGTGGCCAGGAGGAGGTTGCTCTCTTCTCTCAGGTGGCCAGCACCAGAAGGAGAGGACACAGCCTCAGGCTGTGGCAGGGGAGATTTAGGCTGGAGGTGAGGAGAAAGTTCTTCCCTGAGAGAGTCATTGGACACTGGAATGGGCTGCCCGGGGAGGTGGTGGAGTCGCCGTCCCTGGAGCTGTTCAAGGCAGGACTGGACGTGGCACTTGGTGCCATGGTCTGGCCTTGAGCTCTGTGCTAAAGGGTTGGACTTGATGAGCTGTGAGGTCTCTTCCCACCTTGGTGATACTGTGACACTGTGATACTGTGATGGTCCCCCTTCTGGACCTTTTCCATCAGGTCCATGCCCTTGGTGTGTTGAGGGCTCCAGGACTGGACCCAGCAGTGCAGGTGAGGGCTGGGCAGAGCAGAGGGGCAGGATCCCCTCTCTCACCCTGTTGGCCAAGCTGCTTTGGATGCATTTTGGTTGTGTGGTTTCAGTCCCAGGAGATGGTACCTGAGAAATAGCTGGGAGGGAGCTGCTGTTTCTCCAGCGTTCAAGGATGCTGGTGAGGTCCTGCTCCTCTTGACTCCTGTTTGGGGAAGAGACTGAAACAAGCAGAGAGGGCTGCAGGCAGGCCCCAGGTGGGTGATGGACTGTGAGGGGTTGCTGGAGAGCCAGGACCTCCATCTCTTAGCTCTCCAGAGCACAAACAGTCCTTGGCTTTTACACAGTCATAAAGAGCTGCCTTGGAGGCTGAGGACAAATCCAAGCCTTGATAGGTTCTGGCATGGATGTTGCTGTATCCAGAGGGAGCTGCAGTTTCTTGCACCGAGGCTGAATTTGATCCACAAGTGAGCACAGTTGTCCCATCAAATCCCACCCAGCAGCTTGTCTTCTGCACTGCTGCCATTCAGCTGTCACCAAGTGACGTTTGCAGCTGAGTTCCAGCTAGTGGAAGAGTTCTGGAATCTCTCCAGCCCTCTGCAGAGCAGCAAGGAGAGGAATCTTAGCTGCTGAGGAGGCCCAAAGCAAGAGCAACACTGCACAGCTTCGATGAACTGAATGCCTTTGCTTTCCCCCTGCCTTGCTGCAGGAGGTTTGGCAGGCAGGGGAAAGCTGTGCTGAATTAACTCTGTGGTCTTCACTCAAAGCCCAGCCTGGAGAACAAAAAGGTGTTAGGCACAAGGCTGACTTGTGTGGGCTACCTCCAGCTGTAATGAGCTCAGGTTTTCCAGCAGTGTTGCAATAAACTCTTGCCAGCATCTCCTGCAGTGTGTGTTGGGTTTTTCCCCTAAGTGCATCTTTTCTTCCTCCTTGATCAGCTTCATCCCTTGCAGATGATCAAATTATCTGCAGAGATTTGTGCCTGATGCTGTGCCACAAATCATATTTAGCTGTGGGATTAACGTTTGCAAGCAGAGAACATTTGTGGGGAGAAGAAAAATCAGGAGGTGAGGGACTGGCAGTGTCTGAGCATTTAGTGAAAGAGGAAAGATGAGGCTGGGGAGAGATGGGACCAGGAGAGCTGATGCAGGCTTCCCATGTTCATCATCCTGGCTTTAGATTGGGTAGCAGGAAAAATTCATTGCTGCAAGAGTGGTCAGGGACTGGCACAGGCTGCCCAGGGAGGTGGTGGAGTCTCCATCCCTGGAGGTGCTCCAGAGCTGTGTGACCGTGGCACTTGAGGCTGTGGTTTGGTGGCCATGGTGGTGCTGGGTTGGTGTTGGCCTGGATGATCTCAGAGGCCTTTTCCAACCCCAGCAGTTGTGTGACTCTATGCAGATGATAATCTGAAAGCCTCAGAGGTTCACCCTGCTGCAGGAGCTGTGTGCAGAGCACCTTTGTGACACCAAGCTAGGAGCAGCTGTGGAGCTGTTAGAGGGTAGGAGAGCCCTGCAGAGGGACCTGGCCAGGCTGCATGGGTGGGCAGAGGCCAAGGGGATGAGACTGAACAAGGCCAAGTGCAGGGTTCTACACTTTGGCCACAACAACCCCAAGCAGTGCTGCAGGCTGGGGCCAGAGTGGCTGAGAGCAGGCAGGCAGAGAGGGAGCTGGGGGTGCTGGGAGAGAGGAGCTGCAGAGGAGGCAGCAGTGCCCAGGTGGGCAGCAGAGCCAATGGCATCCTGGGCTGGCTCAGGAGCAGTGTGGGCAGCAGGACAAGGGAGGTTCTTGTGCCCCTGTGCTCAGCACTGCTCAGGCCACCCCTTGAGTGCTGTGTCCAGTTGTGGGATCCTCAAGTCAAGAGAGATGTTGAGGTGCTGGAATGTGTTGAGAGAAGGGCAGCAAGGCTGGGGAGGGGCCTGGAGCACAGCCCTGTGAGGAGAGGCTGAGGGAGCTGGGGGGGTGCAGCCTGCAGCAGAGGAGGCTCAGGGCAGAGCTGATTGCTGCCTGCAGCTGCCTGCAGGGAGGCTGTAGCCAGGTGGGGTTGGGCTCTGCTGCCAGGCACCCAGCAACAGAAGAAGGGGACAGAGGCTCAAGCTGTGCCAGGGCAGGTCTAGGCTGGATGTGAGGAGGAAGTTGTTGTCAGAGAGAGTGATTGGCATTGGAATGGGCTGCCCAGGGAGGTGGTGGAGTGGCTGTGGCTGGAGGTGTTGCAGCCAAGCCTGGCTGGGGCACTTAGTGCCATGGTCTGGTTGGTTGGGCAGGGCTGGGTGCTAGGTTGGGCTGGCTGAGCTTGGAGCTCTCTTCCAGCCTCTGGTTGATTCTGTGATTCTCTGTGCTGAGCACCCCCGGGGCTGGGGGCTGCAGGCACAGTGTCCCCAGCACCTGCTCACACTTTGCTCTCTTCTACTCTCCTTTCCCTGGCGCAGGTTCCTCACCACATGAAGACTTTACCCTACTACAGCTACGACCAGCCAGTGATTGGGTACTGCCAGGCTCACAAACCTCTCCACGTCAACAAGGGGTACGACAGCATGGCCAGGGAGCAGGCAGAGACAACCAACCTGGACCTGAGCCGGGACCACAGCTTCATCGCCACCATCGCGCGCTCGGCCGCCCCTGCCATCTACATCGAGAGGATACCCAACTGACAGCAGCTGCTGCCCAGGCACCTGCCAGGGCACGGTGATGGAGAGGAGGGCAGGCAACCCCCAACCTACCCTTCCCCTTCCAGATGCTCCACCAGAGAACCCAGAGCAGGGAAGGGGAGAAGGTGAACTCCACCCACACAGAGACTTTTATCCTGCGGGGATGCAGCAGCTGAGAACTTGAGGATTTTTTTTTTTCCCTTTGCTTTAAAACTTTCCAACCCAAAAGAATTCCTCAGTGTAAATAACCAGAAGAGAATTGTCCTGTTCTTAGTAAAAAGCAAAAAAAAAACCAAAAACAAAAACAAAACCCCCCCCAACTCCCCCCCCCCCCCCCCCAAAAAAAAGAACAACCCAATGGAAGCAAACAAAAACAGACATGAAAGGGATGGAGGCAGAGTTCTGTTTGTAGGTTTGGGTTTTCTACACTGCACTGGTCCAGGGAAGGAGAACCCCACAGGTAAAGGTGCACAGGGAATGGGGAGGGCAGCAGCTGGGCGTGGGGGGGGGGGGGGTGGGATGTGAGGGGATGGGTCTGGCTCAGCCATGGGTCCTTAGGAGATGTTTATTTACTCTTCAGAGAGTTGCTGAACCGTTTGGGGGTTGTTGTTCTTTTTAAACACGAGCAGAGGAATCAATTTGCTTTTTCCTTCTTTTGGTTTTCCTTTTTTCCCTTCTTTTTTTAATTTTTTTTCCCCTTTTTTCCTCTTTTCCTTTTTTTTTTCCCTTTTCCTTCTTTTTTTCCCTTTTCCTTCTTTTTTTCCCCTTTTCCTTCTTTTTTTTCCCCTTTTCCTTCTTTTTTTCCCCTTTTCCTTCTTTTTTTCCCCTTTTCCTTCTTTTTTCCCCTTTTCCTTCTTTTTTCCCCCTTTTCCTTCTCTTTTTCCCCTTTTCCTTCTTTTTTCCCCTTTTCCTTCTTTTTTCCCCCTTCTATTTTTCCCCTTTTCCTTCCTTTTTCCCCTCTTTTCCTTCTTTTTTTCCCCTTTTCCTTTTTTCCCTTTTCCTTCTTTTTTCCCCTTTTCCTTCTTTTTTTCCCTTTTCCTTCTTTTTTCCCCTTTTCCTTCTTTTTCCCCCCTTCTATTTCTTTCCCTTTTCCTTCCTTTTCCCCCCCTTTTCCTTTCTTTTTCCCCCTTTTCCTTTTTTCCCCTTTTCCTTCTTTTTTTCCCCTTTTCCTTCTTTTTCCCCCTCTTTTTCCTTCTTTTTTTCCCCTTTTCCTTTTTTCCCCTTTTTTCCTTCTTTTTTTTCTTTTCCATTTTCCCCTTTTCTTTTTGCTTTTTCCTTCTTTTTTTCTTTTTTCCTTTTCCTTCTTTTTTTCTTTTTCCTTCTTTCCACTTTTCCTTTTTTCCCCTTTTTCCTTCTTTTTTCCCCTTTTTCCTTATTTCTCCCTTTTTCTTTCTTTTTTTCTTTTTCCTTTCCATTTTTAACTTTTTCCTTGTTTTTCTTCTTCCTTCTTTTTTTCTCCTTTTTTTCCTTTTTCCTTATTTTTTCTTTTCTCCTTTTTTTCTTTTTCCTTCTTTTTTTCTCTTCTTTTTCTTTTTCCTTATTGTTTTTTCCCTTTCCCTTCTTTTTCCCTTATTCCTTCCTTTTTTATTTTTCCTTATTTTTCCTTTTCCTTCTTTTTTTTCCTTTTTCTGTTTCTCTTCTTCCCTTTTCCTTCTTTTTTTCTTTTTCCTTTTTTCTTTCTTTTTTCCTCCTTTTTCCTTCTTTTTTCCTTTTTTCCCTCCTTTTTCTTTTTTCTTTTTCTTTTTTCCTCCTTTTTCCTTCTCTTTATCTCCTTTTTTCCTTTTTCTCCTTTTTCCTCCTTTTTCCTTCTTTTTTCTCCTTTTTCCTTCTTCTTTTCCCACCTTTTTTCCTCTTTTTCCTTTTTCCTTCTTTTTTCCCTTTTTCCTTCCTTTTTCCCTCCTTTTCCCTTCTTTTTCTTTTTTCCTTCTTTTTTTCCCCTTTTCCTTCCTTTTTCCTCCTTTTTTTTTCTTTTTCCTCCTTTATTTTCTTATTCCTTTTCTTTTTTCCCTTTTTCCTTTTCTTTTTTCCCTTTTTCCTTTTCTTTATTTCCTTTCTCCTTTTCTCCTTTTCCTTTTTATTTTTTCCCTTTTCCTGTTGTTTTTTTTTCCCATTTGGAAGTTCTTTTTTTTACTTTTTTTTTTTTGTTGTTGCCTTTTTTATTTGTTTGGTTTGGTTTGGTTTGAGTTTGGGTTTTTTTGGTTGTGTTGTTGTGTTTTTTTTTTTTCTCAGTGGTCAAATATTGATGCTTCAAACTTCAGCCGTGGGCATTACAGCTTCTGTTGAACCAAAAGGACACTGGCAGTGGATGCAGCAGAGCCCAAGAACCTGGGGTGCATGTACATTTCAGACACAGGCTGTACACCCTGGAGGGGTGCTTTGGATTCCTACTCTCTTTCCTTGTGCTTCATTGTTGACACTACAAATCCTTTCTTGAGGGGCTCTAAACAAGAGTGGAGAAGAGGCCATGGAGCAACAACTCTGCTCTTCACAGTGCTCCTGGAGCCAAGCTCATGGATGTTTGGGAGCCCAGCTGGAAGTGTGATGTGCTTGGAATGGCTCAGAAGGCTGACAAAAATCAGAGCAAGAGCCTTTGGTGAAACTCACTGGCACAAGTCCTTACACCACAGGAGAATGTGTGACCTTGGGGCTTTTTGTTTTGGCTTTGGTTTGGAGTTTTGGGGCTTTTTTTTTTTTTTTAATTAATTATTCTGATCAGTTAGGTTTTTTTGTGTAGTTTTTATCAATAAAAAAGAGAAAGAGCAAACAAACACAAACAGGCAAACAGCAACAGCAAAGAAGAAGAAAAGTGGTGGAAAAAAAAATAAAACATAATTATTTTGTGGTTGGGACACCACAGCAGAGCTGCTGTTTGAATGATTTCTCTTGTGGGGGTGGGGGGGGTTGTGACCTGGGGGACTGTGGTGATGGATTGTGCAAAATTGATCACCTGGATTGGTTTTGATATGCAGGCAAAGGTTGTTTGTAACTACCAGCATAGTTTATTAACATTAAAGCTTTGAATTGGAGAATCAGGCAGGTTGGAAGAGAGCTCCAAGCTCAGCCAGCACAACCTAGCACCCAGCCCTGCCCAGCCAACCAGACCATGGCACTAAGTGCCCCAGCCAGGCTTGGCTGCAACACCTTCAGGGGCAGTGACTCCACCACCTCCCTGGGCAGCCCATTCCAGTGCCAATCACTCTCTCTGACAACAACTTCCTCCTAACATCCAGCCTCAACCTGCCCTGCCACAGCTTGAGGCTGTGTCCCCTTCTTCTGTTGCTGGCTGCCTGGCAGCAGAGCCCAACCCCACCTGGCTACAGCCTCCCTGCAGGCAGCTGCAGGCAGCAATGAGCTCTGCCCTGAGCCTTCTCTGCTGCTCAGGAGCAGTGTGGGCAACAGGACAAGGGAGCTGCTTCTGCCCCTGTGCTCAGCACTGCTCAGGCCACCCCTGGAGTGCTGTGTCCAGTTCTGGGCTCCTGAATTGCAGAGAGATGTTGAGGTGCTGGAAGGTGTTGAGAGAAGGGCAGCAAGGCTGGGGAGGGGCCTGGAGCACAGCCCTGTGAGGAGAGGCTGAGGGAGTGGGGGTCTGACCTGCCTCCCCTCCAGCCTTGCCTCTTGCAAAGACCTCAAGGAACAGTTTTGGCTTTGAAGCAGCTCAGTTGATTTACTTGGCTTGTCTAAGAACAGCTTAAGAGGTGATTTGAGCAGAGGAGGGAAGAAGGGGGAGAAGCTTTTTTGTACTGGAGAGGAGTTGTACTGGAGGGGAGTTGTACTGGAAGGGGTTTGTACTGGAGAGGTTTTGTACTGGAGGGGAGTTGTACTGATGGGGAGTTAGTTGTACTGGAGAGGGTTGTACTGGAGGAGGTTTGTACTGGAAGGGGTTTGTACTGGAGGGGAGTTGTACTGGAGAGGTTTTGTACTGGAGAGGGTTATAGTGGAGGAGGTTTGTACTGGAAGGGGTTTGTATTGGAAGTGGTTTGTACTGGAGAGGTTTTGTACTGGAGAGGGTTATAGTGGAGGAGGTTTGTACTGGAAGGGGTTTGTATTGGAAGTGGTTTGTACTGGAAGTGGTTTTTACTGGAGAGGTTTTGTACTGGAGAGGGTTATACTGGAGGAGGTTTGTACTGGAAGGGGTTTGTACTGGAGGGGAGTTGTACTGGAGAGGTTTTGTACTGGAGGGGAGTTGTACTGATGGGGAGTTAGTTGTACTGGAGAGGGTTGTACTGGAGGAGGTTTGTACTGGAAGGGGTTTGTACTGGAACAGGTTTGTACTGGAGAGGGTTTTTACTGGAGGGGGTTTGTGCTGGAGGATGTTTTGCTGCTTCTGTGGGACTGCAGAAGCTGTCCCAGGTGCAAGCCCTGTGCTGGAGCTAAAGCACTGCAGTCAGAACGTCAGGGGGTGTGTTTTTGAGCTGGGGCTGGCTTAGCACATGCTGAATGTTGTGATTGTCTCAAGCAGGGTGCAGGTGCCCAGAAGAGCTCCCTGGATCTCTGGCCATGCTGAGTTGTGCCACCCAGCTGATGTTCCTCACCTCTGTGCCTCCTGCCTGGAAACCTTACCTGTTTTTCTCTGTCAGGAAAGGAGGAACACGTCTGGATGTGTGCACTCTGTGTGTTAGGCAGCTTGCAGGAGGCCATGGACCTGCTGAGTCAACCTGGAGGATGGAAGGTAACATATCTGGAATGAGGAATGAGCCAGGAAATGAAAAGAAAATGGAGTGGAAGGCTCACTGATGGGTTTGCAGCCTGCTCTGTCAGGCATCTCCATAGCTGTCAGCTTTAGCAGTGCTGTGGGTGGAGGGGGAAAAGCTGCTGGGAACTGATTTCCTTCCAATTGAGTTTCCACCAGTGACCCCCACAGCTGAAAGTGGAAGGACTCCTGTGGAGTGCTGTGAGCAGCAGAGTGAGCTTCCAGAGGCATCTCCAGTCCCATGGCATTGCCACGCTCCTGAAAGCTGAGGATGGTGATGCTTTATCACAAGGCTCATTGCCCCCTCCCTGGGGGGGTGTTCAAGGCCAGCCTGGGCTGCTGGAGGTGTCCCTGCCTGTGGCAGGGGTGTGGGGCTGGGTGAGCTCCAGTCCCTGCCACTCTGAGCCTGTGTTAGACCCAGGAGAGACAAACCCTGCAGTGTCCCTGAGGATTCCTCTCCTAGCTAACAGCAAAGAGGCCCTCACTGAAGAGAGCTCCTGACTGGGTGTTTGCTGCTGATGGCATCTTTATGGTCCTTGCCCCCTGGCTGAGTGCCACAGAGCTCCCAGGGATGGCTGTGGTCAGGCCCAGGGCTGTGCAGTGCCCAAGCAGCACAAACCAAACCCCATCAGGGCTGACCTTCAGACCGGCTGCTGAACTGCAAAAGACAACAACTGATGTGATCAAATAACAGCTTCTGGAACACTCTGGGGGGGAAATGGGCTGCTGCCTGCCTCTGCAGCTGATAATTGCCTTGCAGGTGTCAGTAGGGCACTGAAATTATCCTGTCCTGATAATGCTGTGGGTAGGATCTGCAGGCAAGGGGGAAAAAAAGAGTCTGTAAAAGCAGTCTGCCACTTGGAATGATTTCCAGGGCTGGCAACACTTTGCTCTGAGCTTTAGACATCTTCTGGAAGGAGCTGCCCTTTTCTGTAATGAACTGGAAGTGTGCTGAAGGCTGATAAAGAGTTTTATCTCCAACCCCCACTGGAAGAGAGTCCCTGAGGACTGGGGCTGGTTGTGCACGGAGATGCTTCTGCAGAGACCTCCAAGCTGCACGGAGATGGAAGGGGCTAAGTGCTGGAGGGGCTTCATGTTTGGTGGCTCCTTTCAATGTCACTCTTGAGATGCTGTGTGAAGGAGAGAGGTTTGGAGGCTTGCTCTCTTCCTTGTCACTACAAGTCCTTCTTGGGCTCTAAAACAAGGAGTGGAGAACAGGTCATGAAGTGACACCTTTGCTCTTCACGGAGAGCTGGAGCCAAGCTCATGGATGTTTGGGAGCCAAACAGGCTCTAAGTCCATCAAGCCTTAAATGAAGAGAAGGAAATGAGCTGTCTGCTGTTGCTGCCCATGCACAAGTGTTGGAATGCATCCTGCAAACAGGAGGAGCCATAAGGAAGGCTCTCTCAGGTTCTGTCAAGCTTAGGGCAAGAACACAGAAGCTTCCACCTAAAGATAAGGGAAAAAACTTCTTTGTGGCCTCCTCTGGACTCTCCCTGACAGTTCCATGTGCTGGGACAAAGAAGAATTTGGTAGATAGATCAAAAGGAGAAGGAGGAAACACAGAACTTCACCAGCCTGGGGTCCTGAGTGGGGCAGCAGCAGCAGCAGACATCCCTGCTCCTGGTGCAGTTCGCTCTGCAGTGCCCAATGCCCACTGCTTGCTTTGCTGCCCTGTGGCTGCCTTTTAATCATGGGTGGGCAGGTTAAACTAAATGAGTCTACAGAAGGGAATGCTCTGGGTGGTTACTGGAGCCAGGGGACACATCCCAGCTCTGTCATTACCAGGCAAAGACATTTCCTAGCGTGGCAGGAATAAATCTGCAGGGTTCTCTCCCATGAAGTCGCTGCCAAGCAGCCCTCCAGTGCCTGCTCAGCGCTTCTGAGGTCTTCAGTGAACTGCAAGCAGGGATGTGAACATTATCAGCCAGCTGCAAAGACACAGAATCACAGAGTCAGGGAATGGCTTGGGTTGGAAAAGCCCTCTGAGGTCCTCCAGTGCCACCTCCAACCCAGCACCACCGTGGCCACTAAGCTGTGAGCAGCAGCAGTGGCAGCTGTTAGGTGCCTGAACAACGCTCAGGTAGATACAGAGAATCAGAGAACTGCTTTGGTTGGGAAAGACCTCTAAGATCATTGAGTCCAACTATTGACCTAACACCACCATGGCCATCAAACCATGTCCCAGAGTGCCCTGTCCACATGTTTCTTGAACACCTCCACAGATGATAGCTCCACCACCTCCCTGGGCAGCCTGTTCTGATGCCTGACCAGCAAGCACTGCCTGTGTAACTTGGGTTTGCTTTGGGTGTGTGACTCAGCTGCAGGTAAGAGAAGCTCCTAAATGGCTACAGCTAAGCTGCTAAATGCATTCCTGATCCTTTGAGTAATTTTGGTCCTTATTTTTAATTTTTATTCTCTAGGAAATGCCCAAACTTGGGCAGAAAAGGAAGAGTCCTTCCCAGCTCAGCAGCAACTGGAACACTGCGTCTGCAAGGCAGCCCCGAGCAGCTCAGGAGTCAGTCAGAGCCTCTCAGGGAGCCAAGATGCAGCTGCTCGCAGCCCCTGGCCAAGCAGCAGCTGATGTCATCCCTGCTGCACTCCTGTGGGCACTGGACCAAGGCCTGGCTTGGTGTTTTGGGAGCTGGTGCCCTTGGGCAGCAGCAGAGAGTGAGGGGCTGCTGGGGGCCCTACTGCCCCAGCTGCTTGGGCTCAGCTGCTTCTGACCCTGCTACCACTTCCCAAAATGCCCTTGGCAACAGCACTGTGCCTTCTGGATTCCTCCCTAGCAGGTCACTTGTCTCACTTCTGTCCAGGCTGTATCAGTGGGATGAGGCTCAGCAAGGCCAAGTGCTGGGTCACAGCAGCTCCTTGCAGGAAGGCAGGGCAGGGAGGCAGCAGGACAGGAGGAGATGGCCTCAAGCTGCACAGAGGGGCTGTGGGTTGGATATCAGGGAAAATGTCTTTGCTGCAAAAGTGGTCAGGAACTGGCACAGGCTGCCCAGGGAGGTCGTGGAGTCCCCATCCAGAAACCTGTGGCCATGGCACCTGGGGACAGGGTTTTGTGGCCGTGGTGGTGTTGGGTTGGGCTGGATGATCTCTGGCACACATTGTCCAGGGATGTTGTGGATGCTCCCTCCCTGGAGGGGTTCAAGGCCAGGTTGAATGAGGTCCTGAGCAACCTTTCTAGTGAGAGGTGTCCCTGCCTATGGCAGAGGCTTGGAACTGGATGAGCCTTGAGGTCCCTTCCAACCTAAGCCATTGTATGAGCTCAGAGGCCTTTTCCTTCCTTGATGCTTCCCTGGTTCCAGTTGTGAGCTTTTCAGGGCAGAGCCTGCATCTCCTGCCCAGCCTTGCTCTCTGTGCTCACTTCTGGAGCAAGTGAAACACAAAGCAGCAGTAAAGTCAGAGAACCCCTCCCTGCCTTCCCTCTGCCCTGTGTGTGTCCCCCCCCACTCCCCAGTGATATTTTGTGTGCTAAAAAGGCAACCAAATCAGGCTGGCAATGCAGAGCCTCTGGGAGCTTGTGACTTTCAATCAGTGCCTCGGACTCCCCAGTGATCTGAAGGACTCTTATTTCCTAGCAGTGTGCTCAGAGCAGCAGGGGTGAGAGGCTCTTGATGGGTTGATGAAGAAGGCAAAAGAAGGAATTTTTTTTCCACCCAAGTCCTCCAGGAATTCAGAGTTCACAAAGGGGGCAGGCAGGCAGGCAGGCAAGCACAGACATGGCTCTAGGGGTTCTGCTGGGTGAGAAAATGCAGGTCCCAAGAGTTTAGAGCAAAGCTCTTTTTATGTCACAGCCTTGGGACTTGCTTGGTCGTTGGGGGTGGGTTTGCAGGGGAAGAGTCACAGCTGCAGGTTGCAGTCGTTGGAAGCAAAAGGGTTGGCCAAGTTCAGAGAAGAGTGGCAACACCTGGGTTGGAAAAGCCATCTGGAGGTCAGCTACATCAGCTGAATAGAGAGGTCACAGCTGAGGCAGGTTGCTCCTGGCCTCTTCTGCCTGCCCAGCACCTGCAGGGAGGAGGTTTTGTGGTTTCAGTTATGAGGGACAGCTGAGGGACCTGGGCTGGGTCAGTCTGTAGAAAAGGAGGGTCAGGACAAACCTCATTGTTCTCTGCAGCTCCCTGAGGTCAGCTTCTCCCCAGCAACTAGCAGTAGAGTGGTGGTCTGTGGTAGGGCAAGAGGCAGTGGATGCAAGCTGGAACCCAGGAGGTCTCACTTGACCTTAAGGAGAAACTTCTTGGATGTGAGGCTGCTGGAGCCCTGGAGCAGGCTGCTCAGAGAGGCTGTGGAGTCTCCTTCTCTGGTGAGCTTCCAAATCCACCTGGATGTCATCATCCTGGACAAGCTGATCTGAGGTGAACCTGCCCTTGGCAGGAGTGCTGGACTCAGTGATCCCCAGAGGTCCCTTCCCATGACTCTGACGCTGGGATTCTGCCATGGGTGAGTAGCAGAGGCCAAGGCTGTTCTTTGGGAGGGGGGAGGCTGGGTTGGAGCTGGAGTGGGCACAGAGAGGGGCAATGAGGCTGGGGAGAGCTTTGGCAAACATGACCTATGAGGAGGGGCTGGGGGTGTTTAGTCTGGAGAAGAGGAGGCTGAAAGGGACCCTTAGTGCCCTCTACAACTACCTAAAAGGAGGTTGCAGTGAGGCTGGAGCTGGTCTCTTCTCCCCAGTTACTAATGACAGGACAAGAGGAAATGGCCTCAAGTTGCATCAGGGCAGGTTTAGGTTGGCTGTTGGGAGGAAGCTCTTTCCTGAGCACTGGCACAGGCTGCCCAGGGAGGTGCTGGAGTCACCATCCCTGGAGGTGTTTAAAGGAGAGTGGCTGTGGTGCTTGAGGCTGTGGTCTGGTGATGAAGGCTGCTGGGATGCAGGTTGGACTGGCTGACCCTGGTGGTCCTTTGCAACCACAGTGATTCCTGGTGCTGAGATGCTGTGCTGAGGGGTTTGGGTTAGCCAAGGACTTGTCAGTGTGGAACTCATGATTTGACTTAGAGGATCTTGAAGGGCTTTTCCCATCTGAGAAGTTCTGTGAGTCTGTGTTTGGGCTTGCTGAGCAGAGAGGTCTGCTCCAACCTGAGTGCTTTAGTGGCTGTGGTGGGGTTTGGGTTGATGGTTGGACTCCTGCAACCCAAAGAACCCTCTGGTTCTGTGCCACAGCTGTGGAGCTCAGCAGGGCAGACCCCTTCTGTCAAGCCCTGTGGTGGGGAGAGGAACAACTGGAAGCTGTGGGCTGCAGGTGGTGACTGATGGTGCCTGCTCTCCTCCACTTGCTCTATCTGTGCTGTATTTATGTCACATTATGTCAGGGAAACTGTTGGCAAACACTCATCAAGTATTTATTGGACATGCCACTGTTTGTTCAGTGATTTATAAATCAATGCTCCAAAGTGTGAAGTGGTGACAGAGTTTCAGATAAATTCTTTGCAAAAATATTTGCTGTGCATCAATAATTCTGCTATTAATTGGCTCACAATTTATCTGCAAGCGCTTTGGGAGCGATTTACACTCCATGCTCTCCCTACTCCTCGGGTTTGCAGCCTGGCTCAGGGTATGGCTGGGACCTCCTTGGGGCTTCACACTCACAATTCAGGCCAGAACTGAATCTGTCCCTGCTTTGTGCCTTAGAAAGTGGCTGTAGAAGGGTTTGGCAAGCAAGAGCAAGGGGAAGTAAGGAGAGGTGCAGGGGAAGGCAGAATAAGCCCTGAGAGCCTTCAGCAGCAGCCAGCTCAGACCCAGGCATAGAATAGAATCAAGCAGGTTGGAAGAGAGTTCCAAGCTCAGCCAGTCCAACCTAGCACCCAGCCCTGCCCAACCAACCAGACCATGGCACTCAGTGCCCCAGCCAGGCTTGGCTTCAACACCTCCAGCCACAGCCACTCCACCACCTCCCTGGGCAGCCCATTCCAGTGCCAATCACTCTCTCTGACAACAACTTCCTCCTAACATCCAGCCTCAACCTGCCCTGGCACAGCTTCAGGCTGTGTCCCCTTCTTCTGTTGCTTGGTGCCTGGCAGCAGAGCCCAACCCCACCTGGCTACAGCCTCCCTGCAGGCAGCAATGAGCTCTGCCCTGAGCCTGCTCTGCTGCAGGCTGCACCCCCCAGCTCCCACAGGTTGCTTTTGGCCTTTTCTGCCTGCCCAGCAACTGCAGTGAGAGGATTCTGTGGTTTCAGCTACGAGGAGCAGCTGAGGGGCCTGGGCATCAAACCATGTCCCAAGTGCCACGGAGCACCTCCAGGCATAGGGACTCCACCACCTCCCTGGGCAGCCTGTGCCAGTCCCTGCCCACTCTAAACTTGAAAGAATTTGCCATTTTGGGGAGAGACATCAAGGAAAAGAAACAGTTAATTGTTTTTCCTAGGGAGCAGTGGAGCATGGCAGAAGTCTGCTTTTAAAGGCCATAAAGAACCCTTTGTCAATGAAGAAAATACTTAGCCTGGGCTTTTGTATAGATTAAGCTGCAGTATTTTAGGCTCCATCGTTGGTATTGAGGTTTTTCAGGAGAGGTTTCAACCTTCTCAAAGGCATCAATATTAGAAAAGCAGAAGCAAGTTGGTTTACAAACTGCTCAGTTGTGTTAAATTATGTATGGGTACTGGTGGAGCAAACAACAAATCGATAGCTGGTGGGAGCTGAGCTCTGCAAGGAAATGTCAGCAGCTCTGCTGCTCCTCTGGTGCCCAGCAAATGGTTTGGGCTCTCTTCTGAAGGGTTTTGCTCAGTATTGGCTTTTACTTTGTGCTGAATGCTCCTGGAGGAGCCTCAGCTCCTCTGCTTGAGCCTCGGTGAAGGCTTTGCAGAGAGAATCATAGAATCAAGCAGGTTGGAAGAGAGCTCCAAGCTCAGCCAGCACAACCTAGCACCCAGCCCTAGCCAATCAACCAGACCATGGCACTAAGTGCCCCAGCCAGGCTTGGCTTGAAGACCTCCAGGGATGGTGTCTCCAGGGACAGAGCTTGGAAGTTACTCAGGGCAGTGGCAGTGCAGTGCTGGGCAAGCTGCTGCTCTCTGCAGGGTGGCCACTGGGGTCGGATGGGCACTAGGATTGGGTGGCAAGCTGCTGCTCACTGTGTGGTGGCCACTGGGGTTGGGTGGCAAACTGCTGCTCACTGTGTGCTGACCACTGGGGCTCGGTGATGTGGCAGCAGGTACACGACCATGTGCATTTCCCAGTGGATCATCCACCTGTGAGATGAGCAGAGGACAAACCTCCATCTCCCCACCCCAGCAGCTCTCCAGATGGAAACCAGCCCCCAGTGCTGGCTCTGCTCAGCTTCCCTGGCCTGAGCCCTGCACCATGCTGTGGGTGGGCCTGGGGCCCTGCCTGGAGAGGAGGTGCTGCTCTCCTCTGCCTCCTGGGCAACTTCTGCAGACACTTCAGCACTTGTTCAGAGGGAGAGCCTTGATGTTTTCTCCCATTGCTGATTGCAGGGGCAGGAGGGGTGTAGGGAATGAGCTCTGTCAGTTCTGAAGCGCTGCTGTGCTGCTCCAGTTGAATTCTGGTTAAGAGCCCTTTCATTATTAATGCAGGGAGGAAGTCTTCTCTAATGACCCTTGGGACATGCCAAAGTGCTTTAAGATCACTTTGGGCAGTCAGGAATGTGTGAGTAATCCAATGGCTGCTCTGCGAGGGGCTTTTGCCCACCCTTGGCAAGGGAAGTTGGCAAGGAGGTGCCTGCCACGTGGCTTGCTGCTGGCCTCCAAGCTGTGCCTCCTGGAAAAGCTCCTTCCACCCTTTCCTTGCAGCCTCTCCTCTTTTGGATTCCATTTCCCCTCTGCCAGCACAGAAGCCTCCAAAGTGAAGGCAGAAGCTGGTGAAAGGCCTGGAGCAGAGCCCTGTGAGGAGAGGCTGAGGGAGCTGGGGGGGTGCAGCCTGCAGCAGAGGAGGCTCAGGGCAGAGCTCATTGATGGCTGAAGCTGCCTGCAGGGAGGCTGTAGCCAGGTGGGGTTGGGCTCTGCTGCCAGGCAAGCAGCAACAGGACAAGGAGACACAGCCTCAAGTTGTGCCAGGGCAGGATGTTAGGAGGAAGTTGTTGTCAGAGAGAGTGATTGGCACTGGAATGGGCTGCCCAGGGAGGTGGTGGAGTGGCTGTGGCTGGAGGTGTTGAAGCCAAGGCTGGCTGGGGCACTTAGTGCCATGGTCTGGTTGGTTGGGCAGGGCTGGGTGCTAGGTTGTGCTGGCTGAGCTTGGAGCTCTCTTCCAACCTGCTTGATTCAGAAGTGTCTCTGGAGCAAATCAGGGGAGGTGAGAGCTGCTTGTCTCCTGTAGCATTTGCCCACCTGGCGTGGCACAGCCACACTCAATGGGCTGTGAGCAGCTAAAGTGCAGAGATGGTAGTGGGAGAAAAAAAAACCACAAAAACAAACCAAAAAGGAAACCTCAAGCCCCAAAGGCTTTGCTTTGCTCCCTGGAGATTATTTAGGAAGGAAAATGATTGTGACCAGATGTGTGTGGGTGCAGGGAGGAGATGCTGTGGGCTTGCAGAGCTGATGGCAAATTGAGAGTGGGCAAATGAGATTAGAGTGACTTGGATGGCTCCATGCAAGAGCAGTGGGTGTGTGCTGGAGCCTCACGGGGCTGCTCTGGAGGTGTGCTGGCACCTTGGGTAGCAGCATAGAATCGACCAGAGGCTGGAAGAGAGCTCCAAGCTCAGCCAGTCCAACCTAGCACCCAGCCCTGCCCAACCAACCAGACCATGGCACTAAGTGCCCCAGCCAGGCTTGGCTGCAACACCTCCAGCCACAGCCACTCCACCACCTCCCTGGGCAGCCCATTCCAATGCCAATCACTCTCTCTGACAACAACTTCCTCCAAGCATCCAGCCTGGACCTGCCCTGGCACAGCTTGAGGCTGTGTCCCCTTGTTCTGGTGCTGGCTGCCTGGCAGCAGAGCCCAACCCCACCTGGCTACAGCCTCCCTGCAGGGAGCTTCAGCTATCAATGAGCTCTGCCCTGAGCCTCCTCTACTGCAACCATCCCAACTGCTTTCAGTGTGCTGCAGAAAGTTCAGCAGTGTCCCCTCAGAAGCCCGAAGCAGAGAGGTTTGCTGCCACCCTGTGTGAGTGTCCCTTGGCAGGCAGCAATCCTGGGCTGGGGAAAGGGAAGCAGGTGCCTGGGGTGCCTTGAACACCTCCAGGGAGGGCACCCCTGAACTCTCCAACAGCTTCCCCTCTGAGCAGCATGCTCCTGGCTGCTTCATGCCATGGTCTGTAGAGGTAGAGAGTGCCCACAGAAGGTGTGAGATGTGCCCAGGCTCTCTTGGTGATGCTGTCGAGTTCACTTCTGTCATCTTGCTGCCTCCACCTACGGGAAGGCTGCAGTAAGCAGGCAGTGCCAGCTATTAATACCCAGGGTGGCAAATTGGTGCCTGTTAACTTCTCATCTAAATTTAACTCCAGGAGCCATCTCCAGGCTTTGGTGTCTCAGTTGCTTGACGTCAGCACTCTCCGGTGAGTTAGGAATCGATTCCTCTGCTCCAGAGCCCAGTTTTAGGCTCATAGAGACTCAGAGTATCTTTGAGTACCTCTGTGTGTAGTGGCTGAGGTGAGCCAGCAGGAGCTGTGTGCTGCTGGGGCACCTGTCAGGAGAGGAGAGAGCTCAGCTGAGGTGGAGAGGGGAATGGCTGCGTGGGGATGGGCTGCTGAGCGTTCAAGGCTGCAGGCTCTGTCGTTTCCCTTTCCTGCCAGCGTGGTCAGGCACTGCAAGAGGCTGCTCAGGGAGGTGGTGGAGTCCCCAGCCCTGAAGGTGTGTTTGTGGAGGTGGCACTCGAGGCCATGGTTTAGAATAGGAGAGAATCAAGCAGGTTGGAAGAGAGCTCCAAGCTCAGCCAGCCCAACCTAGCACCCAGCCCTGCCCAACCAACCAGACCATGGCACTAAGTGCCCCAGCCAGGCTTGGCTGCAACACCTCCAGCCACAGCCACTCCACCACCTCCCTGGGCAGCCCATTCCAGTGCCAATCACTCTCTCTGCCAACAACTTCCTCCTCACATCCAGCCTCAACCTGCCCTGCCACAGCTTCAGGCTGTGTCCCCTTCTTCTGCTGCTGCTTGCCTGGCAGCAGAGCCCAACCCCACCTGGCTACAGCCTCCCTGCAGGCAGCTGCAGGCAGCAATCAGCTCTGCCCTGAGCCTCCTCTGCTGCAGGCTGCACCCCCCCAGCTCCCTCAGCCTCTCCTCACAGGGCTGTGCTCCAGGCCCCTCCCCAGCCTTGCTGCCCTTCTCTCAACACCTTCCAGCACCTCAACATCTCTCTGCAATGGAGGAGCCCAGAACTGGACACAGCACTCAAGGTGTGGCCTGAGCAGTGCTGAGCACAGGGGCAGAAGCAGCTCCCTTGTCCTGCTGCCCACACTGCTCCTGATACCAACTCCACCAGAGACTCTCTTATCTGTTTGTGTCCTTGTTTTTATCCATCTCAGCAAGCCTATGAGTGAAGCAGACATCACCTTTGTTTCCTTTTCACTGCCTATCATCTAATTTCTCTCACTAAAATATTCCAATTAGTCTCAAACCAGCACACCCCTGAACCCAGCCCTTGGGGAAGGTGAAGGTCAAGCTGTGGCATGAGCACTGCTGCAGATGGCTTCACTCCTGGGTGGTGCTAGGAGCAAACAGGTTTTTAATCCCCTCCTGTGCTAGTTGTGGGGAGAACTTCTGTTAGAGCAGAGGTAGCAGCAGATGGATTGCCTGCAACTCCTGTCTGTGACTGAGCCTTTCTGCTGCCTCCCCCCTTCACTGCTGACCATGAGGAGAGGAGCAAATGCCTCACCACAGCTAAGCTTCAAGTGAAGGCTCTGAGCAGGATCCTCTTGGTGAAATCTGTTTGTGAACTGGTGCAGACTTTTTCCCCCCCCTCCCTGCTGTCTGCCTCTTCCCCTCTCAACACTTTTAACTCCATCTCTGTCATCCACCTGACCTCAGCACAGTGTTGCAGACAGAAGTAGCTTGCCAGGACAGGAATCAGTGCCTCAGGTTGTCCCTGCTGCCTCAGCCTGGGTCCCTTTCACTCCCATAGCAGGAGCTCTTGATCCTTCTCATTCTGAGCCTCACTGCAGCTTGCAAGCAGCCAACATTAACATTCAAGTGAGATGCTGCAGGGACATGAAAAGAGTAAAATGACCTCTGGCCTCTTGCAAAACCCTGTAAAGAGGAATGCTTCCAGGGGCAGTAAAACCAGTCCCAACATGGAACAGCTCCTGCTTGCTGGAGGGAATTAATTCATCTTGCTGCCTGAGCCCTTCAGCAGTGCTCCTCTGGCTGTGTAACTGCTCAGGATCTGCAGCCTTTACAAGGCTGACACTCCTGACCTGCCTGCCAGGGCTGCTGCCCATTTGCAATGCAGCTGGAGTGCAGCAGGGCTGTGGGGCAGGCTGTGCCTCCAAGGCTGTGTTCAGGCAATGCAAATCCTGCCTCAGCTTTTCCAAGGGATGAGGCCTTGGGCTTGGCAAAGCCTGGAGAAGTGTCTGGGTGCTTAAAGAAAGCATCCAGCAGAGAACTTGCTGCAGTCCACTAGCCCAGACTGATCCCAGGATCCCAGCATGGGGGACACTGGGAGGGACCTCTGGAGATCATCCACTCCAAGCCTCTGTCTCAGTTCTAGTTTAGATTTCCCAGAGACTCAAATATAGTCAATAGAACCAATAACAACTTCTAGGATGCCTTTCCCTCTTCTCCCCCTTCTTTCCCAAAGAAAAGGAATTAGAGAGGGAGAGGAAAAGGCAAGGCACACCCAAATAAAATAGTCTCACTTTGATTTATAAGGTAAAAGAGGAAACTTTAACATTAAATAGAAGGTGTTTGAGGTAGGGGAGTGACCAAAAGGTGTAGGGAAGGGAAAGCAAGACACAAAATATATATACACAGAACCAGCTTGGGGGCAGTGGTTTTGTCCAGCCTCGTGGACTGATGGCCACATGGTGAAACAAAGAGCAGCAGGAGCAGGAGGGTGATGCTGTCAGACAGGGAGGGAGGGCAAGAGAGAATGAAGCTCCCTTACAAGAGGGCTGTGGAGATGCTGGAGAGTGTCCAGAGCAGGGCCAGGAGGATGCTGAGAGGCTGCAGCAGCTCTGCTGTGAGCACAGCCTGAAAGAGTTGGGGCTGTGCAGGCTGGAGCAGAGGAGGCTCCCAGGTGACCTTCTTGTGGCCTGCCAGCATCTGAAGGGGGCTCCAAAAAAGCTGGGGAGGGACTTTTGAGGCTGTGAGGGAGTGGCAGGAGTAGGGGGAATGGAGCAAAGGTGGAGGTGAGGAGGAAGTTGTTGAGCAGGAGAGTGCTAAGAGCCTGGAATGGGTTGCCCAGGGAGGTGGTTGAGGCCCCATGGCTGGAGGTGTTTGAGGCCAGGCTGGCTGAGGCTGTGTGCAGCCTGCTCTAGGGTAGGGTGTCCCTGGGCATGGCAGGGGGTTGGAACTGCCTGCTCCTTGTGCTCCCTTCCAACCCTGCCTGATTCTCTGAAAGAGGAAACTCCTCTGTTTTTACAGGGGGTAGGCAGGCAGTGGGGGTAGGCAGGCAGTGGGGGTAGGCAGGCAGTGGGGGTAGGCAGGCAGTGGGGTAGGCAGGCAGTGGGGGTAGGCTGCAGTAAGGCTTGGACCCAGCCTTGGGGAGGAGTCAGAAGGACCTGGGGCCAGGGTCAAGACCACTTCCCCCAGGAGGGTTAACCCTTTACACCTCCCTGCTGCAGCAAGGCCACTTGGGTTGCACAGGAGTGCAGCTTGGCTTCCAGTGGGTGTTAGGGGCCTCAGCAGCCTGTGGGTGCAAAGGAATGGGGAAGGAACACATTGGTTGGGAGATGAGGACAGGTTCAGTCAGTCCCTGCTCTGCACCTCAGGGCTGCTGAGGCTCTGCAGGTTCACCACACAGCATCCTTGGTCTAGAAGCTGTTCTGACTCATAGCCTTAGGTGCCAAGCTCTCATGTTGGAGGTCACACTTCACAGTCCCTCTGACTTCCAGTCCTTGCTGCAGGGTGGTGTTGATGCAAAGCTTGGTCAGCTCCCAGGTCTGGACTGCTGCTGTTCCCTACCTCAGTGTCCTCTCCCAAAAGAGGCCATAACAATGCCTGGGTGAGGAGAAAAGGAGACAGAGCTGAGACCTTTTCATCTCCCAGGACAGGTCCCCCTGGGCTGTGCTGTGTGGGCTGGAAGGAAAGGCTCCACGAAGCATTCCTGTCTTACCTGGTGCCTGTGCAGCCAGGGTTTGGCTCTTGCTGATGTGCTCCTGGAAGCTCAAGTCTGACCTTTAGAGTTTTGATGAGGTTGTCACGTCCCAGCCCTACAGCAGCAATCAGGGCAGGAGCAGCCCTGTGGAGGAAATGCTGAGATCAGGCCCAAGCACTTGACCAAGGCACTGCCAAAGGTGGTGTCAGCAGGAGGTAATGTTTTATGCAAGTCCTTCGTGTGACCTCTGGAGCTGTCATTGTGCTCTCTGCCAGAATTGCCACTGAAAGGACTTTTCTGGGGCCTGAGAGCCAACACACCTCCCCCTGGGGTGTCTTTGGCATATAAATAGACTCAGAGAGCTGTTAAATGAGCAGGGCTGATGGTCCCCTGCACTCCTCCTGCATGAGAAGTGCTTGGAAGCAGAGATTTGGTTTCTCGACTGACCGCAGCAAGGAGGTCTCAGTCCTGGTTTCATAGAATCAGGCAGGTTGGAAGAGAGCTCCAAGCTCAGCCAGCACAACCTAGCACCCAGCCCTGCCCAACCAACCAGACCATGGCACTAAGTGCCCCAGCCAGGCTTGGCTGCAACACCTCCAGCCACAGCCACTCCACCACCTCCCTGGGCAGCCCATTCCAGTGGCATTTCCACCTGAGCAGTCGATGCTGTGCCCTTTGCAGGGCTGCAATGGAAGAGCCACAGCCTAGCAGAGGACCCAAGCTCAGGGCAGTGTCTGTACCTTCCAAAGGCTGTAGTGGGATTTGGTGCAGCTCCTGGGAAGGACACCTCTTGTTCCCAAGCTGTTCCCAGGCCTGACAGGTTTCCTGGACCAGTTCCACACAGTGACATTTTTCTGGAGCAAGGAGATGCCCTCAGAAGTGTTTTGATGAGCTCCACAGAGTAACCTCTCAGCTCTCTTCATTTGTTAACTCAGGAGTCCTGCATTTGTGCTGTCTGATGCCATCAGCTGGGGCTCTGCAGCTCCCAACAGAGTCAGTTGTGTCCAGGATGATAGAATCAGGGAATGGGTTGGAAGGGACCTTTAAAACTCCTCCAGTCCAACCTCCTGCAGTCAGCTTGGACATCCCCAACTAGAGCAGGTTGCTTAGGGCTCCAAACAACCTGAGCTGCATTGGTGCCAGCCATGGGGCATCTCCCACCTCTCTGGGCACCCTGGGCCAGGCTCTTGCCACCCTCAGTGTCAAACATTCCTCCTTTCTCTTTGTTCTGAGTTCAAACCATCCCCCCTTGTCCTGTCACAACAGGGCTTGCTCAAAACTCTGCCCCCAGCCTTCTGCTCAGCTCTTTGTCCCAGTGCTATCAGCCCTGGCAGCAGCTCCTGCCCAGCTTTCTTGCCCTTCAGGTGTTGGCAGCTCTAAGGTCTCCCTGGAGCCTTCTCTCCTCCAGGCTGAGCACCCCCAACTCTCTCAGCCTGGCTTCACAGCAGAGCCCTGACAATGCTGCTGTGACCTCCTCTGGTCTTGCTCCAATAGGTCCCTGTCTGTACTGTGCTGAGGACTCCAGAGCTGCCCCAGCACTTCAGGGGGGCAAAATCCCCTCCCTGCCCCTGTTGCCCACACTGCCAGGGACCAGCTCAGGAGAGGCTGGAGCAGGGCTGTGAGCACTCTTTGCTGGCTCACATCCAGCTGTGCATCCCCAGGTCCTTCTCCTCAGGGCTGCTCTCAATAATGTGTATTTTTGGAGCTCAAGCAGCCATAGATGGCAGTGATCTGCAATGATTTCATTGTCTTTTGGGGGCTGAAGTGATGGCAGGAGGAATTAGGAATGTCTTTTTCTATTCCTGGTCCCCTCCATGGCTGCTTATCAGTAACCTTGCACCAGGCTCCAGTGTGTTCTACCTGAGCTGTGGCTGACTCGCTCCTGCTTCTGAAGCTTGTACCTCATTATTCCTTGTCACAGCTGAAGGAGGAATGCTGAGGCAATGTAAGCATCCCAGCCTGCCTGGGAACAAGTGAGCCTTCCAGCAGGTGCAGCCTGATGGGAAGCAGATCCCTGCCAGCAGGCTGAGCCAGGCTGGGTGGATGGAACATGCCTTGCATGGGCTAGAACCAGCGTGTGAGGCTTGAACATCCTTCTGAGCATTCTGTTTCCTAGTTCAGCACAGCAATCTGTTCAAAACAAGCTAATTTTGGTTCTTTTCTGATGGAACTGAGCCATTTGGTTCATCTTCATTCCAAATTGCACATTTGTGTTGTGTAGGAATTTGGGATTGACCTGTCAGAAATTTCACAGGAGCTGGGGGAGCTGCTTTTTGGGGTAGTAGTCAGCTTGGCCTTTGTTTGGTGCTAGCTTGGGTGGACTCCCACAGCATTGTGTGGGTTTGGTTCTTTAGCATGAAACAGAGCAGAAGGATTGGAGCTGGAGGTACAGGATTCATAGAGCTGTTGAGTGGTTTGGGTTGGAGAAGACCTCTAAAGGGTCGTCCAAGCCCCCTGCAGTGAGCAGGGACACAGATCTGTAGGATCAGTTCAGTTGGAAAAGATCATCCAGTGCAGCCATGGCCCTCAGCACCACATCTCTGCAGCTCTGAAACCCCTCCAGGGGTGGGGATTCTGCCACCTCCCTGGGCAGCCTGTGCCAGGCTTTGAGAACCCTTTCAGTGAAGAAGTTTCTTCTAATGCCCAACCTAAGCCTCCCCTGGGGCAACTCGAGGCCATCTCCTCTCATCCTCCATCCTCCTTCCTCTCATCCTCGAGGCCATCTCCTCTTGTCCTCCATCCTCCTTCCTCTCATCCTCGAGGCCATCTCCTCTTGTCCTCCATCCTCCTTCCTCTCATCCTTGAGGCCATCTCCTCTCATCCTCCTTCCTCTCATCCTCCAGGCCATCTCCTCTTGTCCTCCATCCTCCTTCCTCTCTTCCTCGAGGCCATCTCCTCTCATCCTCCATCCTTGTGAAAGCAAATGAATCCCCTCCAAACATTCAAACCTTTCCTCTTCCTCTCCTGCTGCCACAGGAGTTGTCACATTCCAGTTGCTGTGGAGGGGTCATTGAGTCAGAGCACATTTTGCCTCTGTTCCCCTCCCAGTTACAGAGCATCAGGCTGGAAACAAAACACAAAAGGAGGACAAACAGCTTGAATTGTACCAAACCTCTGCAGCTTGCACCTGGCAGTACAGGCTGGGAGGTGATCTGCTGGAGAGCAGCCCTGTGGAAAGGGACCTGGGAGTGCTGCTGGGAGAGAACATCCATGGCACAGCAATGTGCCCTGGGGGCCAAGAGGCCAGTGGGGTCCTGGGGTGTATTAAGAAGAGTGTGTTCAGCAGAGCCAGAGAGGTTCTCCTTCCCCTACACTCTGCCCTGCTGAGACCTCACTTTGAGTGCTGCCTTCAGTTTGGGGCTCCCCAGTTGAAGAGGGACAGGAACTGCTGAAGAGAGTCCAAGGAAGGGCTAGGAGGATGATGAGGGGACAGGAGCAGTGCCTGGTGAGGAGAGGCTGAGGGCCCTGGGGCTGCTTAGTCTGGAGAGGAGAAGACTGAGAGGAGATTGAATCAATGTTCATAAATAACTGAAGGTTGGGGGTCAGGAGGGGGGGACAGGCTCTGCTCACTGCTCCCTGGGACAGGACAAGCAGCAATGGATGGAAGCTGCAGCACAGAAGGTTTCACCTCCATACAAGAGGGAACTTCTTGCCTGGAAGGGTCCCAGAGCCCTGGCACAGGCTGCCCAGAGAGGCTGTGGAGTCTCCTTGTGTGGAGCCTTTGCAGGCCTGTCTGGATGTGTTCTGTGTGCCCTGAGCTGGATTGTGTGGTCCTGCTGTGGCAGGGGGGTTGGACTGGGTGATATCTTTGGGTCCCTTCCAACCCCTGACACTTGTGATCTGTCATCCTGTGAATGTCCCCTGGTGTCTAGCTGAGTCCTTTGTGAATCAGAGCCCAAAGTCTCTTCTGAAGCATTGATAGGAGAAAGATCTGAGGCTGCTCAGTCTGGAGGAGAGCAGCCTGAGAGGCATCTTCTCAGTGTTCAGTCAGAGCTGAAGGTGGGGGGAAGAGGATGGGGTTGGCCCAGTGACAGGCCAAAGGGCAATGCATGTCAGCTGGGACCCAGGAGGTTTCACTTAAGGAGCATCCTCTTTAGTTTCAGGGTGCTGGAGCAGGCTGCCCAGAGAGGCTGTGGAGTCTCCCATTCTGGAGAGATCCCAAACTCCTCAAGTCTTCTGTTCCTGAGCTCTTCAGAAAAGTTCCCTGGAAGCTGGAAAGCTGAAGGAGCTTTTTAGGTGTATGTTTAATTAATGAATGAGCTACTTGTGGTTGGTGTCTCCTTTCTGGTGTGCTGAGCATCCTGGAGGCTGATCCACAGCTCCTGCAGAGTCCTGCAGCATTGACTTCTTTTTTCTTTCAGGGAAGTTTTCTTTGAGGTGTGTGGGCTGGGACTCAGCAACTTTTCCAGTCCTTAGGCTAAAATGAGTCTTCCCTTGCATATTTTATACTCTGTTCATTTGTTGCTTGTCAGGATTCTTGGGGGAGTTGGCTCTTGGCAGTGAAGTGTCGCTGCCTGCTTTGGATCCTGACTTCTTGACTTCGTCGTGCCGCAGGGGAGCGAGGCAGGATGGATGCAGGCAGGTCAGAGGGATTCTGCTCTGCAAGAGGTGCTGCTGGGTGAGATGGTCAGCACCTGCCTGCCTTCAGAGGTGGGTCTGGGAGTCCATTCTAGCCTTGAGCTCTGTGGTAAAGGGTTGGACTTGATGATCTGTGAGGTCTCTTCCAACCCCGATGATACTGTGATTGGAGGTGATGCATAACACATCCTTGGATCCCCCATCTCTTCCAGAACCCTATGGCTATGGCATTTGGTTTGGTAACCATGGTGGTGCTGGGCTGGTGGTTGGAGTCAGTCTTAAGGGCCTTTTCCAGCTGATTTTATTGTGGACTCATAGAATGGGTTAGGTTGGAAGGGAGCTCAAAGCTCAGCCAGTTCCAACCCCCTGCCATAGGCAGGGACACCTCCCACTAGAACAGGTTGCTCAGGGTCTCATCCAACCTGGCTTTGAACACCTCCAGGGAGGTTGTGGAGCACAGAAGCACCCAATGTGATCTTTGAGGGTGATTCTGTGCTCCACAACCTCCCTGGGTAACCTGTGCCAGGTGATTCTGTGCTCCACAACCACCCTGGGCAACCTGTGCCAGTGTCTCACCACCCTCACTGCAAAGAACTTCTAACATCCAGTTTCTATCTCCCCTCTGCCACTTCAAACCCATTTCTCCTCCTCCTCTCATTCCCAGACCTTGTCAATAGTCCCTCCCCAGCCCTCCTGTAACCCCCTTCAGATCCTGGAAGGCCACTCCAAGGTCTTCTGGAAGCCTTCTCCTCTCCAGGCTGCAGTGCTCCAACTCTCTCAGTCTGTCGTAGAATCACAGAATCAGTCAGGGGAGGAAGGGACCACAAAAATCAGCCAGTTCCAACCCCCCTGCCATGGGCAGGGACACCCTACCCTAGGTCAGGCTGCCCACAGCCTCCCTGCCTGTGCTTCTCTTGAAGCAGCTCTTCTGCATCTCCCAGCATCTGCTGTCTCCCTCCTCACCCTGCAGATCTTGCACAGGTCAGCCACGGGAGGGGAGTGCTTGGGGTGATGGATTTCCCTCTGGCAGATGAGGATGAGGAGCTTTGGTCTCCCACCTCTGAGGCATGTGGCCTTGCTACTAAGGTTTGCATGAAGAGGAGCAGTCAGGACCACTTCTGCCTGTTTAGCTTCAAAAGAGGCACTGGAAGGAGAAGGCAGAGCTCCATGGGTGCCTGCTGGCTTTGCTGCAGCATCTCCAAGGCAGGGACATGTTTCCTTGTTAAACTTGCTTTAACCCACAGGTCCCTTCCAGACCTGCAGCTCAGAGTCTGGAGACTGCCACAGTGAGAGGTGTTGGGTGGTGGAGCATAAAATCATAGAGTTGGGCAGGTTGGAAGAGAGCTCCAAGCTCAGCCAGACCAACCTAGCACCCAGCCCTCTCCAGTCAACCAGACCATGGCTCCAAGTGTCTCATCCAGCAGGCAGCTCCCTTGTGCACAGGAGGTGGTGGAGCAGAGGCTCACTCATGACTTGGGGACAACTAGGAGACCTCAAGCTGCTGCTCAAGCAGAGGTGTCCCTATCAGTGCTGTGGGGGTCGGAACCAGAGGATCTTTAAGGTCCTTTCCAGCCCCAAGCATTGTGTGGAGCAGGCAGTGCAGCAGCCTGTGCTGTGGCTCCTGAGGAGCCAGGTCTGCTGGTGGCTGTGGATGAGACCAGCAGGAAGCTGTGGAAGTGCTGGAGCCTTGAGACAGAGGTGAGAAAGCCAACTGCTTTCTGCAGCACTTACTGCTTCAGAGGGGGGCACTCAGCTTGAGGAAATGGTGATGAGTTACCCTGTGAGGAGATGCTGCAGGAGGCACCACACCATGGTGAAGCTGAGGTTTGGGTCAGAGAACTCCCTTCTGGTCAGGAGGGAGAGGACAACCTGCACCTTGGAGCTGCAGCCTCTGTGTGTGCTCCTCCTTGATGTGCTGCTCCCTGGTCCCGCAGGTACTTGTCCAGGTAAGCAGCAGCAATTTGCATCAGAGAGCAGCAGTGTCTGCTCTGATTAAGAACAACACTTCCCCTGCCATCCTGTGCCATGAATATTTCAATTAATTAAGCCCAGCAAAGATATTTAATTTCATCTTAATGACTTGCAAAAGTGACAACTTCTGGTTGTGGCAACGAGAGAAACGGGGCAGGCACAGCTGGAACAGCCCTGGTGGCTGCAGGGATGCACCAAGGACATAGGGCAGCAGAATTTCCTGCTTAGGTGGAAAAGAACAGTCTGAGAAGGCATCTTCTCAGTGCTGATCAATAGCTAAAGGATGGAGGCTGTGAGGATGGGGCTGGGCTCTTTTCAGTGGTGCACTGTCCCTGGAGGTGTTCAAGAAAAGCCAGGATGAGGCACTTAGTGCCATGGTCTGGTTGACTGGATAGGGCTGGGGGATAGCTTGGACTGGCTGAGCTTGGAGCTCTCTTCCAACCTGCTTGATTCTATGATTCTGTGATTCCATGACAAGGGGCAGAGGGCATGAACTGGAACCCAGGAGGTTCTACCTCAACACAAGGAGATGACTTCTGGAGCTCTGGAGCAGGCTGCCCAGAGAGGTTGTGGAGTCTCCTTCTCTGGAGACCTTCAAGCCTCACCTGGATGTGTGTCTGGGTGACCCTGGTCTGGAGGAGGTTGGACTGGATGATCTCCAGAGGTCTCCTTCCAGGGAGGTGGTGGAGTGGCTGTGGCTGGAGGTGTTGAAGCCAAGCCTGGCTGGGGCACTTAGTGCCATGGTCTGGTTGGTTGGGCAGGGCTGGGTGCTAGGTTGGGCTGGCTGAGCTTGGAGCTCTCTTCCAGCCTGGTTAGTTGTATTCTGTTCACCTCCAGGAATGGAGACTCCACCACCTCCCTGGGCAGTCTGTGCCAACCTCTGACCACTCTTGCAATCCTGCCACTCTGGGATTGGTGTCTGAGGGAGGGGAACAAACCTGTTGTGCTCTGAGCTGTTGAATGCTCTCAGGCTGTAGCAGTAGTTGACTCTTTACTTCCATCCTAATCCTCCCCAGTGTTGGAGGAGCAGATGCAGATCCTGTCTTAAGCAGATCAAGCTTGACTCAATTTAAATCCAGCTAAGAGTGCTAAATTGACATCTAAGTAGGTGAGTCAAGTGCTAACAGTCTCTCAGAGCAAGCAGGAGATGTTGTGATTCTAATTTATTTCTTTATGACTCTCCTAATGGAATAAAATGTAAGAGGGGGTATAAATACTTGGATGACTAACAAGAAGGCAGTGGGATGCAGGTTGAAGTGAAGTCTGCATCCCCAGAGGTAAATGACAATTGAAATTAGGGAAGCCAATTAGAAGGATGTTCTCACCTGATGGATGGTGCTCTCCAGGGGACTGTGCTGAAGGGAGCTGAGAGCAGTGCTCAGCTCTGAGCTCGTTCGATTCTCTCCCCGGTTCTGCCATCAGCTCTGCTCTGTGCTTTGGGACATTCATTATCTCCTTTCCTTTCACCTTTTCTTCACTCCTCTGCACTGAACAAGACCAAGGGCAAAGTCCTGCAGCTGGGTTGAGGCAATGCCAAGCACAACTTCAGGCTGGGCAGTGAGGGAGGAGAGGGACTTGGGGGTGCTGCTGGAGGAGAAGCTCAGCAGGAGCCAGCAGTGTGCACCTGCAGCCCAGAAAGCCAAGCAGAGCCTGGGCTGCAGCAGCAGAAGTGTGGCCAGCAGGGCCAGGGAGGGGATTCTCCCCCTCTGCTCTGCTCTGCTCTGCTCAGACCCCACCTGGAGTCCTGCATCCAGCTCTGGAGCCCCTGGGACAAGAGGGCTGTGGAGATGCTGGAGAGTGTGCAGAGCAGGGCCAGGAGTATGCTGAGAGGCTGCAGCAGCTCTGCTGTGAGCACAGCCTGAAAGAGTTGGGGCTGTGCAGCAGAGGAGGCTCCCAGGTGACCTTGGGCTGGCTGAGCTTGGAGCTCTCTTCCAACCTGGTTGATTGCATTCTGTTCACCTCCAGGAATGAGGACTCCACCACCTCCCTGGGCAGCCTGTGCCAACCTCTGACCACTCTTGCAGCAAGGACCTTTATCCTCATCTCCCACCTAACCCTCCCTCGGTGCAGCCTGAAGCCATTTCCTCTCCTATCACCTGTTACTTGTGAGAAGAGCCCAGTCCCCACCTCACTGCAGCCTCCTTTCAGGGAGCTGTAGAGAGCAGGGAAGTCTCTTTTCAGCCTCCTAGGCAGGGAGGTCTCTCTTCAGCCTCCTCCCCCACCATTCCTACAGACCCTCAGGTTCCTTATGTCATAGTAGAGCATCTCAATGTAATGTTTAGAGACACAACACAGCCAATGCTCCCTTCCCCCCCCCTCCACAGTTTGTTCCTGGGGTAGGTTTTTATTCCTTTCTGGCTGGCTGGGATTAGGAACTGAACCTTCTGAAGCATTTTGAGCAGTAAAATTAGAACTTGCTACTTTCCCCATTAAAAAAAGTCTTTTCAAGAGGCTGTCTTTGTACCAGCTGCTGATTCTTAAAACCTTCTTTATGGCCTCTGGAAGTCAGATGTGCAGAATCCTGTCACAGTGAATAGCTGCAGTGCTATTCCTTTCCCTTCTCTTTCTTTTCTTGTTCTTAGAAGGTCTCTCTCTCTCTCCCTCTCTCTCTCTTTGTGGCTTACAGGCACAAGGAAGATGAAAAATTGCCATATTAGAAGCTTTTGTATGGAGAAGTGTCTAATGAGGCAGCTTTGAGAAGATTTGGGGCTGTGAATGTGGGCTGCAAAAGAAAAGAGGGGGGGCCTCCAATCTGTCATTTCTGCTAATCTCCTCTCTTTGATCCAGCCAAGGATCATGATCTTCAGCTAGTTGATGAGGGCTGGGGCAGGATTGATGCCTCCCTTGGTCCAGCCCCAACTCTGCCTGTTTCCCTACCACGGTGCTGAGCCTTCAGCTTCCAAATTCAATCAACTTATTGAAGCTGCATTATAGAGGTTCAGCAGAAAATGGCTCTCAGCTCCTATAGATTTTGGTGCTAATCTTAAAGGAGTGCCTCAGATCAGACCCAGACAAATGAGTGCTCCAAGAACCTTCTGCAGCTGTTCAATTCACTTCCCTGCCAGTGGGGAATAGGAGCCCTGAGCCTTTACAGGCTTGCTCTGAAGATTAGCATTAGCCTGACACCTTTTTAATTGCATCTGATAATGTGTTTGCTGTAACAATGTTTGGGGGGGCAGGGGGAGGTGAGCAGATGGGATGTGGAGCAGCTATGAGGGAGCTGAGTGCAGAGGGGTGGCTGTGATTGGGATCCTGTTGGTTGTGTAAAGATTCAAGGGGAAGGTTAAAAGGACCACACAGAAATAAACAAGAGGGAGTTGAGGTGGGGGAGAAGAGAGAATCATAGAATCAGGCAGGTTGGCAGAGAGCTCCAAGCTCAGCCAGCCCAACCTAGCACCCAGCCCTGCCCAACCAACCAGACCATGGCACTAAGTGCCCCAGCCAGGCTTGGCTGCAACACCTCCAGCCACAGCCACTCCACCCCGTCCCTGGGCAGCCCATTCCAATGCCAATCACTCTCTCTGACAACAACTTCCTCCTAACATCCAGCCTGAACCTGCCCTGGCACAGCTTCAGGCTGTTTCCCCTTGTTCTACTGCTGGTTGCCTGGCAGCAGAGCCCAACCCCACCTGGCTACAGCCTCCCTGCAGGCAGCTGCAGGCAGCAATCAGCTCTGCCCTGAGCCTCCTCTGCTGCAGGCTGCACCCCCCCAGCTCCCTCAGCCTCTCCTCCCAGGGCTGTGCTCCAGGCCCCTCCCCAGCCTTGCTGCCCTTCTCTCAACACCTTCCAGCACCTCAACATCTCTCTTCAACTGAGGTGCACAGACCTGGACACAATACACAATGTTCAGCAAGCTTGTAGCCATGGCACTGCAGTCATGGCTTAGTGGCTGTGGTGGTGTTGGCTCAGTGGTTGGAGTTGATCTGGGAGGTCTTTCCCAGCCTTGCTGGACTCTGTGGGTGGGTTTGGGCACCCCAGGAGCGCTCAGTCCTCCTGTGGCTTTGGCTGGACTCTTCTCCTGGAATGATCTCCCAGAGCAGTGTTGTTTTGCTGTCCTTTGCTGCAGGTCAGATGTTGGTGCCCAGGGTATTTGAAGGCCAATCACATTCATCTCAAGGCAGAGGCTATTTCTTAGCCACTTCATAAGGTTCCTAACAGCCTGGACCCACCACACTTAGCGGGGAAGCTACGACACACTTGATACCTGCTTTCAATTTGGCCTCTTAACTGAAGGGAAATGAAAAGGTTTCCTTCTGCAGCAAGCTCCTGGCTGCTTTATGTAGGAGAACCATTTATTTTTAAATGATGCTAACATTTCCCAGTTTCTGAGCTGAGTGGATAAGTTCCACTCTTGGAACATTAAAGATTGAACAAGGGCTTGGAAGTGATTTGGCCCAGAGTTAATGACAGCTTTGCTGTTGACTGCTGTGGAAATGGCTGCAGTCATCTAGGCAAGGAAAAGAAATCACAGAGTGCACTAAAAGATCAGGGCTTGCTTCAGGATTGCTTCCAGACAGGACCAGGGAGATAGGAACTGAAGAGGAGGCAGCAGTGTGCCCAGGTGGACAGCAGAGCCAATGGCATCCTGGGCTGGCTCAGGAGCAGTGTGGGCAGCAGGACAAGGGAGCTGCTTCTGCCCCTGTGCTCAGCACTGCTCAGGCCACCCCTGGAGTGCTGTGTCCAGTTCTGGGCTCCTCTGCAGTTAAAACTCCTGGTGATTGAGACCAAATGGAACTGCTCTGAAGGCTTCAGAAACTTGCTAATGGCTGGAAAGAAGAGGGTCAGGGTCTTGGTGGGAATCGTTTAAAATCCTTCCCTCCCCATTACTCACTCTTTAAGTGACACCTTGATAGCAGCAGCAGGGTAGTTAAACACACATCAGTAATGCCAGGAGCTGCTGCAGCCAGGGCTCTGTGCTCCAGCATCAAAGTGACTGCTCCTGGCTCAGGAGCAGTGTGGCCAGCAGGACCAGGACAGTCCTTCTGCCCCTGTGCTCAGCACTGCTCAGGCCACCCCTAGAGTGCTGTGTCCAGTTGTGGTCTCCTGAATTGCAGAGAGATGTTGAGGTGCTGGAAGGTGTTGAGAGAAGGGCAGCAAGGCTGGGGAGGGGCCTGGAGCACAGCCCTGTGAGGAGAGGCTGAGGGAGCTGGGGGAGTGCAGCCTGCAGCAGAGGAGGCTCAGGGCAGAGCTCATTGCAGCCTGCAGCTGCCTGCAGGGAGGCTGTAGCCAGGTGGGGTTGGGCTCTGCTGCCAGGCAAGCAGCAACCGAACCAGGGGACACAGCCTCAAGCTGTGCCAGGGGAGGTCTAGGCTGGATGTGAGGAGGAAGTTGTTGGCAGAGAGAGTGATTGGCACTGGAATGGGCTGCCCAGGGAGGTGGTGGAGTGGCTGTGGCTGGAGGTGTTGAAGCCAAGCCTGGCTGGGGCACTGAGTGCCATGGTCTGGTTGGTTGGGCAGGGCTGGGTGCTAGGTTGGGCTGGCTGAGCTTGGAGCTCTCTTCCAACCTGCTTGATTGTAGGATTCTCTGATCTCAGTCAGCTTTGCACCAAGAACTTGATGATTTATGGTCTAGGTGAGGCTTCTCCCCCTTCTCCCCCCCCATACCTCTAAAAACTCCACAGGGTTCTTCATTAAATCCTGCAAGAAGTTTCACAACACTTAAAAAATGCATGATTAATTTCCCTCCTGTTCTGCAGGGCTCCTGCTGAATTGTTCAGCCTTGACTAGGGTGTCCTGGGAGAGCTGTGACAGAATGACTCAGAGCATTTTATATTCAGGGAGATTTTATGCTGCATCTCCTCCTGCTATGAAACACTGCTTGGAGAATGACGATAAGGAGGGCAAGTTGCAGAGGGAGTGTTCAGTGCAAACATCTTTCCACTGCTAATGCCACTGAATGGAGATCCATTGCAAGCTACCCAACTCTGGGTGTTAGCAAGGCTATGGATTGTTATGGCCCAGGGAATGAACCCCTAGAGGTTGCTTTCTGAGGCATCCTTTGTCCACTGCTGCAGCTGGGCTGGCAGCATTGAAGGTGCAGGGGTGAGGCTCTGGGTAGGTCGCACAGATTCAAGCAGGTTGGAAGAGAGCTCCAAGCTCATCCAGTCCAACCTGTCCCCCAGCCCTATCCAATCAACCAGACCAAGGCACTAAGTGCCTCATCCAGTCTTTTCTTGAACACCTCCAGGGATGGTGCTTCCCTTCTTGCCCTGAAATAAGCATTGGGTTTGGGGGTGAATTCAGAGAGTGGTTTGAGTTGGGAGGGACCTTAGAGATCATTCAGTTCCAGCTGTATGAAGACAAAACTCTCTTGTTCTCCCCCAGTCACAGCCTGGTGGCCACCCAGCTCTGTGCAGCTGCATGCAGTGTTCTGCCTGAAGCACAGATTTACCTCCTAGCAGGTCAGTGATGCTTGCTCTGTCCCTACCAGTCCCTGTGTTCAGCTCAAGGCAGAGAGGTGACAGCTTGCCAGCAGGAGATTGGCTTCCTGCAGCTCTTCTACCTTTATTTCAGCCATCCCCAGCTCTGTGTCTCAGCCATTTAAACACACCCAGGGTGCAGGTGTTTGAAGCAACTCCACTTTCTAAATGGACATACTGGGAGTAGGGAAGAATGGACTGGGGAGGTGGCAAGCAGCTGATATTTCATCCAGTAGGTTGGTTTATTTTGGGCACTGTGGAGCTCTCCTACATGGTTTCTTTATAGTGTTTACCAGCCTCTTGGAGAGGAGGATGGGGGTGATGCTGTGTAGCTCTCCCAGCAGAGGAGGGAAGAGAGAGATGAGTCACTCCAGTGGGCATTGCACGCCAGGCAGGACACGTTTTGGCAGGCAAGGCTGCTTTGGGAGCAGAGGACAGTGGATTTTTCCTGTCTGTGTAACATTATGCAGGAGGACAAGGGCCAAACAAGTAGCTGCAGTCAGGTCTAATAAGATTAAAGACTGCAGCAGGCAAGAGCTGTTGGATGTGGAGTTCACATCCAGAGCCAAGTGCCACAGCACCTAGAGAAGGTTCTGTTTTGTTCAGGCAAACCAATTCGAGGCTGTTACTGAGTTTTCATGTGGAAAACACTTTGGTCAGGTTTGAATTCTCTGGGGATTCCTGAAATGCAGTGTTCTGAAGGTGCAGCTGCTGTGAGGAGCAGCTGTTGGAGCAGCAAAATCATAGAATCACTGAACTGTTTGGGTTGGAAAAGCCTTCAGAGCTCATTGAGTCCAACCACCAACCCAACCCCACCATGGCCACCAAACCCTGACCCCAAGTGCCATGGCCACAGGGTTCTGCAACACCTCCCTGGGCAACCTGTGCCAATCCCTGACCACTCTTGCAGCAAAGACATTTTTCCTCCAACCTAACCCTCCTCTGGCCCAATTTCAGGCCATTTCCTCTCCTGCTGTCACCTGATCCTGGGGAGAAGAACCCAATCCAATGAGGCCTTGAGCAACCTGTGCAGCTGGTTGCAGCTCCTGACCTCATTGCTGGCTGCAGCTGCCTGCAGGGAGGCTGTAGCCAGGTGGGGTTGGGCTCTGCTGCCAGGCAGCCAGCAACAGAAGAAGGGGACACAGCCTGAAGCTGTGCCAGGGCAGGTCTAGGCTGGATGTTAGGAGGAAGTTGTTGTCAGAGAGAGTGATTGGCATTGGAATGGGCTGCCCAGGGAGGTGGTGGAGTGGCTGTGGCTGGAGGTTTCAAGCCAAGCCTGGCTGGGGCACTTAGTGCCATGGTCTGGTTGGTTGGGCAGGGCTGGGTGCTAGGTTGGGCTGGCTGAGCTTGGAGCTCTCTTCCAACCTGCTTGATTCTCTGATTCTTGCAGCAAAGACATTTTTCCTCATCTCCAACCTAAGCCTCCCTGGCCCAGCAGAAGCCTCCCTGCTTTCTTGGCCCCCTCCCTGCTCAGCCTGTCACAGGAACCGCAGAGATGTTGGCATTTGCAAACACCTCCAGGTCTTTATCAGCAGGTTGAGATTTATCAGTCTCCTGTGTCACCCTCACTGCATATTCTCCTCTTAACATCTGGAGCTGCTGTGTCAGGCTCTGCTCAAAGCTGCTGGTTTCCTTCTTATCACAGAATTTAGTCTGCATTGTCCTGACTGCTCCTAACAACAGTCACTTATCTGCTGCCTGCAGATCAGGCACTGATGGTGCTATCAGGACCACGGAGACATCTTTAACTGCCTCCTATAGAAAACATCTCACACAAACCCCCACTGCTCAGCCTGTGCCGTGGGGAAATGTACAAGGGAGCTCCTGAGATCCAACCCAACCCTCCCCTGGTGCAACTCGAGGCCATTTCCTCTGCTCCTATCACTGGTTACGTGAGGGGAGCCCAACCCCTACCTGAGGGGAGCTTCACAGAATCATAGAATCAAGCAGGTTGGAAGAGAGCTCCAAGCTCACCCAGCCCAACCTAGCACCCAGCCCTGCCCAACCAACCAGACCATGGCACCAAGTGCCCCAGCCAGGCTTGGCTTCAACACCTCCAGCCACAGCCACTCCACCACCTCCCTGGGCAGCCCATTCCAGTGCCAATCACTCTCTCTGACAACAACTTCCTCCTAACATCCAGCCTCAACCTGCCCTGGCACAGCTTCAGCCTCTGTCCCCTTCTTCTGGTGCTGGCTGCCTGGCAGCAGAGCCCAACCCCACCTGGCTACAGCCTCCCTGCAGGCAGCTGCAGGCAGCAATCAGCTCTGCCCTGAGCCTCCTCTGCTGCAGGCTGCACCCCCCCAGCTCCCTCAGCCTCTCCTCCCAGGGCTGTGCTCCAGGCCCCTCCCCAGCCTTGATGCCCTTCTCTCAACACCTTCCAGCACCTCAGCATCTCTCCTTTCTTGAATTGACATCAATGAGGTCTTCCCTCAGCCTCCTTTTCTGCAGGCTGAACACCTCCACCTCCCTCAGCTGCTCCTCCCCAGCCCTGTTCTCCAGACCCTTCACCAGCTCCACTGCCTTCCCATGGCCCTTTCTGTGATGGAGAGAAGCAGGTTAGGCAGTGACCTGGCAGGCTGGAGCTGGTGAGCACTCTTGATGTGTGCACTGTGGTGTTTAAAGTCTGTTCTCTGTGTAAAACCCAGCACCAGACAGGCAGTTGCCAAGCTGGGAGCAGGCTGAGTGTGTGCAGCTCTGACATCTGCTCCAAGCTGTGATGGCAAAGCAGTGCCACAGGAGCTCTGAGCCTCTTGAAGTGGAATGTTCCTCCTGGGTTCTGATGATCCTGAGTAGCACTCACGAGGGGACAGGGATTGGCTCAAGCCCCTCCAGGTTCATCTGACCATGTGTGCAGTCTCCCCCTGGCTTGTGCCTCAGGCTTTGGGTTGCTTTCTGACAGCTCCAATGTCTGCAGGGATTTGCTTCCATGGCTCTGCTCAGAGGTGCTGGAGAAGTCAGGTCCTGCAGCCACAGTGCTTTGAGGGTCCCTTTCTGCTCTCAGCAGAAGCTGGGAGCAGATTCTGCAGCCTGGGGAAGGTTGGCTCCTGCTTAGCTGAGCTCTGCATACTGCAGCATCTGCAGACTACTTCACTCTGTGATTCCTGTCAGCAAGATTTCCCCAGGCCTTGTGAGAGGTGATGCTGGGTTCTGTAAATGAAGCCCTGGCCTGGCATGCCTGGGCCAAAGAGGTGGTGCTGGTTTGCATTTCCATGCTCAGATCCTGGCCTCAGGGCTCCTTCAGAGGGGCTGAAGTCATGGAGCCACTGGGGGGATCGTTGTGGAGCTGTTGGGGGCTGCCCAGAGAGGCTGTGGAGTGTCCTGCTCTGGAGAGATTCCAACCTCTTCTGGCCATTGTGATCCTGGGCAGGCTGCTGTGGGTGCCTCTGCTGCAGCAGGGAGCTGGGCTGGGGGTCACCTCCAGAGGTCCCTTCCAACCCCACCAGGCTTCCATTGGGATTCTGAGCTGCAAACTCAAGATTCCAGATTTCCCTGGGACCTTCTCATGGCCTGTCCTTTGCTGGTAGCTCTTTGGGCTCTGTCCCTGAGATCCTGCACCACTTCTGGTCAAGTCCTATTTGTCTGCTTTGCTCCAGTGGAGCAAACAGTGCTGGGGATGCTCGGGGAGTGTCTCCTCAAAGCAGCACAGCTCAGAGGGATGGCACTGAATGGCTCTCAGAATTAGCTCTGCCTGGGAGAGGATCATTTAAATTCTGCAGTTAAAACTCCTGGTGATTGAGACCAAATGGAACTGCTCTGAAGGCTTCAGAAACTTGCTAATGGCTGGAAAGAAGAGGGTCAGGGTCTTGGTGGGAATCGTTTAAAATCCTTCCCTCCCCATTACTCACTCTTTAAGTGACACCTTGATAGCAGCAGCAGGGTAGTTAAACACACATCAGTAATGCCAGGAGCTGCTGCAGCCAGGGCTCTGTGCTCCAGCATCAAAGTGACTGCTCCTGGCTCAGGAGCACTGTGGGCAGCAGGACCAGGGAGCTGCTTCTGCCCCTGTGCTCAGCACTGCTCAGGCCACCCCTGCAGTGCTGTGTCCAGTTGTGGTCTCCTGAATTACAGAGAGATGTTGAGGTGCTGGAAGGTGTTGAGAGATGGGTAGCAAGGCTGGGGAGGGGCCTGGAGCACAGCCCTGTGAGGAGAGGCTGAGGGAGCTGGGGGGGTGCAGCCTGCAGCAGAGGAGGCTCAGGGCAGAGCTCATTGCTGCCTGCAGCTGCCTGCAGGGAGGCTGTAGCCAGGTGGGGTTGGGCTCTGCTGCCAGGCAGCCAGCAACAGAACAAGGGGACCAAGGCTGAAGCTGTGCCAGGGCAGCTTGAGGCTGGATGTGTGGAGGAAGTTGTTGTCAGAGAGAGTGATTGGCATTGGAATGGGCTGCCCAGGGAGGTGGTGGAGTGGCTGTGGCTGGAGGTGTTGCAGCCAAGCCTGGCTGGGGCACTTAGTGCCATGGTGTGGTTGGTTGGGCAGGGCTGGATGCTAGGTTGTGCTGGCTGAGCCTGGAGCTCTCTTCCAACCTAGAATCATAGAATCAGTCAGGGTTGGAAGGGACCACAAGAATCATCTAATTCCAACCCCTCTACCATGCCCAGGACACTCTACCCTACATCAGGCTGCCTACAGCCCCATCCAACCTGACCTTAAACACCTCCAGGGATGGGGCCTCAACCATCTCCCTGGTTGATTCTATTCTATCCTAAACCATGCCCCCAGATGCCATACCCACACAAACACAGGCTGCCCAGGGGGGTTGTGGAGTCTCCCTCTCTGGAGAAATTCAGTCCCTGTCTGGATGTGTTCCTGTGTGATCTGGTCTAGGAGATCCTTTTCTGGCAGGGGTGTTGGACTGGCTGAGTTTTGGAGGTCCCTTCCAGCTCCTGATACTCTGATTCTACAATCCCCTGAGCCCCCTCTCTGTGTTGTGTTAACTATAAACGTTTCTTTCTGCTCTCTTCTGGTCTGAGCTCCACACTGGAGTGTGGCACTTGAAGCAGTATTTTTATCTTCATTTATCTGTTTTTATTGTTAGATGTATTTTGCATGGGGGGGGGGAACCCAAACCACCCCCAAACCACCCCCAACAACCATCTTTTGTCTAGAGGGTTGTAAATACATTCAGGATGATGATATCAGAGCTTGAGTCCTTAGCTGATCTCTCACTCCTTCCCCAAATCCCCCAAGCTATTAGTTTATTTACAAGGCTAATGAATGCTCTATTTTTGTCTTTACCCTGAATGGGACTCTCAGTGTTTTACATCAGCACTTTGCCTGCAAATCTTTTGCAGCATCTTCTGATCAATACATTGGGAGAACTCAGGCAGCTGTAATCATCCTTCCCCTGGCAGGGAGCTGGATCCCTTCTTGTCACACCGTGGGTGAGGTGCTGATGCTTGGGCTTGCACCAAGTGCAAGATGCTCTCAGGACTGATAAATGCAGTGATCATCACCTGGCTGCTGTCAGGTTTGTGCCTTCCCCACCTTGGAGCAGCAGAGCAGGAGCATGGCAGGGATGTTCCCAGCGTGATGGGAAGGGGAGAGGCTGCTGGCAGAAGAGCTGGAGAGCCCTGTGCTGATAAAGCTTTCCTGTCCAGTTGGCAGAAAGAGGAGGTCTGCTTAGATAAAGCACTGCTGGAAGCAGGAGCGTTTCAGGGCATTCATCTACAGCAGCCAAAACGTCTGACAGGGTCTGGGTTGTGTTGTGCTGTGTTTGGTTGTGCCCTGAGCTTCCAGCCAAGCACCAGCACAGAGCCCATCGCACCCAGCGTGGGGCAGGGCAGGGAGTTGTGTTGGGCTGAAAGGCTGCTCTGAAGGCTCAGGTTCAAACAGTCAAACAGCAGGAGCATGGTTAATGAACGCTGCTGATGAGCCTTGAGGAGAAGGACTCAGGGGTGTCACTTGGTGACAAAGTCCCCATGAGCTGGCAGTGGTCGCTGGCAGCCCAGAAGGCAGCCGTGGCCTGGGCTGCAGCAAAAGCAGTGAGAGCAGGGAAGGGATTCTGCTCTGCTGAGACCCCACCTGCAGCAAAGTGTCCAGTTCTGGTGCCTCCCACCCGAGAATTTCTCCCTAATGTCCAGTCTCAGACTCTCCTCTCCCAGCTCAGCACCACTGCACCTCTCCTGTCACTCCCAGCCCTTGTCAAAAGCTCTCCTGGAGCCCCTTTGGGTACCTTGAACGCTGTGCAGGAACCTACCTGCACCAGCTGAAGTTCAGACTGTCAGGGGTGAGTTTTAAAGCAGCCCTTGCCATGCTCACTGCCCTGCTAGGAGAGGTATTGAGAGGTCAGTCAGCAGCCCCTCACTCAGGAATGATGAGCTTGAGGTCACCAACTGCCAGTGGGATCAGGGCAAGCCAAGGGGCACTGGCTGGAAGCTGAGGCAAAGGAAGTTTCATTTAAAGATGAGGAGGAGTTCATGGAATCATAGAACCAAGCAGGTTGGAAGAGAGCTCCAAGCTCAGCCAGCCCAACCTAGCACCCAGCCCTGCCCAACCAACCAGACCATGGCACTCAGTGCCCCAGCCAGGCTTGGCTTCAACACCTCCAGCCACAGCCACTCCACCACCTCCCTGGGCAGCCCATTCCAATGCCAATCACTCTCTCTGACAACAACTTCCTCCTCACATCCAGCCTCAACCTGCCCTGGCACAGCTTGAGGCTGTGTCCCCTTGTTCTGTTGCTGGCTGCCTGGCAGCAGAGCCCAGCCCCACCTGGCTACAGCCTCCCTGCAGGGAGTTGTAAACAGTTCCTTCACTGCCAGGGTGACAAGGCCTGGGGAGCAGGTAGGGGACTGGTGGCAGCAGTGGTGCTTGGCTGGCACTGGAAATCTGTCTCCATTAGAGTGCTCTGGTGCTCAGCTCAGGGTGCCTTTGGCTTCTGCATCAGCTGGGGCTGAGCCCTTCCAAGTGCTGTGTAATGCTGCATCGATAAATCCTCTATTAGTGGGAGCTGCAAAGAAGCAACAACCTCATCTTAATTAAGCAAAATAGATGGCTCCTGCCAGCCACCATCCCAGCAGCCACTCAGCCTTGTCACAGTCACTTCTTCTCTTTCCCTTGATGCTCCTTCAGCATTGGGGGTGGTGGTGGTGAGGTTTCTTTGGGGAGGTTGTTGTGTTGTAGTTTCTTTGGGGGTTGTTGTTGAGGCTTCTTTGGAGGTTGTTGAGGTTTCTTTGGAGGGGGTTGTGGCTTCTTTGGAGGGGTTGTTGTGTTGAGGTTTCTTTGGAGGGGTTGTTGTGTTGAGGTTTCTTTGGAGGGGTTGTTGTGTTGAGGTTTCTTTGGAGGGGTTGTTGTGTTGAGGTTTCTTTGGAGGGGTTGTTGTGTTGAGGTTTCTTTGGAGGGGTTGTTGAGGTTTCTTTGGGGGTTGTTGTGTTGTGCTTTCTTTGGAGGTTGTTGAGGTTTCTTTGGGGGTTGTGGCTTCTTTGGAGGGGTTGTTGTGTTGAGGTTTCTTTGGGGGGTTGTTGTGTTGAGGTTTCTTTGGGGGGTTGTTGTGTTGTGCTTTCTTTGGGGGGTTGTTGTGTTGTGCTTTCTTTGGGGGGTTGTTGTGTTGTGCTTTCTTTGGGGGGTTGTTGTGTTGTGCTTTCTTTGGGGGTTGTTGTGTTGAGGTTTCTTTGGGGGTTGTTGTGGTTTCTTTGGGGAGGTTGTTTTGCTGTGGTTTCTTTGGGGAGGTTGTTTTGCTGTGGTTTCTTTGGGGAGGTTGTTTTGCTGTGGTTTCTTTGGGGGGTTGTTTTGCTGTGGTTTCTTTGGGGGGTTGTTTTGCTGTGGTTTCTTTGGGGCTTGTTGTGTTGGGGTGGTGTTTGTTCTGCTGTAGACACTGGGCTCAGAGGCAGAAGGAATGCATCGTGAAATGGTGAGAAGTGACAGAGGGAGGCTGCATTGCTTGATCAGTCAGCAGCTCAGGTGCCCCCTCCCTATGGTAGTCCCTTCTGCAGCCTTGAAACATGGACTGCTCCTCAAGGTGCAACCCTGGTGCCTTCCCCTACCTCCCAAACAGCAGGGCTGACGTCCTGAAGCTGCAAGAGCTGCTGCTGGGGAGGCTGCACAGCTCCTGGGTGCCCACAGCTGCTGCAATCCAAGCAGAGCTCCTGCTGGGAGTCAGTTTATCCTGGGGTGCAGGCAGGCTCAGGATGAGGCTCCTCTGTAAAACTGAGTTCAGTGGTGGGGTTGGTGTTCAGCCTTCCTCCTCCTGACTCCTCCAGACCATCAAATGCTGTTACTCATTGCTGCTGTCTGAGGCTGGAAAAGTACAGCTGGTGGCTACCATGGATAAGCCTGGGTGAAAATCCTTTGTTCCTGAGTGATTTCTAGCTTGGTACTTCCACTCTGTTTATTCAGTGAAGGAGAAAGAAACCATGGGGCTTTTTCATTTTAATTTAGAGTCCTCTCTGGCTCTCTGCTGTTGCTGTTTAAGGCCCAGTTATGGTCAGAAAAACGATGCAATGAAAAATAAATGACCTGGGGACTGCCATAAATTTCTTGCTTGCTCTGTCCAAAACTCCCAGATCAAATTTGCTCTGCTAACAGGTCCAAAAAGATGTCTGTGCAGCTTGCCAGAGCTGCAGATGAGGTGAAATTGTGTTGGAAACTGTTCCTTCAGCCCTTCTTTGCATCTGTGCTGTGCCTGGGCTTCTGCAGTCGGCAGCAGCCAGGTTGCTATGGCAGTCAGACCCCAACCTGATGGGCCAGGGACCTGCATCCCATTTCTGAAAGCAACAAGCATCAAAATACCTCAGCAAAGGGCACAGGAAGCTTCTCAAGAAGGAGCTGTGCATAGGAACTGCTGGTCTTGGGTTGTTGGTTGGAGTCAAGATCTTGGAGGTCTTCTCCAGCCCAAGCAGTTCTATGATGCCATTAGGAGGAAGCTCTGTGCTAGGAGGGTGGTGAAGCCCTGGAGCAGGCTGCCCAGAGATGTGGTGGAGGCCTCATCCTTGGGGACATTCAAGGCCATGGAGTGGAGACAGGGATGTAGCCATGAATGAGGACAGCTGAGAGCTGGAGAAATGGAACTTGAAATTGAATCAGGCAGGGTTGGAAGGGGCCACAAAGGTCATCTAGTTCCAAGCCCCTGCCATGGGCAGGGACACCCTACCCTAGATAGTACCAGGGAATCAATTGGGGTTGGAAGGGGCCACAAGGATCAGCCAGTTCCAGGCCCCTGCCATGGACAGGGACACCCTACCCTGGATAGAATCAGTCAAGGTTGGAAGGGGCCACAAGAATCAGCCAGTTCCAGACCCCTGCCATGGACAGGGACACCCTACCCTAGATAGAATCAGTCAGGGTTGGAAGGGGCCACAAGAATCAGCCAGTTCCAGGCCCCTGCCATGGGCAGGGACACCCTACCCAGCCCTAGATAGAGTCATAGAAATCTCTGCTCCTTGTGCAGACCTCACAGCAGCTCTGCAGGGACTCTCTCTGTGTCACTGCTTCACCTTGTGCTGGCTTACAGCTCTGAGCAGGAGGTCCTGAGGGCACTGCCCCATTGGGCTCAGTCACAGCTGCCACTGGGGTGAAGGCAGGAGGGTGAGTGCAGGGCAGCTGCCACCACCAGCCAGTGGCAGGGAGGGGAAACAATCCCCCACAGTGACACTTGGAGCTGGGTTGTTCTTCCAGAGCCAGATCTGCTTTTCCACCAGCAGCCAGGAGCTCAGCTGGAGGAGGCTGGAAAAGCTTCCCTCTTTCCTGCTGGATTCTTAATTAACAGCCTGGTGCCCAGGCTGCAGGGGCTCCCCCTTCACACCACAACAGACAGGCAAGTTGGGGCACCTTCAATGGCCAGGGGAACCTTTTTTGTCCCTTTTCTGTGCCTGTCCCCATGTGGCAGGACATGAGTGAGGTTTGAGCACCTTCAATGTCCAGGAGAAGCCTTTTGCTCCCTTGTCTGTGTCTGTCCCCATGTGGCAGGACATGAGTGAGGTTGGAGCACCTTCAATGTCCAGGAGAAGCCTTTTGGTCCCTTGTCTGTGTCTGTCCCCATGTGGCAGGACATGAGTGAGATTTGAGCACCTTCAATGTCCAGGAGAAGCCTTTTGGTCCCTTTGTGCCTGTCCCCATGCGTTATGAGGCAGGTTGGAGCATCTTCAATGTCCAGGAGGAGCCTTTTGGCCCCTTTTCTGTGCCTGTCTCCATGTGGCAGGACATGAGTGAGGTTTGAGCACCTTCAATGTCTGAGGGAAGCACTTAGGTCCCTTTCCTGTGCCTGTTCCCATGTGGCAGGACATGAGTGAGGTTTGAGCACCTTCAGTGTCCAGGAGGAGCCTTTTGGTCCCTTGTCTGTGCCTGTCTCCATGTGGCAGGACATGAGTGAGGTTTGAGCACCTTCAATGTCCAGGAGGAGTCTTTTGGTCCCTTTTCTGTGCCTGTCCCCATGTGGCAGGACATGAGTGAGGTTGGAGCACCTTCAATGTCCAGGAGGAGCCTTTTGGTCCCTTGTCTGTGTCTGTCCCCATGTGGCAGGACATGAGTGAGATTTGAGCACCTTCAGTGTCCAGGAGGAGCCTTTTGGTCCCTTGTCTGTGTCTGTCCCCATGTGGCAGGACATGAGTGAGATTTGAGCACCTTCAATGTCCAGGAGAAGCCTTTTGGCCCCTTTGTGCCTGTCCCCATGCGTTATGAGGCAGGTTGGAGCATCTTCAATGTCCAGGAGGAGCCTTTTGGTCCCTTTTCTGTGCCTGTCTCCATGTGGCAGGACATGAGTGAGGTTTGAGCACCTTCAATGTCTGAGGGAAGCACTTAGGTCCCTTTCCTGTGCCTGTTCCCATGTGGCAGGACATGAGTGAGGTTTGAGCACCTTCAGTGTCCAGGAGGAGCCTTTTGGTCCCTTGTCTGTGCCTGTCTCCATGTGGCAGGACATGAGTGAGGTTTGAGCACCTTCAATGTCCAGGAGGAGTCTTTTGGTCCCTTTTCTGTGCCTGTCCCCATGTGGCAGGACATGAGTGAGGTTGGAGCACCTTCAATGTCCAGGAGAAGCCTTTTGGTCCCTTTTCTGTGCCTGTCCCCATGTGTTATGAGGCAGGTTGGAGCATCTTTAATGTCCAGGAGGAGCCTTTTGGTCCCTTTTCTGTGCCTGTCCCCATGTGGCAGGACATGAGTGAGGTTGGAGCACCTTCAATGTCCAGGAGAAGCCTTTTGGTCCCTTTTCTGTGCCTGTCCCCATGCGTTATGAGGCAGGTTGGAGCATCTTTAATGTCCAGGAGGAGCCTTTTGGCCCCTTTTCTGTGCCTGTCCCCATGTGGCAGGACATGAGTGAGGTTGGAGCACCTTCAGTGTCCAGGAGAAGCCTTTTGGTCCCTTTTCTGTGCCTGTCCCCATGTGTTATGAGGCAGGTTGGAGCATCTTTAATGTCCAGGAGGAGCCTTTTGGTCCCTTTTCTGTGCCTGTCCCCATGTGGCAGGACATGAGTGAGGTTGGAGCACCTTCAATGTCCAGGAGGAGCCTTTTGGTCCCTTTTCTGTGCCTGTCCCCATGTGGCAGGACATGAGTGAGGTTTGAGCACCTTCAATGTCCAGGAGAAGCCTTTTGGTCTCTTTGTGCCTGTCCCCATGTGCCACGTGGCAGGACATGGCAATCCTTGCTCTGCTCATGCGTTAAGAATGGATCACTCTATTTTGTACCCAAATAACAGTGGAAAGTGAAGCAGCTGTGACAACTTAAGCATTAAGGAATCATAAATCATCTTCCCTTTCCCTTGTCCCCCCAGAAATCATGAAAAATAAATGTGGAGCCCTTTAGGAGAGGGTTTTTTTTCCCCCCCACTTTTCATTCTTTATAGCTGGGAGGCTTAAAAATGTGATGCTTTTGCCTGACTTTAGAATTGGGGGTTTTAATAAATAATAAGTGCAATTAAAGTGGCAAGAGATAAGGCTGAGGAAGCTTTAGGAATGAAAAAGCTTCCCAATCCTTGTTGCTCCACAGACAGAGAAGGATGTTCAAAGGCATCTCCTCGGTGCTGGGTTAGCAGCAGCAGGCACAAACACCTTTGTTCTGTCTGGCTTCCTCTGTTCTTGTTCAGGGTTAGTTAGTGCTGAGCTGCATTGCTTGAAAGCTGCTCTCTGATCTGGCTATTTTCTCTTGCAGCAGTTAAATCACAGAGCAGTTTCAGATGGAAAAGACCTCTAAGATCATCCAGTCCAACCCCCACTGCTCCAGCAGGACACCCACAGCAGCTTGCCCAAGAGCACAACATATCCAGGGGGGTTTGGAATCTCTCCAGAGAAGCAGACTCCACAACCTCTCTGGGCAGGTTGCTCCTGGCCTCCAGCACCGTGTGTCCAGTGTCCAATTCTGGCCCACTCAAGTGAAGAGAGATGTTGAGGTGCTGGAAGGTGTTGAGAGAAGGGCAGCAAGGCTGGGGAGGGGCCTGGAGCACAGCCCTGGGAGGAGAGGCTGAGGGAGCTGGGGGGGTGCAGCCTGCAGCAGAGGAGGCTCAGGGCAGAGCTCATTGCTGCCTGCAGCTGCCTGCAGGGAGGCTGTAGCCAGGTGGGGTTGGGCTCTGCTGCCAGGCAGCCAGCAACAGAAGAAGGGGACACAGCCTCAAGCTGTGCCAGGGCAGGTTGAGGCTGGATGTTAGGGGGAAGTTGTTGTCAGAGAGAGTGATTGGCATTGGAATGGGCTGCCCAGGGAGGTGGTGGAGTGGCTGTGGCTGGAGGTGTTGCAGCCAAGCCTGGCTGGGGCACTGAGTGCCATGGTCTGGTTGGTTGGGCAGGGCTGGGTGCTAGGTTGTGCTGGCTGAGCTTGGAGCTCTCTTCCAACCTGCTTGACTCTATGATTCTCATACCAAAGAAGCTTCTCCTCATGTTCATCTGGATCATTCCAGGTCCCAGTTTGTGCCCCTTGCCCTGTCCCTGGGCATGGCTGACAAGAGTCCTTCAGCCCTTTCCCTATGCCCTCTCAATGGCACAGCAGAGCTCTTCCCCTCTGCACTGAGTGCAGCCTCCTTCACCGAGCCTTGGCCCCAAGCTGTCTGCCCCTTGCCCCTACCAGTGCAGGGCACAAGAAGCAGCTCTCCCTGCTTTGCTCTGAAGAGATCTCTAACCTTCTTTTCTTAAGGTTAATCAGCCCCATTAGCAGAAGTTAATTAAAGTAATTAGGTTAGCTAGCTTGGGCTCCTTGGGCTCTGCCAAAACTCTGTATTGAAGGAGCAAGAGCAAGGACAGGGAGGTGAATGAGAGTCTCCTGCTCTTGCTTGTGCCTCTGTGTTCTGAGAAGTGATCTGTGCCCCCACCAGCTCCCCTCTGCAGGCTCCTTTCTCAGATGGCTTTGTCATGAATATTGCAGGTAGCCACCAACTGCTCTTTGCTGCCTTACTCCTCGCATTAAACTTTTATCCTTCTCATCCCCCCCCCTCTCTCTCTGAGCCTTGCTGCCCTTAAGAATATGCTGGTGAAAAATAGAAGTATTTTTGTCCCCCCTGAGGGAATTGCATTGTGCTGGGGCCAAGGAAGATGTTTAAAGATCTTCTGTGCCATTGCTCCTGCTCAGTCTTGCAGCTTGTCCTTAGCTGTTGCGACATCTCCTTCCCGAGCTGTTATGTTTTGGCCAGTAGCTATTTTCTCATCTACTCCCAGCTCAGCTTCTGACATCTCTGGACAGTCAGACTGCATTCACTTCAGCTCTCATCCCATCTGGGTGAGTGGAAGCTGGGCTGGAAGAAAAGAGATTTTTCTTTTCTCTTTATTTCCCACCCCCCTCAGCCAAGACTGAGCTGAATTCCCCCCTGCAGTTTCACTCTCCAGGGGAGCAGGGGCACAGCAAACCTTCCCATGCTTCCTTCCAAAAGGCTTTGTTCTCAGGCAGACCTTGCAGCTTTGCCCAGCTCTCTTCCCCCTAACAGCCTGGGTCTGCTTTGAATTGGTGCTGGGTGGGACTTGCAGAGATTGCAGAGAGCTGCTGGCCCTCAGCTGTCTGCCAGCAGTGGCTGCTGGCCATAATCTGGCTTTACTTGGGCTGTGGCTGGTGGATCACAGAGTGACCTCTCTGCCAGGTGTGTAGGCATCACAGCTTAACCAGCACTGCTTGAGCACCACATCCTGAGAGCTTTGTGTGTGTCCTCATGGAGCTGTTGGTTCTAGCAGGGTTCAAATCCTTGGTTTTTTTTTAGCTAGCAGGCTCTGCAGAAGTGCTGAAGCATCAGAGGGCTGAGCAGTTGGTCTGCAGCTCTCCTCACTCTAGGTAGAGCCCATGCCAGACACCAGTCACAGAGTGGCTGCCCATTGGAATGGGCTGCCTAGGGAGGTGGTGGAGTCACCATCCCTGGAGGTGCTTAAGAGGAGGCTGAATGAATCCTAGAATCACAGAATCAAGCAGGCTGGAAGAAAGCTCCAGGCTCAGCCAGCACAACCTAGCACCCAGCCCTGCCCAACCAACCAGACCATGGCACTAAGTGCCCCAGCCAGGCTTGGCTGCAACACCTCCAGCCACAGCCACTCCACCACCTCCCTGGGCAGCCCATTCCAGTGCCAATCACTCTCTCTGCCAACAACTTCCTCCTCACATCCAGCCTCAACCTGCCCTGGCACAACTTCAGGCTGTGTCCCCTTGTTCTGTCCCTGGCTGCCTGGCAGCAGAGCCCAACCCCACCTGGCTACAGCCTCCCTGCAGGCAGCTGCAGGCAGCAATGAGCTCTGCCCTGAGCCTCCTCTGCTGCAGGCTGCACCCCCCCAGCTCCCTCAGCCTCTCCTCACAGGGCTGTGCTCCAGGCCCCTCCCCAGCCTTGCTGCCCTTCTCTCAACACCTTCCAGCACCTCAACATCTCTCTTGAATTCAGGAGCCCACAACTGGACACAGCACTCCAGGGGTGTCCTGAGCAGTGCTGAGCACAGGGCCAGAAGCAGCTCCCTTGTCCTGCTGCCCACACTGCTCCTGAGCCAGCCCAGGATGCCATTGGCTCTGCTGCCCACCTGGGCACACTGCTGCCTCCTTTTCAGCTCCTCTCTCCCAGTACCCCCAGGGCCCTCTCTGCCTGGCTGCTCTCAGCCACTCTGGCCCCAGCCTGTAGTGCTGCTTGGGGTTGTTGTGGCCAAAGTGTAGAACCCTGCACTTGGCTTTCTTCAATCTCATCCCCTTGGCCTCTGCCCACCCACCCAGCCTGTCATGTCACTTAGTGCCATGGTTTAGTTCATTAGAAGGCTTAATTGATAGGTTGGACTCAGTGATCCTTGATGTCCCTTCCAACCTGCTTAATTCTGTGATGGTTGGAGTTGGAAGGGACCTCTGGAGATCATCCAGCCCAACGCCCCTGCTGAAGCAGGTTCACCTAGGGCAGCTTGCCCTGGGCCACAGTGGCCAGACAGGGTTGGAAATTCTCTAGAGAAGGAAACTCCTCAGCCTCTGGAGGTCTTCAAGAAAAGCCTGGATGAGGCACTTAGTGCCATGGTCTGGTTGACTGGATAGGGCTGGATGCTAGGTTGGACTGGATGATCTTGGAGCTCTCTTCCAACCTGCCTGATTCTATGATTCTCTCTGAACAGCCTGCTCCAGGACCCTCTCACCAAACAAGTTTCTCCTTAAGCTCAAGTGGAACCTCCTCTTGCTGAGCATTGATCAGATCCCTTCTTGCTGAGCATTGATCAGATCCCTTCTGGGGCTGCTCTTCTCCAGGCTGCCCAGCCCCAGAGCTCTCAGGTCCTCTTTGAATTAGAGATGCTTCAATCCCTTCCTCTTTGTGACTCCATTTGCCTCTCTCCAGCAATTCCCTGTCCCTCTTGAACTGGGGAGCCCAGAACTGGATCCAGTACTTCAGGTATGGCCTCACCAAGGCAGAGCAGAGGGGGAGAAGAACCTCCCTTGGCATACAGGCTTCACTGGCACATTGCTGTTGTCTTCAGGTTGCATTCCCTACAAACCTCTACTCCTTTGAGTACCTGAACATGCTACTTCCTCCCTTCTGCTTCCTTCCCCAGAAAGGTGTCTTTTTGGGGTGAAAAGTGACTTTAAACAGGCAGATTTCTTTTCCTATTTTTTTAAGGTGTGCAGACCTCTGGTTGGCTCTCAGGAGATTCATGGTGTGGGAGGCTGCCAGGGTTACTGGCAGTGAATTGGAAAGAGATGCAAAGCTGGGGCTGATGTCACTTGCTGATGTGCAGCTCATGCATACCAAAATATGCCCTGAACTGCTTCCCTTGGGGGTGCTTCTGCTGCTTCCAGGTTTATGGTAGCAGGCAACTAAAACCTGGCAATTGAAATTTGCATGGCAGCAGCCAGCAGAGGTGAGTCTGTTCCCTCCTGGAAGATCTTCAGAGGTGAAATCTCAGCCAACCCTGTGCTGGGCTGCAGCAAGAGCAGTGTGGGCAGCAGTAGGGCAAGGGAGGGGATTCTGCCCCTTGGCTCTGCTCTCCTCAGACCCCACCTGCAGTCCTGGGGGCAGTGCTGGAGCTCCCAACACAAGCAGGGCATGGAAGTGTTGGAGACAGTGCAGAGGAGGTCACCAAGATGCTGAGAGGGCTGCAGCAGCTCTGCTCTGAGCACAGGCTGAGAGAGTTTGGGCTGTGCAGGCTGGAGGGGAGAAGGCTTCCAGGAGAGCTTGGAGTGGTCTTCAAGGATGTGAAGGGGGCTCCAGGAGGGCTGGGAGGGGACTATTGACAAGGGCTTGTAATGCCAGGATGAGGAGGAATGGGTATGAAGTGGCAGAGGGGAGATTGAAACTGGATGTTAGGAAAGGGTTGTTTGCAGTGAGGGTGGTGAAAGACTGGCACAGGTTGATGGTGGTGTGACCCTGGCAGAGGTTGCCCAGGGAGGTTGTGGAGCACAGAATCACCCAATGTGATTCTGTGCCCAGGGAGGTGGTGGAGTGGCTGTGCCTGGAAGTATTGAAGCCAAGCCTGGCTGGGGCACTTAGTGCCATGGTCTGGTTGGTTGGGCAGGGCTGGGTGCTAGGTTGGGCTGGCTGAGCTTGGAGCTCTCTTCCAACCTAAACCATTCTATACTCTCTGCCCAGCATCAGCCTGCACTACACTCAGGGAATTGCAGCTTCACCCAGCCCTGAGGGGGTTGGAGCTGGATGGTCTTTAAGGTCCCTTCCAATCCAATCCATTCAGTGACTCTAGGAACTAAACCCAGGTACTCAAGTCCAGGTCTGACTCTACCATTGGATTCTGTTCCACCTCTAGAGAAATCCCAGCTTGAGATAGATGTAGAGCTGAGGTCACCCCACCAGCAGCCACTGCAACCACAAGAGAGAGAGGTGAAAGCATCCCCAAACCATGCAGGCATTGAGTCCAAAGCCAGCAGGAGCGATAAGGGAGTCAAGGATAAAGGGACAAAGTTGGGAACTCAGTTGTTACCCAGGGCTAATATTTCTTCCCATCCAAGGAGAATATTAAACTACTGCCTGAGAAAAAAAAAGTAATCACTGAGCAGAAGAAAAGTTATTAAGAGAAGATAATGGAGAGAAGGGAATATTATGCTGATGCTCCAAACAGTTATGAATGGCTCTAGATGGAGTGTCTGTGATAAAAGAAACACATTTCCCCTAAGAGAGCTGGCAAAAGACCTGAGCCACTGCTGAGCACTGATCTGTCTTCTGAGTCCTGAGCACCAAAACAAGGCACCTGCTCAGGGTTCCTCTTGATAACTCCTAATGAGAATCTGGGAGTCATGCAAACATTTAGAGATTTCAATCTCGGTGTCTCAGGGCAATAAATCATAAGGATGGGACAGGCAACCACTCCAGGAGCAGTCCCTGGATCAGTCATTCTGCACTTGAACAAAGCAGTGCAGCAGCAGAAGCTGTCTGCTGAGCAGTGTTTATAATAGATCAAATGTTGCTGCCTGAGCACAGCAATCAAGCAAATGATGGCAGCAGCTCCTCTGTGAAAGCCTCTGGAATCAGGGAGTCAGATGGGCACTGAGCACTGCAGTCTGCTTGCAGCAGCTCAGTCGACTGCATCAGGGTGTTAGGCAAGCAAAGCAACCCTCAAAACATAGATCTCTTCTGCCCTGGTTCTCCTCCAGTTCATAGAGTCACAGAATCAGGCAGGGCTGGAAGGGACCACAAGGAGCAGGCAGTGCCAACCCCCTGCCATGCCCAGGGACACCCTACCCTAGAGCAGGCTGCACACAGCCTCAGCCAGCCTGGCCTCAAACACCTCCAGCCATGGGGCCTCAACCACCTCCCTGGGCAACCCCTGCCAGGCTCTCACCACTCTCCTGCTCAACAACTTCCTCCTCACCTCCAGCCTCACTCTCCCCACCTCCACCTTTGCTCCATTCCCCCCACTCCTGCCACTCCCTCACAGCCTCCAAAGTCCCTCCCCAGCTGTTTTGTAGCCCCCTTCTGATCCTGGCAGGCCACAAGAAGGTCACCTGGGAGCCTCCTCTGCTCCAGCCTGCACAGCCCCAACTCTTTCAGTCTGTGCTCACAGCAGAGCTGCTGCAGCCTCTGAGCATCCTCCTGGCCCTGCTCTGGACACTCTCCAGCATCTCCACAGCCCTCTTGGCTCAGGGGCTCCAGAGCTGGATGCAGGACTCCAGGCGGGGTCAGGGCAGAGGAGGATAATCCCCTCCCTGGCCCTGCTGGCCACACTGCTGCTGCTGCAGCCCAGGCTCTGCTTGGCTCTCTGGGCTGCAAGTGCACACTGCTGGCTCCTGCTGAGCTTCTCCTCCAGCAGCCACCCCCAGGTCCCTCTCCTCAGGGCTGCTCTGCAGCCCCTCACTGCCCAGCCTGGAGTTGTGCTTGGCATTGCCTCGACCCAGCTGCAGGACCTTGCCCTTGGTCTTGTTGAACCTCCTGAGCTTGGCTTGTGCCCACCTCTGCAGCCTGTGCAGGTCCTTCTGGAACCTGTTAGCTGTCATCAGCCCCACCTTGAAGCTCACTTAGGCACCAGCAGTTACCAGCTGCTTGCTTGGCTGAGAATGATAGAACTGTTTGGTTGGAAAAGCCCTCTGAGATCATCCAGGCCAACCAGCAACCAGGACTACCATGGCCACTAAACCATGGCCCCAAGTGGCCACAGGTTTCCTGAACACCTCCAGGGATGGGGACTGCATCACCTCCCCGGGCAGCCTGTGCCAATCCTCACCACTCCTGCAGCAAAGGTTCCCTTAGGCATCCTCACCAGAGCTGTTCTCCAGACCCTTCCCCAGCTGTGCTGCTGAGCTGGCACTGAGTCTCTCTCCACCCGTGGCTCTTCCTGGGCCAGCTGTTCAGTTGCTGTTGCCCAGCAGGGACTGGTGCAGGCAGGGAGGCCCCACGAGGCACTGCAGCCTGGCACCTGGCAGGACTCTGATGCTTAGGTTGGTAATGGCCTGGTCCCAGGGCACTCCACCTACAGCAGTGCTAAAGTGCAGTGAAGCAGCTGCTGGGCTCTGACCTGCAGTAGCTGATAGCTGAGCATCTGCTCTCTTCTCTCCTGCCACCTGTTGAGAAGCCAACTTCAGGCAGCAGTTTATGCTCATCCCTTCTGCTTCTGGCCAGAGGCTTCCTCTGGCCATGCTGCTGGCAGGCAATGCACAGGCAGGGTCCAGTTGAGCTGCTCTTACAGGGAGGGGGGAAGCAGGGGCATGCAGAGGAGCAGAGAGGTGATGGAGCCTCCATCTCTGGGGGCTTTCAAAACCCACCCAGCTGCTATCCTGTGCAACCTGCTCTGGGTGACCCTGCTCTGGCAGGGGTGTTGGAGTGGATGATCTCCAGAGGTTCCTTCCCAGCCACTTCATCCTGGGATCTGTGACTGTTTCCATGGGCTCTGGATCCTTCCTTCTCTTCTGCCTGGTCTCTGCATTTTCACTGTTTGAGGTTTGTCACCAGCTGAGATCTTTCTGGCCAGTGGGAAGTTCCTGTCGGGGTCCTCGAGTGGAACTGGCCCCTGCTGGCAGCTGGGTGCATAAATGGGTGAGCTTCATGGATTTGGGGTGTTCCCTGCTGCACAGAAGAGAGTCAGTGCCTGCTTGCAGGGATGCCCACACACAGGCACTGTCACTGCTCCAGCTGGAGCTGGTCCTGTGCTTGCTGTTGGCTGTTCAGGTCTTTAGTTGCTTTACTTTCTTCCTCCTCCAAGTGCCTCCTTCAGGTGGCTCTTGGAGCAGTTCCCTGCCCTTTCCCCAGGCCAGTTGGAAGTGCTGGGTCAGCAGCTGGACCTGATGATCCTAAAGGTCATTTCCACCCTGACTCAAGCGCACAGCTGCGCGGTGTAAGAGCTCATAACACCTTCGATTCAGGCTGGCCTCTCCAGCTGCTGAGAGGCACTGAGGTTTGAGATGGATCACCACTGACCCTGGGGCAGCAGAGGAGGTCTTCTTGATGCCTTTGGCAGCCCTTTTTTGGCAGGCATCTGTCTTGCTTTTGCACCCCTTATGTTTCGATTGTTGGAGCTTATTTCCTCTTATTATCTAAATCAAATCCCTGGAGAGCAGCTTATCCCAGCTTTGATCCATGATGTTGTTTACTCTTGTTTCACAAGCCATTAGGGATGCTGAGGGATGTAAAAGAAGATATCCATCAGGCTACATCTTGAGAGCCATTTGCTGCAGCTGTAGCCTCACCCTGAGCGCAGCAGCTCCGTGTCCTAGTGGAGACCTTCCCGTGCTGAGCTCTGCTGCCTTGCTGCTGGCTGTCACTGGGGTCCAGTGGCTATCTCCAGAACTGAGACTGGTGTCAGCAGGTCCTGTCAAGCCTCCACACTTCAGCTTCTTACCTGGGCTTGATCTGTGAAGCCCATACAGGTGGAATGGTTTGGGTTGCAAAAGCTCTTTAAGGTCATCCAGACCAACCACTCTCTTGCCCCACCACCTCCCTGGGCAGCCTGTTCCACTGCCTGACCAATCCTGCAGGGAAGAAATTCATCCTAACATCCAACCTAAACCTGCAACTTGAGGCCATTTCCACTCATCCATTCACTTCTTTAGGAGCAGAGCCCAACCCCCACCTGGCTTCAGTCTCCTGTCAGGAAGCTGCAGATAGCAATGAGGTCTCCTCTCAGTCTGCTCTTCTCCAGGCTGAACACCCCCAGCTCCCTCATCTGCTCTTCCTCAGCCCTGTCCTCCAGACCCTTCTTCACCTCCATTGGTCTTCTCTGGACCTGCTCCATCCCCTCAGTGTCCTCATTGGAGTGGGGGCCCCAAAACTGAACCCAGTGCTGAAATTGTGTCCTTGCCATTATTGACTGCAGTGGCAGCATCCCCATCAAGAGTTCTGTCCTGCTAGTCCAGCCCCTGACAGGGTAAGGTCAGCTGGAGCAGATCACCCAGGAGCACAGAGAGTCACAGAACCAGGCAGGGTTGGAAGGGACCACAAGGAGCAGCCAGTGCCAACCCCCCTGCCATGGCCAGGGACACCCTACCCTAGAGCAGGCTGCACACAGCCTCAGCCAGCCTGGCCTCAAACACCTCCAGCCAGGGGGCCTCAACCACCTCCCTGGGCAACCCATTCCAGCCTCTCACCACTCTCCTGCTCAACAATTTCCTCCTCACCTCCAGCCTCACTCTCCCCACCTCCACCTTTGATCCATTCCCCCCACTCCTGCCACTCCCTCACAGCCTCAAAAGTCCCTCCCCGGCTGTTTTGTAGCCCCCTTCAGATGCTGGCAGGCCACTAGAAGGTCACCTGGGAGCCTCCTCATCTCCACATCCAGGTGAACTTTGGCTGCCTCCAGAAGTGAAGACTCCACAACCCCTCTGAGCAGCCTGTGAAGCCCTTCTAGAATCATAGAATCAGCCAGGTTGGAAGAGACCTCCAAGCTCAGCCAGTCCAACCTATCCCCCAGCCCTATCCAGTCAACCAGACCATGGCACTAAGTGCCTCATCCAGGCTTTTCTTGAACACCTCCAGGGATGGGCACTCCACCACCTCCCTGGGCAGCCCATTCCAATGCCAATCACTCTCTCTGCCAACAACTTCTTCCTAACATCCAACCTAGACCTGCCCTGGCACAACTTGAGACTGTGTCCCCTTGTTCTCTTGCTGGTTGCGTGGGAGCAGAGCCCAACCCCACCTGGCTACAATGTCCCTTCAGGTAGTTGTAGACAGCAATGAGCTCTGCCCTGAGCCTCCTCTGCTGCAGGCTGCACCCCCCCAGCTCCCTCAGCCTCTCCTCACAGGGTTGTGCTCCAGGCCCTTCACCAGCTTTGTCACCCTTCTTTGGACACCTTCCAGCACCTCAACATCTCTCTTGAATGGAGGAGCCCAGAACTGGACACAGCACTGCAGGTGTGGCCTGATCAGTGCTGAGCACAGGGGCAGAAGCAGCTCCCTTGTCCTGCTGCCCACACTGCTCCTGAGCCAGCCCAGGATGCCATTGGCTCTCTTGGCCACCTGGGCAGCTGAATGTTATTTAAAGTCTGAGCCCACAAGCCCCCCGTGGGGGTGGGGGAAGGCAGGGGATGTGATTTGGAGAGGGGACAAGCTGAGGCTGGAGCTGCTGGGAGGACTTGCACAGCCTTCACTCAGCTCCCACAGTCCTAAGCCAGCTCTTTCCCCCCCCAAAAAAAAAAACATTTGCAAGCAAAGTGCTCCCTGCAGCTCTTGTGAATTCAATGAGAGAAATTGTTACAAGTGCTGTAATGTGATTTGTAAATGATGTTGATTTACTCATTGCAAAGGCTTTGGGAGGAAATGGATGGTGTTTATTTTCTCCAACTAGCTGTACATTCAGCACCAGCAGCCAACACCCCCATTGCAAGATATGTGCAATTAAACTAATGATGTTTTAGAGCATCCTCAGTAACAACACATCCCAAGGACAGCTGTCCAGGCCCTCTGCTGAGTTTTGCTTGCTGCACATTCTGCTGCTGGAGGTTTCTTTGTGAAGAGTGGTGCAGAGCATTGGCAAACAGCAGCATCTGCCCCCCTCCCCCGGCCCCAGCTCGTGGCTGGCAGGGACAGGAGGAGGAGAGGTTGGAATGAGAAGCTGATCATAGAATCAAGCAGGTTGGAAGAGAGCTCCAAGCTCAGCCAGCCCAACCTAGCACCCAGCCCTGCCCAACCAACCAGACCATGGCACTAAGTGCCCCAGCCAGGCTTGGCTGCAACACCTCCAGCCACAGCCACTCCACCACCTCCCTGGGCAGCCCATTCCAGTGCCAATCACTCTCTCTGCCAACAACTTCCTCTTAACATCCAGCCTCAACCTGCCCTGGCACAGCTTGAGGCTGTGTCCCCTTCTTCTGTTGCTGGTGTAATTCTTTGGAGTGAAGCTTGATGCTCTAGAGGTGGTGTAAAGAGACTACAGAAAAGCTGTGGAGGGACTTTTGAGGCTGTTAGGGAGTGGCAGGAGTGGGGGGAATGGAGCAAAGGTGGAGGTGGGGAGAGTGAGGCTGGAGGTGAGGAGGAAGTTGTTGAGCAGGAGAGTGGTGAGAGCCTGGCAGGGGTTGCCCAGGGAGGTGGTTGAGGCCCCATGGCTGGAGGTGTTTGAGGCCAGGCTGGCTGAGGCTGTGTGCAGCCTACTCTAGGGTAGGCTGTCCCTGGGCATGGCAGGGGGTTGGCACTGCCTGCTCCTTGTGGTCCCTTCCAACCCTGCCTGGTTCTGTGATTCTATGACTCTGGGGGGAAGGAGAAGTGGATCCTGCAGTACCCAATGTAATTATGCAAATTGATTCTTCCAGAAAGGGCTTTTAATTGAGAATGTCAAACAACATCTGAATGACTCCAGGGTGCTCAGCTGGGTGGGGTCAGGCTTTTCCTCAGCCTGTAATAAATCTGCTGTAAGAAAGATGCCAAAATCTTTGCTGGGAGGCATCCCCTGATTTGGCACTGGAATAAGTTGGTCAGGGATTGGCACAGGCTGCCAAGGGAGGTGGTGGAATCTCCACCCCTGGAGGTGTTCAGGAAAGGTGTGACTGTGGCATGGCACTGGGCCCATGTTGTAGTGGCCGTGGTGGTGCTGGGTCAGTGTCTGGACTGGATGATCCTGGAGGGCTGTTCCAACCCAAAGAGCCTTTGCAACCCAAAGAGCTCTGTGATTCTATGTTAACCATGGCAAGTCTTTCCCAGGAAGGGATTTTCCCTGCACAGCCTCCCACAACTTGCTGAGTTTTCTTTCTCTGCTCTGAAATCAGCTTCTAATGAGTTTTATCTTCTCAGTAAAGAAATCCCAGTGCAGAACTAACTTCCAAGGTGCTGAATCACAGAGTTTCTTAGGTTGGAAGAGCCCTTCAAGGTCCTCCAGTCCAAGCATGAGTTCCACCCTGACAAGTCCTTGGCTAACCCAAACCCCTCAGCACAGCATCTCAGCACCAGGAGTCGCTGTGGTTGCAAAGGACCACCAGGGTCAGCCAGTCCCACCTGCATCCCAGCAGCCTTCATCACCAGACCACAGCCTCAAGCACCACAGCCACTCTCCTTTAAACACCTCCAGGGATGGTGACTCCAGCACCTCCCTGGGCAGCCTGTGCCAGTGCCTGAGCACCTGCTTAGGAAAGAGCTTCCTCCCAGCAGCCAACCTAAACCTGCCCTGGTGCAGCTTGAGGCCATTTCCTCTTGTCCTGTCATTAGTAAGTGGGGAGAAGAGACCAGCTCCAGCCTCACTGCAACCTCCTTTTAGGTAGCTGTAGAGGGCACTAAGGTCCCCTCTCAGCCTCCTCTTCTCCAGACTCAACACCCCCAGCTCCCTCAGCCTCTCCTCATAGGTCATCTCTGCTTTGAATCCTCTGTGAATACAGCCTGGATGTTAGGAGGAAGTTGCTGGCAGAGAGAGTGATTGGCATTGGAATGGGCTGCCCAGGGAGGTGGTGGAGTGGCTGTGGCTGGAGGTGTTGCAGCCAAGCCTGGCTGGGGCACTTAGTGCCATGGTCTGGTTGGTTGGGCAGGGCTGGGTGCTAGGTTGTGCTGGCTGAGCTTGGAGCTCTCTTCCAGCCTGCTTGGTGCTCTGATTCTCTCACATACTCCCAACACCACTGTCACCTTTTCATTTTCATGATTGCTGCTTCTGTTTGCCACTAAACCTGCCCAGGTTCTTCTTGTGAGTACAGAAATCCACTAATGTGCAGCTTGTTAGGATGTGAGACCCCTCATTAACTCCAAGTATTAAATGCAACACTCCAGTTGGTAACCCAATTGACACAGCAGCAGCTGAGTCCCTCTGTGATTAGAGACTTTGTCATCTCCTTCATGGATTAATTATCTGGTCCATTATACTGCAATGTGGGTTTGATATCAGGACTAGTTTTGTCCTGGAGGTTTTGTACTTGCCAGCTGCCTTCATCTGCTTTATCCCTGTGTGGAGATTGCTAAGCTGAAGGATGGATTCAGAGCTGAGGTTGGAGTGTGGGGGATTCAACATAACTCCAGGGATGAGGGGCCTGGAGCACAAATCCTATAAGGAGAGGTTGAGGGAGCTGGGCCTGTTTAGCCTGGAGAAGAGGAGGCTCAGGGGTGATCTTATTACTGTCTACAACTACCTGAAGGGGCATTGTAGCCAGGTGGGGGTGGCCTCTTCTCCCAGGCAACCAGCAATAGAACAAGGGGACACAGTCTCAAGTTGTGCCAGGGTAGGTCTAGGCTGGATGTTAGGAGGAAGTTGTTGTCAGAGAGAGTGATTGGCATTGGAATGGGCTGCCCAGGGAGGTGCTGGAGGCATCATCCCTGGAGGTGTTCAAGAAAAGACTGGATGAGGCACTTAGTGCTATGGTCTGGTTGATTGGTTAGGGCTGGGTGATAGGTTGGGCTGGATGATCTTGGAGGTCTCTTCCAACCTGGCTGATTCTATGATGATGATGATTCTATGATGATGAATGTCTGTGGAACAGTCTTCAGCAGGGTGAACCTGGTATCCTAGAATCATAGAATCAGGCAGGTGGGAAGAGACCTCCAAGATCATCCAGTCCAACCTATCCCCCAGCACAGCTCCTCTTGGCTGTGATGGGGCCATGAGAGCAAAGGAACAATCAAAACACCCAGGAGAGGAGGGCAGCAAAGCTGGGGAAGGGTCTGGAGAACTGCAGGAGCAGCTGAGGGAGCTTGGGGGTGTTCAGCCTGGAGAAGAGGGGACTGAGAGGAGACAGCATTGCCCTCTGCTACTCCCTGAGAGGAGGTTGCACAGCCTCAAGTTGTGCCAGGAGAGGTTGAGGCTGGATGTTAGGAGGAAGTTGTTGTCAGAGAGAGTGATTGGCACTGGAATGGGCTGCCCAGGGAGGTGGTGGAGTTGCCACCCTGGAGGTGTTGAAGCCAAGCTTGGATGTGGCACTTAGTGCCATGGTCTGGTTGATTGGGCAGGGCTGGGTGCTAGGTTGGGCTGGCTGAGCTTGGAGCTCTCTTCCAACCTGATTCTATGACTCAATGATCTCCTTGAGTCCCTTCCAACCCCTAACACCCTGTGATAAGGAGCAAGCCCTGGAACATGAGGGATGTGTTTATCTGCAGCAGCAGCCTAACGAGGGGGGAATGGGAAGCTGAAATTTGTCCCCATCATTATCCTTTGTACCAGCCAGGCAGTGTCCCTCCAGCCAGGCAGCTCCCCAAAAGCCCATAATTATTGCATATAATAACTGCAACATTCATCTTAGCTGCTGCTTGTGCAAAGGAGATTATAAATTACTGCAGCAAAATCCTATTGCAGCCAAGAGAAGTTCCCAAACGTTGATCTGAACCTGGGCTTTTTAATTTGGGGCTTGAATTTGTCATTCTGCTAACTCTGTGTTGAGTTTTCCTCATTGTTCAGAAACTCCAACACTGCCTGGGACAGAGGCTGGGGTGGTTTAAAACATTCCTTGCTCTGAGATTGGACTAAAAGGGGAAATAAGAAAGGAAACAAGCCCTAGGAAATGGAAAGGGTTAAAGCTGTGGATGGGATCTGGTCAACTCCAGGGCTCCTTATAATCATAGATTGGGTTAGGTTGGAAGGGAGCTCAAAGCTCAGCCAGTTCCAACCCACCCCTGCCATAGGCAGGGACACTTCCCACTAGAACAGGTTGCTCAGGGTCTCATCCAACCTGGGCCTGAACACCTCCAGGGAGGTTGTGGAGCACAGAAGCACCCAATGTGATCTTTGATCCCTGGGAAACCTGTGCCAGTGTCTCAGCACCCTCAACCTGTGCCAGTCTCTTACCACCCTCACTGCAAACAACCCTTTCCTAACATCCAGTTTCAGTCTCCTCTCTGCCACTTCAAAACCATTCCTCCTCCTCATCCTGTCATTCCCAGACCTTCTCAATAGTCCCTCCCCAGCCTTCCTGTAGCTCCCTTCAGATCCTGCAAGGCCACTCCAAGGTCTCCTCAAATCCTTCTCCTCTCCAGGCTGCACAGCCCCAACTCTCAGCCTGTGCTCAGAGCAGAGCTGCTGCAGCCCTCTCAGCATCTTGGTGGCCTCCTCTGGGCTGGCTCCAACCCTTCCATGTCCTGCTTGTGCTGGGGGCTGCAGAGCTGCCCCCAGGACTGCAGGTGGGGTGTGAGGAGAGCAGAGCCAAGGGGCAGAATCCCCTCCCTTGCCCTGTGCCCACACTGCTCTGGCTGCAGCCCAGCACAGGGTTGTGTCTGGGCTGCACTCACACTGCAGGCTCCTGTTGAGCTTTTCATCAGCCCAGACCCCCAGGTCCTGTTCCTCAGGGCTGCTCTCAGCCATTCCCCACCCATTCTGGAGTTGTGCTTGGGATTGTACCCACCCAGGTGCAGGACCTTAGACCTGGCCTTGTTGAGTGTCATGAGATTGGCCTGGGCAGAGCTCTGCAGCCTGCCCAGGTCCCTCTGAATGGATCCCTGCACTCTGGCAGGTTGACTGTGCCACACAGCTTGGTGTTACAATGGGTTGGGTTGGAAGGGACCTTAAAGACCATCCAGCTCCAACCCCTTTCCATGGGCAGGGACACCTCCTACCCTGGGCACTGCTGCCTCCTCTTCAGCTACTCTCTCCCAGCACCCCCAGCTCCCTCTCTGCCTGGCTGCTCTCAGCCACTCTGGCCCCAGCCTGTAGTGCTGCTTGGGGTTGTTGTGGCCAAACTGCAGAACCCTGCCCTTGGCCTTGTTCCATCTCATCCCCTTGGCCTCTGCCCACCCATCCAGCCTGGCCAGGTCCCTCTGCAGGGCTCTGCTACCCTTCAACAGCTCCACAGCTGCTCCTAGCTTGGTGCCACCTGCAAACTGACTGATGCTGGACCCAATCCCCTCATCCAGATCACCAATCAAGACATTATTTCATTTCTCACAGCTTTGCCTGCTCTTGGTTCAAGCCAGGGAAATCAGGAGGCAAATCCATTCCTCCTGGTTTCCATTCTTTGTTTCACAGGGTGAGGATGCTGCAGGGCATCTCAGACCCAGGGCCAGACTCCTGCTTCCCTGGAGCAATCTTCTGCCCTTAGAGTGAAGAGGCAAGGTGCTGACAGGGTTGCATTTAGCTCTCCTCTTGCTTGAAGAAGCACAGCAGATAGAGGGTCAGAAGCAGAAGCTGAAGCAGGATGCTCACAGCAGCTTGCCCAGGATCACAATGTCCAGGTGGGTTTGGAATCTCTCTGGAGAAGGAGACTCCACAGCCTGTCTGGGCAGCCTGCTCCTGGCCTCCAGCATTCTCACACCAAAGAGGTTTCTCCTCCTGTTTCCATGTTCTGATATTCAGGGACTCTTTTGTCTTACTCCCAGCTTCATTCTCCTGCTCTCTTTCGGAGCTCAGTGGTTAGAGTTCATCAGGAAGAGTCTTTCTGCTCCATAAACTCAATTGCTTGTCTAAATGATCATCCTGCAGCCCCAGCATCCCATTAAAGACATTAAAAGGCCTTCCAGTGGTTCCACGTGGAAACCACAAAGCAGTTGCTGCCATCTGATGCCTGCAGCTGCCCCTGCCCTGCTCTGCAGTGTCAGTGTCAGTGTTGGGGGGCATTTTCCTTGGCTTTGCTGCCCTCCTGGCTGCTGGAGCAGGGGAGTGCAGCAGGCAGTGAGGTTAACCCCTGCTACCTGTGACCTTTTTGCTCCTCATTGCTCTCCCCAGAGCCTGTGCAGTGTGCTGGAGCTGTTGTGTTGTTCAGGGAGGGCTGAGGTGGTGATTTCTGCCTTTGCTTGCCTGGTAAGAGCATCTGGTGAGGATTTCCTCAGGTGGTTACAGCGAGGTCAGAACTGGCTCCTCTTTTTAACTGTCCTCTCCATCCTAACATTTGTACTGTTTAGCAGCAGGGGCAGCTTTTTAGTGTCCTCTGCAATAGGATTTGGTTCAGCCTTTTAATTATCTGATGGAATTGCAGAGTCATCTCCAAGGCCAAATCTTACCTCGTAAAGGTTCCTGTGTGATATATCCAAGCACTGCTTCAGTCAGGCTGGGTCTGCTCTGGTCTTAACTGCATTGACTTTGGGATAATTGTGCTTTTATTCCTGCTTTATGCTCCGGTGAATGAGGTCCTTGTTCTCCTCTGTCAGCTTCTCTCTCGCTCTGCTGATGAGTGATGGAGATGGCAGCCGAGGGCTGGCAGAGCGCGGTTCTAGCTGCTCCATAGTGTGCTGCTGAGCTGCATCTCCTCGCCCTCTACTGCCACCTGAGGGGCTTCAATGGACCTTGTGTGGTTGCAGCATAGTCCCAGAGGTGCTCTCAGACCTTTTCTGTACTCTGCCCTTTCCTTCCCGATTTCTGACTTGCTCCTTTTCCAGAGGTGCTGTGGCTACAGTAGATGCAGAACTGTCTCAGCTGGGGAGCAGGGCTCTTGCTCAGCCCCTGGGCATCTCCCATCCTGCTTGTGAGAAGGAATCAGCCCATCAAGGGAGCTGTGCTCTGCCCTTTCCTTCTCTGTTTCTGACTTGCTCCTTTTCCAGAGGTGCAGTGGCTGCAGTAGATGCAGAACTGTCTCAGCTGCTCCAGGCTGGGGAGCAGGGCTCTTGCTCAGCCCCTGAGCATCTCCCATCCTGCTTGTGAGAAGGAATCAGCCCATAAAGGGAGCTGTGCTCTGCCCTTTCCTTCTCTGTTTCTGACTTGCTCCTTTTGCAGAGGTGCAGTGGCTACAGTAGATGCAGAACTGTCTCAGCTGGGGAGCAGGGCTCTTGCTCAGCCCCTGGGCATCTCCTCCCATCCTGCTTGTGAGAAGGAATCAGCCCATCAAGGGAGCTGTACTCTGCCCTTTCCTTCTCTGTTTCTGACTTGCTCCTTTTCCAGAGGTGCAGTGGCTGCAGTAGATGCAGAACTGTCTCAGCTGCTCCAGGCTGGGGAGCAGGGCTCTTGCTCAGCCCCTGAGCATCTCCCATCCTGCTTGTGAGAAGGAATCAGCCCATAAAGGGAGCTGTGCTCTGCCCTTTCCTTCTCTGTTTCTGACTTGCTCCTTTTGCAGAGGTGCAGTGGCTACAGTAGATGCAGAACTGTCTCAGCTGGGGAGCAGGGCTCTTGCTCAACCCCTGGGCATCTCCCATCCTGCTTGTGAGAAGGAATCAGCCCATCAAGGGAGCACTCTGCTGGCTGCTCCAGCGATCAGTGAGGCTTTTGGTCTGAACCTTCCTGCCTGTTATCCCTTGAGCCATGCAGAAATCGTAGAGCTACAGAAGCCTACCTCAAGGATCATCAAGTCCAACTGCTGACCTGACACCACTGTGGCCACTAAACCACAGCCCAAAGTGCCCTTTGAGATCATCACATCCACTGCTCACCTCCAGCTCTACTTAAGGGGTGGAGGCAGAAGATTTTTCTTGTCTGGGTCTGTGACATCTGGAAAAACCCAACCTGGTTCTGCACTTTGTGCTCAGGAGAAGGGACAGGACCAGGAAAGGTTTGCACCCTGGGGAGCTTAGCTGCTGGCTCTGTTTAATCCCAGCTTGTTCTACCCCACACAACAGCACACAGATTAATAGCTACAACAGGTGTGTGGATACAGTTGATATCCTCCTGCTTTGTTAATCCCCTTAATACTGGAAGTAAATAAGAAGGTGGCTTGCAGTGTGCTGTGCTCTTAAGGCAGGCCTGGGCACAAGGCAGTTGGCATTGCCAAGGAAGGGAGGAATGTCCAAAGCATGAGGAGCAGCCAGCAGGAGCTCTGGTGTGTTTGGGAACAGAGCTCTCTGTCCCAGGGCTGAAACATAGAATAGCCAAGCTCAGAAAAGACCTTTGTGAGCCTGGAGTCCAGCCCAGCACTGCCAAGTCCTGGGCTCTATCCCTGAGCACTGTGTCTAGACTGCTTGTGAACCCCTCTAGGCATGGGGGACTCCACCACCTCCCTGGGCAGCCTCTTCCAAACAGCACTGCTCTTATGGTTTGGAGTTTGGGTTGGTTTTGGGCAGCAGTGTCCATGTGCTTTGGTACAGGCTCAGCTCTGGCTCCAGAACAGAGCCAGGAGCCTCCTGGTAGCAGGTGCAGGCGCTGGCAGAGCAGCTCTGAAGGGCTCTGATGGATGCCAACACCCTCCCGTGTCTGACCCCACTCTGGGCTCATCTGTGCTGTGCAGCTGCCTGTTGGTGTGTGCAGATGACAGAGCAGATCAGTGATGCCATTTCTCTCTATCTGGGCTCTCCTAAATGCCAGCTAATAACCAGAGCCATAATTTAGTTGAGATGCTGCTGCTGCAGGAGCTGATAAACAAAGGAGTGTTCCAGACTGGACTCTGTTGCTGCCATCCTGGATATGTTTCCAGTTCTCTTGCTGACCTTGGGCTGCTCTCCTGGACCAGTGACCTGCACAGAATCTCCAGCAACTGCCTTTTCAATTCTCTTCCAAAGGCAGGACTGCAGGGTGCCTTGGGGTTTGAAGCTGTGAGCTTGTGGAAGGTCTCACATTGGAATTCTGCAGTCAGTTTCATCCAGTGGCCACCTCAAAGCAGAGCTCATCTCAGCTGAGCTGGCTGGTCAAAGGCCTTGGGCTGGTTGGGAGATCTCCTTGAAGGACACAGATGCAGTAACTTTGGAGCAGAACCAATTCTAGAGCTTACCAACCTGCAACAGTAAGGCAGAGATCATGATTCAGAGTGCAGGACCCCTGAGTGCTGTGCTGGGCTCTGCATGGGCCTTGTGCCCTGACTGCAATGGACTCTCTTTGGACTCTCCTGGTTTGCTCTTTGCTTCTAGTCTGCACTGATGTTGCTGAGATGGAACTTGTGGTGATTGTCACACAGCCAGGAATGGCCCAGGGAGGTGATGGAGTCCCCAAAGAATCAAGCAGGTTGGAAGAGAGCTCCAAGCTCAGCCAGCCCAACCTAGCACCCAGCCCTGCCCAACCAACCACACCATGGCACTAAGTGCCCCAGCCAGGCTTGGCTGCAACACCTCCAGCCACAGCCACTCCACCACCTCCCTGGGCAGCCCATTCCAATGCCAATCACTCTCTCTGACAACAACTTCCTCCTCACATCCAGCCTAGACCTGCCCTGGCACAGCTTCAGCCTCTGTCCTCTTGTTCTGTTGCTGGCTGCCTGGCAGCAGAGCCCAACCCCACCTGGCTACAGCCTCCCTGCAGGCAGCTGCAGGCAGCAATGAGTTCTGCCCTGAGCCTCCTCTGCTGCAGGCTGCACCCCCCCAGCTCCCTCAGCCTCTCCTCACAGGGCTGTGCTCCAGAAAAGTGTGATCATGGCACTTGGGGACAGGGTTTAGTGGCCATGGTGGTGCTGGCTGCTGGTTGGACTGTGTGGTCCTGGGGGTCTGTTTCCAGCAGAGCAGCTGTGTGCCTGGCTGAGCAGGGGATGGAACTTGCTCTTCCTCTCTCCTCTGTTTGCTTGCTGACTTTGCCCTTTGGTTGCTGTCTTGCTGAGGGCAGTTCTGGTGCAAACTCCCTGTTTCTGCTGCTGGATTGGGGTCAGGAGGTGGTCTGAAGGGATGATGCACTGCAAAGGTGCAGAGGCAGATAAACCCTCACACAAACCACTGAGAAGAAGGGAGCCAAGGATGTGTGTTTAGAAATCTATTTGGGCCTCACCTTCTTGCTTAGGACCAAACTGGGTGATAACTCCTGGCTGGGCAAGGCAGTTAATGAGAAGCAGAGAGTCTGAAAGTTACCAAAATGTAAAAGTTGAATCTTTTCTGTGAGCTTTGCCTCCCCAGTAAGCTTTTAAAGCCTCATTCTCATTTTAAGCAATCTACTGATACATTTAACAAATGTCAGGATGAAATGCTTCAGCAGAGATCAAAAAGACAGAGAGAGGTTTTATTGTGCTGCTCTTGCAGCACCCACAGCCTCTCCTGAACTTTCATGCTAAGGATCAATAGCTTTATTGGATCAAATATGGGCAACTCTCAAAGCCATCAGGCTCTACCTAAAGGACACTTCAGATTGAGCTGTCTCCCTTGAGAGCATCAGGACCCTTGAATTTGTGCTTTGATATTTCATAGAATCATAGAATCAAACAGGTTGGAAGAGACCTCCAAGATCATCCAGCCCTACCTAGCACCCAGCCCTGCCCAACCAACCAGACCATGGCACTAAGTGCCCCAGCCAGGCTTTGCTTCAACACCTCCAGCCACAGCCACTCCACCACCTCCCTGGGCAGCCCATTCCAATGCCAATCACTCTCTCTGACAACAACTTCCTCCTCACATCCAGCCTCAACCTGCCCTGGCACAGCTTGAAGCTGTGTCCCCTTGTTCTGTTGCTGCTTGCCTGGGAGAAGAGCCCAACCCCACCTGGCTACAGCCTCCCTGCAGGTAGCTGCAGGCAGCAATGAGCTCTGCCCTGAGCCTCCTCTTCTCCAGGCTGCACACCCCCAGCTCCCTCAGCCTTCAACCTATCACACCATGGTGGGGCCACTGCTGGCCCTGGCAAAGGGCTTGGGTTTCTCTGAAGGGAGGATTTTGAGCTAATCTCTGAAAACCCCAAGCTCTGTGCTCTTGTAAGACTTGGGGCCAGAAGGAAGCAGCAAGGAGGGAAGTGGCAGCTCTGGGGAGTTCAATGCACAGGACTGTTTGGTTTGGAAGAGCCCTCTGGGGTGGCAGGGCTGTGCAGGAGGAGGGGGAAATGCTGCTGAGGCTGAGAGCTGAACAACTTGCCCCCCAAACCCCCATGTCTCCCCCTCCCTCCCTCTCTCCCACCTCCACAGGAACTGGCTGAGAGCTCTCAGCTGCTGAGCTGAGAACCAACATTTGTTGTTGTCAGCAGAGCTGCTGAAAGAGGAAAGTGGTGGGAGCAGGGTGGAGGTGGCTGGGGGAGAGGAGCAGAACAAGGACCGGAATGCAGTCGGGGAGGGAGAACTGAAAAACACCAGAACTGAGCTTTCAGCCTTGCTTCAGACCAGGGTGGCTCAAGCAGCACTGCAGTGTGAACTGAAGAGTGGCAAACTGCTGGAGGAAGCTGAGCTGTGGAGGGCAGGGAGTGGTGCCAGGTCCTGCTGGGCACAGGGGGGGTCTGTGGAGCCCTCAGAGCCCTGTTTTCTGCTGACAGCTTGCCCTGGGGCATGCACCTTAAGGCTGCTCCCAGCAGAGAGAAGTGCTTTGGCCTCTGCTGGCTATGAGGAGCACTCACCTTGGAGGCTGAAAAGCAGCAGAGTCCCCAAGGTCTTTGGAGATGCATGGGTGGGGGGAAGGAGGTGTCCTTATGGCCAGAGCCTCTGCGACTGCTCCTCGCATCCAGCCTGAACCAGGACAGGTTCAGGTTGGCCATGAGGAACAATTTCTTTCCTCTGAGGGTGGAAGAAATTGCCCAGGGCAGTGGTGGAGTCCCCATCCCTGAAGGGCTTTCACAGCTGTGGAGACAGACTAGGGATAGGATAGACTAGAGTAGAATCAACCAGGTTGGAAGAGACCTCCAAGATCATTCAGTCCAACCTAGCACCCAGCCCTGTCCAATCAACTAGACATGATGCTGAGAGCCATGGCTTGGTGCTGCCCTGGCAGTGGTGGGCTGAGGGCTGAACTGGAGGATCTGAAAGGTCTCTTCCAGTCACAATGTTCCTGTCCAATGCAGTAAGCTGCAGAAGGTATGAGAAGAGTGCTAAAGCCCTGAGAAAAAGCATCTTGCATTGCACAGCCCAGACACAACCCTGTGCTGGGCTGCAGCAAGAGCAGTGTGGGCAGCAGTAGGGCAAGGGAGGGGATTCTGCCCCTTGGATCTGCTCTCCTCAGACTCCACCTGCAGTCCTGGGGGCAGCTCTGCAGCCCCCAGCACAAGCAGGACATGGAGGTGTTGGAGGCAGTGCAGAGGAGGTCACCAAGATGCTGAGAGGGCTGCAGCAGCTCTGCTGTGAGCACAGGCTGAGAGAAAGGACCTGAGGGTCTGTGGTGATAAAAAGCTCAACAGGAGCCTGCAGTGTGAGTGCAGCCCAGACACAACCCTGTGCTGGGCTGCAGCAAGAGCAGTGTGGGCACAGGGCAAGGGAGGGGATTCTGCCCCTTGGCTCTGCTCTCCTCACACCCCACCTGCAGTCCTGGGGGCAGTGCTGGAGCCCCCAACACAAGCAGGACATGGAACTGTTGGAGGCAGTCCAGAGGAGGCCACCAAGATGCTGAGAGGGCTGCAGCAGCTCTGCTCTGAGCACAGGCTGAGAGAGTTGGGGCTGTGCAGCCTGGAGAGGAGAAGGCTTTGAGGAGACCTTGGAGAGGCCTTGCAGGATGTGAAGGGGGCTCCAGGAGGGCTGGGGAGGGACTATTGAGAAGGTCTTGGAATGGCAGGAGCAGGAGGAGGAATGGTTTTGAAGTGGCAGAGAGGAGATTGAAACTGGATGTTAGGGAAGGGTTGTTGGCAGTGAGGGTGGTGAGACACTGGCACAGGTTGCCCAGGGAGGTGTTCAAGGCCAGGTTGGATGAGACCCTGAGCAACCTGTTCTAGCAGGAGGTGTCCCTGCCTATGGCAGGGGTGGGTTGGAACTGGCTGAGCTTTGAGATCCCTTCCACCCTAACCCATTCTATCTCCTCCCAGGTGAGGAGGGCATTGATTTCTGAGGACACTTGGATGAGCAGGATGCTGTTTGTGCCCACATCCCACTTCTGGCCCATCAGGTAGGAAGGGAAAAAGGCTCTAAATGATGGGATCCTTGGTTGGGTTGGGGAGAGTGAGGGACATGGAGAGCAGAGTGGCTGCTGGCTGCAGCTCAGTGAAGCGCTGGATTGCAGGAGTGAGTCTCTTACATCTGAATGAACTCCATATTTATGAGCCCTGTGAAGGGAGATGATTTCACAGGGGGGGAAAAAAAAAGGTAGAGAAAAGGCTGCTAAGTACTGGAAGTCAGAGCTGCTCCTCTCCCCCCTGCTCTCTGGAACGAGCTCAGGAAGGGAAACTCATGGAGACAGCTCTTTGCTGCTGGCAGTCTGCAGAGAGGCAGTGGGAACCTGTCTGGGTCCAGCTCTCTCAGGCAGTGTTGCTGCTGAGCCTTCTCCCCAGTGTGTTCTGCTCCTCTTGTTGAGAGTTTTAGCCTCACAAAGACCTGTGTGAAGTGCTGCAGTGGGGTCTATGGAGCCAGCTCTGGGTTTGTCCAACGGAACCTGAGGCTGAGGAGTGCTGATGTGGGGCTGGATGTGAGGATCTGGACCTTGATCTTCACACCTGCCCCTGTGCTCAGCTGGAAAGGGTCCAGAGAAGGGCAGGGAAGGTTTTGGAGAACAGGGGTGGAGGACCTGGAGGTGTTCAGCTTGGAGGAGAGGAACCTGAGAGGAGATCTCATTGCTCTCTGCTGGGCTCCCTGAAAGGAGGCTGCAGTGAGGTGGGGTTGGTGTCTTCTGTCTAGTCTCAGGTGATAGAAGGAGAGGAAATGGCCTCAAGTTGCACCAGGAGTGGTTTAGGCTGGACCTGAGGAACAACTTGTGTTCTCTGCAGGAGTGGTCAGAGTTTGGCACAGGCTGCCCAGGGAGGTGGTGGAGTCCCCATCCCTGGAGGTGTCCCAGAACCCTGTGGCCATGGCACCTGGGGTCATGGTTTGGTGGCCACGGTGGTGTCAGTTTGACCCTTGGGGCTGGATGACCTCCAAGGGCTTCCCCAACCCAAATGATTCTGTGACTCTGATGTCATGACTGACTTTTGCCACTTGCTCCCTGCTTGTTCTAGGCAACTCTACCTTGCTGCCATCACTTCTTTACAAGTCAGGGCTGTGTCTCACCCTGCCTGTCCTGGCTCAGTCACCAGCAGTGGCATCCTTATGCCTGTGCTTGCAGATGCTCATTGCTCTTACCTGCTTCTATCCATGGGGAGGAGAAACAATTCAGCTCTTGTTTAAATATGGGCTAAAATTAGCAACTGTTGAAGAGCATTCTCATCTGGTGTGGAGAGACAACAGGAGACAGGGCAACACTGGATGGGAAATAGCATAATAGAGAGCAGGAGATGAGATTCTCTGTCTTAACTGTCACCACGTGGCCTGGGCACCGTTTAAAGCCTCCAAATGGGATCTAAATTGCTTGCAGGAGCTGGTCTTGTGCCTCTTTAGAGGGATAAATTTCATCTTGCAGCAATGCCCTCACTGATTGAAATAAATTGCTTTGGGGAGTTGATGTGCCTAGAAGCAAACATAGTGGTTGGGGGGGGGGGGGGGGGGGGGATAACTAATAGGACAGCAGATTTCTCTCCTGGCATCTGTAGTTTCATTCAGATGCTCACAAGTGCTGCTGGTTTGCATATTCCAGCAAAGAAAACACTGAGCAGCCAGGGCTGGGCTTGGAAGTGATGGAGAGCCTTGATCTGAGTGTGTCTGACTGCCTGCATCACATTCCAGGGCACTGGAAATGAAACACCTGGAGTTAGTGGTCTCCTCTGACCACAGAGGCTCTCTCCCTCTCACTTAGCTGTTTGTCTTCTGGATGTTATGTCTTTGAGCTCTTAGAGATGCTGTGAAAAAGAAGTTGTTTGGGTAAAGCTCAAACCAAAAAGGAGTGTTGAGAGCAATAAAGAACCCAGTGAGGAGCTGAGCTGTACCTTCAGGGAAGGTTTAATGTGCTTTAAATAAGGGAGAGGACCTCTGGCTGAACACAGAGAGCGTGGCCAAGTGTTGGGTGGTGCAGAGAGGAGAAGCTTTGCTCTGGGTGGACTCTGCACCTGGGGAAAGGAAGGAGAGAGATGGCAGAAGGTTGTGGTCAGGAAAGATGGAACTTTGTTGGCACCAGGAGGCCAAGAGCAGAGCTGCTGCCTTCTCTTGCTGTGTTTGACACCCACACCCTCAAGAGAACACCTGGAGACAGAGTCCCCAGCATGGGCCAAGGTGAGGATCTGCCACTCACTGAGAGAACTCCACCTGCTGCACAAACTCTTCTCTGCTGATGCAGCAAAAGGCAGGACAAGACCCTGATGGTCCTTGCTGAAGCACCTTGGATTAGAACTAATGGAGACTGCCTTCAGCTGAGATGCTGTGGGAGGTTTTCCTTGGGTCTGTGTGCCTGTGACCAGAGCTGTGTGTGACAGTTTAGGAGGAGCAGCAAGAGCTCCTTTTGTGGTTGAATGGCATCTCAGAGCCTTGGCACTTGGGAGGTGACAGTGCAGAGTAGTCCATTGAGCTGCTGCCAACTGGGGAGCAGTCCTGCTCCAGTGCCACCTGCCTCACTGAGCTTCACAGCAGCTCTCTGCTTCATACAATCCTAGAATCCAGCAGGTTGGAAGAGAGCTCCAAGCTCAGCCAGCACAACCTAGCACCCAGCCCTGCCCAACCAACCAGACCAGGGCACTCAGTGCCCCAGCCAGGCTTGGCTTCAACACCTCCAGCCACAGCCACTCCACCACCTCCCTGGGCAGCCCAATCCAGTGCCAATCACTCTCTCTGACAACAACTTCCTCCTCACATCCAGCCTAGACCTGCCCTGGCACAGCTTCAGGCTGTGTCCCCTTCTTCTGTCCCTGGCTGCCTGGCAGCAGAGCCCAACCCCACCTGGCTACAGCCTCCCTGCAGGCAGCTGCAGGCAGCAATGAGCTCTGCCCTGAGCCTCCTCTGCTGCAGGCTGCACCCCCCCAGCTCCCTCAGCCTCTCCTCACAGGGCTGTGCTCCAGGCCCCTCCCCAGCCTTGCTGCCCTTCTCTCAACACCTTCCAGCACCTCAACATCTCTCTGCAATGGAGGAGCCCAGAACTGGACACAGCACTCCAGGTGTGGCCTGAGCAGTGCTGAGCACAGGGGCAGAAGCAGCTCCCTTGTCCTGCTGCCCACACTGCTCCTGAGCCAGCCCAGGATGCCATTGGCTCTGCTGCCCACCTGGGCACTGCTGCCTCCTCTGCAGCTCCTCTCTGCCAGCACCCCCAGCTCCCTCTCTGCCTGGCTGCTCTCAGCCACTCTGGCCCCAGCCTGTAGCTGCTTGGGGTTGTTCACACATCTTTGAAGGCCTGCAGGGATGAGGACTCCCCCATGCTGGGCCCCCCTTGCTGTAACTCAGTGTCCCAAGCAGCATTGCATCTGCAGCAGCATTTCTGTTTGGGCTGCACAGTGGCTACCAAAGCAGGAGCCTTTCTCCTCCCTCTGTTTGCAGTGCCTGTAGAAATCCTCCATGAGCTCAACAGCTCTTTTCCTTTGCTGCTTGTCTGGGTCACACCAAGGGAAAGAGACTCTGCAGAAGATGAAATTAATCAGTGGAGCTACCAGAGACAAATATTAACCTCAGCATCCTTCCCAGCTGGCTGCTCTTGCACTGGGTGAGAATCCACCCAGCAGTGGGTGACACTCTGGCAGCAATTGCCTGTGCCAGAGGTGGGTTAAATTAATGAGTGACTACTTTGGGGTCAGTTCTGAGAAGGTTTTGGTTTTCTTTTCTCTGCTGGCACCTGAGTGCTGCATTAAAGTGCATCCATGGAGCACTTAATGACAAGAAAATTGTTTGATGGACTCATCCTGTGTAATGAGATCTTCCAGCAATTTATTCTGTGCACTGTGTTAACACCAGAAATGAGAACTTGGGGGCAGGCTGGTGGGCAGGTGTGAGAGACCTGAAGAGTTCTCCCTCTAGACAAACTCTATTTACCATGGCAAATTTGCCTTCAGGATGTGTGTGTGTGGGGGGGGTTTGTTTTGTGACTGCATGAGATGGAAGCCAAATGATGCACATTCAGAGAAGGTCATTAAGTTGTTGGATAAGATAAATGAGGATTTAGCCTTGCACTGCTTGACATGAGATAAAAAGGGAGGGGCTGAGGTTTTGTGGTTCAGAGGAGAAATTGGGGCTGGGGTCAGATAGTCTTTGGACTCAGTTATTTGCTATGGTATACACCAGCCCCAGTCCCCTCAGCTGCTCTTCTCCAGACCATTCCCCAGCTTTGGTGCCCTTCACTGGACCTGCTCCAGCCCTTCACTGGCTTCTTGTAGTGAGGGCCCCAGAACTGAGCCCAGGATGCCCTGCAGAGGGACCTGGCCAGGCTGGATGGGTGGGCAAAGGCCAGTGGGATGAGACTGAAGAAAGCCAAGTGCAGGCTTCTGCACTCTGCTCTCCAGGTCCTCTGTGTCACTTGGCTCGAGTTTTCTTCTGACTTCTTGTTGAATTTGGCCCTTTGGATGCCTGGCAGAGAAGTGACTTTTTAGTTCTGCTCTGCTCCAGGTGCACAGGAGCTGCTCTTTCTAACTGTCTCACTGCTCCTGGGTCACCTGTGACTCCTGAGACCTCACTGCTCCTGGGTCACCTGTGACTTGTGAGACCTCTCTGCTCCTGGGTCACCTGTGACTTGTGAGACCTCACTGCTCCTGGGTCACCTGTGACTTGTGAGACCTCACTGCTCCTGGGTCACCTGTGACTCCTGAGACCTCACTGCTCCTGGGTCACCTGTGACTTGTGAGACCTCACTGCTCCTGGGTCACCTGTGACTTGTGAGACCTCACTGCTCCTGGGTCACCTGTGACTTGTGAGACCTCACTGCTCCTGGGTCACCTGTGACTTGTGAGACCTCACTGCTCCTGGGTCACCTGTGACTCCTGAGACCTCACTGCTTCTGGGTCACCTGTGACTTGTGAGGTCTCACTGCTCCTGGGTCACCTGTGACTTGTGAGACCTCTCTGCTCCTGGGTCACCTGTGACTTGTGAGACCTCACTGCTTCTGGGTCACCTGTGACTTGTGAGACCTCACTGCTCCTGGGTCACCTGTGACTTGTGAGACCTCACTGCTTCTGGGTCACCTGTGACTTGTGAGGTCTCACTGCTCCTGGGTCACCTGTGACTCCTGAGACCTCACTGCTCCTGGGTCACCTGTGACTTGTGAGACCTCACTGCTCCTGGGTCACCTGTGACTTGTGAGACCTCACTGCTCCTGGGTCACCTGTGACTCCTGAGACCTCACTGCTCCTGGGTCACCTGTGACTTGTGAGGTCTCACTGCTCCTGGGTCACCTGTGACTCCTGAGACCTCACTGCTTCTGGGTCACCTGTGACTTGTGAGGTCTCACTGCTCCTGGGTCACCTGTGACTTGTGAGACCTCTCTGCTCCTGGGTCACCTGTGACTTGTGAGACCTCACTGCTCCTGGGTCACCTGTGACTCCTGAGACCTCTCTGCTCCTGGGTCACCTGTGACTTGTGAGACCTCACTGCTCCTGGGTCACCTGTGACTTGTGAGACCTCACTGCTCCTGGGTCACCTGTGACTTGTGAGACCTCACTGCTCCTGGGTCACCTGTGACTCCTGAGACCTCTCTGCTCCTGGGTCACCTGTGACTTGTGAGACCTCACTGCTCCTGGGTCACCTGTGACTTGTGAGACCTCACTGCTCCTGGGTCACCTGTGACTCCTGAGACCTCTCTGCTCCTGGGTCACCTGTGACTTGTGAGACCTCACTGCTTCTGGGTCACCTGTGACTTGTGAGACCTCTCTGCTCCTGGGTCACCTGTGACTCCTGAGACCTCACTGCTCCTGGGTCACCTGTGACTCCTGAGACCTCTCTGCTCCTGGGTCACCTGTGACTTGTGAGACCTCACTGCTCCTGGGTCACCTGTGACTCCTGAGACCTCTCTGCTCCTGGGTCACCTGTGACTCCTGAGACCTCTCTGCTCCTGTAACTCCTGAGACCACACCTCGGATACTGTACCCAGTTTTGGTCACCACAGCACAGGAGGGACATTGAGGTGCTGGAGCAGGGGCAGGGAAGGGCAGAGAGGCTGGGGAGAGCTCTGGCAAACATGGCCTGTGAGGAGGGGCTGAGGGAGCTGGGGGTGTTTAGTCTGGAGAAGAGGAGGCTGAGAGGGGACCTTAGTGCCCTCTGCAACTACCTAAAAGGAGGTTGCAGTGAGGCTGGAGCTGGTCTCTTCTCCCCAGTTACTAATGACAGGACAAGAGGAAATGGCCTCAAGCTGCACCAGGGCAGGTTTAGGTTGGCTGCTGGGAGGAAACTCTTTCCTGAGCAGGTGGTCAGGCACTGGCACAGGCTGCCCAGGGAGGTGCTGGAGTCACCATCCCTGGAGGTGTTTAAGAGGAGAGTGGCTGTGGTGCTTGAGGCTGTGGTCTGGTGATGAAGGCTGCTGGGATGCAGGTTGGACTGGCTGACCCTGGTGGTCCTTTGCAACCACAGCGATTCCTGGTGCTGAGATGCTGTGCTGAGGGGTTTGGTTTAGCCAAGGACTTGTCAGTGTGGAACTCATGATTGGCCTGGAGGATCTTGAAGAGCTTTGCCAATCTGGGCAATTCTGTGGCATTCTGTGAAACCTGCTCATCTCCTGGCCCACTTTCCTTGCTGCTCCACAAAGCCAGGCTGGAGGCAGCAGGAGGAGAAACACTGTTGGAGCCTTCTTCCCTTCATGGCCAGAACAGCCTTTTTTTCCCTTGGCCATAAATCAGGCTGTGAGCTCCCTATAAAGATTACTTTAGAAACAATCTGAAATGTGACATATTTATGGGATCATGACCATATTGCTCAGATCTGAAAAGGAGTTAGTCCCCTTCCTTTTTTTTCTTACCCTGGCAAATGAGAGCAGGTTCTGCTTTCAGTGCAGTGTGCTCCATGATGTATGGAGCAGAGCAGGGCAGTCATTTCCTTAAGATGATTTATGGCAGCCAGACCTGGGACTATTTTTTCCCTGTCCTCTTATGGTGTGGTGCCAGGAAGGCTGTAAACAAATCATTGACCTTCCTAGGAGTGTGCAGCTGTTGACCTGAGGGCTCCTCTCTGATTGATCCTGGGTTTCCTGGCAGCGTGGAGGATGCTTTGAGAGGAGGGCAAACACTTCTGTGCTTGAACTTCTCCCTCTGGATGTAGGGGCTGGTTGTGTTTTCTTCATGGAGTAGTGGAGTTGTTGAGGTTGGAAGAGATCCCCTAAGTGTTTCTAGCCCAGCCATGGCTCTTCAACCATGTCCCCAAGTGCCATGTCCACATGCATGGTGTGGAAATAGATTTTCACACTGAATCATAGAATAGAATCATAGAACCAAGCAGGTTGGAAGAGAGCTCCCAGCTCAGCCAGCCCAACCTAGCACCCAGCCCTGCCCAACCAACCAGACCATGGCACTAAGTGCCCCAGCCAGGCTTTGCTTCAACACCTCCAGCCACAGCCACTCCACCACCTCCCTGGGCAGCCCATTCCAATGCTAATCACTCTCTCTGCCAACAACTTCCTCCTCACATCCAGCCTCAACCTGCCCTGGCACAACTTGAGACTGTGTCCCCTTCTTCTGTTGCTGGCTGCCTGGCAGAAGAGACCAACCTCCCCCAGGCACTGCTGGCATCATTGACCAGCTCCAGCTGAGTCCACTTGTTGCAGAGCTGGGTGAGGCTGAGCTGCAGCTGGACAGCCTGTGGGGGTGCCCAGGTCCCTGTTGCTGTGGGCAGAGCACTGGAGCTGTTCCAGGGCTGGGTGAGGCTGAGCTGCCTGTGAGGGTGCCCAGGTCCCTGTTGCTGTGGGCACAGCACTGGGGCTGTGTCAGGGCTGGGGGAGGCTGAGCTGCCTGTGAGGGTGCCCAGGTCCCTGTTGCTGTGGGCACAGCACTGGGGCTGTGTCAGGGCTGGGGGAGGCTGAGCTGCCTGTGAGGGTGCCCAGGTCCCTGTTGCTGTGGGCACAGCACTGGGGCTGTGTCAGGGCTGGGTGTGCTGGGTCACTGCAGACAAGTGGCTTTACATAATCTGGCAATTATGATATTCAGATTGCTCTGTGAAGTGCTGCAAGGCCACATCTGAAATGGAAAGTGTTATTAATGAGACAGTAACCACCTCTTTGAGGCAATAAACCTTTTCTCTCTGAGCTGCGAGTTGACTTGCCCTTATTAAAGGCAGGCAATTCACGGCAGGAGGGCAGGCAGCTCTGATCTGCAGTGACGAGGCTGCAGCAGAACCACCACCCTGGCCTGGGGCAGCAGGAGCAGGGACTGTCCCCCCCTACCTTTTTCCAGCCCTGGCTGTGTTCCCATGAAAGCACAGCTGAAGCTTTCTGAGCCCTGCTGCTTGCCTCTGGAAATCTTTCTTGTAGCATCCTTTAGCTCCAGAGAACTCAGGTGCTCAGATTCCCAAAGCCAAGCTAGGAGCAGCTGTGGAGCTGTTGGAGGGTAGGAGAGCCCCACAGAGGGACCTGGCCAGGCTGCATGGGTGGGCAGAGGCCAAGAGGATGAGATTGAAGAAGGCCAAGTGCAGGGTTCTGCATTTTGGCCACAACAACCCCAAGGAGCTACAGGCTGGGGACAGAGGGGCTGAGAGCAGCCAGGCAGAGAGGGAGCTGGGGGTGCTGGCAGAGAGGAGGATGAAGAGGAGGCAGCAGTGCCCAGGTGGGCAGCAGAGCCAATGGCATCCTGGGCTGGCTCAGGAGCAGTGTGGGCAGCAGGACAAGGGAGCTGCTTCTGCCCCTGTGCTCAGCACTGCTCAGGACACCCCTGGAGTGCTGTGTCCAGTTCTGGGCTCCTGAATTGCAGAGAGATGTTGAGGTGCTGGAAGGTGTTTGGAGAAGGGCAGCAAGGCTGGGGAGGGGCCTGGAGCACAGCCCTGTGAGGAGAGGCTGAGGGAGCTGGGGGGGTGCAGCCTGCAGCAGAGGAGGCTCAGGGCAGAGCTGATTGCTGCCTGCAGCTGCCTGCAGGGAGGCTGTAGCCAGGTGGGGTTGGGCTCTGCTGCCAGGCAGCCAGCAACAGAACAAGGAGACACAGCCTCAAGCTGTGCCAGGGCAGGTTGAGGCTGGATGTGAGGAGGAAGTTGTTGTCAGAGAGAGTGATTGGCATTGGAATGGGCTGCCCAGGGAGGTGGTGGAGTGGCTGTGGCTGGAGGTGTTGCAGCCAAGCCTGGCTGGGGCACTTAGTGCCATGGTGTGGTTGGTTGGGCAGGGCTGGGTGCTAGGTTGTGCTGGCTGAGCTTGGAGCTCTCTTCCAACCTGCCTTTATCTAGGATTCTATGAATCACTGCTGGAGTTTCTCAGGTTAATTGCAGGTGGTTTGGTTTGTGCCTAAGGTGACCACCCCTGGACATCTGTGACCGTTTCTGATGCCCATCACAGGTTTTGCAGCCTCGCTGCATACCTCAGGGTCTCTTTGTCTCTATTCCTCTGGGCTTGGAGACCAGCAGCTCCTCTCCTCCTCAGCTGTCTGCCTTCCCTGTGCTTTGCTTAATGAGCTGCTGGGTCTGGGATTTCCCTGGGACCAGCTGGGTCGATTTTTTCCTTCTGAGAGCAGTGCAGAGTCTGCAGAACTTTGCAGTTGGGGTTTTGCTTGGCTCCCTGTCAAAGCCCAGGCTCTGATTTTACATGAAAAGCTTCTAGTTAGGCAGGAGGTGATAAAGCAAATTGGAGCTTGGCAGGGCTGCTGGGGCTGTTAAATGCCATCAGCTCTGCTAATGATCACAGGCTCTGAGAGCCAGGTCTGCACCCATCCAAGGCGAGGGGACACAAGGAGCTGTGTGTGCAGCCTGGGGCACATCTGGGCCTGGCTGTTGGGGCAGATGTTCTCAAGAGTCACTGAGAAGCTCTCTGCAACCCCAAGGCACAGATGCAGACACTGCAGCCTCAGGGAGGTGGTGGAAACCATGGAATCATAGAATTAGTCAGGGTTGGAAGGGACCACAAGGAGCAGCCAGTGCCAACTCCCTGCCATGCCCAGGGACACCCTACCCTAGAGCAGGCTGCACACAGCCTCAGCCAGCCTGGCCTCAAACACCTCCAGCCATGGGGCCTCAACCACCTCCCTGGGCAACCCCTGCCAGCCTCTCACCACTCTCCTGCTCAACAACTTCCTCCTCACCTCCAGCCTCACTCTCCCCACCTCCACCTTTGCTCCATTCCCCCCACTCCTGCCACTCCCTCACAGCCTCAAAAGTCCCTCCCCAGCTTTTTTGGAGCCCCCTTCAGATACTGGAAGGCCACAAGAAGGAGTCTCCATCCCTGGAGGTGTTCAGGAAACCTGTGGCCATGGCAGTGAGGACTGTGGTTTAGTGGCTGTGGTGGTTCTGGGTTGGTGCCTGGATCTTGAAGGCTTTCTCCAGCCCTAACAATTGAGTGACTTTCACAGGGGTAAGAAGCAGCAGGTTAACAAAAGCAGGTAGACAAGAGCAGGTCTGCCCTGCAGGACTGTCTGGGTTGGATTTCAGATGATTTCTCATCTCCCAGGAGAAACTGCAACAGCTGACAACAAAGCTGGAATGCCCTGTGGTGGCTCTTAGAATCATAGAATCAACCAGGTTGGAAGAGAGCTCCAAGCTCAGCCAGCCCAACCTAGCACCCAGCCCTGCCCAAACAACCAGACCATGGCACTAAGTGCCCCAGCCAGGCTTAGCTTCAACACCTCCAGCCACAGCCACTCCACCACCTCCCTGGGCAGCCCATTCCAATGCCAATCACTCTCTCTGCCAACAACTTCCTCCTCACATCCAGCCTAGACCTGCCCTGGCACAGCTTGAGGCTGTGTCCTCTTGTTCTGTTGCTGGCTGCCTGGCAGCAGAGCCCAACCCCACCTGGCTACAGCCTCCCTGCAGGCAGCTGCAGGCAGCAATCAGCTCTGCCCTGAGCCTCCTCTGCTGCAGGCTGCACCCCCCCAGCTCCCTCAGCCTCTCCTCACAGGGCTGTGCTCCAGGCCCCTCCCCAGCCTTGCTGCCCTGCTCTCAACACCTTCCAGCACCTCAACATCTCTCTGCAATTCAGGAGCCCACAACTAGACACAGTCTTCTAATCCAAACCCAGCAATGGACCTCTAAGCTTGTGCCTCCAGCAGGGATTAGCCCAGCAGAGGCATCAGGACAGCGCCCACAGTGAGGTACCAAAGTCACACCCCCACCCCCCACCTTCATTCCAGTGGCTCCAGCTTCCTTTCCAAGCTACCCATCCTGTTCCCTCCTCCAGGACCAGTTGAGTCTTTCTTGGCCCCTTCCCTCCCCCAGCAGCTAAATCACCTTGGACATTGCTTGCTGCACACACCAAGAGCCTCTGAGATCTCAACTGCTCTATCCCTGGGAGCCCTCCAGGAGCTGCTTTCTTTAATGGATTAACTCTGACAGGGGCTGCACTCCCACAGTGTTTAAAATATACAATAAGTATATTACAGACTTTTAAGGCTATAAATAAGATTTATACACAACCCATGGGGATTTTCCATTAAAACTCCATAAATCACATTGCACATTATCCTTGCTAATCCTCAGCCTGGCAGTGGTAGGCACCAGGAAATATCTTTAACCCTGTGGAAAGTCCCTGATAAGCAGGTATGAGGATGCTAAGGAGAGCTTTTGTGTCCTTCTCTGTTCTCTCACCTCAGTGCTTTGGGTTTGCTTCTCTCTTCCTGCCAATTAGTTGCAATATCTGCAGCTGTCTCCTGCAGCCTCACCAAGCCCAGGTGCTCTGCCTGGCACGGGCCCAGCATGGACCAGCAGCAGAAGCTTATCCTGTGTTATCCTCTCTGGAGTCAGAGATCTTCAAGTATTCACTTAAGAAAGATGTTGAGGTGCTGGAAGGTGTTGAGAGAAGGGCAGCAAGGCTGGGGAGGGGCCTGGAGCACAGCCCTGTGAGGAGAGGCTGAGGGAGCTGGGGGGGTGCAGCCTGCAGCAGAGGAGGCTCAGGGCAGAGCTCATTGCTGCCTGCAGCTGCCTGCAGGGAGGCTGTAGCCAGGTGGGGTTGGGCTCTGCTGCCAGGCAGCCAGCAACAGAAGAAGGGGACCCAGCCTCAAGCTATGCCAGGGCAGGTTGAGGCTGGATGTGAGGAGGAAGTTGTTGTCAGAGAGAGTGATTGGCATTGGAATGGGCTGCCCAGGGAGGTGGTGGAGTGGCTGTGGCTGGAGGTGTTGCAGCCAAGCCTGGCTGGGGCACTTAGTGCCATGGTCTGGTTGGTTGGGCAGGGCTGGGTGCTAGGTTGGGCTGGATGAGCTTGGAGCTCTCTTCCAACCTGCCTGATTCTATGATTCTGAGTCTCTCCTGTCTGGGGCTAGGAGAAGAGAACTTCTCCTCTGCACATATTGGCTCTCACCACAGTGGTTAAGCTCTTCCTTTGCAGTGGATGCCCTCTGGAACCTGCTATGGGTGGACCTTCTCTGGCAGAGGGGCTGAGCAGATGATCTCCAGAGGTTCCTTCTAACCTCTGCCTTTCCATAGCTGATTCTAGGAACAATGTCTTTGCTGCAGGAGTGGTCAGGGATTGGGACAGGCTGGAGGTGTTTGAGAAATGTGTGGACGTGGCTCTTAGGGACAGAAGGGTTTGGGTTGGAAGGGATCACAGGATCACAGAATGTTAGGAGCTGAAAGGGACCTCAAAACATCATCTAGTCCAACCCCTCTGCCAGAGCAAGACCTGCTCCTTTCTTTTTTAGCCCAGTTTTCATTTCTATTTTTTTTTATTCCACTTCTCCCCCACCTCCCTTCTTTCCTCCCCATCTCTTCTTTCCCCCCTCCCCATCTCTTCTTTCCCCCCTCCCCATCTCTTCTTTCCCCCCTCCCCATCTCTTCTTTCCCCCTCCCCATCTTCTTTCCTCTCCATCTCTTCTTTCCCCCTCCCCATCTTCCTTCTTTCCTCCCCATCTCTTCTTTCCCCCCTCCCCATTTTCCTTCTTTCCTCCCCATCTCTTCTTTCCCCCCTCCCCATCTTCCTTCTTTCCTCTCCATCTCTTCTTTTCCCCCTCCCCATTTTCCTTCTTTCCTCTTCATCTCTTTTTTCCCCCTCCCCATCTTCCTTCTTTCCTCTCCATCTCCTTCCTTTTCCCCTTTTCATTTCTATCCTTTTCCTCTCTTCCATCACTACCTTCCCTTCTCCACCACACCTGCCCCCTTCCCACCCCACAATGCATTTTCCCCCTTTTCCCTCCAAACCCACAGCACCTGGGTTTGGTTGGAGTCTCCTCCCACCCCAGGTGTGACCACTTTGCCCTCCCTGCACACTCCCCTATTTAATGAGCCCCAGGAAAGGCAGAAGCCCCAAGCTTGCCCAAATGGGCAGAGGGATTCTCCTCCTCTCATCATTGGTGAGTACCCCATGGTGTGCACTGGGTGTTTGGGAGGGGGATGACAAAGGCTGTTAGGTAGGATAGAAACTTGAGGATCATTAACATCACACATGGGTGCTGGTTTGGCCTCCTTACTTAGGCTGAGCTCCTCTAGGTTTGGTTGCTTTTTTCTACACAGCCCATCTAGTTCCAACCCCTTGCTGTAAGCAGGGACACATCCCACTAGACCAGGCTGGCCTTGAACACCTCCTGGGAGGGGACATGCACAGATCTCCCTGGGCAGCCTGTTCCAGAGCCTCAGCACCCTCACAGTGAAGAGCTTCTGCCATACACCCATTCATAGAATCATAGAATCAAGCAGGTTGGAAGAGACCTCCAAGATCATCCAGTCCAACCTAGCACCCAGCCCTAGCCAGTCAACCAGACCATGGCACTAAGTGCCCCAGCCAGGCTGTTCTTGAACACCTCCAGGGATGGTGACTCCACCACCTCCCTGGGCAGCCCATTCCAATGCCAATCACTCTCTCTGACAACAACTTCCTCCTAACATCCACCCATACCTACCCTGGCACAACTTGAGACTGTGTCCCCTTGTTCTATTGCTGGTTACCTGGGAGTAGAGGCCAACCCCCACCTGGCTACAATGCCCCTTCAGGTAGTTGTAGACATCAATAAGATCACCCCTGAGCCTTCTCTGCTGCAGGCTGCACACCTCCAGCTCCCTCAGTCTCTCCTCACAGGGTTTGTGTTCCATACCCCTCACCAGCTTTGTTGCCCTTCCCTGGACATGCTCCAGCACCTCAACATCTCTCTTGACTTGAGGGGCCCAAACCTCTCAGTTTAAACCTCTTACCCTTTGTCCTGTTGCCAGATGCCCTTGTGAGGGTGCCCCTGAAGAGATGCTGGTCCTGCACAGGTCCTGGTCCCTGTTACCCCAGAAGTCTGTTTTTAGAGCAGGAGACAGTGATATCTCTGCCTTAGCTTGGCCAAGCTGATGTCAGTCCCTGCTCAGAGGTGAGAAGGGTGCATGGAAGAAGCTTTGGCAGCTGGCAGCCCGCTGGGAAGGTGGCCAGATGATGTCCCACTGGGTGAGCCACTTGAGAAGTGCTGGCATTTGTGCAGCAGCATCTGCTTATGCAGCCCTTCAGGAGGTGCCAGATGCTGTCTGTGCAATAAAAGCTCCTCTGCTTTGGCATCTGTGCCCTGCAATTTACAGCTCTGCCTCGCAAATGTTGGGAGGGGACAACCCCAGGCTGCAGAGCAGGAGCTCAGCCAGGTGACCTCTGTGGCAAAGGCTCCTGCCTGATCTCAGGTGAGCTCCCTCCCCATCTACAGAGCAGCTGGAGACCTCCAGGGGTTCCTGCCATCACCCCCGTGGCTTCAGGGGAATCCTCTCCTGTTCTGTAGATCCTGCACATAGGAAAGAGGCTTCATCTGCAAGAGAGCAGAAGGGAGCTCTGCCCTGGCCATCTGCTTCTGTCTCCATCATCTTCTCTGCCCCTCAGTACAAGTTTTGGGCTCCTCACTCCAAGAAGGACATTGAGGGGCTGGGGCAGGTCCAGGGGAAGGGTCTGGAGAGCAGGGCTGGGGAGGAGCAGCTGAGGGAGCTGGGGGTGTTCAGCCTGGAGAAGAGGAGGCTGAGGGAGACCTCATTGCTCTCTACAGCTCCCTGAAGGGAGGATGTAGTGAGGTGGGGATTGGGCTCTGGTCCCTAGGATCAGGTGATAGAAGGAGAGGAAATGGCCTGAAATTGTAGCAGAGGAGGGTTAGGTTGGAGAGGAGGGAAAAGGTCTTTGGTGCAAGAGTGTCCAAGGATTGGCACAGGCTGCCCAGGGGAGGTGGTGGAGTCCCCATCCCTGCAGGCATTCCAGAACCCTGTGGCCATGGCACTTGGGGCCATGGTTTGGTGGCCACTGTGGCATTGGGCTGATGGTTGGACTGGATGATTCTATGACTGTCTTAACTTCAGGAGTGGGCAAACCCTCCTGGTGCCATCCACTGAGCTGCCACTCCAGGGCTCAGAGAAGTCAGGAGTGAGAGCAGTACCTGGAATGGGTATTTGTGACTCAGAGTGCAACAGAAATATCTCCCCTCTGGGATCTGCTGCAGGAAGCTAATATGGCTAATGAAGAACCTGGAGGGCTAAAATAGGCCCTAAATCAGGCTCCCAGGCTTTTAATTATGCTGCATAATTGCTGGAGATTTAGAACCATAGAATCAGGCAGGGTTGGGAGGGACCACAAGGAGCAGCCAGTTCCAACCCCCCTGCCATGCCCAGGGACACCCTACCCTAGAGCAGCCTGACCACAGCCTCAGCCAGCCTGGCCTCAAACACCTCCAGCCATGGGGCCTCAACCACCTCCCTGGGCAACCCCTGCCAGGCTCTCACCACTCTCCTGCTCAACAACTTCCTCCTCACCTCCAGCCTCACTCTCCCCACCTCCACCTTTGCTCCATTCCCCCCACTCCTGCTACTTCTTGAGATCCTCAAAAGTCCCTCCCCAGGTTTTTTGCAGCCCACTTTGGATGCTGTAAGGCCACAAGAAGGTCCCCTGGGAGCCTCCTCTGCTCCAGCCTGCACAGCCCCAACTCTTTCAGGCTGTGCTCACAGCAGAGCTGCTGCAGCCTCTCAGCATCCTCCTGGCCCTGCTCTGGACACTCTCCAGCATCTCCACAGCCCTCTTGGCCCAGGGGCTCCAGAACTGGGTACAGTACTCCAGGTGGTGTCTGAGCAGAGCAGAGCAGAGGGGGAGAATCCCCTCCCTGGCCCTGCTGGCCAAGACGAGCCTGGCTGGGGCACTTAGTGCCATGGTCTGGTTGGTTGGGCAGGGCTGGGTGCTAGGTTGGGCTGGCTGAGCTTGGAGCTCTCTTCCAACCTACTTGATTCTATTCCATCCTAAACCATGTCCCCATATGCCATACCCACACAAACACAGGCTGCCCAGGAGGGTTGTGGAGTCTCCCTCTCTGGAGAAATCCCATCCCTGCCTGGATGTGTTCCTGTCTGATCTCCTCTGCACCCTGCTGGGTCCTGAGCTTTTGCTGCCTTAGCATTGCCATAGTTAAGCAGACCCAGGGTAGGACCTGAGACTCCCTTCAAACACAACCTGAATTTCAGGTGCCCATAATTGCTCTCCACAATGGGAATCTGTCAAGTGTCAGCCAGGAGTGAGTTTGGTTTTTGAATGTCTGTGTTACAAACCCCAGGTAGAAGAGGTTGGAGCAGGATTGCTGACAGGCTCTTAGCTGTAGTGGCAGCAGGAGAAGGCTATAACAGAGTGTGACAGAGGAATAGATTTTCCCACCTACAGGATGTGGCTGTTGGTAGAATCAGTTGGCCCAAAATTACCACAGAAAATTGATTAGATCATCCTGGAATGAGAACCATAATTTTTTTTGCATGCTCTTGACAACATAATTAACCTGGGAGAGGTGGAGGCAGTGAAAAGAGAGAAGAAACCTGTGCCATTGTTGGCAATAAAACAGAGGAAAGAAAGCTACAAGATCACAAAAGGCTTCAGCTCTGCCTCCCTGGCACATGAGCACAGCTGCACCTCTCAGCCCAGTGCCCCAGATCCTTTCAGTGGCCTCAGTTTGGAGCCTCTTGGGTTAGTTTCAATGTTAAGACTCACAGAGTTAGGTTAAGGCTTGGAAGGGACCTGCAGAGATCATGGAGTCCAAGCCCCTCTGCCAGAGCAGTGCCACCCAGGGCAGGTCACACAGGAATGCATCCAGGTGAGGCTTGAAAGCCTCTAGAAGAGACTCCAAAGCCTCTCTGAGACAGCAGCTGGACATGAGGAACAATTTCTTTCCCACAAGGGTTGTCCAGGCTTGGCCCAGGCTGCCCAGTGGCATGGTGGAGCCCCCAGCCCTTGGGGGCAGGGGGATCCCAAGCTGTGGATGTGATGCTGAGGGCCATGGTTGTGGAGTCTGCTCCTCTGCAGAGACCCTAACCCCAGCCTGGGCAGTCTGCTGTGGGTGTCCTGCTGGAGCTGGGGTCGGACTGGATGACCCCCAGAGGCTCTTTCCCACCCCCACCTTGCTGGCAGGCTGTGGATCGTGTCCCTGGAAGCTGTCCCGTTCTCCCAGGAGGGATGTGGCCATCCTGCAGTGCTGCTGGGCTGAGGGCAGAAGGCAGAGCAGCTCTTCCCTTGCAGCCTGCAGGGAAGGCGAACCCCTGGGGCTCCGTTTAATCTCCACTCTCCCTCTGCCCCAGAGGGGAGGGGTGAGCAGGGTGGAGACAGAGGACAGAAGCCATCCTGAGCCCCTCGCCAAAGGGCTGGGATGCAGCAGCAGCCAATTGCTTCCCCTGGCTCTGCAATGCTGCAGCCCCAGTGCCTCCCGCTGGGCTTCAGCCTCCCTGCCTTTGCCAACAGCAGCAGGAGAAGGGCACCTGGGGAGCTGGAAGCAGCATGCAGGCCAATTTCATACCTGTTGGCAGGAGCTGGAGGATGAGGGGGTGGGAGAGAGACATCACAGAGCCTCTCATTATCTCTAGACACACAACTTGATCTGACCACCAAAGCTGTGGTGGGGCAGAGGCAGCTCAGTGCTGCTATTAGCTCCCCGAGCAAATCGATGCTGTGCTCAGTGCTGGGGAAGTGGGGGGGGCAAAATTCCTCCTGTGGAACAAACATTTGGCCCTGGGATATGGAAACTGGAGCTTCTCTTGGATCCCAGCAAGGCTCTGTTAGGAAATAGTGAGTGTCTCTTCCTGAGGAGCAGGCTGGCTGGATGTACACTGAGACTGGCAGCTGCCTCCCCTTGCCTATGCTGGGGAGAATCCAGAAGGGTTGGAGGTTCCTTTCAGATATTCCAGTTTGTCCTTGGCTTAGCTGCAGTGGGAGGATGTTTGAGGTGGCTGAAGCTGAGCTGTAAATTTCCCAGCAGGCAGATTTTTGCCAGAAGATGCTGTCATTTCCACCTCTTCCCTCCGTGGGTACTAAGAGATGGAGTCCAGCATCAGTCAGTTTGCAGGTGACACCAAGCTAGGAGCAGCTGTGGAGCTGTTAGAGGGTAGCAGAGCACTGCAGAGGGACCTGGGCAGGCTGCATGGGTGGGCAGAGGCCAAGGGGATGAGACTGAACAAGGCCAAGTGCAGGTTCTACACTTTGGCCACAACAACCCCAAGCAGTGCTACAGGCTGGGGCCAGAGTGGCTGAGAGCAGCCAGGCAGAGAGGGAGCTGGGGGTGCTGGCAGAGAGGGAGCTGCAGAGGAGGCAGCAGTGCCCAGGTGGGCAGCAGAGCCAATGGCATCCTGGGCTGGCTCAGGAGCAGTGTGGGCAGCAGGACAAGGGAGCTTCTTCTGCCCTGTGCTCAGCACTGCTCAGGCCACCCCTGGAGTGCTGTGTCCAGTTCTGGGCTCCTCAACACAGAACAGAATGAGGGGACACAGGCTCAAGATGTGCCAGGGCAGGTTCAGGCCAGAGGTCAGGAGGAAGTTGTTGACAGAGTGATTGGCACTGGAATGGGCTGCCCAGGGATGTGGTGGAGTTGCTGTGCCAAGCCAAGCCTGGCTGGGGCACTTAGTGCCATGGTCTGGTTGGTTGGGCAGGGCTGGGTGCTAGGTTGTGCTGCCTGAGCTTGGAGCTCTCTTCCAACCTGCTTGATTCTATGATTCTGAGTTGAGGTTGCTCTTGAGAGCAGGCAGAGTGGTGAAAGCAAAAGCTCTGTGCTTGGAGGTCCCTGTAGGAGCCTCAAAGTGACCACTGGTCAGGTGGGATGTCTCAGGTGGGGCAATGCCATCCTTGAAGCCTTGCTGCTGGTGGCCAGGAGAGCATAAGCACAGCTCCATGTGCTGACACAGGGCTGGATGGACCTTTTATATCTGTGGCCTGGCAGAGCCATCTTACTTGTGCTAAAGTGGCAGTGAGGGTGGCTGCCCTGCAGGAGGACAGTGACATTGCCACTCCAACCTTGCCTATCCTAATTTGGAGCTGCTGCACCCCATGGTGGGGGTGTGCAGATGGTGTCTTTTACACCTCCTCCTCACCAGCTTGGCTGTAGCTTAGCACATTCTCTCTTGTTGTCCTCCCTGGCTTAGGCAAGGCTCAGAGTCTGGGTTTTAATGTGCTTAGGTCTGGCTGGTGCAGATGGGTGAGAGAGCTCTGAGCAGTCAGGAGATGGCAGTTAAAAATGGGCTGGTTAGAAGTAATGACCATGGTGATTAGCTGGAGGCAACAGGGAGTGGGGACAATGCCTGCTGCAGAAGTGCCCAGCTTGGGTTCCACAGAGTCACAGAATTGAGCAGCTTGGGGAAGGCCTCAAGGGTCATTGAGTCCCAACCCTTCCAATTAGCCAACCCATGGCACTGAGTGCCTCATGCAGCCTTCTCTTGAACACCTCCAGGGATGAGGACTCCACCACCTCCCTGGGCAGCCCATTCCAATGCCAATCACTCTTTCCATGGAGAATTTCCTCCTAATGTCCAACCTAAACCTGCCCTGCCACAGCTTCAGGCTGTGTCCCCTTGTTCTGTCCCTGGCTGCCTGGCAGCAGAGCCCAACCCCACCTGGCTACAGCCTCCCTGCAGGCAGCTGCAGGCAGCAATGAGCTCTGCCCTGAGCCTCCTCTGCTGCAGGCTGCACCCCCCCAGCTCCCTCAGCCTCTCCTCACAGGGCTGTGCTCCAGGCCCCTCCCCAGCCTTGCTGCCCTTCCAGCACCTCAACATCTCTCTGGGAGTGCTGGCCTGGGGCACAACTCTGCTCACCTTTCAGCCCCTCACTCCAAGAAGGACACTGAGGAGCTGAAGAATGTCCTGAGGTGTTCCTAGCACCCAAGGACTGGAGCTGAACGAGTGTGGTGGCTTTGAGTCATTCTCCAGTGGGTCCCTTCCAGCCTCCACCACTGTGGGTGTGCAATGGTGAGGGTGAGGTTGACCACTTCATTACTGCCAGCTTCTGCCTTATTGCCTGCTTGCAGGTGGCTCAGGACTCTTTCTGGGGCTATCTTTAGCAGATTAGATTCTCAGAGTCAGGCTGCCCTGCTATGCCACAGGAGCACAGACGTGGAGGGCAGCAGAGATGCTTTTTGTGAGCTTAATTTCTGTCATCAGTGTCCTGTGCCTGTTTTCTTTCCTCGCTGATGGGGTGGGGGCTGAGTTGGGAAGAGGTCATGGTGCCTTGTGAGCAGTGCTGAGCTGCTGTGGCTTTGGTGTTTTAGAGAGATTACAAAGAAGGGAGGAAGAAAGAAATGCATCTGGGCTCACATCCAGCTGGATCACTGTCAGCCACCTCCAGCCGAGGAGGGAGCAGGCACAGATAGTGATGGGCGCTGGAAGGAGGTGGAACAAAAGAGGACAACCTGAGCAGGGAAGCAAAGGTAACTCCCTGAGAGTGCCTGCGGTGTGCTGGGCATTATTCTGGGCTGCCAGAGCTCCTGCATACCCCTGGCTGTGAGCTAATCCCCTTCCCCTTTTTTTCTTTACCTGCTCCTTTACGCCTCAAGGACTTCTTTTGTCCTTTTCCTTTTCATCAAAAGGCAGCTCTGCTCCTTTCTTCTGCTGGCCTTTGTCACAAGCTAAGTGGGCACCGGTTTAGGCCTTTGTACCCTGTGAGAATCATAGAATCAGGTTGGAAAAGAGCTCCAAGCTCAGACAGCCCAACCTAGCACCCAGCCCTGCACAACCAACCAGACCATGGCACTAAGTGCCTCATGCAGCCTTCTCTTAAACACCTCCAGGGATAAGGACTCCACCACCTCCCTGGGCAGCCCATTCCAATGCCAATCACTCTCTCTGACAACAACTTCCTCCTAACATCCAGCCTAGACCTGCCCTGGCACAGCTTCAGCCTGGGTCCCCTTCTTCTGTTGCTGGCTGCCTGGCAGCAGAGCCCAACCCCACCTGGCTACAACCTCCCTGCAGGCAGCTGCAGGCAGCAATCAGCTCTGCCCTGAGCCTCCTCTGCTGCAGGCTGCACCCCCCCAGCTCCCTCAGCCTCTCCTCACAGGGCTGTGCTCCAGGCCCCTCCCCAGCCTTGCTGCCCTGCTCTGGGCACCTTCCAGCACCTCAATATCTCTCTGCAATTCAGGAGCCCAGAACTGGACACAGCACTCCAGGGGTGTCCTGAGCAGTGCTGAGCACAGGGGCAGAAGCAGCTCCCTTGTCCTGCTGCCCACACTGCTCCTGAGCCAGCCCAGGATGCCATTGGCTCTGCTGCCCACCTGGGCACTGCTGCCTCCTCTGCAGCTCCTCTCTGCCAGCACCCCCAGCTCCCTCTCTGCCTGGTTGCTCTCAGCCACTCTGGCCCCAGCCTGTAGTGCTGCTTGGGGTTGTTGTGGCCAAAGTGTAGAACCCTGCCCTTGGCCTTCTTCCTTCGTATCCCATTGTCCTCTGCCCACTCATCCAGCCTGGCCAGATGCAGGGCTCTGCTACGCTTCCACAGCTGCTCCTAGCTTGGTGTCATCTGCAAACTTCCTGATGCTGGACTCAATCCTCTGCTCCACATCACCAATGAAGATATTGACCAGGACAGTGCCCATCTCTGCTCCCTGGGGCACACCACTTTTGCCAGCTGCCAGCTGGATATGGCACCATTCACCACCACTCCCTGTGCCCAGCCCTGCAGCCAATTCTTGACCCATACCAAAGTGAACCTATCCAAGCCAGGACATCTTTGCCAGCTTGGCCAGGAGCTTGTTGCTGAAGCCTTCCTCTCTGATCCAGCTCCAAGGTGTTATTTATGGGAGCCTCTCCCCCGTGCGCCGCTGCACGGCAGTGTAAACTATTATTATTATTTCCCCAAAGCATGTTGCCCATAACTCACAGCCCACAGAGCTCATGAAACATGTGAGCTGTGCAGCTTTCATTCCTCATCCTTATTTATTAATGCCTTCTGAGAGCACTTGAGATAAGTATTTGGAAAGCTACTCAGAGCAGAGTCGTATTTCGCCCATTCCGCTTTAACTGGGAGGAACATTGTTTTCTGATTTTAATCATCGAAATGAAATGCTCCTAATAGAGCAGAGAAACCCAATTTCCTCAAGAAGCATTTGCAGGCTGATCTGGCTCAGATATTCCTGTGATCACCAGGGAATAATATCTCGGGCAGGAGGAAATGTTCTGCAGGGCACCCTGAAACAAATCGAGCTGCGCCGGACAATTATGCGCTTAGCATCGTTGGCTTGAGGCTGGATGGGGAAGATGCTGCTCGGTGTCTGTTGTTAACCTTCACAGCCACACTGCTCCTCGGGGCTGGCTGGAGAGCCCTCGGGAGGAGGGACCTGGAAACAACCCATTCAGAGGCATAGAATCAAAGAATGGTTTGGCTGGCACAGCCTCTAAGCTCCTCCTGTGCAGCATTCAGCTCAGCACCCCCCATGGCCACCAAACTGTGGCTCCAGGTGCCATGGCCATATGCTGCTTGAAGCCTTCCAGGAATGGAGACTGCTCTACTGCCCTGAGATGTCTGAGCCAGGCCTTGACAAGCTTTTGGGGAGGGAATTGTTGTTTGTGTCTAATCTAAGCCTCCTCTGGTGCAACTTGAGGCTGTTTCGTAGAATCCCTAAAATCAGAGAATCAAGCAGGCTGGAAGAGAGCTCCAAGCTCAGCCAGCACAACCTAGCACCCAGCCCTGCCCAACCAACCAGACCATGGCACTAAGTGCCCCAGCCAGGCTTGGCTGCAACACCTCCAGCCACAGCCACTCCACCACCTCCCTGGGCAGCCCATTCCAGTGCCAATCACTCTCTCTGACAACAACTTCCTCCTAACATCCAGCCTCAACCTGCCCTGGCACAGCTTCAGCCTCTGTCCCCTTCTTCTGTTGCTGGCTGCCTGGCAGCAGAGCCCAACCCCATCTGGCTACAGCCTCCCTGCAGGCAGCTGTAGACAGCACAGGGGCAAAAGAAGCTTCCTTGTCCTGCTGCCCACACTGCTCCTGAGCCAGCCCAGGATGCCATTGGCTCTGCTGCCCACCTGGGCACTGCTGCCTCCTCTGCAGCTCCTCTCTGCCAGCACCCCCAGCTCCCTCTCTGCCTGCCTGCTCTCAGCCACTCTGGTCCCAGCCTGTAGTGCTGCTGTGGGGTTGTTGTGGCTAAAGTGTAGAAGCCTGCACTTGGCCTTGTTCAGTCTCATCCTTCTTCAATCTCATTTCTGCCAATCCAGCCTGGCCAGGTCCCTCTGCAGGGCTCTCCTACCCTCTAACAGCTCCACAACTGCTCCTAGCTTGGTGTCATCTTCAGACTTACTGATGCTGGACTCAATTCCTTGGCCCAGATCATCAATAAAGACATTGAACAGGACTGTGCCCAGCACTGATCCCTGGGGCACACCACTGGTGCCAGCTGCCAGATGGATGTGGCACCATTCACCACCACTCTCTGGGCCTGGCTCTCCATCCAGTTCTTGACCCATATCAGAGTGAATCCAAGCCAGGAGCTGCCAGCTGTGCCAGGAGCTGCTTGTGGCAGACAGTGTCAAAGGCTTTGCTGCAGTCCAGGTGGACTCCATCCACAGCCTGCCCCGCACTCACCAGCAGGAAGCTGATCACAAAAGGAGCTCAGGTTGGTCAGGCAGGACCTGCCCTTGCTCAGCCCATGCTGGCTGGGCCTGATCCTTGGCCATGCTGTGGGTGCTCTCTGGTGGCACTCATTTCCTCTTGCCCTGTCCCTGTTCTTGTGCATTTCTGGCAGGCTCAGGCTGCAGGTCAGTGAAGCCTCCACTCTGTTCCTTTGCCCTTCCTCTGCCCATTCTGTTTGTGCTGCTCTCAGCCTTGCTGCTGCCTTAGCTCAGAGTTAGCCTCTCCTGCCTGGGTGTCTCTGTGTGCACCAGACAGAGAGCAGAGGTTTGGAGCGAGCCCAGGAGTGGCCCTGCAGTGTTCAGCAGCAGATCCTTCCCTTTTTGGGTCATAGGCAGCTGAGCTCCTCTGCCCCCTCTGCCCCCACCCCTTTTCTTCACACATCTGAAGCAGCACCCCTTGATTTTTCAATATATATGCAAACAAATCCCAGGCAGTGATTTCATGGCCACTGCTGGCAGAGTTCATCTGGAGTCACACAGCAGCATGCTGGAGAGCAGGGGAGCAGACAGAAAATGATGTTGGCAGCCTGCAGCCAAGACTGCTGAGGATTAGGCAGCTGCCTTGAGGTCTGGGAAGGGCATGGTGGGATCAGGTGCAAACAGTAAACTCTAGAGGCAACACTTCCCTACCTGCCCAGGTAGCTTTAGGAACCTTTCACCTTTCCTTAGAGCTGTGGAAGGTCCCCACAGAACCACAGGGGGCTGGAAGAGACCTTGAAAGCTCATCCAGTCCAACCCCCTTGCCACAGCAGGATCACCTAGACCAGATCACACAGGAACACATCCAGGTGGGTCTTGTGTGTCTCCAGAGATGGAGATTCCACAACCTCCCTGGGCAGCCCATTCCAGTGTTCCATCACCTCTCAGCACTGCTCAGGACACCCCTTGAGTGCTGTGTCCAGTTCTGGGCTCCTGAATTGAAGAGAGATGCTGAGGTGCTGGAAGGTGCTGAGAGAAGGGCAGCAAGGCTGGGGAGGGGCCTGGAGCACAGCCCTGTGAGGAGAGGCTGAGGGAGCTGGGGGAGGTGCAGCCTGCAGCAGAGGAGGCTCAGGGCAGAGCTCATTGCTGCCTGCAGGGAGGCTGTAGCCAGGTGGGGTTGGGCTCTGCTGCCAGGCAAGCAGCAACAGAACAAGGGAACACAGCCTCAAGCTGTGCCAGGGCAGGTCTAGGCTGGATGTTAGGAGGAAGTTGTTGTCAGAGAGAGTGATTGGCACTGGAATGGGCTGCCCAGGGAGGTGGTGGAGTGGCTGTGGCTGGAGGTGTTGCAGCCAAGCCTGGCTGGGGCACTTAGTGCCATGGTCTGGTTGGTTGGGCAGGGCTGGGTGCTAGGTTGGGCTGGCTGAGCTTGGAGCTCTCTTCCAACCTGCCTGATTCTGTAGTTCTATGATCTCATCAGTGCTGCTGCATGAACAGGGAGGCTTTGGGGTTTGTCCCTTCAAGTGTTCAAAGTATAAAATGGGCCAAGTTCTAGGTGTCCTGCAGGAGTGATTTAGTGCCCCATGGTGCCATGCATTAAATGTTAACAGACAATATCTTGCCAGATTTACTGTAGGAACCTCACTGCTGCTCCACTTGGAGCTGCTGAGTGAAAATGAGAATTATTGCTAAGCTTGATGAACAGCAACAGGATCTCCTGATAAGTTTGGCTGTAACTCAGCATTTACTGCAGGTCACCACTGCAATGATAATGTGAAGGAAATTAATCTCTGGCCCTGCTGAAATGAATGCAGGAGGAGCAGAGGCTGCCTGGCAGGCAGGCAAGGCTCAGCCCTTAGCTGCTGCTGCAGGCACTGGGTGCTGGGCAGGTCCTCTGCAGCTCAGGACTCACAGCATGCTTCAGGTTGGAAGGGGATGTTGAAGCTTCTCTCATCCACCTCTTCTGCCATCCCTGGAGGAGTTCAAGACAAGCCTGGATGGGTCAGTTAGTGCCATGGTCTAGTTGATAGGATAGGACTGGGTGATAGTTTGGACTGGATGAGCTTGGAGGTCTCTTCCAACCTGGTGGATTCTATGATTCTGAAGTCAGCCCCAACTAGGGCAGGTTGCTCAGAGTCCCAGACAACCTGACCAGCAATGGTGCCAGGGCATGGGGCATCTCCCACCTCTCTGGGCAGCCTGAGCCAGGCTCTCCCTACCCTCAGTGTCAACCATTTCTCCCTTCTCTCCAGCCTCAGTCTCCCTCTTTGACTTCAAACCATCACCACTTACCCTCTCACAGCAGGCCCTGCTCAGAATCATAGAATCAAGCAGGTTGGAAGAGACCTCCAAGCTCAGCCAGCACAACCTAGCACCCAGCCCTATCCAGTCAACCAGACCATGGCACTAAGTGCCCCAGCCAGGCTTGGCTTGAACATCTCCAGGGACAGCCACTCCACCACCTCCCTGGGCAGCCCATTCCAATGCCAATCACTCTCTCTGCCAACAACTTCCTCCTAATATCCAGCCTAGACCTCCCCTGGCACAGCTTCAGGCTGTGTCCCCTTGTTCTGTTGCTGGTTGCCTGGCAGCAGAGGTTCCTTCCAACCCCTGCAGCTCTGTGACTCTGTGCACTTGTGGAGGGCTCTTGCAGGTGTCCCTGGAGCACAGCTGAGTTTTGAAGGCAGAGGATGTGTTTAATAAGTTAGAGAATCTTCACCAGCCTTGTCTCTTCCCCTGGTAAATCTCATAGCTGGAAACAGTTAATCAACACCCAAAAAGGTCTCAGCTAAGGAATTATCAATTTCTCCCTATTCCCACTTTTCCTTCTGCAACTTATTTAAAGGAAGGATAAATTTAGCAAGGAAGAGCTGTGCCTAAAACCATCCTGCTCTGCTCCTTTACATCAAGGAGCACAAATATAATCATCACTGCTTATAGGCACTCCAATATAGCCACAATTAGTGATTGAGTGCTAATTGACATTGATAGGCACTTGGGGTGGTCTGGGCCTGGCAGTGGGGAGGAAAGCAGGGAGCTGGAGAAGCTCTTTAAGCTCATCCAGTCCAACCATCCTCTAACTCTACCAAGGTTGGGGCTAAGCCATAGAATCAGAGAATCAAGCAGGTTGGCAGAGAGCTCCAAGCTCAGCCAGCCCAACCTAGCACCCAGCCCTGCCCAACCAACCAGACCATGGCACTAAGTGCCCCAGCCAGGCTTGGTCTCAACACCTCCAGGGATGGTGACTCCACCACCTCCCTGAGCAGCCCATTCCAATGGCAAATCAAATGGGCTCTCAATCTGGGGTTCAACACCTCCAGGGACAGTGCCTCCACCACCTCCCTGGGCAGCCCATTCCAATGCCAATCACTCTCTCTGACAACAACTTCCTCCTCACAGACAGCCTCAACCTGCCCTGGCACAGCTTGAGGCTGTGTCCCCTTCTTCTGTTGCTGGCTGCCTGGCAGCAGAGCCCAACCCCACCTGGCTACAGCCTCCCTGCAGGCAGCTGCAGGCAGCAATGAGCTCTGCCCTGAGCCTCCTCTGCTGCAGGCTGCACCCCCCCAGCTCCCTCAGCCTCTCCTCACAGGGCTGTGCTCCAGGCCCCTCCCCAGCCTTGCTGCCCTTCTCTCAACACCTTCCAGCACCTCAACATCTCTCTGCAATTCAGGAGCCCAGAACTGGACACAGCACTGCAGGTGTGGCCTGAGCAGTGCTGAGCACAGGGGCACAAGAACCTCCCTTGTCCTGCTGCCCACACTGCTCCTGAGCCAGCCCAGGATGCCATTGGCTCTGCTGCCCACCTGGGCACTGCTGCCTCCTCTGCAGCTCCTCTCTGCCAGCACCCCCAGCTCCCTCTCTGCCTGCCTGCTCTCAGTCACTCTGTCCTTAGCCTGTAGCCTTGCTTGGGGTTTATCAACACCACATGTCTGTGGCTCTGAAACCCCCCCAGGGATGGACATTCAGCCACCACCCTGGGCAGCCTGTGCCAGTCTCTGAGAAGCCTTTCAGTGACTATTTCCTCCCAGCCTCATTTTTCTAATAACTTTGCTTGAGTCTGCATAAAACTTAACTACCTGAAAAAAAACCCAAACCTAGCCCCCAGGCAGCCCCAGGAAGGTGATTTGTTACCATCTCAGTCTGTGTGCAATCCACGTGTAGCTTCCACACCCTGTGTAATTAAAAGTCTTGGAGCTGTTCATTGCATGATTAATGCCCTGGGTAGGGGCTTCAGCTCCTAATACTAATAGGAAGTGACTTGCTCTAAACAGTGAGCAGAGCTGAGGGTACCTCAGGAGCACTGAAGGTTGCTCCAGGCATATTGCACCATTCCTTGACTCATTAATTATGGCTGCCCAGAGTGGGAAGTTTGTAATTAAACATATAGTTTGCTCCTCTACTTTTGGGATGAAGTAAATGGAGGTAATTAGATTGCTTTTCAACGAGGCATCTGGAGCAGTTTCCAGAGTGGTGAGGTGTGGGTGGAGGAAGGAGGCTTCCATGCATGGGATTTTGCCTTGGAGCTGCAGTGTGCAGTGCTGCCCTGGTTAGCATTCAGTCTAACTCCCTGCACAGGTGAGTTGTGACTGTGCAGAAGGTGAGGAGGGAGCAGGCAGCTTGGTTCACTTGGCAGCAGCTGTGGTTGGGCTGAAGCCAGCCCTGTACCATTCACTGCTAAATGGAGTTGTAGGGAAGCCTTGGAACTGAGGGTATCAGAACTCACAAGCAGCAGCAAAAGAAGGAGGTTTGGCTGCCAGTGCAGGCCTTGGAAGGAAAAGAAAAGGTTCCTAGAATTGGTTGGGTTGGTGGCAACAAAGCTGTTTGCAGAGAGGACTCCCTTTCTTCTTCCCCCTCCTTTCAGGCCATAGTATCACAGGATCAGTACAGTTAGAAAAGCCCTCAGGGATCATCCAGCCCAACCAGCAGCCCAGCACCACTAAACCACATCCCCCAGTGCCATGCCCACACATTTCATAGCATCACAGAACCAGGCAGGGTTGGAAGGGACCACAAGGAGCAGGCAGTTCCAAGCCTCCTGCCATGCCCAGGGACACCCTACCCTAGAGCAGGCTGCACACAGCCTCAGCCAGCCTGGCCTCAAACACCTCCAGGGCCTCAGCCACCTCCCTGGGCAACCCCTGCCAGCCTCTCACCACTCTCCTGCTCAACAACTTCCTCCTCACCTCCAGCCTCACTCTCCCCACCTCCAGCTCTGCTCCATTTCTTGAGGATGGGGACTCCCTCCAGTGCTGCCCATCCTCCCTCTTGCTCTTGCTGAGCAGTTTTCCACCTGGCAGGTGATGGGAAAAGCTCTCAGACTCCCTCATTGGAGGGAAGAGCCACCCTGGTATGATAGAAAGGAACAGGAAAGGAAGCTTCTGGTTTCTTTTCTTGCTCATTGCCTGACAGCTGTGGCAGCCAGGGCTGGTGGTTGAACCACCTCCTGGAGACTCCACGTTTGAATTACATTTGGCTTCTTTTTCATCAGTGCTGTCCAAGGCAGGGGAGGAGACTTCCCAAGCTTTACAAGTGGGTAAGGCACCCAAGAGCCCCTGGTTTTCTGTGGGAAATGAGTCTTTAGATGAAGCTTTGTGCCTTTGAAAACCTGCTCTGTTGTTAGCTTCCTGCTGGAAGAAGCCCTGGTGTGGTTTCATCCCTGCTACCTTCATTTGAAGCAGAAAATCCTTCTAAAGGTAACTTCATCATGGTTTACCCCTGCCCACGTGGGGATGATGTTTCTGATCATTGCAGACCATTGAATCCACCTGACAAAAGCATAGCAAGACCCAAGAGTGGGAACCTGAAAGCAGCCAAGTTCAGGCTAGAGCTGAAATTCCTGTTTCAAAGAGCCCAGGTTGTTAGCCCTGGGAATCACTTTGCAGGCTCAGTCTCACCAAGCTCTGCTGATGCTCCCAGAGCAGCCTCACTGCTGCACACAGCTCTGCACTAATTATTCCAAGCTGACACTGGAGAGCTGAAGCTACTGCTCTGGGAGAGAAGGTAGATCTTCCACCTGCAGATGTGCTGCTCTGCTGGATCTGTCAGCCTGCCCAGAGCTGATTAGGCTGTGGCCAAGGCAGCACTTCATTGCTCCCTGCAGCTGCCTCAGGTTGAGCTCAGGAGCTGTAGATTAAGGGCCTGGTGAAAGGCTTGGAACACAAACCCTATGAGGAGAGGCTGAGGGAGCTGGGGGGGTGCAGCCTGCAGAAAGGGAGGCTCAGGGCAGAGCTCATTGCTGTCTGCAGCTGCCTGCAGGGAGGCTGTAGCCAGGTGGGGTTGGGCTCTGCTGCCAGGCACAGAAGAAGGGAACACAGCCTGAAGCTGTGCCAGGGCAGGTTGAGGCTGGATGTGAGGAGGAAGTTGTTGTCAGAGAGAGTGATTGGCATTGGAATGGGCTGCCCAGGGAGGTGGTGGAGTGGCTGTGGCTGGAGGTGTTGCAGCCAAGCCTGGCTGGGGCACTTAGTGCCATGGTCTGGTTGGTTGGGCAGGGCTGGGTGCTAGGTTGGACTGGCTGAGCTTGGAGCTCTCTTCCAACCTGCCTGATTCTATGAAATGGAAGTTGCAGACATGACTTGAGACTTTCTGCCTGCTTCTTAAACTCAGAGAACCCCAGAAGCATTTTGCTTTGGGTGTAGCCACATCAGGTTCTCAGTGTCTGTTAATGCCTCTTGCACAGCTGCCCTCAGGCCCAGTCAGTGCACAGCAGCAAGGCTCTGGTCCCTCTCAGGTTCACATCTTCAGCTTTGCAAAGAGGAACAAATCCTCCAAGGAATTCTGCAGAATCAACACGAGGTCCTTGGGTGCCACAGGCTGCCCTGGGCTGTTTATTGCAGCAAGTCTCTTTGAGGAAGCATATTCTGGCAGCTGGCTCTCTGTGGGCGCTGCAGCAGCAAAAAGAGAAGAAACTGGTTAGAAGTCCTCAGCTATGCCCTGCTTTGGCACCTGGGTTTGAGTGGGAAGATGAAGGTGATGGCAGGTCCCTGGGCTGCTGCAGGAGTTTGTCTCAGTCAGTCAAGGCTGTGTGGCAAATCTCCACCACCAAGACTGCTGACAGGCACCAGCTGGGCTGGACAGTCTGGGCAGGAGGGAGATGCTCTGGGAATGTTTGCAGGATCTGCTGCAGACTGATCCTCACAGAATTAACCAGGCTGGAAGAGAGCTCCAGGATCATTGAGTCCAACCTAGCACCTAACCCTTGTCATTAACTAACCCATGGCACTAAGTGCCTCATCCAAACTCCTTTTAAACACCTCCCAGCATGAGGACTCCACCACCTCCTTGGACAGCCCATTCCAATGCCAATTTCTCTTGCTGTGAAGAACTTCCTCCTGACATCCAGCCTCAACCTGCCCTGGCACAGCTTCAGCCTGGGTCCCCTTGTTCTGGTGCTGGCTGCCTGGCAGCAGAGCCCAACCCCACCTGGCTACAGCCTCCCTGCAGGCAGCTGCAGGCAGCAATCAGCTCTGCCCTGAGCCTCCTCTGCTGCAGGCTGCACCCCCCCAGCTCCCTCAGCCTCTCCTCACAGGGCTGTGCTCCAGGCCCCTCCCCAGCCTTGCTGCCCATCTCTGGACACCTTCCAGCACCTCAACATCTCTCTTGAATGGAGGAGCCCAGAACTGGACACGGCACTCAAGGTGTGGCCTGAGCAGTGCTGAGTAAAGAGCCAGAAGGACTTCCCTTGTCCTGCTGCCCACACTGCTCCTGAGCCAGCCCAGGATGCCACTGACCTTCTTGGTCACCTGGGCTCACTGCTGCCTCATATTCTGAGTGTCTTCAGGGATGAGGCCTCAAGCATATCCCTGGACAACTTTTTCCATCATCTCACCACTCTCATGGTGCAGAACTTCCTCCTGATGTGCAATCTGACTCTGCCCTGCTCCAGTTCCAAACCATTGTCCCTCATCCTGTCCCCACAGACCCTTCTGAAAAGTCTCTCCCCATCCCTCCTGTAGATCCCCCTCAGATATTGAAATGCAGCTCTTAGGTCTGCCTGGAGCCTTCTCTGCTGCAGGCTGAACAGCCACAACCCCCAAACACTGCTGCCCCTAGCACTGCTCTTCTCTGTTCTGAGCAGAACTCAGCTATCAGACCTCCTACCCCCAGATGCCTCCTGCCAGGGAGCAGAGCCCTGTCAAGCCAATTAAAGCCCATTTGTCAAAGGGCAGAGCTAACATCCTGGTGCCTGTGGTCTGCTCACAGCTCCCTGCCTGCTCCTGGAGGTCACAAATCACAGTAACTGTTCTGGTGGAGTTGTAAAAGAGAAGCTGGAAACCCTGCTCGGCTCAATGAGCCATTAAATAGTTGACAATATTCTTTATAGGAACCTAGAATAGTTAATTAGTCCCCAAATACAAATGGTGAGCATGAATAATTACCATCATAGATCCCAATCAGGATAGCCAAGGTTGGATGTGCAGCTGGCAGAAAGAGACAATGGCTGGGGAGCAGCTCCAGCTCCTCACACCAGCAGTGAGGCTGGCCCTGAAAGGTTGGGATTGTGCTTAAGCCACAGGGATCCTGGGCAAGGACACTTCAGTTGCTTCCCCAGAGCTGTCACTGACTTTCCACAAAGTCTTCCAGCTTTTTTTTCTTCTATCAGTTTCCCTCCTTGTTTCACTTTGAACACAAGGAAAAACTTCTCTAAGGGCACTGGAGCCCTGGAGCAGGCTGCCCAGAGAGGCTGTGGAGTCTCCTTGTCTGGAGAGCTTCCAGACCCACCAGGTCATTGTGAGCCTGCTTTGGCAGAGGGGATGGAGTCAGTCCAGTTCTGGAGCCCCTGGGACAAGAGGGCTGTGGAGATGCTGGAGAGTGTCCAGAGCAGGGCCAGGAGGATGCTCAGAGGCTGCAGCAGCTCTGCTGTGAGCACAGCCTGAAAGAGTTGGGACTGTGCAGGCTGGAGCAGAGGAGGCTCCCAGGTGACCTTCTTGTGGCCTGCCAGGATCTGAAGGGGGCTCCAAAAAGCTGTGGAGGGACTTTTGATGCTGTGAGGGAGGGGCAGGAGTGGGGGGAATGGAGCAAAGGTGGAGGTGGGGAGAGTGAGGCTGGAGGTGAGGAGGAAGTTGTTGAGCAGGAGAGTGGTGAGAGGCTGGCAGGGGCTGCCCAGGGAGGTGGTTGAGGCCCCATGGCTGGAGGTGTTTGAGGCCAGGCTGGCTGAGGCTGTGGTCAGGCTGCTCTAGGGTAGGGTGTCCCTGGGCATGGCAGGGGCTTGGCACTGCCTGCTCCTTGTGGTCCCTTCCAACCCTGACTGGTTCTAGGATTCTATGATTCTAAGTCCTAAGGAGAACACAGCCTTGAACCTTCCTCTCCAAGAAAATCCTCTGCCAGGTCCCTTCCAACCCTGCCTGTTTCTATGGTTCTATGATGATCTCCAGAGGTCCCTTCCAACCCCACCACTCTGTGATTTAGGCTGGAAAAGGCCTGTGGGATATCCATCATTCCCTAAAAGCTTCCAAGTGAGGCAGCAGCTGAGGTCTGGCTGCATTTCTGAGCGGTTGTGGCTCTACTTTGGTCTCCAGTGAGTAACAGAGAGATGGGGAATGGAATGGAGCCTCCAACAGTGATGAGGCTGGTGAGGAGCTCTCTGTCTGGAGCACAACAAGATTATGTAAGGAGAAGTATTTTCCTGTACCAAACCCATTGTTGTTATAGCAAATCTAATATCTTGGAATGAAAAGGAAGCCCTAAGAAGTGGAAATGGAGCAGCAGTGAATTAAGAGGCAGCAGACATTGTGAGCTTTGTATTGCAGCTTGAAGAGCTGACTCTAAGTGAAGGATAATTTGACTAAGACACTGGAAGTCATTTTTTTTTAGCAGCATTAATTTTAGAGCCAGGTCTGAAGTGGTTGGAGAATGGAGCAGCTGCAGGGACTTGTACCAGCAGAGAACCTAAGCATCTGCCTCGGGGTACAGAGCCAGAGCAGCAGCCCAGGGAGCTTGGTGTTGCCTCACCCTGAGCGACCAGCCCCAGCCATGGCACTGCCCATTCCCTCTGCCCAGCCACATGCTGCAGGATGCCATGGATTCCATGGCAATTCCATGCAATCCCCAAAGCCAACACAGGAGGGTAAATGAATGCTTAATTAAAAGCTGACATAGGAAAGGGATTTAAATGAATGCCCTCATTAATGCTTCAGGTTTAGTCCAAATAGGAAACTTACTGAGCCTCCTTCCCCCCTCTGCAGCACTGCACTCACCTCTCAGCAGTCATCACTTTAGGCTCATTTGGCCCCAGTCCTGGAAAACATCCTCATTAAAACATCTATGGAAGCCCACACTTAACTCTGTGGCTGCTGTGCTTAATTGGTGGCCTGGGGAAGGGATGGAGTTAAGGATTTGATCCAATAAGGTGGAGGTTTGGATCTTGTGGAGAACCAGATTGTTCTTGTCGTGCTGTCAGCAAGAGCTGAGGTGAAGGTGGGTATGGAGAGGTGAGGTGGCTCGAGGGTGCTGACAAGTGAGAACGACTTGGGCAGAGGCAGCCTCCTGCTGCCTTGGCTCTGCCTGCTCCTTGTAAGAAGGAGATGGGTCACAATATCCTGAGCTGGAAGGGACCCACCAGGCTGAGGGATAGGATGAATCATAGCACCATAAAATGGATTGAGTTGGAAGGGACCCTAAAGCTCATCCAGTTCCAATCCCCCTGCCACGGGCAGGGTTATCTCCTACCAGACCAGATTGCTCAGAGCCTCATCCAGTCTGGTCTCAAACTCTTCCTGGGATGAAGCATCCACAGCTTCTCCAGGCAACCTGCTCCAGTGTCTCACCACTCTCACAGTAAAGAGGTCAGGTCTTTGGGGCTCTGAGCAACCTGCTCTAGTTGGGGATGTCCCTGCTGACTTCAGGGGCATTGGACTGGGTGACCTCAAATGGTGCCACCCCCCCCCATGCCATGCCATGGTTTGGGAAGCCACCTTGCCACGCAGCAGCAGGAGCCATCCTCACCTCCCCCTGCCTGCCAGCCACCAGGAGGGAGAAGTTCCTGGCCTGGAAAGCTCAGGCTAAATGTGGCAGCAGAGTAGAGCAGGAGGAGGAAGGGAGCTGAAGGAGCTCACTCACAGTTGGCATCGTTGCTCAGAGGTGGAGCTGAGAAGCCACCCTGGCCCCAGGCTCTCTCCCTGGCTGTCACTCCTGCACCCAAGCTGTCACCCTCCCTCACCACGCCGCGGTGGGAGGCACATCAGACATGCTTGGAAGACTCACACCCATCCAAGGTGACAGAAAGCCAGGGACAGCATCCTGCCTGGGAAAGAGATCCAAAAAGCTACTCCAGATCTGTCTAAAAACAATCAAATGCAGGAGGGTAGGAGTGAGCCTTCCACCGAGGGGAAAAGCCTTCAGCAGAGGCTTGGGGTGCCAGCTGCAGGGCTGACCTCTGCAGCCCAGGCTGGGTCCTGGGCAGCCTCCATGGGCAGCGTTGCTCAGTTAGGCTGTGACAAATTAATCAGGAAGCTGAGCCCTTAAAGCTGTTGTGGAGACTCTGGGAGGTTAGAGCAGGAGAATAAATATCCTGGACTGAATGTTATGGTCTTGCTTTCCTTCAGCTCCTGCTTCCATATCTCCTGATGCAGCCCATAAATCTGAAGGCTCCAAGCACCGAAAAAAGGCAACTTTTCAGGTGAGAGAGCTGCAGAGCATCGAGGAGATGACAGCAGACAAAAGAATTAGGTTGTATCACCAGCAAGATCTCAAGGAAGTGAGGTCTGAAATAGCCTTCTGTGAGATCTGGAGCAGACAAGGACATAAAGGATGCCCCTGAGAGCATTCCCTCGCTGCGAGGAGGCTGCCGAGAGCCAGCTGGGATTGCTGCTCCATCGCCACCCTGAGCCGCCACGGGCAGGGCTGGCAGGAGCAAGGTCTCTGGGCTGTAAAAATGCATAGAATCAGCCAGGTTGGAAGAGAGCTCCAAGCTCAGGCAGCACAACCTAGCACCCAGCCCTGGCCAGTCAACTAGACCATGGCACTAAGTGCCCCAGCCAGGCTTGGCTGCAACACCTCCAGCCACAGCCACTCCACCACCTCCCTGGGCAGCCCATTCCAATGCCAATCACTCTCTCTGACAACAACTCCCTCCTAACATCCAGCCTAGACCCGCCCTAGCACAGCTTCAGACTCTGTCCCCTTGTTCTGTTGCTGGCTGCCTGGCAGCAGAGCCCAACCCCACCTGGCTACAGCCTCCCTGCAGGCAGCTGCAGACAGCAATGAGCTCTGCCCTGAGCCTCCTCTTCTGCAGGCTGCACCCCCCCAGCTCCCTCAGCCTCTCCTCACAGGGTTTGTGTTCCAGGTCCCTCCCCAGCCTTGCTGCCCTTCTCTGGACACCTTCCAGCACCTCAGCATCTCTCTTCAATTCAGGAGCCCAGAACTGGACACAGCACTCAAGGTGTGAGCACGGCAGAGTTGCTCTGCTCCGGGCTCAGCCTCGCTCCCAGCGCTGGCTGCTCTGAGCTCAGTGACCACTCGGACAGGTACGTGGAGGCTGAAGGTGTTTGGCAGGCTTGGAGGAGCCTCTGCCCAGTCAGGACTTGGGCACCTTGGGCACTTTAAGAGGGTTTATTTTCAGTGGAAAGCAAGGGGTGAAACAGGGTGGAAGGAGACTGGAGTGGCACTGCCAACCCGCTGCTTACACCAGGTTAACGTGGAGCAGAGGAACTTCTGAGCTGTGGCTTGAAGTCGTTGCTGCTCTGCAAAGACAGCTCCTGGGAAGGGCCAGGAGCATGGCCAGGAGCTGTGGAGGGCTCAGCTGCCAGGCATTAACTCCTCCTGTGGCACTCAGTCGCTTGTCATTAGCGACTCAAACTTTTGTCAGTGTTTCCAAGTGGGAAAGAGAGAAAAACCTGGATGGGAGTTTGGGCAGTCTCAGAACCTGACTTAGGGAACTTGGCTGCTGCCTTGCTCTGTGCTTTGAGTGAGCTCCATTGGATGCTGGAAGTTGAAGGCAGTTAGGAGATGGAGAAGGGCCAGGAAAAAGTTCCTGCTGCAGCCTGTGGGAAGCACTGCAAGGCAGAGCAGCCTCTTGTCCTGAACCAAACCACAGCTTCCCCCATCCTCGTGGTAAAGAACCATTCCAGGTCAGCTGCTCTGAGCAGCCTGCTGCAGTTGGGGATGTCCCTGCTGACTGCAGGTGGTTAGACTGGAGGAGCTTTAAAGGACTCCAAACCATGCCATGATTCTCTGATTTAAACCCCAACTGCCATCAGCTTGGGCTGAAAGCTGACTGTTGGCTGGGCCTGCAGCTCTGCTGCTCACACAACAGAAGCCTTGGTGTGGGGAAGGAAAATTAATGTGCTACATCATCTGCTGAAGTGAGAGAACAGCTCTGATGTGCAGCAGTACCAGGCTCATTATGAGCACCGTTAGCTAACCATAAAACTCTGAAACTGTGACAGCCAGCAGACATCTGCCTCGTGTCCAGACCCTTCTCCTCATCTTCTGTAGACAGCCCACCCAGACTGGAGGCTCCTGCTCTGTCTCCAGTGCTTTCACCTTGAGTGCTGTGTCCAGTTCTGGGCCCCTCATTCAAGAAAGATGTTGAGGTGCTGGAACGTGTCCAGAGGAGGGCAACAAAGCTGGTGAGGGGCCTGGAACACAAACCCTATGAGGAGAGGCTGAGGGAGCTGGGGGTGTTTAGCCTGGAGAAGAGGAGGCTCAGGGGTGACCTTATTGCTGTCTGCAACTACCTGAAGGGGCATTGTAGCCAGGTGGGGGGTGGCCTCTTCTCCCAGGTAACCAGCAATAGAACAAGGGGACACAGCCTCAAGTTGTGCCAGGGTAGGTATAGGCTGGATGTTAGGAAGAAGTTCTTCACAGAGAGAGTGATTGGCATTGGAATGGGCTGCCCAGGGAGGTGGTGGAGGCACCGTCCCTGGGGGTCTTCAAGAAAAGCCTGGATGAGGCACTTAGTGCCATGGTCTGGTTGACTGGATAGGGCTGGGTGCTAGGTTGGACTGGATGATCTTGGAGGTCTCTTCCAACCTGGTTGATTCTATGATTCTATGGAGACAATGGAATAGAATCATGGAACAGGTTGGGTTGGGTGGGACCTTAAAGCCCCCCTGCCATGGCCAGAGACACCTCCCACCAGACCAGATTGCTCAGGGCTTTCAGCCTGTCCCTGCAGAGGAGGGGTTCCAGCCTCTGATCATCTTCCTGGCCTTCTCTGGACCCTCTCCAACAGTTGCACATCCTCTTTGTGTTGAGGGCTCCAGAACTGGATGCAGAACTTCTGTAACTCTAACACACCAAAGCTCCTCAGGGTGAGCTGTGAGAAGCCAAGAGCACAGCGGTGGCCAAAGGCCAAAGCATCAATACCATAAATAACAAAACCATGGAAAAACCCTCCAAGATCATCAGCCCAAGGCCACTGTGGCCTTTAAGCCATGTCCCCAAGTGCCACAGGCAAACGTGTCATGCAACCCAAAGCTTTCAATCCCATCAGAGCCTTCTGGAAGGGTCTCCAGCAGTGGGGAGTGAGGCACGCACAGAGCAGGGCAATCATCCCAGCTCTGTGCTCCTGAACTCCTTTGATAGAATCAGAGAATCAAGCAGGTTGGAAGAGAGCTCCAAGATCATCCAGTCCAAACCAACACCCAGCCCTGTCCAGTCAACCAGACCATGGCACTAAGTGCCCCAGCCAGCCTTGGCTGCAACACCTCCAGCCACAGCCACTCCACCACCTCCCTGGGCAGCCCATTCCAATGCCAATCACTCTCTCTGACAACAACTTCCTCCTCACATCCAGCCTAGACCTGCCCTGGCACAGCTTCAGGCTGTGTCCCCTTGTTCTGTTTATGGTTATCTGGGAGAAAAGCCCAACCCCACCTGGCTACAGCCTCCCTGCAGGCAGCTGCAGGCAGCAATGAGCTCTGCCCTGAGCCTTCTCTTCTGCTGCAGGCTGCACCCCCCCAGCTCCCTCAGCCTCTCCTCACAGGGCTCTGCTCCAGGCCTCTCCCCAGCCATGCTGCCCTGCTCTGGACACCTTCCAGCACCTCAACATCTCTCTGCAATTCAGGAGCCCAGAACTGGACACAGCACTGCAGGGGTGGCCTGAGCAGTGCTGAGCACAGGGGCACAAGAACCTCCCTTGTCCTGCTGCCCACACTGCTCCTGAGCCAGCCCAGGATGCCATTGGCTCTGCTGCCCACCTGGGCACTGCTGCCTCCTCTGCAGCTCCTCTCTGCCAGCACCCCCAGCTCCCTCTCTGCCTGGCTGCTCTTAGCCACTCTGGCCCCAGCCTGCAGCTGCTTGGGGTTGTTGTGGCCAAAGTGTAGAACCCTGCACTTGGCCTTGTTCAGTCTCATCCCCTTGGCCCCTGCCCACCCATGCAGCCTGGCCAGGTCCCTCTGTAGGCTCTCCTACCTTCCAACAGCTCCACTGCTCCTAGCTTGGTGCTGCTCCTGCCCTGCCCTTGGTGGCCACAGTCATCTCCTGTCCTTGAGGATGGAGCAGTCTGCAGCAGTATGAAATATTCATTTTCTCTCACTCCTTTGGCTCTCTCCTGTGTGAACTCTTTAGAGGCAAAGCTGAGCTCTGGCCATGCTCTCTGGCAGCACTGAGCTGAGCAGCAGGACCCAGGGGCTGCAGCTGCTGCTGCAGTGAATGACTGTGACATTCTCAGACACTTTAGTCAGACAAGTCCTCCAGTTGGGGACGTTTGTATGTTTTTAAGGCAAGCACAGATTTACTTCTTGGATGTTTCTGTGCTTCTCACATCAATTTCAGGGTGCCCTCAGGGCTGGGTGAAGCTTTGAGTAATTCCCTGAGTGTAGTGCAGGCTGATGCTGGGCAGAGATCATAGAATCAAAGAATGGGTTAGGTTGGAAGGGAACTCAAAGCTCAGGCAGTTCCAACCTCCCTGCCATAGGCAGGGACACCTCCCACTAGAACAGGTTGCTCAAGGACTCATCCAGCCTGGTCCTGAACACCTCCAGGGAAGTTGTGGAGCACAGAAGCACCCAATGTGATCTTTGATCACATTGGGTGCTTCTGTGCTCCACAACCTCCCTGGAAAACCTCTGCCAGGGTCTCACCATCCTCACTGCAAACAACCCTTTCCTAACATCCACTTTCAATCTCCCCTCTGCCACTTCAAACCCCTTCCTCCTCCTCATCCTCTCATTACCAGACCTTGTCATTAGTCCATCCCCAGCCCTCCTGCAGCCCCCTTCACGTCCTGGAAGACCACTCCAAGGTCTCCTCAAAGCCTTCTCCTCTCCAGGCTGCACAGCCCCAACTCTCTCAGCCTGTGCTCACAGCAGAGCTGCTGCAGCCCTCTCAGCATCTTGGTGGCCTCCTCTGGAGTGGCTCCAACACTTCCATGTCCTGCTTGTGTTGGGAGCTCCAGAATTGCACCCAGGACTGCAGGTGGGGTGTGAGGAGAGCAGAGCCAAGGGGCAGAATCCCCTCTCTTGCCCTGCTGCCCACACTGCTCTTGCTGCAACACAGGACATGGTTGTCTCTTCCTCCTGCTGTGGCAAGATGTGATGCTGAACCCAAGACCTCTACTTGGTATTAGCCTTTGGAGGTGAGGGAGGGAGCAGCCATGGCAGGAACCTGAGCTAACCAGGGGGTCAGGGACTTGCCTCAGTGTTTTGAAGGGCCAGCACCAGCCTGGCACCTCTCAGCCTGACGTGGAGCCATGGTCTGGTTTGAGTTGGAAGGGACCTTAGAGATCATCCATTTCCAAACCCCTGCCATGGGCAGGGACATCTTCCACTAGACCAGGTTGCTCAAGGCCTCATCCAGCCTGGCCTTGAGTACTTCCAGGGAGGGGACATCCATTAATGCTGGTTTTCCTTGGGCAGATCTGTGTCACTGCCAGGTCTGTGTCTTCCCCTGCACAGCCCCTCTCAATTTGCAGGCCATAGAGCCATAGAATGGCAGGGGTTGGAAGGGACCTCTGGAGGTCATCTGGTCCAGCCACCCTGCTCCAGCAGGGCACCCACAGCATCTTGCCCAGGCTCAGTGTCCTCAGGATGCTGCTTCTGCCTGTTTTCCTGCAGGGCTCTTTACAGGACAGGAGCACTGAGCTGTGTCCTTTACACAGGCTCCACTTTCATCCACAGCAGCCCTGTCTTAAATCAAGCCCCCAAAGCCTTGAGAACTCTGCCAGCACATCACCTGTCAGAGGTCTTCCTGCCCAAATAAATCTGTGTCCAGCCAGGCCACTTTGGGTGCAGGATCCCATTAATTGTCTTCTCCTGCTGACAAAACACATTTGGGATCAGGGCATCAGAAGGATCACCTGAGCACAAATCATCTGCTGCCTCTCCCCTCTTCCTGCCACCCACCCTGGTGGTGGAAGGGAAGGCAAAGGCATCCTTCAGGATGTGTTTACAGTGCCACTGTCCCCTGTGCAACGGTGACATTTCAGCACCTCCTGCTTCCCCATGCCATTAAATTTTCAACGTGTCTCCGAGTCAGCCCAGAGCAAACTAGATCAGATGGATGCCTTGGCTGCAAATATTTCCAGCCCCCCCCCCCCACTTCTCCCCATCCCTGCCCTTAAAGGATGGTGAAAGATTTAGGTGTCTGTGGTGCAGACAGAGGTAGGCGACACATTTATTCTGTTCTCTTTGTGCCAGTGAAGTCCCAAGGACCAGGCTGGAGCAGAGGAGAGGCAGATGGAAAGGGAAGAAATGCAGCACCTGCAGAGAATCAGAGGATTGAGAAGGTTGGAAGAGAGCTCCAAGCTCAGCCAGCCCAACCTAGCACCCAGCCCTGCCCAACCAACCAGACCATGGCACTAAGTGCCCCAGCCAGGCTTGGCTGCAACACCTCCAGCCACAGCCACTCCACCAACCTGCCCTGGCATAGCTTGAGACTGCCCCAGCACACTCTGTGCTTCCATGCCAGTGTGATTCCATGGCTCTGAGGTATCATGACTCTGTGCTTCCATGGCTCTGCAGATCCATGGCTCTGTGACTCCATGGCTCTGTGCTTCTCTGGCTCTGTGCTTCCATGGCTTTGTGACTCCATCACTCTGTTCTTCCAAGGCTCTGTGCTTCCATGGCTTTGTGACTCCATGGCTCTGTGCTTCCAAGGCTCTGCAGATCCATGGCTCTGTGCTTCTCTGGCTCTGTGCTTCTATGGCTTTGTGACTCCATCACTCTGTTCTTCCAGGGCTCTGTGCTTCCATGGCTTTGTGACTCCATGGTTCATGGCTCTGTGCTTCCATGGCTCTGTGCTTCCAAGGCTCTGTGCTTCCATGGCTTTGTGACTCCATCACTCTGTTCTTCCAAGGCTCTGTGCTTCCATGGCTTTGTGACTCCATCACTCTGTTATTCCAAGGCTCTGTGCTTCCATGGCTCTGTGCTTCCATGGCTCTGTGCTTCCATGGCTCTGTGTCTCCATGGCTCTGTGCTTCCATGGTTCTGTGCTTCCATGGCTCTGTGCTTCCATGGCTCTGTGTCTCCATGGCTCTGTGCTTCCATGGTTCTGTGCTTCCATGGCTCTGTGCTTCCATGGCTCTGTGTCTCCATGGCTCTGTGCTTCCATGGCTTTGTGACTCCATGGCTCTGTGCTTCCAAGGCTCTGTGACTCCATGGCTCTGTGCTTCTCTGGCTCTGTGCTTCTATGGCTTTGTGACTCCATGGCTCTGTGCTTCCATGGCTTTGTGACTCCATGGCTCTGTGCTTCCATGGCTCTGTGTCTCCATGGCTCTGTGCTTCCATGGCTTTGTGACTCCATCACTCTGTTCTTCCAAGGCTCTGTGCTTCCATGGCTCTGTGTCTCCATGGCTCTGTGCTTCCATGGCTTTGTGACTCCATGGCTCTGTGCTTCCAAGGCTCTGTGACTCCATGGCTCTGTGCTTCTCTGGCTCTGTGCTTCCATGGCTTTGTGACTCCATCACTCTGTTATTCCAAGGCTCTGTGCTTCCATGGCTCTGTGCTTCCATGGCTCTGTGCTTCCATGGCTCTGTGACTCCATGGCTCTGTGACTCCATGGCTCTGTGCTTCCAAGGCTCTGTGCTTCCATGGCTCTGTGCTTCTCTGGCTCTGTGCTTCCAAGGCTCTGCAGATCCATGGCTCTGTGCTTCTCTGGCTCTGTGACTCCATGGCTCTATGCTTCTCTGGCTCTGTGCTTCCATGGCTTTGTGACTCCATCACTCTGTGCTTCCAAGGCTCTGTGCTTCCATGGCTCTGTGCTTCTCTGGCTCTGTGCTTCCATGGCTTTGTGACTCCATCACTCTGTTATTCCATGGCTCTGTGCTTCCATGGCTCTGTGCTTCCAAGGCTCTGTGCTTCCCTGGCTCTGTGGCTCTGTGAATTGATGTTGATTTTGGAATAGAGCACCCAAAAAAAAAAAATCCCTGCAGCCTTCTGGGGTGCTGAGGTGGGAGGTGTCTGTGCAGCAGCACCACCCAGCTGGAGCTGAGGAGGCAAAGCCAAGCCTAAAGCCCTGCCAAGGATTTCAGCTCCCCAGAAATGGCTTTTTACACCTCCGGTCTCTGGGGAGAAAGGAAGGAGAAATGAGGCAGGCAGGAGGCGAGTGCAGCACAGACAGATTGATTTCAGCTGCTCTTTTTTCCTTTGCTTTCTGCCCAAGAAAATGGAGGTGGAACAATTCCAAAGGCAGAGCTCAGATGAATTTGGTGCTGCCAGCAGAGGCCTTGGGCACTGAGCACACAAGGGCAGGAGGACATCATGTCCTGGGCCCTTGAGCAGCCTGGGCTGGTGGAAGAGGTTCTTGCCCATGGCAAGGGGTTGGAACTGGATCATCTTGGAGGTCCCTTCCAACCCAGCCCTCAGTCTGTGGTTTCATGTTGCCAGAGGAAGGCTGGCAGAGGATTTTCTTGGAGAGGAAGGTTCAAGGCTGTGTTCTCCTTAGGACTTAGAATCCTAGAATCAGGCAGGGTTGGAAGGGAGCACAAGGAGCAGACAGTGCCAACCCCTGCCATGCCCAGGGACACCCTACCCTAGAGCAGGCTGCACACAGCCTCAGCCAGCCTGGCCTCAAACACCTCCAGCCATGGGGCCTCAAACACCTCCCTGGGCAACCCATTCCAGCCTCTCACCACTCTCCTGCTCAACAACTTCCTCCTCACCTCCAGCCTCACTCTCCCCACCTCCACCTTTGCTCCATTCCCCCCACTCCTGCCACTCCCTCACAGCCTCAAAAGTCCCTCCACAGCTTTTTTGGAGCCCACTTCAGATCCTGGCAGGCCACAAGAAGGTCACCTGGGAGCCTCCTCTGCTCCAGCCTGCACAGCCCCAACTCTTTCAGTCTGTGCTCACAGCAGAGCTGCTGCAGCCTCTGAGCATCCTCCTGGCCCTGCCTTGGGCTCACTCCAGGCACTTCTTGCCTCAGGCACTGCAGCTCCCACCATGCAGTGAGGCTGGCTCCGAGGGACCCCTTTTTCCTCTCTTGGATTTATCATTTTTTCCAGAGTCTGATGTCAGCACTGAATTCCCCTCTCCTGAAGCTGGGAGCTAATTGTGTGGTTAGGGGAGCAGTGCATCAAGCCACATCTGGCCAGATGTTGCCAGGGTGAGTTATTATTACCCTGACCCACCCCAGCTGCCCTCTCCTCGGGGCTGCTGCATCTTCTCCTCCGCTCCCTAGCAGCAGGTAGCAGAACAGGAGTCTCTGGGGACTCTTTGGGTTTTTTTTCCTCCCCAGGAGCTAATTTCTGGGAAGAAATATCACTTCTTAATTAATCACTTACCCACTTCATTAGGTGTTGTCAGCCACGGGATAAGCAGCAGGGCTGCTGCCATGGTGCACGTTCCCTGCATGCCTCTGCTGCCAGCAGGGACTCCTCGCCCCACACATCCCCCAGCTCTCTTTTGGGGGCAGACCTCAGGTGCTGGGTGACTGCAGCTGAGGGAACTGGCACCTGATGGGGGAGGCATTTCGAGTTAAAGCTTGGCCAGCAAGCACTGGCAGGCTCTGCTAATGAGGTACTGGGTCTCACTCCCTGCTGCCTCCTCTCACTTCAGCAGGCTGTGGGTGAAAGAACTGCAGTGATGCTTTGGGGGTGAAGCTTTGGTTGCCTGCTCTGTGTCTTCTCCAAGCTGTTTTAGCAGGACACTGATTTTTTCCATGGCTTAGCTGCCCATTCTGGGGGGGAAGTGGCTGTAGCAGTTCTTCTTCTTCCTCCTTCTGCCCTTTGCCTCCGGTATAACATCAGTAGTAAGCTCCTTGGGGTAATGAAAGTTCTCCCTGTGCCAACAGAAAGTGCTTACAACTGTGCTGTAATCTCACCCTGGGCTTCTAAAGCCTGCTGCAATGGAAATAATGCAGTGATGAAGAGTCTGGGAAGCATTTGGGATTCAGCAGTGACCTCTGCAGTGCACAATCTCACTCAGGGAAGGAATCAATCAGAGAAGAAAGAAGGAAATGAAGAGACTCAACAAGTTCCCTCACTCACCTTAACCTCCTAGGAGAGAAGAGAGCAGGAGAGACAATTCCCTTTCCCTAGGGTGCAGGACCTGTTGCTCCTCTGTCTGCTGAGTGAGACCAGGTCCATCTTTACAGACTGCTTTGGATTGAAAGGAACTTGCAAGGTCGTAGCATCATAGAATGGTTTAGCTTGGAAGGGACCTCAAGAATCAGCCACTTCCAACCCCCTGCCATAGGCAGGGACACCTTGAACAGGTTGCTCAAGGCCTCATCCAACCTGACCTTGAACATCTCCAGGGAGGTTGTGGAGCACAGAATCACCCAATGTGATCTTTGATCACATTGGGTGATTCTGTGCTCCACAACCTCCCTGGGAAACCTGTGCCAGGGTCTCACCACCCTCAACCTGTGCCAGTCTCTCACCACCCTCACTGCAAACAACCCTTTCCTAACATCCATTTTCAATCTCCTCTCTGCCACTTCAAACCCATTCCTCCTCATCCTGGCATTCCCAGATCTTTTCAATAGTCCCTCCCCAGCCCTCCTGCAGCCCCCTTCACGTCCTGGAAGACCACTCCAAGGTCTCCTCAAAGCCTTCTCCTCTCCAGGCTGCACAGCCCCAACTCTCTCAGCCTGTGCTCACAGCAGAGCTGCTGCAGCCCTCTCAGCATCTTGGTGGCCTCCTCTGGACTGGCTCCAACACTTCCATGTCTTGCTTGTGTTCAGGCCTCCAGCACTGCCCCCAGGACTGCAGGTGGGGTGTGAGGAGAGCAGAGCCAAGGGGCAGAATCCCCTCCCTTGCCCTGCTGCCCACACTGCTCTGGCTGCAGCCCAGCACAGGGTTGCTATCTGACCTGCACTCACACTTCAGGCTCATTTTGAGCTCATCCAGTCCAACCCCCATGCAGCCTGCAGGGACATCTGCAATTAGAGCAGATGCAGCTAGAGCTCAGAGCCCCAGGCAATCTAAGCTGGGATGTGCCAGGGATGGAGCATCTCCCACCTCTCTGGCAGCCTGGGCCAGGGTCTCATCCCCCTCAGTGTTGAACATTTCTTCCTTCTCTCCACTCTGAATCTCTCTCTTTTGGTTTCAAACCATCACCCCTTGGCCAGGCACAAGAGGCTCTGCTCACAAGTCCGTCCCATTTTCCTTGCTGTGCTTGTGTCCATCCCTCTGCCAACCACTCTGCCTCCAGCCCTGGACCTTCTCTCTCTGATCAATTCAAAGTCTGTTGGTGCTGTCAGAACAGGCCAACCAAACCATCTCTCTGCCACAGTTTCTCCTGGGAGTGGCAGCTCTGAGCTCCCTGGTCCTGGCTGTGAGATGCTCTGAGCTCTGTGACCTTTGTGAGTGGCTGATGTGTGACAGATGATTTATGGATGGTGTTTGGCTGGGGAGGACCAAGAGAGACAATGCTGTGCTGGTCAAGGTAGTGTGCACATCTTCATGGGCAAGGGGGAAATTCAGGCTGCTCTGCAGAAGCACCTGAAGGGTTGATCCTTCTCCCACCTGCAGACCATCTGGGCTGTGGCAGCTGAGGTGTAGTAACCTGGCACTAGGGAGAAGAGAAGATGCTGGAGTCTGATGTCTGAAAGGAGCTTTAAGTATAGAACCACAGAATGGTTTAGGTTGGAAAGGACCTTAAAGACCTTCCCAGTCCAACCCCCTGCCATGGGCAGGGACATGGTGGGAGGTGTTCCCATCAGCACAGGTTGCTCAAGACCTCATCCAGCCTGGGTTTGAAGACCTCCAGGGAGGTTGTGGAGCACAGAACACCTCCAGGGTTTGAAGACCTTCAGGGAGGTTGTGGAGCACAGAATCACCCAACGTGATCTTTGATCACGTTGGGTGATTCTGTGCTCCACAACCTCCCTGGGCAGCCTGTGCCAGGTGATTCTGTGCTCCACAACCTCCCTGGGCAGCCTGTGCCAGGTGATTCTGTGCTCCACAACCTCCCTGGGCAACCTGTGCCAGTGTCTCCTCACCCTCATGGCCAAGAATTTCTTCCTCATCTCCACTCTCAACCTCCCCTCTTCCAGCTCAAATCCATCATCCCTCATCCTGTCACTCACAACCCTTGTCAAAAGTCCCTTCTCAGGTCTCCTCTTGCCCCTTTGGGTATTGGAAAGCCTTTCTAAGTTCTCCCAGGAGCTCTTTGTGGCAGATAAGAGTTTGCTTAGCCTGTTTCCCCTCTCTGGACAGTCATTACTAGGCCAATAATTTCTGATGAACACCTTGTAGGAAGTGGTGTCAGTGGTAACTGTGCAGGACTTTGTTATTTCAGTCCATTACCTGTGACTGAGTTATTCAGCAACAAGGAGTTCAATTGATAAAAGGCACAAATAAAATCAATAGGTGAGATTGTTGAGATTAATTCTGAGTTCCTAATGGATTTTTTTTCCCCCTCATTGAGGTTTCCCAAAGCTTTTGTAGACTACCTGGCTTCAGGCTCCCCCAGGGAGGCTGAGAGTTGGGATCGGTCAACCTGGAGAAGAGAAGGCTCCATAGAGACCATTGCTGGCTCAGGGGCAGCTTGCCCAGCAGCATGCCCAGTCCTTCCATGGGATCAGAACAGGTCATTTAGGATGCCTGGTAGTGTGTGACACCAGTGACAGCCCAGCCCCTCATCTCCTTTTGCCTTTTCCTGCTGAACCAGCATCTCTTGCCTCTCCGTCTACCTTTCATTGGCACTGGCTGGGAGCTTGGAGCTATCATCTGCATCTCCAAGCCCATCAATTAGTTTCTGTTTTAATCAAGGAATCATCTCTCTCTCTCCTCGGGCCCATCAATCACCTCTGCCTTGTTGTGAAGCAGCATCCATCCATCCTTCACCTGCCTCATTACTCTGAGGAAGGCTGCGCTGCTGTGCCAGCACTCGCCAGAGATTGCAGCCTGCAGGGCGTTCCCCTCCGACGGGCAGGACCTCAGCACAGCTTCCCTTCTCCCTCTCCTTCAGGGCACTCAGTCCACTTGGGAAGAGCCTCTTTCTTCTGCAGCAGTTTGTCCTCTTCCTGCTCAGGCTGGGCAGGAGCCCCACGAATTGAGGGGTTGGCATCAAAGGAAAGGAAACCCTCAGGGAAAGGTTCTTTACAGGGGGAGGTTGTGAGACACTGGCACAGGTTTCCCAGGCAGGTTGTGGAGCACAGAATCAGGTGTGAGTGCAGCCCAGACACAACCCTGTGCTGGGCTGCAGCCAGAGCAGTGTGGGCAGCAGGGCAAGGGAGGGGATTCTGCCCCTTGGTTCTGCTCTCCTCACACCCCACCTGCAGTCCTGAGGGCAGTGCTGGAGCCCCCAGCACAAGCAGCACATGGAAGTGTTGGAGGCAGTGCAGAGGAGGCCACCAAGATGCTGAGAGGGCTGCAGCAGCTCTGCTGTGAGCACAGGCTGAGAGAGTTGGGGCTCTGCAGCCTGGAGAGGAGAAGGCTTTGAGGAGACCTTGGAGTGGCCTTCCAGGATCAGAAGGGGACCTACAGGAGGGCTGGGGAGGGACTAATGACATGGTCTGGTAATGAGAGGATGAGGAGGAGGAATGGTTTTGAAGTGGCAGAGGGGAGACTCAAACTGGATGTTAGGAAAGAGTTGTTTGCAGTGAGGGTGGTGAGACACTGGCACAGGTTGAGGATGGTGAGACCCTGGCAGAGGTTTCCCAGGGAGGTTGTGGAGCACAGAAGCACAGAGTGGGATCTTTGATCACATTGGGTGATTCTGTGCTCCACAACCCCCCTGGAGATGTTCAAGGCCAGGTTGAATGAGGCCTTGAGCAACCTGTTCTAGTGGGAGGGGGGTTGGAAGTGGCTGATCCTTGAGGTCCCCTCCAACCTAAACCATTCTTTGATTCTGTGATCAAAGAGACTTAAGTTTGACTTGGGAAGGAATTCCTCACTGTGAGGCTGATGAGACCCTGGCTTAGCTGCCCACAGAAGTGGCCCATGCCCCATCCCTCTGCACATTCCAAGCCCTTTCTAGACTCAAGGAGACTGAGTAGATGCTGCCAAATGTCTTGTTGTCCTGGCTGGATGTCCCAGTATCAGGAAGCAAACACTTCACTCCAGAGACTTGTGCTCCATGTCACACAATCCCAGAGTGGTGAGCTTCAGGTGGGGGCTCTGGAGATCATCTCACCCAACCTCCCTGAGCCTCAGGTACCTCACAAGCCTCTGCTTTGGAGGAGAGTTCAGGCTGCCTTTGGGGCTTTCTCTGTTGCAAGCAGAGGCAGGGCTGTGATGCTGCTGGAGGAGAGGAGGTTAACCAGCAGCTTCTCCCCAGCCATGGGAGCTGAGTGGGGAAGCGAAGATGACAAGTGTGGTGAGGCAAATTTCTCATTAAAATAGCAACTGGAAACACAGCTCCTGGAAAAGGGAGCTCATTCATCATACCTCATGGCTGACACTCTGCTTTATTACCTCTGGGGCTGTAGGTAAACTTCTGTCTTGCTGGGGAGCAGAAGGAATCAGAGCGTTGGAGTTACCAAGGCTTCAGCTCCCTGCTTTAATATCTGCTGCCTGCTCCACTGCAGCTCCTCTTGATTGGGTGGTGGAATCATTCCATGGAATCATTGAGTCAGTAAGGATGGAAAAGCTCTCTAAGATCATTGAGCTCAGCCACCAACCCCACACCACCATGGCCACTAAACCATGACCCCAAGAAGTTCCATGGCCACATGTTTCTTGAACACCTCTGGGGATGGGGACTCCACTTCTGCCCTGGGCAGTTGGGTTGGAAGGAACCTGACAGGCAACACCTTGATGCCATGGGCAGGGACACTCTGCCCTAGTCCAAGCTGCTCAGAGGCTGGCTCACCCAGCCTGACCTTGAGCAGTTCAGAACTGGGACAGCCTTCAGAGGCTCTTCCTTGTGCAAAAAGCTGTGGCTGGGCTCTGGTTGATCTGATTTGCCACTGGAATTGGCTGCCCAGGGAGGTGGTGGAGTGGCTGTGGCTGGAGGTGTTGGAGCCAAGCCTGGCTGGGGCACTTAGTGCCATGGTGTGGTTGGTTGGGCAGGGCTGGGTGCTAGGTTGGGCTGGCTGAGCTTGGAGCTCTCTTCCAACCTGCTTGATTCTATGATTCTATGACTGCTGCACTCTGATCAGACCTTTGCAAACAGCAGCTCCCTGAAAACAGCCACCAGGCAGCAGGAGGTGAGCTGGGATGCTTTCCCCTCTCCTGTGCTACTCTTTCTGCTAATTATGCTTTGCTAACATTATGATGCAGATGCTCCCTGCTCTCCTTTCCACTCCTGGTGTCCAGTTGCAAATGAAGGAGTCACACCTTGCACTGAGTCACCTCAGCCTGCTGACTTCCATCACGCTCAGAAGCAACCCCCACACAGCCACCCCAGAGCTGGGATCCCAGCTCCTATTTTACTGCCTTCCCCCCTGCGTTTGAACTTTTCTGGGGGTGACACTGACAGTGCTGTTGTGATCACTTGGCTGAGTCGTTATCAGCAGGAGGCAGCTGGGGGGGCTCTTGTTTGTATCAAGGTGCTTGTCACCGCAGAATGGAGGGGTAAGAGAAGCAGCCCTCTTGTTTTGGACAGCCTAACAGTGCAGCTTCCCTGTCAGAGCTGCCATTAGATGATGTTGCTTTCCCCTTTGTGATTCTTCAGGGATGCTTTCAAAGGCCTCATCAAAAAGCAATTGGAGCCTCGAGCTGGGCTGTTATCTGTCAATGAGCAAGGCTTTGAAGTTGAAGGCTGCAATCCAGGCTCTGCTAGATGTGTGGAATCCACGACAGGTAGCACAGGTTGGTGCTTCTTATGGGGATGTGTGGCAGGACCCAGCCTCTTGTGCAGGGTGGTGCCCAAACTCTGCCTTCTTTAGTGTAGGAGCCACTGAATGGGAGCAGAGGGAACCTCCTGAAGTTCAGCCAGGGCAAGGGCAGGGTCCTGCACCTGGGGAGGAGCAACCTCCTGCAGCAGGACAGGTGAGGTGGGATGTGCTGGGAAGCAGCTCCACAGAGGGGGACCTGGAAGTCCTGGGGGACAAGTTGCCCAAGCCCCAGCATGGCCTCATAGCCAAGGGTGCCAAAGGTCTCCTGGGGTGCATGGCCAACAGGCTGAGGGAAGATCTCCCCCCCTCTTCTGCTCTCCCCTGCTGAGGTTGCATCTGGAGTACTGAATCCAGTTCTGGGCTCTCAAAAGAGAGACAGGAAAGTGTTGGAGAGAGTGCAGGGCAGGCTGGGAAGATGCTGAGGGGCCTGGAGCAGCTCTGTGAGGAGCAAAGGCTGAGAGCCCTGGGGCTGGGAGCCTGCAGAAGAGCAGCCCCAGAGGGGACCTAATCAATGCTCAGTGAGAGATAAAGGAGCTGTGGGAGGAAAGAGGCAGGGACCAGGCTCTTGTCAGTGGTGCCCAGGGACAGGACAAGGAGCAATGGACACAAACTGAAACCCAGGAGGCTGCAGCTAAAGAGAAGAAACTTGTTTGGTGTGAGGCAGCTGCAGGCATGGAGCAGGCTGCCCAGAGAGGTTGTGGGGTCTCCCTCTCTGGAGAGCTTCCAACCCCCCCTGGCCATTGTGATCCTGGGCAAGCTGCTCTGGGTGCCCTGCTGGAGCCAAGGGAGTTGGACTGGACAATCTCCAGAGGTCCTTCCCAACTTCCACCATGCTGGGATTCAGGGATTCTGTGCTTTGACTCTGAGGGGGGCCTGAGTGATGACCACCACTTAGCAGGGTCTGGCTGTGCCCAGACCCTTTGGGGCTGTCGCTCAGGTGCAGCAAGGCAGCAGCAGCACTGGCAGAGGGCTGGTAAACGTGTGCCAGGCTGGGTTTGGACTCTGCTGCTCAAGATCTGTTTTGATGGAAGTGCCAACTTCTATCAGCTGAGTTTATTTCAGGTGGCTCCTGCAAATCCTCCTGCTGGCTTGGCCATCTGTTGGTGCTGATGTTTTAGCATTCAGGGGGAGGGGTTTTGTGGAGAAGTGAGGGAGGATACCCCTGACCCCAGGGGACAACTCTGGAGCCACTGTCCATGCTCTGCAGCTTTGGAGAGAAATGCCAGCCCTGGAGTTTGTTTCTTCCCCAGAAGCAGCAAAACAATGCCTTGAGCAGAGAAAATATGTCTTGGCTGACAGAAACTATTTAAATACATAATTAGCACTGGGAGGGAGTCATTAAGATGCTCTTTATTTATTTATTTTGCTCTGATGAATGCATTGAATTATTGGCTGCATCAGAGGCCTTTGGAGATGTGGCTCAGGGACAGACGGGAGGTGGTGGCACCGCGCTGGCGCTGACGTCCCCTCGCTGCAGCTGGGAGGTGATTAAAGGGCTCCCTTCAGAGCCTGCAGCTCCCCAGGCTGGCTGTGAGTTCCTCAGCACTCAGAGCCTTCTCCTGCATTTTCCCAGATGCTACCCAGAGGTGAGCATCAGACTTGGCAAATCATGGAATGGTTGGAAGGGACTCGCGAAGGTCATCTCAGCCAACCGCCCTGGGCCAGATCAACCCTTGGAGGTCACCTCCAGCCTAAAGCATTCTCTGAGTCTCTGTTGCTTCATGGCAAGGGAGGACTTCAGGGCCTCAATTCCACTCAGTGTGACTGTGGTATCCCACCTTGCTCTTTTCCACACGTGTCCAGGAACTGGAAATCATAGAATCATAGATTCAGGCAGGTTGGAAGAGAGCTCCAAGCTCAGCCAGCACAACCTAGCACCCAGCCCTGCCCAACCAACCACACCATGGCACTAAGTGCCCCAGCCAGGCTTGGCTTCAACACCTCCAGCCACAGCCACTCCACCACCTCCCTGGGCAGCCCATTCCAGTGCCAATCACTCTCTCTGACAACAACTTCCTCCTAACATCCAGCCTCAACCTGCCCTGCCACAGCTTGAGGCTGTGTCCCTTTCTTCTGCTGCTGCTTGCCTGGCAGCAGAGCCCAACCCCACCTGGCTACAGCCTCCCTGCAGGCAGCTGCAGGCAGCAATGAGCTCTGCCCTGAGCCTCCTCTGCTGCAGGCTGCACCCCCCCAGCTCCCTCAGCCTCTCCTCACAGGGCTGTGCTCCAGGCCCCTCCCCAGCCTTGCTGCCCTTCTCTCAACACCTTCCAGCACCTCAACATCTCTCTGCAATTCAGGAGCCCAGAACTGGACACAGCACTGCAGGGGTGTCCTGAGCAGTGCTGAGCACAGGGGCAGAAGCAGCTCCCTTGTCCTGCTGCCCACACTGCTCCTGAGCCAGCCCAGGCTGCCATTGGCTCTGCTGCCCACCTGGGCACTGCTGCCTCCTCTGCAGCTCCTCTCTGCCAGCACCCCCAGCTCCCTCTCTGCCTGGCTGCTCTCAGCCACTCTGGCCCCAGCCTGTAGCTGCTTGGGGTTGTTGTGGCCAAAGTGCAGAACCCTGCACTTGGCCTTGTTCAGTCTCATCCCCTTGGCCTGTGCCCACCCATGCAGCCTGGCCAGGTCCCTCTGTGGGGCTCTCCTACCCTCCAACAGAGCAACATCTGCTCCTGGGTTTGCAGGCTGTGGGGGATGGACTTCAGTAGGAGATGGAGGAGCTTTGCTTTTTTGGTAGAGAAGGTCTGGCTGAAAGGCCTGAAATGCAAATGTGTCAACCCTGAGCTGGAACCCTGAGTCTGAAACCTTAGTGCTGAATCCAGGTGTGCATGGTGGATCTGCCTGTGTGCTCTGCTAGGTAAGGCCAACCCATATCTTCTTGGGATCCTGCAGTCATTAAGGTTGAGGAAGGTCTCTAAGATCATCAGGTCCAATCATTAACCTAATACTGCCAGGTCACTGCTATACCATGGCCCTCAGCACACCTATACATCTGCTACTCCTCCCTGGTGCCTCTCCCTCTTTTGTCTGGAGGAAGCTGAGTGAGATTCTGATCTGGTCTGACTGGAGCCCTTGGTGGCCTTATGCAGAGCCTGAGCCTTCCCAAGGGAGCAGAGCCCAGCTCAGGTCCTCCACCTTGTAAAGGCTGGACCAGATGATGCTTGGAGGTCCCTTCCAACCTGGCCCTCTCTGCCTGTGTGGTTCTGTGATCTCTGTCACCCAGGACCTGGGTCCTCCCCTGGTTCTCCAGGCAATAGCTGCCAGCCTCTGGCTTGTTGTCTGTTTACTCTTTCCTCATCTCTTACCTTCATGAATATTGATGGGGAGCTCCAAAATAGCCAAGAGCACTTTAATCAGAGGACTATCTGCAGCCTAATCAGGATCAGACTAATCAGGAAGTTCAGAGCAGGCTTTGACACTTACTGCAGGAGGGGAAAGTTTACTCCCAGCTCCCAAGTGGAGTCTGGTGATGCCTCTCCTGCTTTTGCCTAGTTACCAGAGGAGAAAACAGAGATTGACTGCTTGCAGCTGGTGGTTTCAAGCTCCTCAGCAGGAGCAATGAGATGCTGGATGTGGCATAGGAGGAGCCGACGCTGTCGCAGGAGCTCCTGCCAGCAGCTCCAGGCTGAGTTGGATCCAAGGTCTCCTGCATTTCCAGCCACCAGGATCCCACTTTCCAAGCCAGTCTTTTAAATCTCATCTCTCTTTTCCTTCATCAGGCAGCTTGGGTTGAGTAGATATTCCAGCTTCACGTGGCTTGGGTTGGACAAGGAGCTGCACCCAGCTTGCAGGAGGGTGGTTTGAAGGCAGAGGAGCTGGCATGAGCTGCTTTCAATCACTGCCTTTGCCACCTTGATAACTGCTCCAGCAGAGATTGTGGTGAAAAGGGAAGCAAGCAAGCTCTGAAATAAATCAAGGCAGAACTTTTTGAGGCTTAGCAAACTTAAAATCAGAGCTCCTGGGGGTTTCTATTCCAGTGAGGTCTTCTGGGGACCAGGGAATGCTCTCACACATGGATACTCCCTTCCAGGTGCAGTTTCAATACTTGATTATAGCTTAACCACTGAAACCATAAGGACAAATGTATGCTGGAAACCACAATACCTATGGCTCACATGCTGCAGCCACAGAGGCAGAAACTACAATGCTAAGATATAAATCATAGAATCAGGCAGGTTGGAAGAGAGCTCCAAGATCATCCAGTCCAACCTAGCACCCAGCCCTGCCCAACCAACCAGACCATGGCACTAAGTGCCCCAGCCAGGCTTGGCTTCAACACCTCCAGCCACAGCCACTCCACCACCTCCCTGGGCAGCCCATTCCAATGCCAATCACTCTCTCTGCCAACAACTTCCTCCTCACATCCAGCCTTGACCTCCCCTGCCACAACTTGAGGCTGTGTCTCCTTGTTCTGTTGTTGCTTGCCTGGCAGAAGAGACCAACCTCACCTGGCTACAGCCTCCCTTGAGGTAGCTTCAGACAAATGTACCCCTTGGTGAGGGGAGCCTTCATCACTCTTCAGCTCCCTCTGCAGCTGCTTGTCCTCTGTGGAGCCTTTCAAGGTCAGTGCTGGCTCCACATGCTGTTTAGCCAACACCACATTCTGGCCTCTGACTACAGGGATGGTGCTTGCAGGCTCCTGTTTTCCTTAGATTTATCACCTGAGGGCTCACTGTTCTTATCTCTGGTTGCCCCCAGGTCCCACCAGCTGCATACCAATGCTTCCCTCCCACAGTTTCAGACATGCCAGGCAGTGCTGTGTGTCTGTTCAGTGTGGTGCCCAGGCTGGGGCTGAGGTTTTTCATTCCACTGTCCCTCAGAGAGGGCTTTGCCATGATCGAAGTCCCCACCAGTGACAAAACCTTGCAGCACCTGCCCTGGTTTGCAGTTGTAGCTCGGTGGGACAAGGAACCACAGCGCTGCTGGACTGTGGCTTCAGTGCAGCTTTTCTGCCAAGGTCTGGGTGTTTTGCAGCAGCAGGAAGGTGTGGAGCTCAGAAATCAGTGGTTCCTCTCTCAGGTCACCATCCTGCTGCCACCAAAGCCAGAGGACTTGGTGCAGTTACGGGCGAGCGTTCTGCTCTCATCTGCGTCTCTGCTCAGGGGACACAGTCTCAAGTTGTGCCAGGGTAGGTATAGGCTGGATATTAGGAAGAAGTTCTTCACAGAGAGAGTGATTGGCATTGGAATGGGCTGCCCAGGGAGGTGGTGGAGGCACCGTCCCTGGGGGTCTTCAAGAAAAGCCTGGATGAGGCACTTAGTGCCATGGTCTGGTTGATTGGTTAGGGCTGAGTGCTAGGTTGGACTGGATGATCTTGGAGGTCTCTTCCAACCTGGTTGATTCTGTGATTCTATGTGCCAGAGGGTCACAGACTCATAGGCTGGCTCGGGGTGGCAGGGACCTTCCAGATCATCAACCCTCCTGCCACAAGCAGGGACACCTTCCCCTTGCCCTTCCTGGACATCTGCCCCTAGCCCTTCCTCCTTCACCCTGTGTTCTGCTCCTGAGGCTGAGCTCCTCACTCACCGGGGCTCTCCCGCTCCTCTCTGCCTTACTTTCACCAAGTTTTATGTCTTTTAATTTCCTTTTATGACTTTGCAGCCCATTTCCAACTGCTTCACAAGAGAAGTCAATGAGACAGAGCTCCTAATAAACCTGCATTCATCAATGCCTTGTTTCACTCCCTTTCATCTCTAACTACTACCCAATCACTTGGACAACTGATGCTTCTGAGCTCACAATTAGACCTGTGCATTCTGCTCCTGATGAAGGAGGATTAATTAAATCAGAGCTTTTCAACACTAGAACAATTGCAAGAATGGGTTTTGGCAGCTTCCTCCTTTCTTTCAACCTTTATCCTATTAAATCAAGGCACCTGGCAGAGAACTAACATCTTGCCCTGAGAGAAAACAATAAACTGAGATTTACACACTGGAGCCACGTGGGGAAGCTTCTCTCTCCTTCCCAAAATGCAGATTGTGGAAGGAAAGGTTGTCAGAGTTTATATTCTCCACCCAGGGAGGAAGGCAAACTTCTGCAGATGTGGAAGCCTAGAACGAGTTGGATTGGAAGGGGCCTTAAAGCTCAGCCAGTTCCAACCCCCTGCCATGGGCAGGGACACCTCCCACTAGCCCAGGCTGTTCAAGGCCCATCCAAGCTGGCCTTAAACACTCCAGTGAAGGGGTCATATCAAGCAGGGCTGTGCCTGAGGAGCTCAGGAACACCTTTGGATGCTGCTTAGCTGGTCTGAAAATCTGCAAAGTCTCTGTTGGCATAACAGATGCTGAGGGGAGAGCTTTGGGCTCTCTACAACTCCCCAAAGAGGGGTAAGAGCCAGGCAGGTGTTGGTCCCCCCTTCCTCCCCCTTCTGCCCCACACTGCTGGGGGTCAGCCAGGACAGGTTGGCTCTGGGCTGGCAGCACTTGGTGCCAGCTCATCCCCACTTGATGCCAGCTCATCCCCAACTTTCCACCCTCCAGCACCCCCAAGTCCTTCTCCTCAGGGCCACTCTCCAGCCCTTCATCCCCAGCCTGGAGTGATGTACCCAACCCAGGTGCAGGACCTTGCACTTGGCCTTGCTGAGCCTCATAAGGTCATGAAACTGAGCCTCCAGCATTAAAAACTTCATGTCAGTCCCTGACTCTTTGCCCTGTCTGTGTAACTCTCAATCTCTCCAGGGTCTGAAGTAGCCTCTGGCTCTGCATGCTGATGCTGTTTATCCTCAGCAGACCTGAAGCCTGCTTTAGCATCACTGCTCTCTAAATGCAGCCACAGCAAAGTGTTGTGGTTGTTGGGAGCCATTGGGAGCTGCAGGTGAGACATCTCCCAGTGCTCAGACCAAAGAGCTTCCCAGTGCCAAGCATGGCTGGTCCTGGGAGCCACTTCTGGTGGGGTTTTGCTGGGTTTAAAATGATTGTCACTGTCTTCTGTGGCCTTCTGGCCCATCTCCCACCTGGCTGTGAAGGTGAGACACACACTGGCCCTTGCCACAGTTTGTGACACTGCTCAGTGCTTTCCTCAAACCTCCAGAGTCTTGCACTGCACTTGCAAAACCAGAGGCCTAGAATTGGTTAGGCTGGAAGAGACCTTTAAGATCACCAAATCTAACCCCTCCACGTCTGCTCCTAAGCCATGTCCAACAGGACTGTGTCCATCCTGGGCTGATATTATCCAGTGTCCTGGCACCCTTGTGTGAAGAAGTCTCTCCTCATCTTCAGGTGGAAACTTCTGGGTTCTAGTTAGTGCCCATTGTCCCTTGTCCTGGCACTGGGCACCACTGACAAGAGTCTGGCCCCAGCTTCTTGCCCCTCCATGGGTCCTTTAGCTCTTGTGAAGCATTGATCAGATGCCCTCTGGGGCTGCTCTTCTCCAGGCTCTCAGCCTGTCCTCACACAGGGATGCTCCAGGTCCCTCAGCATCCCCAGCACCCTCTGCTGAGCTCCATCCAGTTGCTCCCTGTCCTCTTGAACTTGGACACTCAGAACTAGATTCAGGATTGCAGATGTGGCCCCACCAAGCCAGAGCAGAGGGCAGCAGAACCTCCTTCAGTCTGCTGGCTGCACCCAAACCAAGCCAGCAGTTAGTGATGTTGTGTTTGCAAGGTTGATTATCCTCCACGTGTTGATTGAAAGTGAGCCACGACTGAGCTGCAGCAGGGAAGGAGCCCAAATCTCTCCTGCAGGAGTCTGTTTCTAGGAGGTTTCCTTCTGTTGCAGAAATATTTACTTGCAGTCAGGAAAACATTCATTTGGAGTGGAAGGAGAGCCCAGATCCTTGTCTCCACACCCCAGTGGGCAGAGGCAGGTGTTTTAATAACCATAAGGAGGGAGATTGTGTCTGTGGCCAAGAATTAGCATTCAGGAGCTTCTCAGTGCTTATAAATCTCTCTGCCTTTGCTTTCTTTTGATTCAATTAAGGCAATTCTCAGTCTGTGTCCTCTGAAGTCCTCCTGGTTCCACTGAGTCTTTCCTCAATCACTCAGCTCTGGGAGTGCTGGCAGCATCTGAGCTGGAAGCAGGATGGTGTTGCCCAGCTCAGCTCCACTTCTCCCTGTCCCTCTTGTGGCAGGTTTCTCACTGGAAGGGGCACAGTGAGTGGCAGCCTTGGTTCTTTATTCATGGCTGGGTCATTTGCCATGGTACAGCAAAATCAGCCCTGCAGGTCAGGGGGGGATGCAGAAATGACCTCAGCAAATCATGTGGAAGAGGTTTCAGTGGTGGTGGTGCAGGGAGTAGGCAAGTCCCTGCTGTGGTCCTGTCCTATCTCACCCAGCCCATGATAGGCCAAGAGGTGATGGCTTTAAACTGAAAGAGGGAGATTAACGCTGGGAAGAAGGAAGAATTTCTTCACCATGAGGATGGTGAGACCCAGCCCCAGGCTGCCCAGAGAGGTGGGAGATGCCCCATGCCTGTTACTATGCCAGGCCGGGTGGTTTGGGGCTCTGAGCTACCTGCTCTAGCTGCAGATGTCCCTGTCCAGGGCACGTAGCAGCTGAGGGCTGGAGCTGCATCACCACCTGGAGCTGCAAACGCAGGTCTCTGCAGCCCTCTGGTGCTCGGGAATCAGATGGGAAAAGCAGAATCTGCTACAAACACAGGGGAAAGGACAAGGACAGCCCAGGGCCAGGCTCCTTCACCTCCTGCAGCCAGGAATTTCCAGCCTGGAGAGGGCAGGAGCCTGTCACCTGCAGGCAGAAGTTGGAGCAGGGTGTCTGAAGTTGCCCCAGGGCAGGTTTAGGTTGGACATGAGGAACAATTCCTCTTCCCAAAAGGGTTGTGAAAGCCTGGCCCAGGGCAGTGGTGGAGTCCCCATCCTTGGAGGGGTTCCAGAGCCCTGGAGATGTGCTGCTGAGGGCCAGGGGTTAGCAACAGGCTTCGTAGGGTTAGGTTAGGGCTGGACTCAACGATTTAACGTGAGCTAGTGTGTGCCGACGTGGCCAAGAAGAACTAGCACCATCCTGACCTGTAGCAGCAACAGCTGTGCCTGGCTGGCATGGTGAGGGCACACTTCAATCGCTGGTCTCTGCAGCCCTCTAGTGCCCGTGCGACAGATGGGAGAGCAGAGCCTGTGGCCACCACGGGGAAAGGGACAAGGACAGCCCGAGGGGAAGGTTCTGCTAACCGCTGCCAAATGGTTCTCCTCTCCCTTGTCCCTGCAGCGCTGCCACCAACCTCCCGGTGACTGCAGAGAGCTTCCCAGGAGAGCACAGCAGAACCAGCCACACCTTGGTCTTCCTCACCACCCTGCCTGAAATCCAGCACAGAGCTCCAGCTGGGATTCACCTCAGCAGCTGGAACGTTTGGACGAGCTCCTGAGCCACACAACGCAGCAGAGAAGCTGCCCGAAGGCAAAAGAGGAGCTGTGCAAAGGGTGCCTGTGGCTGGGAGGCAGCAGCACCCAGTGTGGAGGTGATTCCTTAACTTCAGCTCATGGAAGGGAGGTTCAGTTTAAGCCCCCTCCCAAGGGACATTTCATCTCCTCCTCTACCTGCCCTGTTCAGCTCTCTGGACCTTTTCCACGCTGTAGCTCCTCACATCCCATGAAGTCAAGGATGAACACCATGCTTGGGAGACTCCATCAAGGGAAAGGGTTAGGAAAAGGGGGGCTGGAGGGGACTTCTGGAGATCCCTTCTCAGGCTGTTCTTCTCCAGGCTTTCAGCATTTCTTCCTCCCCAGCCCCATTCTCCAGACCCTTGTCCAGCTTCATTGCCCTCCTCTGGATCTGCTCCAGCTCCTCAATGTCTTTCTTGGAGTGAGTGGCCCAAAACTGAACCCAGAATTCAAGCTGTGGCCTCACTGGTGCCCCATACAGGAGAACAATCCCTGTCCTGGTCCTGCTGGTCACATTAGTGCTGATCCAAGGCAGGATGCTGGTGGTCTTCCTGGCCACTTGGGCACACCCTGGCTCATGTTCAGTCACAGTTGATCAGACCCTCCAAAAACAACTGGTGGGGGGGGCTGCCCATGGAATGTGTGATTTGGTGCATCAATAGAACAGTGCTTTGGAATTTCAGGTGTTAAAAAGTTCTCTTCAATGGAAGAAGGATTTCAGCTGCTCCCCTTCACTGCCTCTCCCAGGCTGAAGCTGCCTTTGAAGAAACCACCTGAGCAACCTTGTCATTGCAATTTGTCACACACCTTTCTGTGCTGCATGTTGATGATCTGGGAAGTGTCATTTCCCAGAGGCTGCTCATCCCTATCAGGCCTGGCTCAGCTAGATCAAAGGGAACAGGACACATCAGAGGGGAGCAGAAGGGCCCTGGTCCCATCCCAAAGGGAGTGCTGTAGGCTTTGAAGCATCGCTCAGCTCCTGGCAGCAGGGCTGGGTTAGCTAAGTTCCCCCAGCACGGTAGGGACTGCCTGAGCTGAAAGGGCTGCAGGAGGCACTGAGTCTTCAGGGATCTGTGCTGGCTTGCTGGAAAATCCCACCGAGACCCTTGGCACAGTGCTGGGGGAGGGCTGTCAGAGCGCCTCCTCCTCCAAAAGGAGACTGGCAAGGGTCTGGAGAGCAGGGCTGATGAGGAGCAGCTGAGGGACCTGGGGGTGTTCAGCCTGGAGAAGAGGAGGCAGAGGGGAGACCTCACTGCTCTCTGCAGTTCCCTGCGAGGAGGCTGGAGCCAGGTTGGGGTCGGTCCCTTCTGCCCAGTATGAGGTGATAGAACGAGAAGAAGTGGCCTGGAATTGCTCCAGAGGAGGTTTATCGCCGTCGTTGTCCCAGGTAAAATCTTTTCTCCCCTTCCCCTATCCCTTGGCGCCGTCACCGCTGCTGTTCTGGTTCTCACCACGGGAGGGCGCCAGCAGCACGGCTCCTGCGCAGCCTGTCCCGGAGCCTGCTCAGCGAGGAAGGTTCGAAGCAGCAGCCTGAGAGCCTGGGCACAGCTGCTCCAGACCCTGGAGTAATGCGACTGCACCACACATCTGGCGGTGCAGGCTCCCACATCCTCTCCAGCTGTGACTCTGGAGCATGCCCGCAGTGCTGTGGGTTTGCATTTTCCGTAAACTCGGTTAATCTCTGATGTGGCCTCAGCTAGACTCAGTCTGGCTGCTGCTGTTTGGGACAGAGGAGAACACGGTCCTCACTCTGCACCACCAATGGGCCTGGTTAAACAACGCTGGAGCATCGAAAGATAGAGCCAACGCGGGGGGGGGGGGGGTACTTGGCAATACCATGAGCAAGAGGACACAGCCTCAGGCTGTGCCAGGGGAAATTTAGGCTGGAGGTGAGGAGGAAGTTCTTCCCTGAGAGAGTCATTGGACACTGGAATGGGCTGCCCGGGGAGGTGGTGGAGTCGCCGTCCCTGGAGCTGTTCAAGGCAGGACTGGACGTGGCACTTGGTGCCATGGTCTGGCCTTGAGCTCTGTGGTAAAGGGTTGGACTTGATGATCTGTGAGGTCTCTTCCAACCTTGGTGATACTGTGATACTGTGAAATGAAAGGGTTTTCTGAGCTGAGCCCTGCTTTCAGGGGTAGCTGAGGCTCTCCCTCTGCCCCTGACATTTGCAGATCATTCCACTTAATGAGACATTCAGCAGCTTCCCCTGCTTCAGGAGGAAACCCAGCCACTCGAGTCGCTGCTTGCCTGTCTTTCATGCTTTGCTCTGGTTTTCATTTGCTGCCAAGAATTTGTTTTACCTGGGCTGGAAAATGCTGGCACAGCTCAGCCAACTTAGATGCAGAAGCCAGAATCATGCAGTAAAACCCAGGCTGTATTCAGTCAGCCTCCTGATGAGAGAAGCTCTTAGCCGAGGGCTTTGGCAGCCAGGACACAGGTGGGCTTTCAGAAGCTCACTCCAGGGGCTTTTCATGAATGCCTTTCTTCTCTAATAATCTGGCTCCAGATCTGAGTGTTCCACAGTCCCCATTTTGTCATCTGCAAGATCCTACCCACCGAGATGTTCCTCTCCCTTGCCTGGGATGGCAGGAACAAACTGGATTGAGAGGAAATTCTTCTCTATGAGGGTGGTGAGGCACTGGAACAGGTTGCCCAGAGAAGCTGTGGAGGCTCCAAGCCCAACACTGTTCAAAGTCAGGCTGGATGGGACCTCAAGCAGCCTGGTCTGGTAGAAGGTGTCCCAGCCTGTGGGGCTGGAACTAGATGATTTGTTAAGGTCCCTTCCAACCCAGCCCTTCAGGTAGAAGAACTGCAGGGTTTGTGCAGAGGAACACTGACCCCAGCTGTGTGCCAGCACATCTAGACACTGCCAGCTGGGGCAAATTAGTGCTTTGTAAATAACAAAGCAGTCAACCAGGTCCAGCTTGCCAATCTGGTTCATTTTCTCTTGCCCCACACATGGACACATTCTGAGCTGTCCATCTTCAACTGGGGAGCTCAAAACTGAACACAGTATTCAAGATGAGGTCTCAGCAGGGCAGAGTAGAGGTGGAGGAGGACCTCCTTTGACCTGCTGGACACACTCTTCCTAATCCACCCCAGGATGCCATTGTCCTTCTAGGCCACAAGGGCACATTGCTGTGCCATGGCTAACTTTTTAGCCACCAGGACCCCCAGGTCCCTCTCCTTGGGGCTGCTCTCCAGCAGATCACCTCCCAGCCTGTACTGGTGCAGTTTGTTATTCCTCCCCAGGTGCAGGACTCTGCCCTTGTCCTTGTTGAACTTCACCTGGTTCCTCTGTGCCCAGCTCTCAGTCTGCCCAGGTCTCTCTGGATGGCAGCACAGCCTGCAGCTGTCTCAGCCAAGCCTCCCAGCTTGGTATCAGCAGCAAACTTGCTGAGCAGACTCTGTCTGTCTGTGCCCTCATCAGTGTCGTTGATGAAGATGTTGAACAGGACTGGCCTCAGCACTAAACCCTGGGGGACACCACTGGTCACAGCTCTCCAGCTGGACCTGGCACCATTGCTCAGCACCCTCTGAACTCTATCTTGCAGAGCCTGTGTCCAGGTTTAACCTCTGAGCCGCAGCGTGCTCCTGTTGAGTGGTTTAGATGGACACATCTGAACAGAGCTGGGGGCCCTGCCACCAGCAGCACTTGGGAGAGCAAATCACTTTGGAGAAGGGTTTGGCTGGCTGGAGGGAACTGGGTGTAACATTACTACAGCTAGATGAGTAACAGCCTGTGTGTGTAACGAATCCTTGGGCCACGCATTCTTGACAGTTTACAGATTACCAGGTCCTCCTCACCCGTGTGCTGCAGCAGGATACGGTGGCTGAGGATGGTATCAAGTGTCCTGCTGCCTGGCAGTGAAGAGGTTTGTTTGTTAGCAAATTAGCAGTGATTAATTCTGGGTTACATTACTCGGCCACTCAGAGGCACCAGTGAGGGTCAAGGCAAATTAAACCTCCCAGGAACGCAGGTGGGAAAGTCTGCAGCATGGGAAGGTCTTCTGAACGCGTGGGAATCATTTCAGCTGGGAAAGACCTTTAAGATCACTGAGTCCAACCAGCCTGTCTCTGCACTAAGCCTGGATGGAGACAAGCAGAGATGAAGAGATCTGCCCAGGGCACCCCAACAACTGAGCGGCAGAGCTGCCCCAAGTGCTCCTCACTCGTAATGGAGGATAACAAACAGCCATTAGCTGCCTGGATTTGCATTCTTGAGTGCAGCTGCACAGGTGGCTTGGCTCTGAAACGTTCTGATGGCTCATGAGAGGTGGACAGGCAGCAAACACAAAGCCCACCCAGATCTGGTTACTCACGGCCCCAGAGGGCTGCTGAGAACAAACGCTTGGTAAAGAGCCTGCCATTGGGACTGGCTGTGCTGCTGCCTGGCTGAGGCTGGTGGACGGAAGGTGGTAGGTGTTGGTGGGCATCCCTCTCCTGCACCACACAACATAACCAGCAGCTCCAGCCTGGCTGGGGCTGGGACTCTCCAACTGCCGTGCCGGGTCCAGGTCCGTACACGGCTTGTTCCAGTGGCAGCAGTTTGAAGTAGTTTATCAAGTCCCAGTTCACAGCACCGGAGTCAAGTGGAGGCTGCCGTCGGCGAGTGCCAGGGCAGCCTCAAGGAGAACGTTTCGCCTGCCGCAGAGCGCAGCGCTGGGAGCACCTCTCCAGATGCCTGCGCCGCTTTCCGAGCGCTCCGTTTGTTGTCTCGGTTCTTAATGAATGACTTCCACAATCTGCATTCCTGAGGCAGAGGGGCAGGGCAGCACCACGGGGGCAGCCGTCCGGGCTGCCTGCCCTGCCCAGGACCCTACCCCCGCCCTCCTCCCGCGGCCGCGCAGCGCCGGGCCCGGCTCCAGCTCCAGCTCCCGGGGCGGGGCGGCCCGGAGCAGGTGACCCCCGCCGGGGCGGGCACAGCCTCCTCCTCCTCGCTGCTCCCTCCCTCCCTCGGCTCGGCGGGGCAGGGAAGTTGGGCGCGCCGGGAAGTGCCGGGGCATGGCGAAGCGGCCCGGGGCGGGCGGTTGTGGGCAGCGCCGGGGGGCGGCGGCGGCGGCGGCGGGCGAGCGGCCGCGCTGAGCCGAGCCGATCTCGGGGGAGCCCCGGCCGCCGGCATGGCCCGCTGGATCCCCACCAAGAAGGAGAAGTACGGGGTCGGTGAGTGCCAGCCCGGGCTGCTCGGGCACCCCGTGTGTCCCCTCCCCGTCTGCCCTGTCCTCTGCCCCTGCCCCGCGGCTCCTTCCCTGGAGCAACCTCTCCCATCCCCGGAGCCTTTCTCCCCCCTCCCCCGCCCCAGCCCCGGCACACAGCTCCTCGCACCCTCGCTGCTGCCCCCCCCCACCCCCCACCCCGGGCTGCCAGCCCCGCACGCTGCTTTGCCTTGCCCCTCTCCAATAGCTCCTTTTTTCCCTTGCAGCCCCCCTGGGTTGTTCCCCCCGAGCAGTTTTTGCTCTGCTTTGTGTTCTCCTGCAGTGCCGGGTTCCAGTAGCGAGTGCTTGTCCGCTGAGCCCCCAGGGATGGGGCACTGGTGTGTGCCCAGCTGGCCCCGGCAGCTCGGGGCCGTCCGCTGGGCTTTTGCCTTCCCCGCAGCACAAGTGCCTGCCGCTGTCCCCGACAGCAGACGTGGCCAGAAGGCGCTGGCAGGGCGAGAAGGTTGCAGTGAGCGAATTCAGGGCTGGCGGGGGAAGGTCTTTGCAGGGGTGGAGATCTCGACAGTCATGGGGGGGAGGAACAGTGAGAGCTGAGCTGGTGCGTTCGTGTGTGAGAGCTGCTGAGTGCTGGCTCCCTGCGCTGCAGCAGGAGCATGCCAGCGGTGCCTTCCCTCCCCCCCCTCGCCCCAACTCCGAGTTCTCCTTTTCTTGAGACTTTGTCAAATTGAGAACGGCAGAGTTTCGAGGTCGGTCGTGAGAACCGGAGAGAGAGCAACAGGCAGGAAACCGCCGATGACACAACTCCTGACGGTTTGTTTTCATGGCGAGTGCTGTGTGCCCCCTGTGCTCCAGCGCGGAGCATCCCGATGGGGGAGGATGTTTTACACTGATGCTTGCCAGGTGTTCACTGTCCTGGCTCCTGCAGAGCTGTTTGTTCGGTCCAGCTCAGCCCAGCAACTCACAGCTGAGGAGCCTCATCCTGCACACGTTTTCCCTGTCGGTGTCAAATTGTTACCCACCTGGTTTCAAAGTGGCCTTGCAGAGAAGCAGCTCAGTTCTTGCAGGACTGTGGCTTAAGCTTCAGAGGTCCTGTACCCAGCAGAGCCTTATCTGGTTTCTGCTCTGGTAACTGGGAGGGTGTGGAGTGCTGTGCGCCCTGAACTTTGGTTCTTTCCGCGGAGGTAACAGCCTGGGGCTGGGCGAGGTTCTCCGCGGCAGGAATTCAGGAGCGTTGGGCTTGCAGTCCAGTGACATCTGTGGCGGTAGCAGCTGTGCTGCGGCCGAAGGCTCTCAGCACACCTTGAGCAAGGCTCCTGCCCCTCAAGGGGTGGCCTCGGGGAGTGGATGAATCAGAGCCGCTCCTGCAGCTACCCCCTTATTGGCTTCCCCGAGTGGGGGTTGTGTGCTGGCTGGGGCTGGCTGCTGCTGCCAGCTCCTGCCCCAGAAAGGGCACAGTGTGGAGGGAAGAACTGCCTGTTCCTCACAGTGCCCACCGCAAAGCGCTGATGGACATCCCTTAGCTGCGTGCTGTGTGGGAAGGGAGCTCATCTTGCAGGCGCAGGGCCTGGGCTTGTGTTTGATTTGCAGCCAGAACTGCTGGGGTTAAGCCACGGGCAGCCGGCAGCGTCGTTTCTGCAGTGCCCAGCTTCAGCAGGAGGGGCTTGATGCATGGCACTAATGCAATCGAAGTGTAGTCCGTGTGGTGCTTGCAGGCTGGTTCCTGCCTTGTCTGCAGCTGCACCCCGTGCCGTGCTCCAGCCTTGAGCTCACCAACCAGCCCCCGCTGGGGTTGTGCTTGGTTTGGAGGAGCCGATGAGGTCTGAAAGCAAAGGATGAGCGTCTGGGGCCGCTGATCTGCCTGCTGACCAGGATGCCTCTTGGTGCCAGTTGTGAAGGTGGCTGCGATGCCACCGATCTGTATGACGCAGGCCAATAGATGCTAAAAGCTCCCAGTCCCTGGTAGTTGATAGCTCTGACGTGTGGAGATGCAAGTTAGAGAATCACCGAATCATTTGGGCAGGAGAAGACCTCTGAGATCAGCACTTGGCCTTGTTGCAGCTCAGTCTCTGTGTGGCTGTTACTGAGCTGTGCTTTGGAAGCTCATCTGGTGCTGCTTGGAGCCGTTCTGGGCACTGTAAGTCACAGACTGTAAGTCACAGCAGCAGAGTCAGGAATTCCAGGAAGCAAACTGTGATTCAGGACCACTTGCCTCAGCTTTGCATCTTGTTTAAGAAGGATTCATCATTTGTGGAGATACTGGAACGAGTCTTACAGACACCGCACAGCCCTGTGAGGAGAGGCTGAGGGAGCTGGGGGGGTGCAGCCTGCAGCAGAGGAGGCTCAGGGCAGAGCTCATTGCTGCCTGCAGGGAGGCTGCAGCCAGGTGGGGTTGGGCTCTGCTGCCAGGCACCCAGCAACAGAACAAAGGGACACAGCCTCAAGTTGTGCCAGGGCAGGTCTAGGCTGCATGTCAGAGAGAGTGACTGGCATTGGAATGGGCTGCCCAGGGAGGTGGTGGAGTGGCTGTGGCTGGAGGTGTTGAAGCCAAGCCTGGCTGGGGCACTTAGTGCCATGGTCTGGTTGGTTGGGCAGGGCTGGGTGCTAGGTTGTGCTGGCTGAGCTTGGAGCTCTCTTCCAACCTGCTTGGTTCTATGGTTCTGTGTGTCCTGGATCACACTCTGCAGATGTGCTGATTGTGGGTTCAGGCTGGTTTGCTGCCTCAGTTGGTTAGACTGGAGGCTCTTAGTGCGCTCTTACTGTGTGGGGCTTTCTGAGCAGGAAATTGCTGCTGATGCTTTCTGGCCACCTTGGAAGCCCTCCCTGCTGAGGGGGCTGGAGCTTAGACCTTCTCTTGTCATGGCCAAGCAGCAGTTAGTCAGAACACCCTGTGGTGTCTGAGGGAAGCTCAGCTGCCTCACGCCTCAGGAATGGCAGTAATGTTTCAGATGTAAACCAGTGCCTGCCAGCGAGGTCCTGATTTATGTCAGGAGAAAAGCAAAGGATCAGAGAGGAAGAGAGAGTGCTGCAGGAGGAGATCTTCTTACTGGTGATTTGATTTGTGATAGCTTCTGGTGTGCTTGGCTTCACCTTCAGACCCCATACATCTTCTGCACAACTCTGGCCATCCAGGCTGTGATCAAAGGGGTTTCATGGCACTGGAAATCAGGGCAAAAGTTTAGGGCAAATCATGCAAATAAGGGCAAAAATCAGATTTGCTGTGACTTGCTGCTTGGCCTCTGCCTCCCTTCCTGCAGAACACTTCTGCCTTGGCACTCAAGTCCAGTGGTGTGTGCCAGGTTCGTGGCAAGGGCTCTAGAAGGACAGACAGAAGGATTCCTACTGCAGGATCATAGGATGGTTTAGGTTAGAAGGGACCTCAAAGCTCAGCCAGTTCCAACCCCCCTGCCATAGGCAGGGACACCTCCCACTAGAACAGGTTGCTCAAGGACTCATCCAGCCTGGCCTTGAGCACCTCCAGGGAGGTTGTGGAGCACAGAATCACCCAAGCAAGACCTGAAACTTGCTCCTCCTCTTTTTCTTCCTTTGAGAAGCAACAGTTCTGGAAGTGGCTTGTGACTTCTGAATGCTTCAGCTCTTGGGTACAGAACCACAGAACTTCTTAGCTTGGAAAAGGCCTTCAAGCTCCTCGAGTCCAATCATGAGTTCCACACTAACAAGTCCTTGACTAAACCAAATCCCTCAGCACAACATCGAATCACTGTGGTTGGAAAGAACCACCAGGATCATCCAACCTTCATCCCAGCATCCTCACTCACCAGACCATAGCCTGGAGACATCACCAGCAGCCCTGGTGTTTAGGACCTGTCATTCAGCTCCTCTTACTGACAGCTCTCTACTCTTCTGAGTCCTCTCCTGGGGCATCCAGAACCTGATTGCCTGATGGAGTCTGGCTGAGCTGTCCCCTGCTGATCAGCTGGGAGCTTGGAGTTGCTGGGAGGCCCCAAGGAGCAGCATCCCCCAGTGCTGGGTGTGCTGACCAGCTCTCACCAGGCTCCTGCCTGCTCTGGTGCTCCTTCCCTTGGTGTGTATTTGCTAGCACAGGCTCAGACAGCAACTGTGGCAAGCAAAAGCAGCAGAGCATCGTGGCCATGGAGCAGTCTGTGAGGAGCTTTCCCTGTCCTGGGAAGGTTGGGCAGTGTGCACCCCCTCTAGGTGCTTGGCTGAGGCCAATTTGGAAGTCAAAGGCTTTTCTTTCTTCCTTCCTTTTTTCTTTTGGCCTGTTTAACTTGCACTTAGCTGGTAAAACATTGCCTTCAGGTAGGGGAAAAAAAGCCATGGCAGCACGTTCAGGGCACAGCTGTGGCCAAGTCAGAGCTGCCTTCCTCACCACATTCACCCCTTGCTGCCAGGATGTGTTCACCCCAAGCACTGCCCTGGCTGAGTGACTCTCAGAGCTTGTGGTGCCTTTGCCAGGAAGCCTGCTAATAAAACAGCAGCATAGATCTGAATTATTAAACAGCTTCCTAGGAGGGCAGTTGGAGGCTGCCTGCAGAAACAGGAGATGTTAGGGTGCTGCCTGAGCTTCAGTGATGCAAATGTCTCTGGTGCAGTGCAGGCTGTTCCTACTCAGAAAGCCTCCCAGGATGGGAGGTGGGGAGCACTCTTTAAGGGGTGAATTGAAGGCCTGGAACACAAACCCTATGAGGAGAGGCTGAGGGAGCTGGGGGGGTGCAGCCTGCAGCAGAGGAGGCTCAGGGCAGAGCTCATTGCTGTCTGCAACTAGTTGAAGGGAAGTCGTAGCCAGGTGGGGTTGGGCTCTGCTGCCAGGCAGCCAGGGACAGAAGAAGGGGAGACAGCCTGAAGCTGTGGCAGGGCAGGTTGAGGCTGGATGTTAGGAGGAAGTTGTTGTCAGAGAGAGTGATTGGCACTGGAATGGGCTGCCCAGGGAGGTGGTGGAGTGGCTGTGGCTGGAGGTGTTGCAGCCAAGCCTGGCTGGGGCACTTAGTGCCATGGTCTGGTTGGTTGGGCAGGGCTGGGTGCTAGGTTGGGCTGGCTGAGCTTGGAGCTCTCTTCCAGCCTGCTTGGTTCTATGAATTGCTCAGGCAGCTTCTGGAAGCTGTCAGGGAGGTGTCTGGCCTGTTCTCAGAGCACAGCTAAAACCCTAGCAGCTGTTGTGTGGAGACTGTTCTTTGGCCACATGTTTTGCTGTCCAGTTTTTGCTGCAGTAACTGTGGATCTCCTATGAAAAGGAGTGAGGCTGGGCAAAAAGACACAATGAAGATAATATTTTCTCTGCTGTTTGGCAGATGGATACTTTGATCCTCTGTCAGCATAAACCACTTCATAACTTTAGCTCTCAAGTTCTCTTTCAGAATCTCCCAGGCCAGTTAGTGGTGATGAGGATGCAAGAGTAGCTGAAATTGGAGACCAGATTCCTGTAGCACCTCTTCCCTCCTTACTCTGGTGATGTAGTTGGGGCTGCAGAGAGCTTCATGTGAAGGAAGGTCCCTGCAGAGGGATCTTGACAGGCTGAGTGGGTGGGCAGGGGCCAATGGGATGAGATTTGACAAGGCCAAGTGCAGGATTCTACACTTTGGGCTGCCCAGGGAGGTGGTGGAGTTGCCATCCCTGGAGGTGTTCAGGACAAGACTGGATAAGGCACTTAGTGCCATGGTCTGGTTGATTGGATAGGGCTGGACTGGACTGATCTTGGCTGGGTAGGGCTGGACTGGATGATCTTGGCTGGGTAGGGCTGGACTGGATGGTCTTGGCTGGGTAGGGTTGGACTGGATGGTCTTGGCTGGGTGGGGTTGGACTGGATGGTCTTGGTTGGGTAGGGCTGGACTGGATTGATCTTGATTGAGTAGGGCTGGACTGGATGGTCTTGGTTGGGTAGGGTTGGACTGGATGGTCTTGGTTGGATAGGGCTGGGCTGGATGATCTTGGCTAGATAGGTTGGACTGGATGATCTTGGAGGTCTCTTCCAACCTGATTGATTCTATGACTCTATGAACAAGGCAGCTCCAGAAGCTGAAGGGAAGGCTGCAGTGCATGGTGCCCAGTTCCCAGTGCTTTATCTGCTTGCATCCTGTGCAGTTCAGTGGAGATTGATTTGCTTACTGCAGATCTGAGAGTCATTTGCAGCAGCTTGTTCTTCCTCCTCCTTGACAGCAAAGGGATCAATATTATTGTTTGGCTTTGTTCCTTCCAGAGGAGGACCCTTGGTACCCAGCCAGGATCCTCCTCTGGGGCCCAGCCAGGATTTCTTGCTCCTCCTCCCAGCACTCTTCTCCTGTTTGCCTCTTGCTCGCTACCTGAGATAGGTGGGAAGATGAAAATGCTTTGGGGGTGAAGGTGTCTGCAGGTGTGAAGCAGTGAGCATGGCTGTGCAGCAGCAGGTCTCTGCTAAGGGCCCTGTGCCACATTGCAGAGAGGAATCAGTGAAACCACAGGCACCCATTCCTGGAGGGCAAGCTGCCAGCCTGCGGGGAGGGCGAGCTGGAGGTGCAGAGGCCAACTGCAACCCTCTGGCTCTGCTGCTTGGCTCAGCCCTGGTGGTGATTTGGGAGTTACCCACCCCCACACACAGTGAAATCATCCAGACTGGACTCAGCCAGCTGGAAGTTAAGGTATGAAGCTTTTTACTCACAGCTTAGCACTGTTTACAAGCAGATGTTCACAGCACATTGCAGTTGCACACAAGTTAAAGGCAATGCAGAAACACAGCAGCCCTCCCAGAAATCAGAGCCCCCCAGGAGGGGCTCCCAACCACCCTTCCACCTCCTTCCCACCCCTCTACCTTATCCCAGAGTCTGCCTTACGTGCAAGGTGAGCTGGAAGGATCAGCAAGGGGGGTTAGAAGCAGAAGGATTAGTTGGGTTGCACAGATGCAGGCAGAGCAGCAGAAGCCCAGGGAGAGAACACAGACACTGACTCCAACAGAGACTCTTGCCTATGTTTGTGTCCCTGTTTTTAATCCATCTCAGCAAGCCTGTGAGTGAAGTAAACATCACCTTTGTTTCCTTTTCACAGCCTCCAAGCTAATTTCTCTCATTAAACTATTCCTGTTAGCCTCAAACCAGCTCAGCTCTGCCAGCACAGGCAGCTCCAGGGCTGTATCCATGGCACTGTTGGCCAGTGGAGGTGGAGAGGTTCCTGGCAGCATGTCCCAGGATTCTGATGATGCAGTGGGCCAAGCTGTGCTAAAAGCTTCTTGTGCCAGCTGCAGGACAGCTTGGCCCTCATGTTCTGGGCACAGGGATGGGGAGGGGAAGGAAGGCCAGGCTGGATGAGGCTCTGGCCAGCCTGATCTGGGGTGGGGTGTTCCTGCCCATGGCAGGGGGGTTGGAACTAGATGATCCTTTTGGTCCCTTCCAACTCTGACTGATTCTAAGGTGTTGGATGCCTGTGGGCACTGGTACCCAGGGTCCTGGCTGTCATTCCCGTGGGGGTTCTGTTCTCTCTGTGCCTGTCAGCCTGCACTCAGTGCGGGCACGTGTGGGGGTGATGCCAGCAGGGGACAATGCTGCAGTGTTAAGTGAAGCTCCTGGTGCAGACTGGCCTGTAGGCACAGTTGGACTCCATGCTCAAGTGCTTTCCTCATTACACCTCCTCTCATCCCCACCCTCACTCCTAGCAGCGCTCCCAGTTCTTTGCAGCACTTCCAAGGTTTCTTTCCCCTTCCTTTGATGTTTTGCCCAGCAGAACTGGGACAATCACTTAAAGCCAGTGGCAGATCCACTTAATTCTTTTGAAGGTGCTTTCAAGCTGGGAATTAGAATCACAGAATCAGTCAGGGTTGGAAGGGACCTCAAGGATCATCTAGTTCCAACCCCCTTGCCATGGGCAGGGACACCCTACCCATTAGCTGAGTTGCTCAGTTTAGTGAGTGGTGGGTTTGGTGTCAGTGCTTTTACAAACCTGCCTGAAACTCTCCTTGCAGTGGCTGCTCACCTGCTCATGTCCAGCATGATTTGCAGGCTGGGAGGAGGAAGAGATGCTTGCAGGCAGAGATGGTAACGTTCAGTTGCAGTCTTTAGAGTGTTGTAAGTGAGCATCTGTGCTTCACAGGCCACTGAAATAGAAACCTGCAGCAGCAGAGGCTGCTGCTGTGACAAGTGGACTTGGAGCCTCTGCTGGGTTACACAGACCATAAGTACCACAATACTCATGCAGACTTGAAGGTGTGAGCCTCTTCCTTTGTAGGGGCCCAAGAGCAGTGGGTTCTCTGCCCATTTCCTTCCAAGTCCCCTTCTCCCATAGCACAATGCAGAGAAGACCACAAGAGTCTTTGAGCTGACTGAGTTCCTGTGACACCAGTGGTTAAGCCCAGCACAAACCAGGCTCTGAGTCAGCTAGCATGGCCAAAGTGGTGATGCTATGGCTGTGTGGTGGTAGAAGCCATGGTCCAGGGCTGAAGGATTTGCTCTGAAGGACAGGACTAGAACTTAGCATCCCTAAGGGAGGATCCTGATGGTTCAGGCTGGCTGCTGCTGCTCACATTTCAAAGAGGCAGAATAAAGCTGCAGGGCTTGGAAGATCCACACCTTACAATAATATCAAGCACCTTTTAGCCTACTAAGATCTGAAAGCCACCTGTCCTGATGTCTCCTCCTTGTAGATGAAAAGGAGCAGCCTTGTCTGTATCCTGTGTGTTGAGGAGGTCACTGTGCCACAGGGAAAGCAGCTGAATGTGTATCTTGGTAGGTGAGTGAAGGCATCAAACCCACCAGGTAGATGTGCTTTGTGAAATTAGAGCTGGTGAAGATGCAGCTTTGTTAGCACCAGGATCTGAGGCTGCTCTGGAGTGCAGCAGCAACAACCCTGGCAGCTGCTGCTGCACCTTTCCTCCCTGAGCCAACTTCATCCTGCTCAGAACTGAGAACCTCCAAAGCAGGAGTGGAGCTGGTGTCACTGCCACCTCCTGTGCCAGCTGAGAGGAGGTCAGCTCAGAGAAACCAGCAAGATCTTCCAACAGCAGCTGGGTTGAGACCCATTATGCCATCATGGTGTCATCTTCTTGCACTTGGAATCTGCTTTTGGCTCCTGAGTTGGGTCTCCTGCATCTGCTCATTCCACAGGAGCACTGACATGCTCTTGCATGTTGCTTGGTTGATCTGAAGCAGGCTGTAGCCTCAGAACTGTTTTCCACCTTGGTATTTTAACACCCTTTTTGCCTCTGAGCTCTGGCAGGTGGGCACCATTCTCCCTGCCTGCAGGTGGGGGCTAGGAATGCTGTGGGAATCAAAGCCAGGGGCATTCCTCCACACCACAGCCTAGGCAATCTGGCAGACCACCCTTGGTGGTGCCTGTGCAATGGCCTGGGTTGGTGCTCTGTAGTGCTACAGCCATAGCACAGAGCCAGTGCACTGCTGCCTTGCTCTGCCAGCTGCTGGCATAAAGGTCAAACCCAAAATGTCACTGCAGGAAGCTCTCTCTGGAGCCTCACCAGCATTGCTCTGCAGCTCAGATCAGCCACAGTTTGGCTGCTTCTGCCCTTGGAGAGAGATGAAGCAGTTGATGCTGTGGTGGCATCAGTGCTGGTGTCCAAGTCTGTGTGTGCTGGGATGTGTCTGCACTGCAGCTGAGGTCTCTAAGAACAGGTCCCCTTCACTGTCATCCTGCTGCTGGGATGCACTGCCACAGATGAGTAGTGGGAACTGCCACAGATGAGTAATGGAGCTGCAACAGATGAGTAATGGAGCTGCAACAGATGAGTAATGGGAATCCTGCAGCCAGGAAAAGACAGAGAGGATTTCTTTTTCCCTTCTAAGCACTGTCTTCTGCCTCAGCAGCACAGAATCCTCTTGGATTGCCTCATCTGAATCTGCTCAGAAGCCCTTAATTAGAATACATAGACTAATTTGTCCTTGGGTCTGCCACTTGCTGCAGAGCATTCCTGTGGGTCTGGCTGTGGTTTCCAAGGCTCTAAGAGACCATTAGATGATCCAGCTGGAGCCATCCATGGGCTGAGCTGGTTACATTGCTTTGTTTTTGCTAAAGCAAGCCAGGCTTGAAGAGATTAAAGCTAGATCCTGATCCCACTGTGACAGCAGGACTTGAACATCCACAAGTTGGCAAAGGCTTCACTGAAAATCTTGCCCAGTCTTAAGTTTGGAGATGCTGGAGTGAGTCCAGAGCAGGGCCATGAGGATGCTCAGAGGGCTGCAGCAGCTCTGCTGTGAGCACAGGCTGAGAGAGTTGGGGACCTGGGAGTATGGGTTGGTGAAAAGCTCAACAGGAGCCTGCAGCGTGAGTGCAGCCCAGACACAACCCTGTGCTGGGCTGCAGCAAGAGCAGTGTGGGCACAGGGCAAGGGAGGGGATTCTGCCCCTTGGCTCTGCTCTCCTCACACCCCACCTGCAGTCCTGGGGGCAGTTCTGGAGCCCTCAGCACAAGCAGCACATGGAAGTGTTGGAGGCAGTGCAGAGGAGGCCACCAAGATGCTGAGAGGGCTGCAGCAGCTCTGCTCTGAGCACAGGCTGAGAGAGTTGGGGCTGTGCAGGGTGGAGAGGAGAAGGCTTTGAGGAGACCCTGGAGTGGTCTTCCAGGATGTGAAGCCCCAGGAGGGCTGGGGATGGACTAATGACAAGGTCTAGTAATGAGAGGATGAGGAGGAATGGGTTTGAAGTGGCAGAGGGGAGATTGAAAGTGGCTGTTAGGAAAGGGTTGTTTGCAGTGAGGGTGGTGAGAGACTGGCACAGGTTGAGGGTGGTGAGACCCTGGCACAGGTTTCCCAGGGAGGTTGTGGAGCACAGAATCACCCAACGTGATCAAAGATCACGTTGGGTGATTCTGTGCTCCACAACTTCCCTGGAGGTGTTCAGGACCAGGCTGGGACCTTGAGCAACCAATTCTAGTGGGAGGTGTCCCTGCCTATGGCAGGGGTTTGGAACTGAATGATCCTTGAGCTCCCTTCCAACCTAACCCATTCTGTGAGTTCGATTCAGCCTGTGCAGGACAGACTGCCAAGCCTTGGCTGCTTTGCCTGTCCCAGCTCTGTTATTCAGAGGAAATCAGGAAAATCTGAGCAGGCTTTTGGCCAGCTGAATCAGGCAGACACTTCCTTGTGCTGGCAGATGAGCAGTGACACTGCTTTGGGTTTGGTTATTGGAACAGTTTGTAGCTGGAGCTGTGTTTGTAGCTTAGGCTTTTCTGAATCACAGAATCAGGCAGGGTTGGAAGGGACCACAAGGAGCAGCCAGTGCCAACCCCCTGCCATGCCCAGGGACACCCTACCCTAGAGCAGGCTGCACACAGCCTCAGCCAGCCTGGCCTCAAACACCTCCAGCCATGGGGCCTCAACCACCTCCCTGGGCAACCCCTGCCAGCCTCTCACCACTCTCCTGCTCAACAACTTCCTCCTCACCTCCAGCCTCACTCTCCCCACCTCCACCTTTGCTCCATTCCCCCCACTCCTGCCACTCCCTCACAGCCTCAAAAATCTCTCCCCAGCTTTTTTGGAGCCCCCTTCAGATCCTGGCAGGCCACAAGAAGGTCCCCTGGGAGCCTCCTCTGCTCCAGCCTGCACAGCCCCAACTCTTTCAGGCTGTGCTCACAGCAGAGCTGCTGCAGCCTCTCAGCATCCTCCTGGCCCTGCTCTGGACACTCTCCAGCATCTCCACAGCCCTCTTGGCCCAGGGGCTCCAGAGCTGGATGCAGGACTCCAGGTGGGGTCTGAGCAGAGCAGAGCAGAGCAGAGCAGAGGGGGAGAATCCCCTCCCTGGCCCTGCTGGCCACACTGCTGCTGCTGCAGCCCAGGCTCTGCTTGGCTTTCTGGGCTGCAAGTGCACACTGCTGGCTCCTGTGGAGCCTCTCCTCCAGCAGCACCCCCAGGTCCTTCTCCTCAGGGCTGCTCTGCAGCCACTCACTGCCCAGCCTGGAGTTGTGCTTGGCATTGCCTTGACCCAGCTGCAGGTCCTTGCCCTTGGTCTTGTTGAACCTCCTGAGCTTGGCTTGTGCCCACCTCTGCAGCCTGTGCAGGTCCCTCTGGCTGGATCCCTGCCCTGCAGCCTGGCTGCTGCACCACACAGCTTGGTGTGGGCAGCAAACTTGCTTATAAACACTAAGGCTAAGCAGAAGGCATCCCAGGTGTGTTCTGTGTGTGAGGGCAGCCTGGAGCAGGAAGCAGAGAGGATGCTAAATGTGCAGCTCTGGCTCCTCAGTTGTTTGTCTCTGGAGTGCAAGGGTGGCAGTTAGCTGAAGCATGCCCAGCCTGCAGTCCTGTTCCTCTGCATTGTTTGCATTCAGAATGCTAAGCAGTCACTGGGAACTCTGTAGAGGAGGCTGAACATCAGCACCAGCCCAGTCAGCAGCACTTGTTGGTCCAGCAGCTCTCAGCGTCCGTCTGGCAGTGTGGAGCCAGGGCTGGCTCTGCCTCCAGCCATCTCAGTGCCCTGAGTCTCCCTTTTGCAGACCCAAATTCCTGGGCAGTTACCAGAAGGTTTTTTGCTCCAACATCAAAACTCCTTTGTTCCTAAGAAGAACGAATTCCATGGGCAGTTCCTTGTTGTTTAAACAAAGGCTCTGTTTTTTGGGTTGCATGTTGGCAGCAGGGAGCATCCCAGCCCTCTGGTCTGGCACAAGGGCTGCCTCGGAATGCAGCAGCAGTGGACAAGCTCCTGGGTGCCTACGAGAGGCTTTGAGTGCAGCTGAAGGATGCCATGAGCTGAAGTCTGCTTAGAGCAGCAGCCTTGAATGTGAGCCTTTGTTCCCAGGAAGCAAGGCACAGCCCTCTGCTATCAGATAGTGGTGAGGGCAGCCAGCAGAGAGTGGCACTTGGCATTTGGAAGTGCCTGGTGGGTGCAGGGCTGGGTGTTCTGAGCCAGCTCAGAGATAGCAGCTTGCAGGGTCTTTGTTTTTGTCAGGCCAGTAATCCATGTTTCAGATCATAGATTCAGGCAGGTTGGCAGAGAGCTCCAAGCTCAGCCAGCACAACCTAGCACCCAGCCCTGCCCAACCAACCAGACCATGGCACTAAGTGCCCCAGCCAGGCTTGGCTGCAACACCTCCAGCCACAGCCACTCCACCACCTCCCTGGGCAGCCCATTCCAGTGCCAATCACTCTCTCTGACAACAACTTCCTCCTCACATCCAGCCTAGACCTGCCCTGGCACAGCTTCAGCCTCTGTCTCCTTCTTCTGTCGCTGGCAGAGCCCAACCCCACCTGGCTACAGCCTCCCTGCAGGCAGCTGCAGGCAGCAATGAGCTCTGCCCTGAGCCTCCTCTGCTGCAGGCTGCACCCCCCCAGCTCCCTCGGCCTCTCCTCCCAGGGCTGTGCTCCAGGCCCCTCCCCAGCCTTGCTGCCCTTCTCTGGACACCTTCCAGCACCTCAGCATCTCTCTGGAATTGAGAGGCCCAGAACTGGACACAGCACTCAAGATGTGTGCACAAAATGCACTTTCAGATGCACAAAACTACCTGCAGGGAGGCTGTAGCCAGGTGGGGTTGGTCTTGTCTCTCAGGCAACCAGCAGCAGAACAAGGGGACACAGTCTCAGGTTGTGGCAGGGGAGGTTGAGGCTGGATGTGAGGAGGAAGTTGTTGTCAGAGAGAGTGATTGGCACTGGAATGGACTGCCCAGGGAGGTGGTGGAGTGGCTGTGGCTGGAGGTGTTGCAGCCAAGCCTGGCTGGGGCACTTAGTGCCATGGTCTGGGTGACTGGGCAGGGCTGGGTGCTAGGTTGTGCTGGCTGAGCTTGGAGCTCTCTTCCAACCTGCCTGATTCTATGCTCCACTTGAACAGGATCTTGAGGGAAGGGTTCAATTTCATTTTGCTTTAATGTGCACACAAGGTTGTGTCTGACTCTTTCTGCCTCCTGTCAGTTCAGCTTGGGACAGGTCTTCAAGCAAAGCCTGGATGAGGCACTTAGTGCCATGGTCTGGTTGACTGGATAGGGCTGGGGGGTAGGTTGGACTGGCTGAGCTTGGAGCTCTCTTCCAACCTGCTTGATTCTATGATTCTATGAAGTGCCCTTTGGGACTGAAGTGTCCTTTCCCATCCCTGCAGTCCTGGCTGCTGGTGGTGCCTGTGGTGCCTCAGAGCAGCATGCCCCTGGCACCCACTGTGCACACTCAGTTGTGCAATGCCTTGAGAGCCTCTTCTCAATCTGAATCACCTCTTGCCCTGAAGCACAAAAAATGCTGCTTCTTATCTCCACCTGCATGACTGTGGCTGCTGTCATCAGTTATCTGCTGCCCATTTCAGCTCAGCCCTGGTGGTGACTCCTCTTCCCTTCCCTCCTCATGGATTCCATGAGCTGGAGACACTGGAAAACCCCATCCTGTAAACTCCCCAGTGATCACTGGGGGACTGTAAATGAACCAACCATGGGACTGTTGCCTTTATTCTGCTCAGGGAATTATTATTGCCTGTTTTCCTGCTCAGAGAATGTGATCATTAAAACAAATCTGGGCCCTCCTCCTGGTGGATCCTGTTTTCCACCTCTGCCTCTTTATTTAGATGCAATTTGCTGGGCTCCAGTGCTGCCTTTCATTCTGGATGATAACAGTAACAGGATCAACCAGCCTAAAGTCAGCTTCAAAGGAGAAAATCTCAGCTGAAGTTTAGCTGGAAGTGAAAAGACTTCACTTGAGCTATTCCTGCACATTCAAGGGCAGAAGTCTCTCTATATTTTTTTCCCCCTTCCTCCTTTCTTGCAGCTCTGTGAGGATTTTGATTTTATTTATGCCCATGTTTGTTGTCTGCAGCTTCCTTTTAAGTCTGGAAGAGGTCAGATTAGATACACACAATGGAGAGGAGGCTAAGCAGCTCTCAGAGCTAGGGCTGCCTGGGACAGGGCTGGCTTGGAGCAGCAGGAAGCATCTGTAAAGCTCCCAGGGAAAATATGTCAGCAATTTGGCTCTTCTAACCCTGTGCAGCATCACTGGGCAGGAGTGTTCTGCACCAGGGACCCCCTCTGCTTCATTCAGCCTGGCAAAGAAAGGTGCCACAGCCCCTGCCTGGCTTGGATGTGCAGGGGCAGCTTGTGAATGCACTGGGATCTGAAACCTGCCTGCTTGGGCAGGGGAGGGGAAGGGAGCTGCAGGGTTCAGTTCTGCCTGTGGCTGTTCTGGAGAGGGGGAGGGAGCTGCAGGGTTCAGTTCTGCCTGTGGCTGTTCTGGAGAGGGGGAGGGAGCTGCAGGGTTCAGTTCTGCCTGTGGCTGTTCTGGAGAGGGGGAGGGAGCTGCAGGGTTCAGTTCTGCCTGTGGCTGTTCTGGTTGGGCCAGCCCAACCTAGCACCCAGCCCTGCCCAACCAACCAGACCATGGCACTAAGTGCCCCAGCCAGGCTTGGCTGCAACACCTCCAGCCACAGCCACTCCACCACCTCCCTGGGCAGCCCATTCCAATGCCAATCACTCTCTCTGACAACAACTTCCTCCTCACATCCAGCCTAGACCTGCCCTGGCACAGCTTGAGGCTGTGTCCCCTTCTTCTGTTGCTGGCTGCCTGGCAGCAGAGCCCAACCCCACCTGGCTACAGCCTCTCTGCAGGCAGCTGCAGACAGCAATGAGCTCTGCCCTGAGCCTCCTCTGCTGCAGGCTGCACCCCCCCAGCTCCCTCAGCCTGTCCTCACAGGGTTTGTGTTCCAGGCCCTTCACCAGGTGCCCAGATCAGCAGCCAGCTTTAGTGTCTTGGCCTGCAGCAGCACCGTAGGGAACAGAGCAAGGTAACAGCTGCAGCTGCCAGCAGAAGTCCAGGATGGTTCCTGCCAGCCTCTGGCAAACAGAGGCAGGGATTTGGGCACATTGCCTGTGTGCTGTGGGCACAGAGGGCCAGGCATGGGCCAGGGCTGCTGCACAATGCCTGTGCCTGCAGCATGAGGCAGTGAGCATCTGCCCATGGCCAGGGGATCCACATGGCTGCTGCTCCTGGTTATTTATAGCTGCAGGCTTTAAGGAAAGCCAAGAGCAGTGAGGTCACATCCATCGTGGGGAGCCTCAGGCATCTGCTTGCTCTGGGTGCTGGCCAGGAGGCAAAGCACCTCCTGCCAGGACAGGGCAGGCATCCCATGGGAACTTCCCAGCACAGCAGCTCACAGTTGGATTTACTTAGTTCGTTTGCATCTGCTCTTCCTCAGCCCTGTTCTCCAGACCCTTCTTCACCTTCGTTGGGCTTCTCTGGACCTGTTCCATCCCCTCAGTGTCCTTCTTGGAGTGGGGGTCCCAAAATGGAACCCAGTGCTGAAATTGTGTCCTTGCCATTATTGACTGCAGTGGCAGCATCCCCATCAAGAGTTCTGTCCTGCTAGTCCAGCCCCTGCCAGGGTAAGGGCATCTGGAGCAGATCACCCAGGAGCACAGAGAGTCACAGAACCAGGCAGGGCTGGAAGGGACCACAAGGAGCAGGCAGTGCCAACCCCTGCCATGCCCAGGGACACCCTACCCTAGAGCAGGCTGCACACAGCCTCAGCCAGCCTGGCCTCAAACACCTCCAGCCATGGGGCCTCAACCCCCTCCCTGGGCAACCCCTGCCAGGCTCTCACCACTCTCCTGCTCAACAACTTCCTTCTCACCTCCAGCCTCACTCTCCCCACCTCCAGCTTTGCTCCATCCCCCCTCTCCTGCCACTCCCTCACAGCCTCAAAAGTCCCTGCTATGGTTCTGTGGTAGAGGCTTTCTGGGCTGCAAGTGCACACTGCTGGCTCATGTTGAGCTTCTATCACTGCTTCATGTTGAGTTTTATCACTGCTGTGATAGAGGAGACACCCAGTAGATCTGCAGCTGGAGCTGGCAGGGACTTCACTGCTGTGTGACACCCACAGGGCAGCTCAAGGACTCCAGAGAGCTTCTCCAAAATCACTGCTGCCTTCAGCAGCTGCTGTGCTGCCAGCTTGCCAGCTCTGCTCCCCTCACCCCTTCCAGGACTGTGTTTCTCATCTCTTGTCTCCCCTCTCTTGCCTCTCCTAGCAATCTACAATTACCATGCTGCCCAAGACGTGGAGCTCTCCTTGCAAGTGGGTGACACTGTGCACATTCTGGAGATGTATGAAGGTAAGTTGCTGATCCTTCCCTCACTTGTGCTAGTTTGAGCCTAGCTGGGCTATTTTGGTGAGAAGAAGTAGATGCCAGGCTGTGAAAAGGAAGCAAAGGTGATGGCTGCTGCACTCAGAGGCTGGCTGAGATGTGTGAGAACAAGAACAGGGATACAGACAAGGCAGTTGGTTGCTCTCTGGCTTTGGGGCTGCACCTTAACCTAATCTGCTGTCTCTGTAGCTAAGCCTTCTGCTTCCTAACCCCCCTGGCCCACCCTCCAAACTCTCCTTGAAGCATAAGGCAAAGTCTGGGGTAAGGTAGAGGGGTGGGGAGAAGGTGGTTGGGTGGTTGGGAGCCCCTTCTGGGCACTCTGGTTTCTGGGAGGGCTGCTGTGTCTCTGTATCACTTTTAACTTGTCTGTTTCTGTCTATAGCTGTAGCTGCTGTAACTCTCTGCTTGCATCTTGTGCTAAGCTGTAAATGTAAAGCTGCATTCTTCAATTTCCAGCTGCTGAGTCTTGTCTGGGTGATTTTCCTAAGTGTGGAGGGGGGTAGGTAACACCCAAACCATCACAGCATTGGGTGTTGCAAGAGACAGAAAAGAAATGATCAACCAAGATGTTTAAAATAACCCAAACTTCAGCTCTGCTTTTGAGCTGTTGATCCAGCCAGGAGCACAGAGCTCACTCTGCAGGCACTTTGTTTTCTCAAGTGGCATGAAAAATGCTGCTCCTAGAGGTAAAGAAACACTCCTGGCTGTTCAGTCCTGGGTTTACAGCACACCTGTTTGCCTTGGCTCCTCCTCACTGCCAGGCCAAGCACTTGTGCAGTCATGTGGTGAGCTGTTCCAGCTGGAAAGCAGAGGATGGTCTCTTTAAAGTAGCTTTAAACTTGAATTGGTTCTTTGATCTGAGGCAAGGGAGGCAGGGGATGAAAGCAAAGCAGCCAGCAGATCTGATTGTTCCCCAGGTGATGCTGGCTTAACCCAAAGTGCTCAGGACATACCTGAGTGCTGTGTTCAGTTCTGGGCCACTCAAGTGAAAAGGGATGTTGAGGTGCTGGAAGGTGTCTAGAGAAGGGCAGCAAGGCTGGGGAGGGGCCTGGAGCACAGCCCTGTGAGGAGAGGCTGAGGGATCTGGGGGGGTGCAGCCTGCAGCAGAGGAGGCTCAGGGCAGAGCTCATTGCTGCCTGCAGGGAGGCTGCAGCCAGGTGGGGTTGGGCTCTGCTGCCAGGCAGAACAAGGGGAAACAGCCTGAAGCTGTGCCAGGGCAGGTTGAGGCTGGATGTGAGGAGGAAGTTGTTGTCAGAGAGAGTGATTGGCACTGGAATGGGCTGCCCAGGGAGGTGGTGGAGTCACCATCCCTGGAGGTGTTGCAGCCAAGCCTGGCTGGGGCACTTAGTGCCATGGTCTGGTTGGTTGGGCAGGGCTGGGTGCTAGGTTGTGCTGGCTGAGCTTGGAGCTCTCTTCCAACCTGCTTGATTCTGTGATTCTATCACCAACTGGCACTAGGTGGTTTTAAAAGCCTCCAGTGATGGAGCTTCCTTCCTAGTTTTGAGGGTGCCTCTCCTAGGATTTTACTGGGAAGAGTTTTGTAACCCATTCCACATCTTGCAGCAAGGACAGGGAGAGGCCTCTGGTATGCTTCAGGCTCCTCACTGAAGCAGCCTGCTTGGGGAAGATCCCAGTATGGAGCAGAGCCATTTGATGATTGCAGACTCATAGAATTGCTTAGATTGGAAAAGACCTTCAGGCTCCTTGAGTCCAGTCATGAGTTCCACCCTGACAAGTCCTTGGCTAACCCAAACCCCTCAGCACAGCATCTCAGCACCAGGAATCGCTGTGGTTGCAAAGGACCACCAGGGTCAGCCAGTCCCACCTGCATCCCAGCAGCCTTCATCACCAGACCACAGCCTCAGGCACCACAGCCACTCTCCTTTAAACACCTCCAGGGATGGTGACTCCAGCACCTCCCTGGGCAGCCTGTGCCAGTGCCTGAGCACCTGCTCAGGAAAGAGCTTCCTCCCAGCAGCCAACCTAAACCTGCCCTGGTGCAGCTTGAGGCCATTTCCTCTTGTCCTGTCATTAGTAACTGGGGAGAAGAGACCAGCTCCAGCCTCACTGCAACCTCCTTTTAGGTAGCTGTAGAGGGCACTAAGGTCCCCTTTCAGCCTCCTCTTCTCCAGACTAACCACCTCCAGCTCCCTCAGCCCCTCCTCACAGGTCACGTTTGCCAGCCCTCTCCTGCTGCGTTTGGAAAGGCTCAGTCCTCCCTCCCAAGCATGGACTCAATCATCTTCAGGAGCAGCATCAGCCTGAGGTGGCCTCAGAGCAGCAAAGTCTGGGAGCAGCAAGCTGCTTGTGAGCGATTTGCCCTCAGCCCTCTTGCCACTTGGCTTTGACCTTGACAGTGAGAGCATCACCCAGAGCCCACAGGCAGAGCATCACCCAGAGCCCACAGGCAGAGCAGCTGCCCCTGGCGTCCTTGTGCTGGTGGGTGTGAGTGGGGAGTGCCTTTGGCAGGGGAGAGAGACTGGGAAAGGGACAACCTGGGCTGTGGGTTTGGAAGAGGACCCGAGGAAGGGAGTGCCAGGGGTGAAGACTGCCCTCGGGAGGAGATGCTGTTTGTATCTCAAAAGCTCTGCTTGCTTGGGAGGAGCTTCTCAGGGCTTTACTGTGTCTGCTTTTCTTTCTCAGCTTTGTTTCCTCCTCTCTGGGCATTGTTTCTGAGCTCTCAGGAGAGGCTTCTTCTGTTTCTTCTCATGCTAATGATGTACCCTTAGAAATCCAGCTCCAGGCTGATAAAAGTGGGCTTTTGTTCTGCTAATCACTCTTCTTATCGGGATACACAAGACCTGATTCAGAAGAAGTTTCCATTTATCCAGGGCGGTGACTCTGCGAGAGGAAAGGCTCAGCGATGCCTCCTGAAGTCATTTCTGCAGTGGATGTGAGCCCTGCAGCTCAGCTCTGCCCGAGGGCCACCCTTGGGCTGTCAGCAGCGTTCTTGACAGACTCCCTGAATCCCAGGGATTGGAAGGGACCTCTGGGGATCCTTCATTCCAACCCCCCTGCTAAAGCAGGGCCACCCAGAGCAGCCTGGGGTCATTCCAGAGGAGAGTCCACAACCCCTCTGGGCAGCCTGCTCCAGGGCTTCAGCACCCTCACACCAAAGAATTTCCCCCACATCTTCAGGTGGAACCTCCTGGGTTTGTGCCTCTGGTCCCTTCCCTACCTCAGGATGCACAGGAGCACCTTTGTGAGCTACCAGAAGGTTCTCAGAGCTGTTGCACCACAGTTCACTTCCTCTCGGTTGGTCATCTGGAGCATGCTTCCATTTTCCTCCTGGCAGCAGTTTGCACTCCTCAGCCTGGTTCAGAGGAGGCTCTCCCTGCCTTCTTCCTCCTGGTCCAGGGCAGCAGGTTTGCACTTCTCTACCTTTTTCCTCCTGGTCCAGGGCAGCAGGTTTGCTCTTCTCTGCCTTCTTCCTCCTGGTCCAGGGCAGCAGTTTGCAATTCTCTGCCTTCTTCCTCCTGGTCCAGGGCAGCAGTTTGCAATTCTCTGCCTTCTTCCTCCTGGTCCAGGGCAGCAGTTTTGCACTCCTCAGCCTGGTTCAGTAGAGGCTCTCTCTGCCTTCTTCCTCCTGGTCCAGGGCAGCAGTTTGCACTTCTCTGCCTTCTTCCTCCTGGTTGAGGGCAGCAGTTTGCACTCCTCAGCCTGGTTCAGAGGAGGCTCTCTCTGCCTTCTTCCTCCTGGTCCAGGGCAGCAGTTTGCAATTCTCTGCCTTCTTCCTCCTGGTCCAGGGCAGCAGTTTTGCACTCCTCAGCCTGGTTCAGAGGAGGCTCTCTCTGTATCCAACAGCCTCACTTAACAGCTGTCTGCATTCTGCATGTGGCAGACTCCAGTCTGTCTGCAAGAGCTGAAGTGCACAGCTTGGTCCTTGACAGGCAGCAGCAAGGGCGAAGCTTGGGCTGGGAAATGTTATCTGACCCTCAGCTGCCTGCAGAGCTCTGAGGCAGCAGTGATAGAGCTGAGCCACAGCAGATGTGTGAGGCAGAGGGCATTGAAGTGAGGTGAAGTGCAGGCCAGAAGGTGTGGATGGAGCTTGGTGACCCCCCTGCCACATCAGCTTCTCGTGGACCCAGTGCCAGTGCTCCAGGGTGGAAGAGGAGCAGAGCCCTGGCGGCTGAGCACGTGGCCTGGGCTTGCATCACTCTGCAGAGCTTTTCCTTATCTGAGCTGTTGGCATCTGGATCATTTTTCTTAGATTTTCTGACCTTTCACACACTGAAAATCCACCCAAGGGAAGGTGAGGCTGAGGCTCTGTGTGCCCTTGGCAGCTGAACACAGCCCCAGGGCTTGCTGATGGTTCTGTGCTGCCTCTGTGTAACCAGACTTCAGCTGAGTTGTGCTGGCTGGAATGTGCCCTCTACCTACAGCTGAAAGCCTTTCTGCATCCCAACTCAGCCTGCTCCTGTGCAGCTTGCTCTGGGTGACCCTGCTCTAGCCAGGGGGGGTTGGAATAGGTGATCTCCAGAAGTCCCTTCCAAGCCCTGTGCTGTAGAGCATCTCTGCCTGGGCAGAGCACTCAAGAGAAGCAGGTCAGTAGCTGTCCTGCCTCGGAAGCTTCAGGCAGGTTGTGCTGGGTTTCAAGAAGAAATCAAGCAGTCAGTCAAGGGCTACCCAGAGCTGTTGTTCCTTTGGAGATGCTGCATCATAGAATCAGGCAGGGTTGGAAGGGACCACAAGGAGCAGCCAGTTCCAATTCACCTGCCATGCCCAGGGACACCCTACCCTAGAGCAGGCTGCACACAGCCTCGGCCAGCCTGGCCTCAAACACCTCCAGCCATGGGGCCTCAACCACCTCCCTGGGAAACCCATTCCAGCCTCTCACCACTCTCCTGCTCAGCAACTTCCTCCTCACCTCCAGCCTCACCCTCCCCACCTCCACCTTTGCTCCATTCCCCCCACTCCTGACACTCCCTCACAGCCTCAAAAGTCCCTCCCCAGCTTTTTTGTAGCCCCCTTCAGATGCTGGCAGGCCACAAGAAGGTCCCCTGGGAGCCTCCTCTGCTGCAGCCTGCACAGCCCCAACTCTTTCAGGCTGTGCTCACAGCAGAGCTGCTGCAGCCTCTCAGCATCCTCCTGGCCCTGCTCTGGACACTCTCCAGCATCTCCACAGCCCTCTTGGCCCAGGGGCTCCAGAGCTGGATGCAGGACTCCAGGTGGGGTCTCAGCAGAGCAGAGCAGAGCAGAGGGGGAGAATCCCCTCCCTGGCCCTGCTGGCCACACTGCTGCTGCTGCAGCCCAGGCTCTGCTTGGCTTTCTGGGCTGCAAGTGCACACTGCTGGCTCCTGCTGAGCTTCTCCTCCAGCAGCACCTCCTAGTCCCTCTCCTCAGGGCTACTCTCCAGCCTGGCACTGCCCAGCCTGGAGTTGTGCCTGGCATTGCCTCGACCCAGCTGCAGGACCTGGATGGATGAGGATGATTGAAACGTGGATCAGAGCCCCGAGAAGGCAGCACAGGCTGCTTGCTGGAACTGTTTTGCATAGAAACCCAACCACACTTTCAGGCTGTGGCTGCAGAGTGGTTTACAGGACCTGGGGGGTGGGGGCTGCCAGGAGGCCATCTGAAATGAGGAGGCTGTGTTAGAAGAGGGCTGAGCCTGTGTCCAGTGGAACTGAGATGGGTGGAAAAATGTCCTGGTTAAGTTCCATGAGCTTTGTCCTGCTCTGAGTCACTTCTGCTCCACCCTTCAACCGAGCGCAGCCGGGAAAAATAGAACTGAAATCTTCTCATCCCTAATCCAGAGCCTTATCCACTGCTCCATGCCTATGGATAATCTCACTTCATCCTCTGGATGGGCAGGGCAGCAGCTCCCTGCTGTCTGCTCTCCTTGGAAGCTTTGTGGCACAAGGATTGTCACATCCAAAGCTGCAGCCCAGGGGAGCTGCTTTGCCTTCAGCCCTGGCAGTGCCCAGCGCTGCGCTGCGGAGCAGAGGGGGTGGTCGATGGTGGCAGGAGACACCTTTCAGCCCTGCTCCAGACAAAGCAGAGGGGCCCAGGCCTCCAAAGAGCAGGGTTGGCTGTTGCTGTAGGGGCATAGTGGGAATGCCATGGTGCATCTGATTGCTTTAGACAGGAGAGGAGAATGCTAACTGCCTCTGTTTCCACCTGCCAGGCTGGTACCGAGGCTACACACTCCGCAACAAAGCGAAGAAGGTAAGGAAGGGCTCACTTCTCAGGGACCCTGAGCTTGCCCCACCCTTTGCCAGCCCCCTCCTGCTGCTGCTGCCATCTGCCCTGCTGGGCCTTTGGTCTTGGTACCACCAGGTCTGTGCCCTTCTCCTCAGAGACAGAGAGAGATGCCCCTGAGCAGGGCGGTTCAGAGCCATTAGCTGGGAGCATCTCCGCTGTAAGCAGGAGCAGTGCAGCTTGAGCTCACAGAGCTGCCTGTGCACATCTGCATGCACATCTGCTTTGTTATTATGGTCTGGGACCTGGGCACCTCCAGCATTGGTTGTGTGTGATGGTAAGGTTAGAGTTTGGATTTGACTGGGAAGATACTCCCAGCATTATGCATGCAGGGAGCTCAGCCAGGTTGAGGTTTGTGGAACCAGTCTGAGAACTGCATGGAAATTGGGTTTCCCATAGGAATCCTGGCACCTCTCATGTGGTATCATCCTTCCCAGTCCCCATTTTTGAGTTATAAAGGCAGTAAAACCAGGACTGGAGCACTCCTAGAAGGTTTCTCTTCAGCAGAGGAAACTTGGGACTGGTGCAAACCTACAAACGCTGTCGTGTCGCAGCAACCCTCCCCCAGCACTCCAGGCAGGGCGGCTGGAAGGGGGCAGGGTGGCTGGAAAGCTGCCAAGCAGCAGAGGACCTGAGGATGCTGGCTGACAGCCACCTGGAGATGTGCCAGCAGCATGCTCAGGTGGCCAAGAAGGCCACCAGCATCCTGGCTTGGATCAGCAGTGGTGTGGCCAGCAGGAGCAGGGCAATGGTTGTGCCTCTGTACTGGGCACTGGTGAGGCCACACCTCAAACACTGGGATCAGTCTGGGGCCCCTCGCTGCAAGGAGGACACAGAGGGGCTGGAGCAGAGCAAAGCTGGGGAAGGATCTGGAGAGCAGGGCTGGGGAGGAGCAGCTGAGGGAGTTGGGGGTGTGCAGCCTGGAGAAGAGGAGGCTGAGAAGGAGACCTCCTGGCTCTCCCCCACCTGCTGCACAGGAGTGCATTCATGGATTGATTCCTGCTTTTACTCCTAGGGCATTTTCCCAGAGACTTACATCCACCTGAAGGAGGCCACCGTGAGGGACCGGGGGTAGGTTGGCTCTTCTGCAGCTGTGCCTTTGCTCCCCAAGCCAGTGGAATGCTGCTTCACTTGAAAACAAAACCCCAGCCTCAGGAGTGGCTGTCACGAGTGCCACTGGTCTGTGTGCCCAGCAGGGCATGGCACGGGTGCCAGGCTCTGTGAGAGAGCTGCAGAACTTGTGTTTTGTCAGAGCATTGTGCACCAGAGAGGTGCAGGGTAGGGCTGCTGGCAGAAAGAAAGCTCTGCTAAAGCAGTTAGCAGCGGGGCAGGGCAGTCAGGCTACACTTCAGCTCCTCTGGGAACTCCTGCAAGTCATAACAGACTCCTGCTCGCAGCCAAGCAGCCAGCAGGAGTGTGGATTTCTTCCTGTCTTGGAAAACATCTAAGGAAATGACTCCTCATTTGGTTCCTGGAGCTGGCTCTGGGGTCAGTGCAGGCACAGGCAAAGAGCAGTTGCAGAGGAAGAGGCTGTAGAAAGTGCTTCAGCTGCAGCCAAGTCACCACAGCAAGTGGTGGCTGTTGCAGAGTGGCTTTGTTCATCGTGTTTGTGGAGTGGATCCATGGAGGAGAGCAAGACACGGAGGACCTGGAGATGTGTTTGATTAGCAGTGGCTGGTGGCTGTGTGTGGCAGCACCAGCTGAGCCCTCCAGCCCCTGGCACCAGTGTGAGCACCAGGCCCTGGGAGGTGCCACCGAGCAGGATGCTTTGTGCTGCTTTTCATCCATCAGTGTGGCACTTTTGATCTGTTTTCTCCTTTGCTCTCCAGACAACATGAAACAGTGATCCCAAGTGAGCTGCCCCTTGGCCAAGAGCTCACCTCTACCCTGAGGGAGTGGGCAGTTATCTGGCACAAGCTGTACGTGGTAAGTTGGGCTCTATTCTGCCCTGTTGCATGAGTGCAGAAGGGTTGAGCCTGGACTTTCTGCAGGGCCCTTTAAGGCTTGGAGCATTTTGCAGATTGTAAAACTATCATCAGTGTAAAAGTGGTTGAGAGAGGCTCTGCACTGAGCAGGCTGTGTGGCCACACAGAGCTGTGGGTCAGTCCATGCCACAGTGCCCACTGTGCCTGCGTGGCTGTGGTGACCCAGCAGTGGTGAGGCATAAGTCACCCTGGGGCCAGCTGTGTGAGTCACAACTCACCAGGAGAGGCAGGGCTCTGCCTTGCCTTGCCTGCTCTGTGCCTGCTTGCAAGGAGCCATGGTTGTGGCTCACAGCCTCCAGGTGTGAGCTCTGCTTTCCCACAAGTGTTGGTCCTCAGCCCGGAGTGCTCACAGCTCAGGCAGGGTGGACAAAGGATGGGGAGAGGACTGGGGCTATGTAAGATGTCACCTGTCAGAAGTCACATCAGACATTTAGCTCTCAGGAGGGAAGGAGAGAGACCTCACCTGCTGAATCTGTGGTGGCCTGGCCAAGTGGTGGTCACTTCCAGGAGGGCCAGAGGCCAGGCACCATGGAGCAGTCCTTGCTCAAGCACAGCTGGGGGCACAACAAGTTGCCTTCTGCTGAAGGTGATTATTGAGCCACGTTAGCAAGAGTCAGCCTTGGTTTTTCTTCAGCTGGTAGTGATTCATCCTGCTCACTGTGTGCTCTGAGACTAGAAATAAGAGGAGAGAAATGGGTTTTGATTAGCTGTAGCCATTGTCAGAGCAAGCTTTGCTCTGGGAAGTCTCTCCCAGCCACAAGTGTGTTTGGTTTGTCTGCCACCAAGCCACAGGAATTCTGTCCATCCCCTCAGTTTAAGGAGCAGCCTCCTGTGCCTGCATGGCTGTGTGAAAAGAGAGGTTTGTCCCTGGCTTCTTTTTCCTGGATGGCTTTGGGATCCTAGCCTCAGAGTCTTAATTTTTCTGAAGAGCAAAAATCTTTTGATGTTCCTGTGCTGAACCAGTGTAAGCCTTAAAATAGTCCTGGAAAATGTTGTGGTTTGAACTGGCTCTGAGTGGTGTGAGCTGCAGTGTGTAGGAAGAGCAAATCAAAAAGCCAAAGGAGGAAGGAGGTATTAGAGGAGAAAAAGGAAACAGAGGGGCTTTGAGTCCCTGGCAGCACTTCCCTTCTCTAATGCCTGTGTTTTGCAGCAGGCATTGCACCAGGGAGAGCATCACCACTGCACAATCAGTATAGAAATCTCTCTTGGATGGAGCTTTGCCCAGCTCTGGGACTGGGAAGCAGCTGTCAGGTCTGCCCAGCTCCAGGCCTGGAAACAGCCATTAGGTGCAGGCAGTTCTGGGGCTGGGGAGTGGCTGAAAGCTGTGCCCTGTCCCCTGCAGGACAACAAGACAACGCAGTTCAGGCACCTGCAGCAGCTGACCTACAGCCTGATGGAGTGGAGGTCACAGATCCTGTCCGGGACCCTGCCCAAGGATGAGCTGGCTGAGCTGAAGAAGAAAGTCACTGCCAAGATAGACTATGGCAACAGGCAAGCTCCAAACGGTGTCTTGAGGGAACCTGAGGCTCCCAAGCCCCACCGAAGGCTCTCAGTGGCTGTGGATGCAGAGTGGTGCCAGTAGCCATGCCAGGGTGGCATTGCCCCTTGGAAGGGGTCAGGTCCCAGCTTTCAGTTCTCATCATGTGCTGACCAGCCTGGCAGTTGGGCACGTAGCAGTTGGTTCTTCACCTGCCAGCAGTCTCTGTGCCTTGGCAAGGAAGCTCACCTGCCTCAGTCCTGCAGAAATGCTGGCACCTGATGGCATTGCCCATCCAGCACAGCCTGTGCCTGGCGGGGGTCAGGCTGTGGCTCTGGGGCTGAAGTCATCTGCTTTAGCAGCTGAGCAGTAAGGTTCTACAGGCTGCCAGGACTCCATCTCACGCTGGTTTGTACTGAACAGGGACTGTCCCCACAAGTCAGCTCCCTGCCTGCCAGGCCTGGCTCAGTCATAGGATCACAGGATGTTAGGGGTTGGAAGGGACCCAAAGAGATCGAGTCCAACTCCCCTGCCAGAGGAGGACAATCCTATCTAGCACAGATCACAGAGGAACACAGCCAGACAGGCCTGGAAAGGCTCCAGAGAAGGAGACTCCACAACCTCCCTTGTGAGCCTGTGCCAGTGCTCTGGGACCCTTACAGTAAAGAAGTTCCCCCTTGTGTTGAGGCAGAACCTCTTTTGCTGCAACTTACACCCATTGCTGCTTGTGCTGTCCCAGGGAGCAGTGAGCAGAGCCTGTCCCCCCCTCCTGGCAGCCCTCAGATAGTTAAAAACATTTATCAAATCCCCTCTCAGTCTTCTCTTCTCCAGACTCAGCAGCCCCAGGGCCCTCAGCCTCTCCTCATCAGCTACACCCTCCAGTCCCCTCATCATCCTCGTAGCCCTCTGCTGGACCCTCTCCAGCAGATCCCTGTCCCTCTTCAACTGGGGAGCCCAAAGCTGAACACAGCATTCAAGATGAGGTCTCAGCAGGGCAGAGTAGAGGGGAGGAGAACCTCCCTTGATCTGCTGGACACACTCCTAATACACCCCAGGATCCCATTGGCCTTCTTGGCCACAAGGGCACATTGCTGTGCTGTGGTTAACTTGTTAGCCACCAGGACCCCCAGGTCCCTCTCCACAGGACTGCTCTCCAGCAGATCACCTCCAGAGCTCAGGGCTGAGGGCAGGCACTACTGAGCCACAGCCCATGAGCTGGGCAGGCTGCCCACTGCTTTGGGACAGCTGTGACAAGAGCAAAGGAGATGGCACCTTGGAGTTGAGCTGCCTGACCAATTGTTCTTCCTTTGAATGGGAGCATAAGGGAGCAGTTCTCTGAGGCAAAGCAAGCAGCAGTGTGATCATTATGGGATGTGGGGCTGGTCTGCACTGGCTGTCTAACATAGCACATGGCTTGATCTGTGCTCCTGATCAAGTCACTTTGTTTCTTAGAGGTTGTCCTGTGTCTTGTCTGCTGCTTTTCCTGCTGTTCAGGATCCTGGGCTTGGACCTGGTGGTACGAGATGACAATGGGAACATCTTGGACCCAGATGAAACCAGCACCATCTCTCTCTTCAAAACCCATGAAACAGCATCCAAAAGGATTGATGAAAGGATCCAGGAAGAGAAGGTACATCTCTTCCACTGGCTGCATCTCTAGCAGCTGGCACTCACTGCATTCCTGCCTCCCTCTGAAGGGTATCTGCTGCTTTGGCAGCAGGTCTGAGCCGTGCTGGTGTGTGATGGAATGCTCTGCCCCTTTGCAGTCCCTCCAGCAGAGCCTGGAGCTGCGAGGGCAGGCAGTGTTCAACTCCACCCACACCTACAGCCTGTTCGTCAACTTCAAGAACTTCGTCTGCAACATCGGCGAGGACGCAGAGCTCTTCATGAGCCTCTACGACCCTGAGCTCTCCAAGTTCATCAGGTAGGGCTTCTTCTGGTAGCTCTCCAAGTTCATCAGGTAGGGCTTCTTCTGGTAGCTGCACAAAGCCACTCAGACACCACCACGGTGCCATTCTAAAGAAGCCAGCAGAGGTCAGAAAGGAGGACCCAGCAGATGAGGTTTTCAGTTCTGTTGCTTAGAATCATAGAATCAAGCAGGTTGGAAGAGAGTTCCAAGCTCAGCCAGTCCAACCTAGCACCCAGCCCTGCCCAAACAACCAGACCATGGCACTAAGTGCCCCAGCCAGGCTTGGCTGCAACACCTCCAGCCACAGCCACTCCACCACCTCCCTGGGCAGCCCATTCCAATGCCAATCACTCTCTCTGACAACAACTTCCTCCTAACATCCAGCCTCAACTTGCCCTGGCACAACTTGAGACTGTGTCCCCTTGTTCTTCCTCAGCTCCAGTCTAACCTTGCTCTGCTTCAGCTTCAAACTTCCAGACACCTATTTATACCTCTGCAGTTAGGAGACCAGGTGTGGTGGTGTGAATCTGCAGAGAGTTCATAAAATCAAGCAGGTTGGAAGAGAGCTCCAAGCTCAGCCAGCCCAACCTAGCACCCAGCCCTGCCCAACCAACCAGACCATGGCACTAAGTGCCCCAGCCAGGCTTGGCTGCAACACCTCCAGGGTCAACAACTCCACCACCTCCCTGGGCTTACTGCCACAGTGGTGATCTGGGAGTTGACTCCAGATGAGATACATGGTGCAGGTGCTGAGCTCATGCACTCCCCTTCTGAAAGCTGCATTGAGTCACTTTGGGATTGAAGATCTTCACAGAGAGCACAGGCTGCGAGAGTTGGTGCTCTTCAGCCTGGAGAAGAGAAGGCTTTGAGGAAACCTTGGAGTGGCCTTCCAGGATCTGAAGTGGGCTGCAGGAAGGCTGGGGAGGGACTATTGACAAGGTCTTGGAATGACAGGAGGAGGAGGAATGGGTTTGAAGTGGCAGAGGGGAGATTGAAGCTGGATGTTAGGAAAGGGTTGTTTGCAGTGAGGGTGGTGAGACACTGGCACAGGTTGAGGGTGGTGAGACACTGGCACAGGTTTCCCAGGGAGGTTGTGGAGCACAGAAGCACCCAATGTGATCTTTGATCACATTGGGTGCTTCTGTGCTCCACAACCTCCCTGGAGATGTTCAAGGCCAGGTTGGATGAAGTCTTGAGTGACCTGTTCCAGTGGGAGGTGGCTTGGAACTGGCTGAGCTTTGAGGTTCCTTTCAACCTAAGCCATCCTGTGATTCCTGAAGGACCAAAGTGCTTTTGAGCTTTCTCCAGGTGAGAGGAATGTCAGGTGTTTGATTTGTTCTTCCCTCCTCTTTGCAGTGAAAGCTACCTGGTCCGCTGGGGCAGCAATGGGATGCCCAAAGAGATTGAGAAACTGAATAACCTCCAAGCAGTCTTCACTGTAAGTTACTCATGCCCTGGAACTGCTTCCTTATCCTGCAGGCATCCCAGTTTTGGGTTCGTTCCTTCTCCTCTCTCCATGCAACAGAAAGAGGTGTCCCATGGAATGATTTAGGCTGCACAACAGCTGTAAAGTCCAACCAATGCTGCTAAGAGTGCTGCTATAACCCATGGCCCTCAGCACCACATCCCCAAGGCTTTTAAATCCCTGCAGGGATGGGGATTCAAGCAGTGCCTTGAGAAGCCTGTTTCAGACCTGTAACAGCTCTGTCTCCTTCTCTCCCATTCCTAAAGCAGGTTGACATCACTTTATTTTACATCATTCCTAGGATTTGAGCAGTTCTGACTTGATCAGACCCAAAATCAGCTTGGTGTGTCAGATTGTGAGAGTGGGACACATGGAGCTGAAGGAAGGGAAGAAGCACACCTGTGGACTCCGGAGACCCTTCGGGGTGGCAGGTAGTCATAGAATAGAATCACAGAATGAGGCAGGCAGTGCCAACCCCTGCCATGCCCAGGGACACCCTACCCTAGAGCAGGCTGCACACAGCCTCAGCCAGCCTGGCCTCAAACACCTCCAGCCATGGGGCCTCAACCACCTCCCTGGGCAACCCCTGCCAGATTCTCACCACTCTCCTGCTCAACAACTTCCTCCTCACCTCCAGCCTCACTCTCCCCACCTCCAGCTTTGCTCCATTCCCCCACTCCTGCCACTCCCTCACAGCCTCAAAAGTCCCTCCCCAGGTTTTTTGATGCTGGCAGGCCACAAGAAGGTGACCTGGGAGCCTCCTCTGCTCCAGCCTGCACAGCCCCAACTCTTTCAGGCTGTGCTCACAGCAGAGCTTCTGCAGCCTCTGAGCATCCTCCTGGCCCTGCTCTGGACACTCTCCAGCATCTCCACAGCCCTCTTGTCCCAGGGGCTCCAGAGCTGGATGCAGGACTCCAGGTGGGGTCTGAGCAGAGCAGAGCAGAGCAGAGGGGGAGAATCCCCTCCCTGGCCCTGCTGGCCACACTTCTGCTGCTGCAGTCCAGGCTCTGCTTGGCTCTCTGGGCTGCAAGTGCACACTGCTGGCTCCTGTTGAGCTTCTTCTCCAGCAGCACCCCCAGGTCCCTCTCCTCAGGGCTGCTCTCCAGCCTGGTGCTGCCCAGCCTGGAGTTGTGCCTGGCATTGCCTTGATCCAGCTGCAGGACCTTGCCCTTGGTCTTGTTGAACCTCCTGAGCTTGGCTTGTGCCCACTCTGCAGGCTGTGCAGGTCCCTCTGGATGGATCCCTGCCCTCCAGCATAGGTAGGGCAGCTTCAGTCAGCAGAGAAGACAGCATGGCCTGAGGCTGGGCATTGAGCTGGGCACTGGGAAGTACATCCTGATAGCCTCCTGGGGCCAGCATCTCTGCCTTCACAGTGGAGACAGTCAAGACAGAACAGAATCACAGAATGGGTTTGGTTAGAAGAGCCCTTTTGGACCATTCAGTCTTGGGCTAAGCCAAGTCCCTCAGCACCACAGCCCTGTGGCTTTGAGACCCTCCCCCACACCCCCACACCCAAGCATGGAGATTCAGCCACCTCCCTGGGCAGCCTGTGCCAGTGGTGATGAGAGTGATGCTCTCTGTCGTGTTGTGGGTGGCAGTGGCCCAATGTTTTCATTCCAGTGGGGCTGCTGTCTGTGCTCTTTAGCTGTGTGGTGACCTTGTGTTGTTGCAGTGATGGACATAACTGACATCATCCACGGGAAGGTGGACGATGAGGAAAAGCAACATTTCATCCCATTCCAGCAGTAAGTGCTTCAGAGTTCAGCACACCTTGGCTCAGAGCAGCTGTCCTCTGCAGAAGGACACAACTGTCTGGGAGCCTGGCAGTGTCCCAAGGCCTCTGCAAATAGATTAGCTTCTGGCAGCACTCAGCTCTTTGAAGGAAAAGGCTTTTGTCAGCCCTCTGGAGGCTTTGTTCCCCTTGGCTTACAGGTCTGGCTGGTGAGCTGCATTGCTCAGTGAGCTTTAGCACTGCAGCTGTCAGCCCAGGGAGGCAAGAGCAGCACAGTGCCAAGCAGTGAGGTCTGGGGGATGCATGTACCAGTCTGAGAGACTCAGTGGAGTCCCTCTGGGTCGGGCAGAAAGGAAAACTGGCAGAATATTACCCCTGGTTTGGAGAGGAGGCAGGTGCTGGGCTGCCCTCTGGCTGCAGAGCATCTTTGGTGTCTGCCTGCTGCCTGTGTCGCTGCTGCTCCCCTCAGGATTGCCATGGAGACGTCCATCAGGCAGCGGCAGCTGATCATGTCCCCGCTGATGCCCTCCCATGGCATCGGGGAGAACGAGCCCCTCACTGCCATCTTCAACAAGGTCATCGCGGCCAAGGAGGTGAACCACAAAGGCCAAGGTGAGCAGCAGGGGGGAGCCTGGGGCAGGGATGGGCTGTGAAAGGCCAGAGGTCAAGGCTGACTGGAGTTGCTGCCTTACCTGAGCCAGGCTGTGGTCTCTAACGGTTGGCACCACAGCATGTTGGAGGATGACAATGTTCTTCTCTGCTTCAGAGCTGGCAAAGCTCTACTCCAGCAGGCACAAAAGTCTTCTACCTGAGTGCAGGACAGGGCAAAGGACACAGACTCTCCCCAGGTGTAACTTACAGCCCTTCAGGGTGATGGGGACAAGTTACTGCTGGGGAGATTCCCTTTGGCATCCAGAAGAAAATGTTTCCCCATGAGCACAGGCAGGCACTGGAACCATCTCCCAGGGGCAGCAGTGGAGTCCTCTCCACTGAGCAGTTTAAGCCTCAGCTTGGCAGGGTGCTGGGCCAGCTCACTGCACCTCTGCTGTCACCTAGGAAGGTTGGAGCAGATGATCCCTGGGGTCCCTTCCAAGCTGGCAGTCTGAGAATTCTGGGAAGATAAAGAAGAGATAAGGCCAGAAGCTGTCCTTACCCACAGGGAAAGCTCTGCTCTGCCTGATGGCTTCTTTCCTCCTGATGCAAGAGCTGAAGATCAAACTCTGGGTGGATGGAAAACTCTTCTGCCATGGCTGCTTGCACGTTGGAAGTGGCTCTGGGTTTAAGCTGCACTGTTCAGGGTTCTTTTGCTCTTGTAGAATCAACCAGATTGGCAGAGAGCTCCAAGCTCAGCCAGTCCAACCTAGCACCCAGCCCTGGCCAATCACCAGACCATGGCACTAAGTGCCCCAGCCAGGCTTGACTTCAACACCTCCAGCCACAGCCACTCCACCACCTCCCTGGGCAGCCCATTCCAGTGCCAATCACTCTCTCTGCCAACAACTTCCTCCTAACATCCAGCCTAGACCTCCCCTGCCACAGCTTGAGGCTGTGTCCCCTTCTTCTATTGCTGCTTGCCTGCTGCTTGCTCATGTGTGTGGCCTCTACTCAGCTACCAGAACCTTTGTGCCTGTCTTTGGAGAATCCTCTCACCCAGAAAGGTCTCAGCAATGGGGAGAGAGAACTGGGCAGGTGAGAAGCAGCTTGGGCTGCCTAAGGAGCTGTTGCACTGGGGTCAGGAGGAAAGGTCTCTGCCTGCTTTCCTGGGACTGTACATTTCTCAGTAAGCAAAGTGTTGCCTTTCTTCTCTCAGGTCTCTGGGTCTCCCTGAAGCTGCTTCCTGGTGATCTGGTGCAGGTGCAGAAGGATTTTTCCCACCTTATAGACAGATCTACTGCTGTGGCTCGCAAAATGGGCTTCCCTGAGATAATCCTTCCTGGTAGGTCCTTTGTGCCCCCACACTTCATGGGCTGAAGGAGCCAGCTGGCATTCTGGAACTTCTGCTCTGCAGAGATGTCCTTTGTAGGCAGCTGAAGCCTTCTTGTGGATTTTCTTGACACTTCCAGCTGACTTTTTAATATTTGTCCACTAAGTGCAAAGCTAAGCTTGCTTCCTTACACTGAGCAGTGATGCTGGGAGTGCTCTTGGAGCAGAGCTCCTGCTCAGGCACTTTGGGTGGGTGTAGGTTAGACCCTGCTCCACCTAACCCATTCCAGGTGCACTTAGCCCTGCAGAGCTCAGTACACCTAAAGAGAGAGGTCTGTAAAGAGAGTGGCCCATCTGAGAAGGCACAGTGAAAGAGGTGGGATCAGGAAAGAGTAAGGGGAAGAGAAGGCTGAGGTGGGACCCAAGAGTGGTAAATGCTCACCTGCAAAGCTGTGGGAGCCCAACTGATGGAGGCCTGTGGCTTGCAGGGGACGTTCGCAATGACATCTATGTCACCCTGCTGCAAGGGGAGTTTGACAAGGGCAAGAAGAAGACTCCCAAGAACGTGGAAGTCACCATGTCTGTGCACGATGAGGATGGAAACCTCCAGGAGGTACGGTGGCCTCTGCAGGAGCTGCTGGGCTTGCCAGGTGGCAGCTTTGGTCCATGGGCTCTTATTTATCAGCTGTGTGCAAAAACCTGTGTGATAAAGAGATCTTGGAGGTGATGTCAGGGGCCAGATCTGGACACTCACTGAGGGTTTGGGTTGAAATGAAGAGAAGTGAGCAAATCCTGCAGGTCCTGTGAAGCTCTCAGGTGCTGTGCATTGATTTCCCATCGCTGGGAAGCGCAGGCTGAGGAGCTCTGATAGTTCTGCCTTCTGAAAAGTCTGAGCCCAGGTACTTGTTGCTCTCACTGTAGACCTTACCTGTTCCTTCCCTGCCTCCTCTTGCCTTTTTGTCCAAAGAAAGCTATCCACCCTGGTGCTGGCTATGAAGGTGTCTCCGAGTACAAGTCTGTTGTGTACTACCAAGTGAAGCAGCCTTGCTGGTATGAAACTGTGAAGGTAGGAGCCTGGCACTTACACCCTGACCAGTGCACACCCAGGGAGTGTGTCAGTAGCAGAGTGGTCTGGAAACTGGGACCACAAAGAGCATCAGAGGGCTGGAGCACTTCTCCTGCAGTGACAGGCTGAGAGAGTTGGGGCTGTTCAGCCTGGAGATGAGAAGGCTCCAGAGAGACCTTAGAGCAGCCTTCCAGCACCTGAAGGGGACTACAGGACTGCTGGGGAGAGGCAGGATGAGGGCCAATTGTTTGAAACTACAGCAGGGTAGATTTAGATTGGACATTAGGAAGAAGTTTGTTACTAGGAGGGTGGTGGAACACTGGAACAGGTCACCCAGGGAGGGGGTGGAGGCTCCATCCCAGGGGATACTCAAGGTCAGGCTCAGTGGAGCTCTAAGCAGCCTGCTCTGGTTGGGGGTGTGCCTGCTGACTGCAGGGGGGTTGGACTGGGTGGGCTCTAGAGGTGCATGCTCTGATTCTGTGGAGCTGCCTGGAGCTGCAGAGTGCTGGTGCTGGGCTGTTCATGGTGCTGTCACCTGCAGGTGTCCATCGCCATAGAAGAGGTCAGTCGGTGCCACCTGAGGTTCACCTTCCGCCACCGGTCCTCGCAGGAGTGTGAGTGTCAGGGAGAGCTGCAGGGGCACCCGCAGCAGGCTGCCTGGCATCACCATGTCCAGCTGGGTTTGGAAGCTCTCCAGAGCAGGAGACTGCACCACCTCTCTGGACAGCCTGTGCTGTGCCCCCAGCACCCTCACTGCCAATGCCTTGTGCTGTGCAGCTCCCTTGGGATGAGGGAAGGGAAGAGCTCTGCTGTGGCTCACAAAGCCCACGGGATGCAGTGAAATCAAGAGAGGCTGCACGCAGCTGGAGAGCTGTTACAGACACCATGGGCAGAAGTAAGACCACTCCTGATGAGGATTCCTCCTTCTGCTTGCAGCCAGAGATAAGTCTGAGAGAGCTTTTGGGATGAGCTTCGTGAAGCTGATGAACGCAGACGGAACCACACTGCGGGATGGCAAACACAACCTGATTGTCTACAAGGTGGGTGGCATTCTGCAGCCCCCACTTCAGTGTCACCAGGCAAGGCAGCTCCCTGGGTTTCCTCTGTCCCAGCAGAGTCAGCAGCACTGTGGAGATTTGTGATAGGTTTTCTATAGAGAAACAGGACTGATGTTAGTGGGTTTGGGTTTGTGAGTGACTCTGAGCTCTGCTCTCACTGCACTCCACTCAAAGCTGGCCCATCCTTGCCCACCTGCACAGAGCATTGCTCACCTGGCCAACATGCAACAAGCAGCCTTGGTGAGCACCTGCTTTGGAGGGTCAATGAGTGAGGGGCACAGATCTGCTGCTTTGTAGAGCCAGAGGGAGAAGTTGATGCCTTGCAGCAGAAAGCTACGAAGTGAGAGTGGGGAGAAACCTTCCTAAGCTGCCTGCAGAGAGCTTCCTTCCCTGGCAGGGTGGGAAGCTTCTCTGCCCTAGGGGCACAGGCCCAGGCAGACACTGTGAGTGAGCAGCTCTAGAAACAGAGCCACAGAGCCATTAAGGCTGGAAAAAACCTCTGGGATCATCCAGTCCAACATCAACCCAGCACCACCATGGCCACTGAACCATGCCCCAGGTGCCATGGTCACACATGGTAGAGAGCAATGAGGTCTTCCCTTAGCCTCCTCTTCTCCAGACTCAACACCCCCAGTTCTCTCAGCTGCTCTTAGCCCTGTTCACCAACCCCTGCCCATGCCAAGGTGTCTAAGCACTCTCTGGCTGCCCCTGTGCTGAAGTGTGGCTGCAGGAGGTCAGCTGAAGTGTGCTGAGGGTGAGCAAATCCTTCTCTTTGCTGTGTTCAACCAACAGGGTGACAACAAGAAAATGGAAGATGCCAAATGCTATTTAACTCTTCCTTGTACCAAAACGGAGATGGAGGAGAAGGAGGGGAAGAATCTGGCCAACTTCACCCCCACTAAAGACAGTACAAAAGACAGCTTCCAGATTGCCACTTTGATCTGCTCCACCAAACTGACCCAGAATGGTAGGTCTTGCCTTGGCAGCCTGGCAGTGTCCTGTTGTGTATCTCAGGTCAGGAGGGGAATTTGTTCATGCATGAGTGTGATGCTGCAGCTTCACTCCTGCAGTGTCAGCCCAGCCCCTGTACTGTTGGCATCATCACAGAATCAGGATGGGTTGGGTTGGAAAGGACCTTAAAGGTCATCCAGTTCCCACTCCCCTGCAGGGATATCTCTGTCAGATCAGGCTGCTCAAGGCCCCATCCGACCTGGCTTTGACATTGCCAGGCTTGGAGCCTCCACAGCTTCTTTGGGCAACCTGTGCTCATGCCTCAGCACCCTCCTGGGTGGCCAGTAGCCAGCACAAGCTATAGAAGTGTTTACACAGCCACCAGAGACCATGTCCCACGAATGCTTTACCCAGCATTAACTGGAACAGGTTTGTCAGCACACGTGGAAGTGGCTCCTCAGTGTGGCTTTTCCTGTATCTGATGCCAAAAAGAACTTCTCCTGCCTGCTGTGTGGGGCTCTGCAGCCACAGGGGCAGCTGTGCTGCTGTGATCTCTCTCACCATGCTGATCTCTCTGCCTGTGGTTTCTGCCCTGGCTAGTTGACCTGCTGGGCTTGCTGAACTGGCGTTCCAACTCGCAGAACATAGCTCACAACCTGAGGAAGCTCATGGAGGTGGAAGGAGGAGAAATCGTGAAGGTAAGCAGAGAGATTGGAGTCCTCTTCACCTGCAGACACTTCTGGGTGTGCCTGATGCTGACCTGGAGGGGCTGTGGTTGTGCTGTACCCAGCCTGCTCTCGAGCAGGGTTCCAGAAGCAGTCATCTCCCACTCTGTTCCTCACTCCTCTTCCCTTCCTCTAGTTCCTGCAGGACACCCTTGATGCTCTCTTCAACATCATGATGGAGATGTCAGAAAATGAAACCTATGACTTCCTGGTGTTTGATGCCCTGGTGAGTGAGGCCTCTCTGCTGCTTTTAGAGTGCCTGCTTTTCAGCTACATTTCCAGTCTGTTCCTGGTGCTTCCTTTAGATAAGAGAGTGGTGTGGGAGCAATAAAGTAACACAGAAACAGTTCTTGAGGCCTTTTGGGAGCTAGGGGTAGTGGAGTGGCTGTGCCTGGAGGTGTTGAAGCCAAGCCTGGCTGGAGCACTTAGTGCCATGGTCTGGTTGGTTGGGCAGGGCTGGGTGCTAGGTTGGGCTGGCTGAGCTTGGAGGTCTCCTCCAACCTGCCTGATTCTATGATATGTGTTGAGCTTCAGAGCAGCCAGGGTGAGGCTCCTCACATCACTCAGAGGAATTCCTTTAGCTTCTTGCACTAAAGCAGGGTACAGAAGAGGAAAGCTACTGCCTGTCTGAGGCACAAAGTGAGGTGACTCACTCAGGGTCATGATGGTGAAGGATTTGTGGCCATGGTGGGCATGAACCTGTAGACCCTAAATCTTCACCCATTGTCTGTGGCACTCCTGCTGCTAAAGGAACAACCCAGCACAACCTGTGACCTAGCAAGGCAAAGGCTGTGCACTGAGAGCCTGAGTTCTGCTGCAGCTGTGCAGCTCTGTCCATCTCCTCCCTTCTGCTCTTCTGGCAGGTCTTTATCATCTCTTTGATTGGAGACATCAAGTTCCAGCATTTCAACCCTGTGCTCGAAACCTACATCTACAAACACTTCAGTGCAACCCTGGCATATGTGTGAGTATTGTGGGCACAGCCCCACAGGCTGGCAGCCACATCCTGCTCCACTGGCAGCTGGGTGAGAGGGGCAGCAGTGCTCAGGACAGAACCAAGCCCTCCAGCTGCTCCTTTGTACTCTGAGTACCCTCAATTCAAGAGAGATGTTGAGGTGCTGGAACATGTAGAGAAGGGCAACAAAGCTGGTGAGGGGCCTGGAGCACAAATCCTATGAGGAGAGGTTGAGGGAGCTGGGGGTGTTTAGCCTGGAGAAGAGGAGGCTCAGGGGTGATCTTATTACTGTCTACAACTACCTGAAGGGACATTGTAGCCAGGTGGGGGGTGGCCTCTTCTCCCAGGCAACCAGCAATAGAACAAGGGGACACAGCCTCAAGTTGTGCTGGGGTAGGTCTAGGCTGGATGTTAGGAGGAAGTTCTTCACAGAGAGAGTGATTGGCATTGGAATGGGCTGCCCAGGGAGGTGGTGGAGGCACTGTCCCTGGGGGTCTTCAAGCAAAGCCTGGATGAGGCACTTAGTGCCATGGTCTGGTTGACTGGTTAGGGCTGGGTGCTAGGTTGGACTGGATGATCTTGGAGGTCTCTTCCAACCTGGTTGATTCTATGATTCTATGAGTGAAGTTCCTGTTGTGGGGATTTTCTCTGTAAGAAGGAAGTCTGCTGTCCTGGGAAATCCTCCCTCTGCCTCAGTGCTGCTTCAGGAGGACTTTGTGCTCTGCACATGGGAGTGCAAGCACCTGGAGCAGCTGCCAGTGGTGGCTCTCCAGCTTCCTGAGTGCTCCCTGCTAGCACTGAAACAAGAAAGCCAAAGGTTTCAGCAGTCTTTTTCTTGAACACCTCCAGGGATGGTGCCCCCACCACCTCCCTGGGCAGCCCATTCCAATGCCAATCACTCTCTCTGTGAAGAACTTCCTCTTAGCATCCAGCCTATACCTACCCCAGCACAACTTGAGGCTGTGTCCCCTTGTTCTATTGCTGGTTGCCTGGGAGAAGAGGCCACCCCCACCTGGCTAGAGTCTCCTCTGGAGAGCTTCTAACCTGCCCTGGGCATTGTGCTGCTGGGCAATCTGCTGTGGGTGCCCTGCTTTAGCAGGGCACTTGGACTGGATGATCTCCAGAGGTCATTTACAACCCCAACCATGCTGAGATTGGGGCATTCTGTACCACAGAGAGGACCAAAGGAGGGGTCAGAGTTTGCTGCCCCCTCCTTGCCTGTCCTTCTCCTATTGGAGGCATCACCTCACATCTCACAGCTACAGAAAAGCTCTGGAATGAGGAAGCTGCCCTCACACAGCTCCTCACTGCCTGCTTATTCTCCTTTCTCTCCAAAGGAAGCTCACCAAAGTGCTCAACTGTTACGTGGGGAGTGCAGAGGACTGCAGCAGGACAGAGCTGCTCTTTGCTGCGCTGAAGGCTCTCAAGTACCTGTTCCGGTTCATCGTGCAGTCACGGATCCTCTACCTGAGGTGAGACCAAGCTTGTGCCACCTTTCTGTCTCCTCCTGGAATGCAGTAGAGTTACCTCCAGCCAGCACCCTGGAGGGGATGTCCTCAGCATATTCTCCTCCTTCAACCATGAAGAGGAGAGTTTTTTTTCCTGCCTTTGTCTGCAGCTGGAGCAAAGCAGCTGAGTGAAAATCCCCTCTGAGGAGAGGAGTCCTTCAGTCAGCTGCAGCATGCTGGAGGCAGCACATGGCAGTGCTGTAAAGGGACTGTTAGGTGTCCAAAAAGTGAAACCATGGAATGACTTCTAGCTTCTAAGGCACAATTAGACTTAGCAAGGCTTATTTACAGGGATATTTTTGTTAAGAGTGTGTTAAAAGGAATAGGAAGGACATCAGAGGCTGTGAACTTGATGCCTGAATTGAAACAAAGAACTTAATTAAGAATTTAAAGTGACACCTTGAGTGCTGTGTCCAGTTCTGGGCTCCTCAACTCAAGAGAGATGTTGAGGTGCTGGAAGGTGCCCAGAGAAGGGCAGCAAGGCTGGGGAGGGGCCTGGAGCACAGCCCTGTGAGGAGAGGCTGAGGGAGCTGGGGGGGTGCAGCCTGCAGCAGAGGAGGCTCAGGGCAGAGCTCATTGCTGCCTGCAGCTGCCTGCAGGGAGGCTGTAGCCAGGTGGGGTTGGGCTCTGCTGCCAGGCAAGCAACAACAGAAGAAGGGGACACAGCCTGAAGCTGTGGCAGGGCAGGTTGAGGCTGGATGTGAGGAGGAAGTTGTTGTCAGAGAGAGTGATTGGCACTGGAATGGGCTGCCCAGGGAGGTGGTGGAGTGGCTGTGGCTGGAGGTGTTGAAGCCAAGCCTGGCTGGGGCACTTAGTGCCATGGTCTGGTTGGTTGGCCAGGGCTGGGTGCTAGGTTGGGCTGGCTGAGCTTGGAGCTCTCTTCCAACCTGCTTGATTCTGTGATTCTATGTTGGGAATCCTTCCCTTGTGTGCATTCTGTTTGACACACAAGGGGCTCCTCGGCTGTGGGAAGCCAGGAGCCCAAGCAGGCAGTGGAGCTGAGGAGGTGCAGCAGGTCCCAGCAGGAAAGCCCTGCAGAGCCCCAGCTGTTTTCTCTCCCCTGCTGTCCGTGTGGAAGGAGGCTGCTTCCAGATGGTGTTTTGCAGGCTGCAGTCCTGCCTCAGCTGCAGTTCTGGGTCTCTGTCCATAACCAGCTCCTCCTGCTCCTCCAAGGTTTTATGAGAAGAGTGAGGATGGGGACGAGTTCAAGGACGCCATCCACAGGCTGTTCCTGTCCTTCAACCAGCTCATGGACCGGCCTCTGGAGGAGGCTGTCAAGATTAAGGTATGCTGCATGCTGAGGTCTGAGATGCAGTCGAGGTCTGCTGCACCTGGAGGAAGAGATGATGATGATGTCTGTATCAGATCCAGTGATAAGGTTGTGGGGGCAGCAGAAAAAGGGACAAGCTTTGAGGCACGTAAAGCCCATCCAGAGGAGTCCCAGCACCTCTGTGGCAGGAGGGGAACCTTTAACCCCAGCAGGAGGGGAACCTTTAGCCCCAAAGTTCACCAAATAAAGCTGAGAGCTGTGGTGTTGCTTAAACCCCTTCAGCACCTGCTGGGATGAAAGCTGACAAGCAGTGAAGGTGTAAACTGCTGCAGAGGGGAAGAGACTTCAGCCACTGGCACCAAGCTTGGGGGTGATGGAGATGGAAATGTGCAACTGCTGCAAAAGTCAAAGGAGTGGTGGGAATGGAAGTAATGAGAATAGAAATGGCTCCCAAATGTGTCTTGCCTGTTTCTCTGGTGCCAGATGGATTGTGAAGCTTCTGTTCGTGCTAGGAGCAGGAGCAGAGCAGCCATGCAGTGAGGCTGCTCAGCTGAAGGCACTGAGGTCTTTAGCTTGCTTGCTTCAGTTGGCAACCAACCTGCTTTTGTCTGCTCCAAGAGATGAGTTCCAACCTTTGCAGTAGCACTTGGGTGATGCAGAGCCCAGTGCTGGTTCTCATGCAGAGCACCTGCTGGCAGCAGCTGTGAAACAGCACAGTCTGAGCTGCTGCTGCTCCTGCTTGTCTGGATGCCACACTGATGGCAGCCTCTCGTGTGGGCATGCTGAAGTGTGCAGCACCCTGAGCCAGTTTGCCTGTTGCTTTGCATGTCAGGCTCTGAGGAGCTTAATCCCTGCAACTCCAGGATGCTTGCAAGGACTCAAGAGCTTGGCTCTGACTCCCTCCTCTCACCTTTCTGCTCTGCCCTGCAGGTGTGTGGCTGCTGGAGGCTCTTTGGATGCATAACTCTGATCTGAAGCCAGTTGTCTGCCTGTGTGCTCTTCCCAGGCTGGATCTGCCCTGGGAGCTGTGGGCAGTGCTGAGGCTTTACCCCACTGCAGCTGGAGCTGGCCAGTCCAGCTCAGTCTCCACCTGTGTTTCATGTCCTTGTGTTTTTTTCCTCTTGCAGGGTGCAGCTTTGAAGTATTTGCCAAGCATCATAAATGATGTCAAGCTGGTGTTTGACCCTGTTGAGCTCAGGTAACCACATTACCTCTGTCTGTCCTCTAGACCCAGCTGTCTGTTGGGAAGACTTTGGAAGCTCCCAGGAGCAGCTGCTCAGCTGTGAGGTGATGCTGCTCCTCCTGTGTGTGTGAGGCAGCTCTTGCAGGCTGTGACTGGAGGCCAGTGCAGCCCAAATCTCAGCTGCTCCTTCTTAATCACCTTGAGATGTTGCTGAGGACCAAAACGTGAGGCCTGGGGAGTGATGAAATGTTGTGTACAAAGTGTGTGGCAGAGGCACAGCTTTGGCCAGGGAAGCACAAGTTTGGCTTATCCAGGGGGTTGCCAGCATTCTGGGGAGTTCTGCTCTCTGCTCTTTGGAGCTTTGCCCAGCCCCTCCCACCCTGTTCTGACAGCAGACAGACAGCAAACACAGAGGGGATTTAATTTAATGGAGTCTCAGGCTGCAGTGAGTCATCTCTTGGTGAAAAGGGCATCTGGAAGGATATCTCCTGCTGCTCTCCATGGCAGCATTTCCGTTTCTGGTCTGTTTGCAGACTTCTGCTTTCATTTGCTGTGACAGAGGCATTGTTGCCTGCTGCTGGCACTGGAGGGCAGGCAGCACTGCCTGACTCTGACAGATCTGGTGTGCCTTGGAGTGCAGGCTTCACTGCAAGAGTGCAAGCCTGCAGGTTCTGAGTCCTGTTTGCTCTCAGTGAAAGTCCTCTGCTAAGACTCTTGACACTAAGTTAAGGCTCTGTAGTCATCCTCTTGGAGACTGCTTGCTAATAAGGTGTCCACAGTGACAGATCTGCCTGGCCTGTAGGGGCAGGATGGGGTGGAGGTGCTGACCATCTGCTTGCTCTGTGGTTTGCACCCTAGCATCCTCTTCAGCAATTTCATCCAGAGCATTCCTGACAACCAGCTGGTTCGGCAGAAGCTGAACTGCATGACCAAGATCGTGGAGAGTGACCTGTTCAGGCAGGCTGGTGAGTAGCTGCTGAGGACTGATGATGTCCCCACTTGGAGTACTGTGTACAGCTCTGGAGCCCCCAACACAAGCAGGACATGCAACTGTTAAAGTGAGTCCAGAGAAAGGCCACCAAGATGCTGAGAGGGCTGCAGCAGCTCTGCTATGAGGACAGGCTGAGAGAGTTGGGGCTGTGCAGCCTGGAGAGGAGAAGACTTTGAGGAGACCTTGGAGTGGCCTTTCAATATCTGAAGGGAGCCTACAGGAAGGCTGGGGAGGGACTATTGATAAGGTAATGACAGGACAAGGGCTGATGGGTTTAAACTGGCAGAGGGGAGATTGAAAATAGATGTTAGGAAAGAGTTCTTTGCAGTGAGGGTGGTGAGACACTGGCACAGGTTGAGGGTGGTGAGACACTGGCACAGGTTGAGGGTGGTGAGACACTGGCACAAGTTGAGGGTGGTGAGACACTGGCACAGCTTGCCCAGGGAGGTCGTGGAGCACGGAAGCCCCCACTGTGATCTTTGATCACAGTGGGGGCTTCTGTGCTCCACGACCTCCCTGGAGGTGTTCAAGACCAAGTTGGATGAGGCCTTGAGCAACCTGTTCTAGTGGGAGGTGTCCCTGCCTATGGCATAGGGTTGGAACTGGCTGATCCCTTCCAACCTAAACCATTCTATGATTCTATAACACTGCCCTGTTTGATGTCCTTACAGCTTAGTTATGGCTCTCTCTGGTCTGTTAGTGACTATTCAAGTGGATCTAAGCATGTTTTAGGCTGGATGTTAGGAGGAAGCTCTTCACAGAGAGAGTGATTTGCCATTGGAATGGGCTGCCCAGGGAGGTGGTGGAGTCACCATCCCTGGAGGTGTTCAGGAAAAGCCTGGATGAGGCACTTAGTGCCATGCTCTGGTTGACTGGATAGGGCTGGGTGCTAGGTTGGACTGGCTGATCTTAGAGCTCTCTTCCAACCTGGTTGATTCTATGAATATACCCATGGATATTCTATGAATGGATGCTTTGGTGTCCCAAGATTAAGCTAGGAGCAGAGGGCTACTGTGTGGTGCTGCTGTGAAGAACTTGCTGGCAGCAACAGGCTGTGGTGCTCTGTCTCCTTTTCAGAATGCAGAGATGCTCTCCTGCCGCTGCTGCTGGACCAGCTGAGTGGCCAGCTGGATGACAATGCCAGCAAGCCTGACCACGAGGCCAGCTCACAGCTGCTTAGCAGTGTTCTGGAAGTGCTGGATCGGAAAGATGTGGTGAGCATGAGCTGTGGAGGGTGCAGATGAAGGAAGTTGGCAGCTTAGGCTTCAGAGAAGTAGGAAGGTTCTGCTCCCTGCAGGAGTTGTGCTGCATTGCTGCACAGTTCTGTGAAACTCCTTGCCCATAAAGCAAGGAGCCATGAGGGGTTGGGTGCATGGCTGTCACTGCAGGACAAAGAAGAACCTTCCTAGGGACCATGTCACCAGCTGCTTTGGTGGCCTGTGAGTTGCTTGAGGCAGGTCCTGGAAGCGTGTGGATGTTGCTTTCCTCTGCTGTGAGCCAGGGACAGCATTCATTGTTTGGTCAGAAAAAGAGAGGCATGGAAATTGCTTCTAAGTTGCTGTCTGGAGGAGGGTTTGAACTGTTCAGGGACCCCCCCTAGAGCCAAATCACAGCAGCAGCTCCAGCTCAGCTGTGCCAGCATGAACTGGTCAGGCTGCTGGAGGTCATTCTCTGCTGGCTCTGCACCAAGTGTTTACCTACAGTGCTGGGATCGAGCGCTCGCAGGGTTTGCATCTCCTTTTTTGCACCCTCCAACAGCAGTTGAGCACTGCCAGGGCAGTCGTGTCCCCCCACTAGAGAGCTCTCTGTAGATCACTGCACATCCAGAACTGTCTCAGATTCTCCTGCTTGCCTCCTCAGGGCCCCACTGGTGAGCACATCAGGCTGATGATGGAGCGGCTGCTGAGGAGGATAAACCGCACCGTGATCGGCATGAGCCGGCAGTCCCCACACATCGTGAGAGCCTTCCCCTGCAGCTGCCCTTTGCCCTGCCTTGTAGTGGGATTTATGCTCCTGGAAGGTGCCAGTCTGCAGCAGTAGTCTGTGGAAGCATCTTTCCATTTGCTGCAGGGCTCTGAGCCACTGGAACGTGGCTCTTGGTGGTTTCGTGAGCCCAGGTGTTAGGATGCAAACTGTCCTGATGCAGCAGCACTTTGAACTGAGCCACTGCTGGCTGTGATTTCCAGCTCCTCTGGGCCCTGCTGCACACAGAGTTTGGGTTCAGTGCAGGAGTCCTTGATGAAAAAATGCTCCTTTGTCACCTTGGCTGGAGTGCTGGAGGGTGAGGTGTCTCTGAGGGCGTTTCTGACCGCTGTGTGGCATCCCAGCAGGTGCAGGCACCTTGGCAAGCTTTCGTTTGCCTGTGCTGCAGGTGCAGAAGGATGGAGAAGCAAAGAGCTGAGCTTCCAGGGCTGAACACAGACAGTGTCTTCTCCTCCCCTCCTAGGGCATCTTCGTGGCCTGCATGACAGCCATCCTGAGGCAAATGGAGGATTCCCACTATGACCATTACATCAGCACCTTCAAAACTCCCCAGGACATCATTGTAAGTAAGCCTGGCTGGGGCTAGTTGAGGCCATGAGCAGTGACACTGCTCCTGAGAGGCCATTCCAGGGTTCTGTGGCCAGCTGCAGTGCCCTGTGCCAGTCTGGTGCCACATGCAGGGGGCTGAGCCCACAGCACCCTGCTGGGCACACACAGGAGCTTGCTGGCTCAGCACAGTCTGAGAGCAGCGTTTATAGCATTGAGTAAAACCTGGTTAAGTGCCAGCACAAAGTCAGGACCCAGGGGAGTGAATGGAGATGGGAAGGAAAAGTCTTCTGCCCTCCCTTGCTATTGTCTCTCTATGATCTTGTCCTCTAATTCCTTCTGCTCCAGATTCAGCTCAGTGCTTTAGTGGGCAGCAGTGCCAGCAGTTCCCTCCATGCTGGAAGTCTTCTGCCCTCCCTTGCTGTTGTCTCTCTATGATCTTGTGCTCTTTAATTCCTTCTGCTCTAGATTCAGTTCAGTGCTTTAGTGGGCAGCAGTGCAACAGTTCCCTCCATGCTGAAAGTCTTCTGCCCTCCTTGCTGTTGTCTCTCTATGATCTTGTGCTCTTTAATTCCTTCTGCTCCAGATTCAGTTCAGTGCTTTAGTGGGCAGCAGTGCCAGCAGTTCCCTCCATGCTGAAAGCCTTCTGCCCTCCCTTGCTGTCGCTGTTGTCTCTCTATGATCTTGTGCTCTAATTCCTTCTGCTCTAGATTCAGCTCAGTGCTTTAGTGGGCAGCAGTGCAACAGTTCCCTCCATGCTGAAAGTCTTCTGCCCTCCTTGCTGTTGTCTCTCTATGATCTTGTCCTCTTTAATTCCTTCTGCTCTAGATTCAGTTCAGTGCTTTAGTGGGCAGCAGTGCCAGCAGTTCCCTCCATGCTAAAAGCTCTGCAGTCCTTGGCCCCAGAGTTTGTGAGGCCCCTGGAATTCACAGCTGCATCCAAGAGCTTCTCCAGACTGGCCAGAACAGGTCAGAACCAAGAGCAGCATTTGTGCAGGTCTCTGGAGCATGGCACTGCAACTGTCCTGGGGTTTTGTCCCCATAGCCCTTGTTCTGCAGCTTAGAAGTGCTTGCTCCTTTAACTCCTGGCTGGGGAAGAGCCTGGGCTGGCGTTCTGCCTCTAACAGCTGGAGCACAACCCACCGGCAGATGTTTGCAATTGCTTTTGGATGCGAGGCGATCCCTGCAGCTGGCACTGCCTGTGATCTGCTGGGCAACACAGCCACCTGCAGGGCACTCGTGGCTGGCACCTCTGCTCCTCATGCCACCAGCTGCAGTGGCCAGGCAAAGCATCCTCTGGGTTAAGAAATAGTTTCTTGTATTACCCAGGTAATCTATGGGGAAGGAAAAACTAAACTGAGTAGATCCAGGAGCTGTCCTGAGTGGGCCTCAGGGCAGGGCTTGCTTTGCCTGGAGGCTGTTTCATGAGGCCACACCAAGAGCCCTTTCTCCTCTCTGCAATGCTCCTTGCCAGCTCCTCAGAGCAAGCTGCTCAGCACAACAGAACTGCTGATTTTTGCAAGGTGGAGACTTCTGATGTGACCTTGTGTCCTGGTTTGGCTGCTGCTGTGCTGGCTCTGCAGAGAGCAGAACCCATCTGAATGCTGGCAGGTGGTGTTTCTGCCTGAGGTGTTCCTGGCAGTGCCTTCTTCACTCAGCTCTCTTCTTTCTTTTCCTTTCTGTCTCTTTCTACAACCCAACCTCATCTTGCCCAAGTCTTGGGGTGTGACACAGCTTTGTCTGGAGCACTTCGGTGCTGGTGCAGAAAGTGTTTTCCCTACAGTGAGATCCTACCCCACGTGTCTGTGCCAGCAGGTCCATCACCTCTGCCTGGCTGTCCTTCTCAAACTGCACCAGAAGAGACTGGACCAACTGGGGAAGTGAAAATACATTCCAGGGTCCATCTTTATGGAAGGTGCTGCAGCAGGCTGATAAGCACAGTTCAGGCAGCTGGAAGCAAGGTCCTTTCATACTGGTTTTGCTTTATAATCCAGTTTGTGCCCCAGAGCTCCCAACGACCCAGCTGAATTCAGAACAGCACAGCAGATCCAGACTGGGGCAATCATTGCACCTCCTGAGAGTGAATGGAGGAGATGTCAGAAGTAGTTACTGGAAGACAGCCACAGGAAGAGAGCTCCTCCTTGGGAGGTGCAGTGCATTGATTGCTGATCACTGCAGGCATTAATCCACCAAGGCAGCTGCAAACGTTGGCATTTCCCACCCTTTGCCCCAGATTCACCCTGGTGGGGGTTTGTTTTCCCTGCAGGACTTCCTGATGGAAACATTCATTATGTTTAAGGATCTGATTGGGAAGAATGTCTATGCCCCTGACTGGATGGTGATGAACATGATGCAGAGCAGGTATGAGGCTGCTGCTGCTGCCTTGGAGCCTTTCTGGGGCTGGCACAAGCAGGTTGGGAGCACCTGGAGTTCCACAGGCTGTGTTCCCTGCAGCTGCAGGGTGGTTTGAGTGAGACTGCAGTGAACTGCAGTGCCCAAGCAGTGCTGCTGTTGGAATTCAGCAGCTCTCCCAGAGGGGCAGCTCTGCCCTGTCAGACATGAGGAGTGTGGGGAAGGACAGGGCAGGGGCAAGTTGAGTGCTTCAGTGGTGAGGACAGGCTGGGCTTAAGGGAAGCCACCACCTGAGGTGACACTGCGCTGTCAAACAGATTGCATGACCCAAAAGCTTGCCCAGGATGTCCCTCTGCTGGGAAGGAGGTGAAGCACCTCCTGCAGGAACTCCTGCCCAGCCTGGGAGCTGTGCTGCTGCCTCCTGAGCTCACATCTGGTTGCTGTAGCCCAGCACTGCAAGGTTGCTTTTCAGAGTCACCTTTCACTTGGCTTTATCTCCTCCAGGGTTTTCCTCCGGGCAGTGAACCAGTTTGCCTCTGTCCTCAACCGGTCCTTTCTGGATCAAACAAGCTTTGAACTCCAGGTAACAATTCCATTGTTTCTGGATTTTCCTGTGGATTCCAGCCCTGAAAGGCAGGAAGAGCAAACAAATCCCACAGTTAACAAGAGATCATTGGATCGTTAAGGTTGGAAAAGACCTCTTGAGAGCCTCCAGTCCAACCATCACCCGAGCACCACCAGCTCTGTTGTGCTGGGGGTTGCTTTGCCTTCTGCTGTTCCAGGCTTGTTTCTCTTCCACAGCTCTGGAATAACTATTTCCACCTGGCAGTGGCCTTCCTCACTCATGAATCCCTCCAGCTGGAGACCTTCTCTCAAGCCAAACGCAGCAAGATCATCAAGAAGTGAGTCTGCAGTGGGAGGGCTGCCAGAGACTTTGCTTTTGCCAGCCTCCTTTGTGCCATTGCAGACCAACTCCTTGGAGCTTTGGGGAGGGCTGAAGCATGCCAGGGAGGTGCTGGTGACACAGGGAGGAGGGTGACAAAGGCAGGTTTCAAGGCTTGACACTGGTCAGACAGATCCCAACTTGCTTGAGCTGAACTTGAGCCACTGTAAGGTCTGTGACAGAGGCTTGTCCCAAAGCAACCTTCTGCAGCTGCTTAGCTGTGCCCTGGGGTGGGTGAGCAAGAATCCTCAGTGCCATGCAGCTCCTTAGGCCCTGTCTTTGCTCTTCCTCTTTGGAAAGTGGATTCAGGAGCCCCAAAGCAAACTTGGCCAAATTCCCAAAGACTCTGAGCAGTGATTTCTCCCTTGACTGGACTCCAGGCCCCAGCTGTCTGTGTGGATCCTGCCAGAGGATGCTGTTAGGGCAGCCTTGGTGTGTGCCATCTTCTGTGCTGTAGTGAGGCCTCCTAGTTCAATATTCTTGTGTTCTCTCAGTGGCAGCAGTTAAAGCTTTAGGGGAAACACCAAAGACAGCAAACCCTGGGTCCAACTGCAGGAAGCAGCAGGGAGCCTGCAGGCTTCTGTCCTGGTGGGACGTGGCCATGCCCTGCTTCTGAGCATTGAGCTGTGCTGGGAGAGGAAGGGAGGAGAGAGCATCTCACAGCAGGTGTGTGATGTTGAGCAACTCTTGGCAGACCCTAAGCAGGGAGGACAGTCCCTGAGCCCCTCCTTGAGGGTGTAAGTGCCCAGCACACCCAGGCTGCTGGCAGGGGTGGGTAGAAGAGAGTAGCAGATTTGGTGGGTTTGCCATTCAGTCTCTCTAACAGCTTTGCAAAGGTCCTGTCACTGCACAGGTCCTCTTCATCTTTTGCTGCTGCTTTTTATTGTAGGTATGGGGACATGAGGAAAGAAATTGGCTTCAAAATAAGGGATATGTGGTACAACCTGGGTGAGTTCCAGCTGCAGAGTGATCTCTCTTCAGGCTCTCAAGCTGGGCTTCAAACCCTTTCTTCCTTGATGAAAGCTGCTGGTGGTTAGTGTGGGGAATGGCACTTCAGGCTCAGCTGTTTCAGAGCATAAAACCTCTTTCTGTGAAGAGCTCACAGAAGCTGATCTTGGCCCACATCAGCTGCTCAGACAGTTTGGTAGGTTCCTCAACAAGGTTGTTCTGTCATGGGGAGGACAGGGGCAGGATGCTGAGAGCCTTTGTGATCTACATGGTGTGCAGCTCAGGTCAGTTACTTTCCTGTGCTGTTCCTGGGTTTTGGAGCTGTGGCACCTTGGCTGGCATTTCAGCAGACACCATCCACAGGAAATGTGCCCTCCTAGCAGGGTGTCTGTGGGTTGTGGTCGTGTCTTAGGATCATAGAATCAGGCAGGCTGGAAGAGAGCTCCAAGCTCAGCCAGTCCAACCTAGCACCCAGCCCTGCCCAACCAACCAGACCATGGCACTAAGTGCCCCAGCCAGGCTTGGCTTCAACACCTCCAGCCACAGCCACTCCACCACCTCCCTGGGCAGCCCATTCCAATGCCAGTCACTCTCTCTGCCAGGAGCTTCCTCCTCACATCCAGCCTAGACCTGTCCTGGCACAGCTTGAGGCTGTGTCCCCTTCTTCTGGTGCTGGCTGCCTGGCAGCAGAGCCAAACCCCACCTGGCTACAGCCTCCCTGCAGGCAGCTGCAGGCAGCAATGAGCTCTGCCCTGAGCCTCCTCTGCTGCACGCTGCACACCCCCAGCTCCCTTGGACTCTCCTCACAGGGCTGTGCTCCAGGCCCCTCCCCAGCCTTGCTGCCCTTCTCTCAACATCTTTCAGCACCTCAACATCTCTCTTAAATTGAGGCATATCCATAGCATCTACTTCAACATTTGGATACTCAGATCCAGCCACTGGCACGTGTCTGACTTTGACTTCCTTGCAGGTCCCCACAAGATCAAATTCATCCCAGCAATGGTGGGGCCCATCCTGGAGGTGACGCTGGTGCCGGAGCCGGAGCTGCGCAGAGCTACCATCCCCATCTTCTTCGACATGATGCAGTGCGAGTTCAACTTCAGTGGCAACAGGAGCTTCCACATGGTGAGGGAGCCTGCTGGCTGCAGGGCAGCAGCATGGAATCATAGAATCAAGCAGATTGGAGGAGACCTCCAAGATCATCCAGTCCAACCTAGCACCCAGCCCTAGCCAGTCCATGGCACTAAGTGCCCCAGCCAGACTGTGGCCAGGAGGAGGTTGCTCTCTTCTCTCAGGTGGCCAGCACCAGAACAAGAGGACACAGCCTCAGGCTGTGCCAGGGGAAATTTAGGCTTGAGGTGAGGAGAAAGTTCTTCCCTGAGAGAGTCATTGGACACTGGAATGGGCTGCCCGGGGAGGTGGTGGAGTCGCCGTCCCTGGGGCACTTCAAGGCAGGACTGGACGTGGCACTTGGTGCCATGGTCTGGCCTTGAGCTCTGTGCTAAAGGGTTGGACTTGATGGTCTGTGAGGTCTCTTCCAACCCTGATGATACTGTGATACCTTCAGGGACAGTGACTCCACCACCTCCCTGGGCAGCCCATTCCAATGCCAATCACTCTCTCTAACAACAACTTCCTCCTAACATCCAGCCTATACTTCCCCTGGCACAACTTGAGGCTGTGTCCCCTTGTTCTGTTGCTGGGTGCCTGGAGAAGAGACCAACCCCACCTGGCTACAACCTCCCTTCACGTAGTTGTAGCCAACAATGAGCTCTGCCCTGAGCCTTCTCTGCTGCAGGCTGCACACCCCCAGCTCCCTCAGCCTCTCCTCATAGGGTTTGTGTTCCAGGCTCCTCACCAGCTTTGTTGCCCTTCTCCAAACACCTTCCAGCACCTCAGCATCTCTCTTGAATTGAGGGGCCCAGAACTGGACACAGGAGTGAAGGTGTGGCCTGACCAGTGCCGAGTACAGGGAAAGATTAACCTCCCTTGTCCTGCTTGCCACACTGCTCCTGAGCCAGCCCAGGATGCCATTGGCTCTCTTGGCCACCTGGGTACACTGCTGCCTCATCTTCAGCCTACTTTCTACCAGTACCCCCAGGTCCCTTTCTTCCTGGCTGCTCTCAGCCACTCAGTCCCCAACCTGTAGTGCTGCTTGGGGTTGTTGTGGCCAAAGTGCAGCACCCTGAACTTGGCCTTGTTAAATCTGCAGGAGTAGATCACTTTAAACACCTCCAGCCAAAGAACCTCACAAAAAATGGTGCCACTTTGGGACCTTATGGCTGGGTGGGCTGGAGGAGCTGAGACTCCTCAGCTCTGCCCCTGACTGTGCCTTTGCACGAGCTTGCTAATTAATGAACCCCTGCTTTCTTACCTCTCTGCATTTGCAGATGTGTGAATACTCACATCTGAGTGGGGGAGCAACTGGGGGACCCCAAGAGAGAATTCTAAATGGCAGTCAGAGTCATAAAGTGCTTTAGGTTGGAAAGGGACCTTTAAAAGGCCACCTGGGCCTCCCCCCTCTAGTCAGCAGGGACATCTCCAACTGTGGCAGGTTGCTCAGAGCCCCAACAACTTGACCTGGAATGGATGGTGGACATCTCCCACCTCTCTGGGCACCCTGGTGGGCATCTCTCAACTCTTTGGCCACCCTGGGCCAGGGTCTGGTTCCATTCCTAACAACAACAGAAGTCTGCCAGGATTAATCTTTGGCTGTGGATGTGAGCTGCTCTGCAGGGCACTGCTGGGCAGTCAAGTGCTAGGCAAAAGAGAGGTTTCACTTTCACCCCCAGGTGAAGTTTCCACTGCAGTTTCTGAGGACTTTTGCAGCAGCAGCAGCATTCCTCTGGGGAGCTCAGGCACTGCCATCTCAGCTGGCAGGCAGGGGACACTCGAGCTGCATTGCAGACAGGCTTCTCCCTGGAGATGGGCAGGAGTCATCCATCCAAAGGCAGCCACCTTGGCACTTCAGGCCCTTGTCAGCTGTGACATGTGTCTCCCCAAGCAGCATCCTCACAGCAGCTCAGCCCCCAGCCCCAGCACATGGACAGTGTCTTGCTCCCTTGGGGTCATCACTCTTTGGTGTGGCTGGCCCCAGGCCCTGGGGGGGTTGGAATGGGCAGGAGAGAGCAGGACGTGGGGCATGGATTTTCCGTTCCAGTGGTGTTTGTGCTTGCTCCAGCTGGAGCTGAGGCTGTGCTTGAACTGCTTGCACAGAACAGGGTTTGTCTTCCTGGCCAGGCAGTCACCCAGAATTTGGCATGCATTAGCAGCCAGCAACATTCCTGCTGGCCAGAGGGCTGTGACTTGCCCTTCTCTGCTGGCAGGAATTTGGTTCCCTTAGGATGGGTCAGGGACCTGGCTGCTGGAATGCTGCTCCTAGCAAAACCAACCTGCTGATGGGCCAAGGAGAAAGGGGAGAGCTGCTCCAGAGCAGCCTCCCAGAAGCTGTAGGATGAGTGCTCCTGAGAGCTGCTGTCTGTCTGAACAGGGTTTGTTTGCCTTTTCAGTTTGAAAATGAGTTGATCACCAAGCTGGACCAGGAAGTGGAGGGTGGCCGAGGGGATGAGCAGTACAAGATTTTGCTGGAGAAACTGTAAGTTGGGCAAAGCCCCCCTGGGGGCTCTCTGCAGCTCACACCTCTATGGGGCTGAGCAGGGAAACCCTGCTGCAGCACTCCACTGCCCAGGGAGGCAGAGCAGTTGGCAGTGACACCAATGCTATACAGGTACTCTGAGACTGGTTGCTCTAAATGATGATCCTGGAGCAGCAGCTGGCACAAATGCCCCAAACTTGGAGATGAAATCCAAGAGGCAGGCACCAGACTGGCAAGGAAAGGGCTTGTGAATAGTTTGGGAAAAGGAGGCTCAGAGTTAATGCAAAATCAAAGCCTTCTTCCAGCACCAAGAGGAGAAGAACCCAGGGTTTGGATCAGCAAGGCAGAGCTTTGACCTGGGGTGTCAGGGGGCTCTGGGCATAGGGTGCTGCTTGGCACTGCCAAGGTCCCCATGTCTGGCTCTGTGAGCTGAGGGCTCTGGGTGCTTGCTGCTGCAGCTCTGCTTGCTACGCTCAGAGCTGCAGCCCAACCTTCCCTCTGCAGCCTGCTGGAGCACTGTCGGAAGCACAAGTTCCTGGCTGCTCCTGGGGAGGTCTTTGCCCTGCTGGTCAGCAGCCTGCTGGAGAACCTGCTGGACTACAGGACCATCATGCACGACGAGAGCAAGGAGAACCGCATGAGCTGCACGGTCAACCTGCTGGTATGGGCACGCCTGCCCCTGCAGATGGGAGCTGCTCAGCTGCCCTGGCTCCTGGGGGCTCTGAGGCATTGATTTGCTTTAGGGTTCTAAGTAATTTCCTCTGCTGCTTCTGGTTAGTGGTGGTCTCGAACCAGGCTATGAACTATTGACAGCTACCAAACACAGAGACCACAGTGCAGAGCCAAATCCCCTTGGCAGCTACCAAACACAGAGACCACAGTGCAGAGCCAAATCCCCTTGACAGCTACCAAACAGAGACCACAGTGCAGAGCCAAATCCCCTTGGCAGCTACCAAACACAGAGACCACAGTGCAGAGCCAAATCCCCTTGACAGCTACCAAACACAGAGACCACAGTGCAGAGCCAAATCCCCTTGGCAGCTACCAAACACAGAGACCACAGTGCAGAGCCAAATCCCCTTGGCAGCTACCAAACACAGAGACCACAGTGCAGAGCCAAATCCCCTTGGCAGCTACCAAACACAGAGACCACAGTGCAGAGCCAAATCCCCTTGGCAGCTACCAAACACAGGGACAGCATCACAGTCTCACAGTATCATCAAGGTTGGAAGAGACCTCACAGATCATCAAGTCCAACTCTTTAGCACAGAGCTCAAGGCCAGACCATGGCACCAAGTGCCACGTCCAGTCCTGCCTTGAACAGCTCCAGGGACGGCGACTCCACCACCTCCCCGGGCAGCCCATTCCAGTGCCCAATGACTCTCTCAGGGAAGAACTTTCTCCTCACCTCCAGCCTAAATTTCCCCTGGCACAGCCTGAGGCTGTGTCCTCTCGTTCTGGTGCTGGCCACCTGAGAGAAGAGAGCAACCTCCTCCTGGCCACAACCTCCCCTCAGGTAGACCACAGTGTAGAGCCAAATCCCCTTGACAGCTACCAAACACAGAGACCACAGTGCAGAGTCAACCCCCATGGCTGGTTCTTGTTCAGGTGCTCATCTGAAGCTTTGAGGGGTGCTTGGCTGTGGGGGCTGAAGTCCCTGCTCCACTGCAAGGAGCCTGCACAGCCTTGGATGAGTCCCTTTCTCTCCCACTTCTCCCTTTCCCAGAGGTGACTGGGGGCTCACTCGATGTTAAAGGGGTAGCTGCAGGGCTGCCTGTAGCTAGAGAGGCACCAGAGAGCTTTGAAACCCCTAAAGCTGCTGCTTGGGTTGCTTGTGTGGAGTGGGTCCTGCAAATCCCTGGTGCTCCACGTGGTGAAGTTTGACTTCTTTCTCTTGTTGGCAGAACTTTTATAAGGAGAAGAAACGAGAGGACATTTACATCAGGTAGGGAGCTCCCCTCCATCAACCTGTGCAGAAGCCTTTCTTCCTGCTGCTCTTCTGGCCACAGGAGCCCCCACCCGAGTGCCAGCTGCTGGTGCTGTCTTTAGGTACCTCTACAAGCTGCGGGACCTGCACACAGACTGTGAGAACTACACCGAGGCAGCTTACACCCTGCTGCTCCACGCAGAGCTGCTGCAGGTATTGCACCACAGCCACTCCTGGTGGCCACTCTCGGGGTGTGGGGGTTCAGTGAAGTGCAGACAGCTCAGAGGAAACAATTCCTTTCTTTGTTCTCTTTTGGCTGATGTTCCTTGGCATTGCCCAGGCTCCAGTGGGCATTGAGAAGCTCCATGAGCTTGCAGAGCAGCTCAGTGGATGAAAGTAAAGATGTTATGAGAAAGACTTTGTTGCCTGCTCTGGGTGAAACAGAGCTGTAGTGAGCTGGGAGATAATGCCCATGGTCAGAGTGCTAGGACAGAGCTTTGCCAGCATTGTGGGCACAAGTTAAAACGTCTCAGTTTAGCTTGGCCAGCCTGTAAAGCATGCAGGGGCAGGTAGTGCCCCTGTGTGAGCCCCTGAGCCAGAACCACCCCAGCTCTGCAGGAGCAGTCAGTCCTGAATTCACACTGGAAAGATCTTGCCAGATGTGACTGAATGTGGTCCAAGTTCAGAGAATCCCTGAACTGCCTTTAAATGAACTCTTGGTGCTGGGAGAATCTTTGCAGGGAACTGAAGCTTTTTGACTGCAGGGGGAGAGGAGGATCATAGATTCAGGCAGGGCTGGAAGGGACCACAAGGAGCAGCCAGTTCCAACCCCCCTGCCATGCCCAGGGACACCCTACCCTAGAGCAGGCTGCACACAGCCTCGGCCAGCCTGGCCTCAAACACCTCCAGCCATGGGGCCTCAACCACCTCCCTGGGAAACCCATTCCAGCCTCTCACCACTCTCCTGCTCAGCAACTTCCTCCTCACCTCCAGCCTCACTCTCCCCACCTCCACCTTTGCTCCATTCCCCCCACTCCTGCCACTCCCTCACAGCCTCAAAAGTCCCTCCACAGCTTTTTTTTGAGCCCCCTTCAGATGCTGGCAGGCCACAAGAAGGTCACCTGGGAGCCTCCTCTGCTCCAGCCTGCACAGCCCCAACTCTTTCAGTCTGTGCTCACAGCAGAGCTGCTGCAGCCTCTGAGCATCCTCCTGGCCCTGCTCTGGACACTCTTCAGCATCTCCACATCCCTCTTGTCCCAGGGGCTCCAGAGCTGGATGCAGTGCTCCAGGTGGGCTCTCAGCAGAGGGGGAGAATCCCCTCCCTGACCCTGCTGGCCACCATTCTGCTGCTGCAGCCCAGGCTCTGCTTGGCTTTCTGGGCTGCAGGTGCACACTGCTGGCTCCTGTTGAGCTTCTCCTCCAGCAGCACCCCCAATCAGATCAGATGGTTCCTAGAGCAAACTGGAGGTGTTTGAAGTTCTTGCTGGCTGCTGGGGAGCTGCAGTGTGTGTGTGTATGCCTGTGGCACTGCACAGCTGCTTGCTTTAACAGTGGCCTCATCCTGATTGCATCCCTGCAGCGTGAGTAAGGATTTGTTCAGCTGAAATTGTTCCAGTTCCTTCATCTTTGTCTTCTGTCCTTCTCTGGCAGTGGTCAGAGGAGCCCTGTGTCCCCCACCTCCTGCAGAGGGACAGCTACTGTGTCTACTCCCAGCAGGAGCTCAAGGAGAAGCTCTACCAGGAAATCATCTCCTTCTTCGACAAGGGCAAAGTGAGTGTCCCTGCAGGGTCCTTGCAGCCCTCTGCTGATGCAGCTGCTCCAAGAGCTTCCAGGGGTTAAAGTGTTGATGCTTAGGCCTGGCTGTGTGATGAGGACCAGAGGACTGGCATCAGCAGGGCATAGATTTGTCCTGGGAGTATTTGAATCCTTCTGCTTCCTTGCCAGTCAAAGAGCTTCTGAACAATTAACTGCAGAGGAGGTGAAAATCTGGAGGTGCTTTCCTTGCTGCTTGTGGCAGGCTTTGTGCAGCAAGCAGAGCTTGGCTGGCTGGGGCTGAGCTGGGCTTAGCTGCCCTTAGATGGTCCTGCCAGGGCTGAGACAGACCCAGGGAACCTGGGTGCAGGGGAGAAAGTGTTAGAGTGGGAGACCACCTCAGCTTCGATCCTTTGCAGTGTAGACTTTGTGCCTCAGTTTCCCTGTCAGGAGCAGCAATACAAACCTCACTTAGTAACTCCCTTTTGCTTCCACAGCCCACAAGAGTTGTGTGACTGTGAAAATCAGTGCCAATAATGGGCAGCCTGGGGGCTGGGGGGTGGAGGTGGCAACGCAGGGAAGTCCTGCCTGGGTGGAAATCAGCTGAGCTTGTTCACCTCCCTGTGCCCTCCGATGCTCTTAACAGTCTTTTCTTTTGCTTGTGCTCTTCTTCCCCACCTGCCTCCCTTCACCCTCCCTGGAGATGTGGGAAAAAGCCATTCAGCTGAGCAAGGAGCTGGCTGACATGTATGAGAACAAGGTCTTTGATTATGAGGGGCTTGGCCATCTCCTGGTAAGAATCTCTTCTCTCCAGGTGATGTTGTTGAGCAGGAGAAGTCCCAGACAACACCTCTGTGCCCCCTCTGGCTTCTGTAAAGCACAGTACCAGGAGTACAGTTCATATTTCGTTGCAAAATGAAAGGGTTTGACCTTGTAATGAGCATGAAAGCATCACCTGCAGGTGGTTGGCATTCTTGATGCTCATCACGGGAGGTAACCTTTACGTGGTGCATTTTCAGGCTCCATAAACCTCATCCCCGTGGTATTTTCTGTGCTGCAACCACTGTGTCAGAGCACAGAGCTGTAAGGGTCAGCTGGGTTCTGAGTTGTGTTCTGTAGCTGTTCAAGATGTAACCAGATGGGGTTTGTGGTCTGTCACCTGCTCAGTGCTGCTGCTGCCACTTCGCTGCCGTCCGTGCCCGTCCGTGCCCGCTCGCTTCCAGAGCACACTGCTGCCTGATCTGTGCTGCAGTAGTTCAGGGTCTGAGTGCCCCTCTGCAATCCTGGGGCACATGGCACTGTCCTGACGGCTGCAAAGCAGGCTGTGAAGTTGGCTCTGGCCCAGACAAGCCAAATAGTGAAGCAAGTCAACGGATCTGAGATCCTGCATCAAAAAACCCAATGTGGAAAGTGTTCTGTGGGGGAGAGCCGAAAGGGCAGGCAGGGAGGGAGGGTGGCAGTGTGGGCTGCAGGCTGGCAGTGCCCCTGGGCAGTGAAGTGCTGCTGACTTTTGCCTTGCAGAAGAAGAGAGCTGCTTTCTATGAGAACATCATGAAGGCCATGAGGCCCCAGCCAGAGTACTTTGCTGTTGGATACTATGGGCAGGGCTTCCCCTCCTTCCTCCGGGTAAGGACCCTTCAGCACTCAGCTCGGGACTGGTGAGGGCCCTAAAAGTCACAACTCCTGCAGAGCTTCCATGAAAATTGAGATGTCATAGAATCATAGAATCAAGCAGGTTGGAAGAGACCTCCAAGATCATCCAGTCCAACCTAGCACCCAGCCCTATCCAATCAACCAGACCATGGCACTAAGTGTCTCATCCAAGCTTTGCTTGAAGACCTCCAGGGATGGTGCCTCCACCACCTCCCTGGGCAGCCCATTCCAATGGGAAATCACTCTCTCTGTGAAGAACTTCCTCCTAATATCCAGCCTATACTCCTGTTTCTTTGAATGATGCCAAGATCTAAATCCCTTCAGCATTTCAAAGCATCTCAGGCTGTATGAAGAGAGGAGTGTAGAGGCCAGGGGCTGGTGTCACGAGCTCTGATGGAGTCTGTGCGCTGCAGCGGGATCTGGTGTGGATGCTTTGGGTGTTCTTCCCTGGATTTATCCAGACTCTCTCCCGAGCCTTTGTGCTCAGGAGGCTGACTGCTGCTATTAGCCACTGTTTAGTGTTAAGTCTCTCTTTCTTCTGCTACCCACAGAACAAAATTTTCATCTACCGTGGCAAAGAGTACGAGCGGAGGGAGGACTTCAACCTGAAGCTGCTGACCCAGTTCCCCAGTGCTGAGAAGATGACCAGCACTGCTCCCCCAGGGGAGGAGATCAGGTCTTCTCCTAAACAGTGTATCTTTTGGTTCTGTTGGGCTTTGGCACAGTCAGATCTGCCCCTTTGCTAAAGCAGCACGATGAGGAAACAACAATAAGCAAGCAACATACAGCTCCTGGGGGTCCTTGGAGGCAGGCATGGAGCATGGAAGTGAGGCTGTCTGCAGCTGCAGTGGTGAGCTCAGGCATGCTGAGAGAGAGGGCTTGGTGCTGGCAGAGTTTAGAGTAGCTGAGGTTGGGGTGAGACCCTGACAGACTGGGAGAGGATTTCTTGTGCTGCCTTCACAAGCTCGGTGCTGGCTGCTGCAGTGCAGTCTGCTGCGCTTCGGCAGTGCAAGAGGTGAAATGCAGCCGAGTGGGGTACAGGAGGTGGCAGCCTGCTCTCCTCTGCCTGCAGTTCCCTGGCACTGCTGGAGTTGCTGCCTTCTGGTTTTCCCCTGGGAGTCTCTTTTGGAGGAGTGTGGAGTGATGGTGTTGATATGGAGGCTGCTGGCTGAGCAGCCTTGCCCTTGGTTGTGCTGCTGGAGCTCTCAGCTGTGTGCCACAGCACACCACGAGGCTTGGGATCCTCTTGCTTGTGGGCATGACCAAGTGCAACCTGGCCAGGGGGTTTCAGGCTTTTGTTTGTGACTGCAGGAAGGGTTTGCAGCTCATCAACAACCACAGGCATTGTGCTGCTGCTTGCAGCCTGCTCATGAGCTAAAAGCCCCGGAAGGTAAGTCAGCAGCAGGCGTGCTCCTGGGAGGTGTAGCTCAGTTAAAAGCCACGTTCCTGGGCTCCCAGCCTGTTAGGCAGGCCAGGCTGGAGCCTGATGCTGCATCTTGGCTTCACAGCCTGTGCACAAAGGCACAGCCCAAGCAGTGCTACCAAATGCTTCTCCTGCAAGGAGCCTGCCAAGCACTGAAGCTACACAGGAAATTAAAATCCATTCAAGACCAAACTTGGTATCAAAAAATGCCTCTTCTATTGCTGCTTTGTTTCAAAGCTACTTCCTTTGCATCTGTTTGTGTTTGCTCTGAAGTTTTTTGGCCCAAGGTGAACCTGAACTGCAAAATTTGGATTCAGATCTGAGCTCTTCTGGAAGTTTGGGGGTGTTTGGTTCCGGGTGTCTGGCATGGCCCCGTTCTAAAGGGGAGCAGCTGCATAGCTTGGATTGGGTACAGGTGGTTCTTGGATCCTGACAAACCTTCCAGAGGAGCTGAGCAGCTGCAGTGCCCAGGTCACTGGTGCTGGGCAGGCCTGGGTGGGTCTGCAGTTTGTCTTCATTTTTGTGCCTTTTTAACCTCCTTTGTCTCAAGTTCTCTTTTTTCTCTTACCCACTTTTGCTCAGAGCTATTTCCTTGCCCTTCCATGCTGAAGTGCCTCCTTCTTCCTTCTGGGTGGTCCATAACAGTGAGCTGGAGGTGCCAAGTCAGCTGGGCAGTCTCAGGGCATGCCTGCACACTTCACCAGGCTGCTTTTCCACCAGTCCTGAGCTTCCCAGGTGCTTCCCTAGGGAATTGCAGTAGCTGGAGGTCCTTGTGCAGCCCTCACCTTTTGGGGCTTTTAGCTCAGGAGCAGACTGCAGGCAGCAGCACAATGCCTGTGGTTGTTGATGAGCTGCAAACGCTTCCTGCAGACATGACAAGAGCAGAGGGAATTGTTGGGAAGTCTCTGACACTTGATGAAGGCAGGGAGGGTGCTGCTCTCCCTCTCCTCTTTTCCTCAAGGGATTCACAGTTTTTCATCCTTAACTGCAGCTGCTCAGATGTGCAGTGCTTTATTGTGAAGCCTGTGATGAACCTGCCACCTAATTATAAAGACAAACCAGTTCCTGAGCAGATCCTAAAGTAATTCATGTTCCTTTCCCCCAGCATCTCCCCTGTACTTCTCTCAGCTAGCCTGGGCACAGGCTGGGGGGCACCTTAGTGTCTTTGTCTTTCACAGTTCAGTTTAGGCTTTGTTGTTTCTGGGAGCAAACAGCAGAGCATTGCTGTAGGGAGGGTGAGAGGTGACAGCACTCAGCACTGCCTCTGCTTCTGCCTAGCTACTACAGAGCCAACGAGGTGCAGCAGTTCATCCACTCCCGACCCCTCAGGAAGGGGGAAAAGGACCCTGACAACGAGTTTGCTGTGAGTCCTCTGCTCCTGGTGCCAGCTGCTTTGGGTCTGTGCTGGGAGGGAGTGGTTCTGGGGGCTGACTTATTTTTGGTGGCATTTTGAGCTGTCACCCTGTCCTTTCCCTCACCTGTGGCACACAAAGGTCTGAGCTTCACCTTGCAGTCGTTGCACAGAGCCAGTGGTAGGGTTGAGGGGGGGTCTGTAGTTGATGCTGTGGTACTCGGAGGCCTTGAGCTGGAATCCATCAACATTGTGGTGTCCCAGAGTCCAACCCTGTGCCTGGTAGGCTGTGGGGGGTGCAGCCATCCTCCAGGAGGGCAGCCTGTGGGCAGGAAGGATCAGCTCAGCTGTTGAGATGTGCAGTGCCATGGCATCTTCCCTTGCTCCTGTGCTCATGTGGATTTCTTCCTTCTCCCACCAGAACATGTGGATAGAAAGGACAACCTACACCACAGCCTATTCGTTTCCAGGCATCCTCAAGTGGTTTGAAGTCAAACACACCACAACGGTGAGTTCTGCCTGGGGCTGCACCTCCCTCCCTCCAGCCTGTCATGCCAGGGCTGCCAGTCTTGCCAGTCTTTCCCTGGAGCATGTGGCATGCCAGTAAGTTCCAAGAGCAGATGTGCATCTCCTTGGCCCTTTGATGCCATCTGCAGACAGCTCTACCCGAGGCAGCAAAGTTCCACTCTGGCTGGCTGGAGAGTGGTCACTTCTGCACCGTGCTCTGCAGTCCAGCAGCCAAGCCCTGGGCTGTTCCTTCAGCCTAAGGCCTAGGAGCATTCTTGAGTTCATCCCCAGTGGCAGGACAGCAACAGCATCCTCTGGGCTCCCCACTTGAAGGAGGAAAGGGATCTGCTGAGAGGGTCCAGGGGAGGGCTATGAGGATGATGAGGGGACTGGAGCACTGCCTGATGAGGAGAGGCTGAGGGACCTGGGGCTGCTTAGTCTGGAGAGGACTGAGAGGGGATTGAATCAATGTTTATAAATCTCTGAGGGCTGGGGGTCAGGAGATGGGGACAGGCTCTGCTCACTGCTCCCTGGGATAGGACAAGCAGCAATGGATGGAAGCTGCAGCACAGGAGATTCCAGCTCAGCACAAGGGGGAACTTCTTGCCTGGAAGGGTCCCAGAGCCCTGGCACAGGCTGCCCAGAGAGGTTGTGGAGTCTCCTTCTCTAGAGCCTTTCCAGGCCTGTCTGGATGTGTTCCTGTGTGTGCCTTGAGCTAGACTGTGTGGTCCTGCTCTGGCAGGGGGGGTTGGACTGGATGATCTCTTTGGGTCTCTTCCAAGCCCTGACATCTGTGATCCTCTGCTGGGAGCCCCTGGGCTGCCGTGCACGCAGCAGGGCTGACACCGCCCTGCCCAGCGGAGGTGACCGAGGGTTTGTTGTGCTGCCTCTCTGTGCCAGGAGGAGCTGAGCCCCCTGCAGAACGCCATCGAGACGATGGAGCTGACCAACGAGAAGATCAGCAACATGACCCAGCAGCAGGGCTGGGACCGCAGCCTGCCTGTGCACCCCCTCTCCATGCTGCTGAGCGGCATCGTGGACCCCGCGGTCATGGGCGGCTACACCAACTACGAGAAGGTCTCCTGCACACTTCTCCCTAGCTCGGCCTGGTGGCCTCTGCCCTGCTGGAGCTGAGATGTGAGGAGTTCCAGCTCAGGCTCAGCTTTGGCTGTATGAGAGCTGGATAGGTGGGCAGAGGCCAATGGGGTGAGATTTAACAAGGCCAAGGGCAGGATTCTGCACTTTGGCCACAACAACCCCAAGCAGCGCTACAGGCTGGGGACTGAGTGGCTGAGAGCAGCCAGGAGGAAAGGGACCTGGGGGTACTGATAGATAGTAGGCTGAAAATGAGGCAGCAGTGTGCCCAGGTGGCCAAGAGAGCCAATGGCATCCTGGCCTGCATCAGGAGCAGTGTGGCCAGTAGGACAAGGGAGGTTATTCTGCCCCTGGACTCGGCATTGCTCAGGCCACACCTTGAGTGCTGTGTCCAGTTCTGGGACACTCAGTTCAAGAGAGATGTTGAGGTGCTGGAAGGTGTCCAGAGAAGGGCAACAAAGCTGGGGAGGTGCCTGGAACACAAACCCTATGAGGAGAGGCTGAGGGAGCTGGGGGTGTGCAGCCTGCAGCAGAGGAGGCTCAGGGGTGACCTCATTGCAGTCTACAACTACCTGCAGGGAGGCTGTAGCCAGGTGGGGGTGGCCTCTTCTCCCAGGCAACCAGCAATAGAACAAGGGGACACAGTCTCAAGTTGCTGGGGGAAGTCTAGGCTGGATGTGAGGAGGAAGTTGTTGGCAGAGAGAGTGATTGGCATTGGAATGGGCTGCCCAGGGAGGTGGTGGAGGCACTGTCCCTGGAGGTGTTCAGGAAGAGACTGGATGAGACACTTAGTGCCATGGTCTGGTTGACTGGATAGGGCTGGGTGCTAGGTTGGACTGGATGAGCTTGGAGGTTTCTTCCAGCCTGCTTGATTCTATGATTCTGTGATTCTTTGCAGCAGGCCCCAAGAGGGAGCCCTCATGTCTGCAGTGTCCCCTGTACCTCTCTGCCTGAGCCACCTCTGCTGCACCTCATCCTCGGAGGGGGCAGTAGTGTGGCCCTGCCTCGTGGGGATGTGTAGGTGCTTGGGGGCAGCCCAGGGAGCAGTGCAGGCAGGACAGAGCTGACCTTTCTCCACTGGGTTGGAAGCACAGGCTGAGGCAGGTGATGCGAGGGGACAGGCTCCACTTGCTGTTCCCTGGGACAGGACAAGCAGCAGTGGATGGAAGCTGCAGCACAGGAGGTTGCAGCTCAGCACAAGGGCAACTTCTTGACTGGAAGGGTCCCAGAGCCCTGGCACAGGCTGCCCAGAGAGGTTGTGGAGTCTCCTTCTGTGGAGCTTTTCCAGGCCTGTCTGGATGTGTTCCTGTGTGCCCTGAGCTGGATTGTGTGGTCCTGCTCTGGCGGGGGGGGGTTGGACTGGATGAGCTCTTTGGGTCTCTTCCAACCCCTGACATCTGTGATCCTCTTGCCAGCAGGTAATGTCTGTAGAGTCTGGCAGCAAAGGGAATGTGTTCAGGGAAAGAGCCCCAATGCCTCTCCAGCTTTAGTCAGTTGGCTTCAGCTGAGCAGGGAATGTTCTCCCTTGTCCTGGCTGTGAGTCACTTGTGCTGTTTATCTCCAGTACCTGATGCTGGTGTTCCCAGCACAAGAGCCTGCTTGCTTCCAGCAGCTGGAGGCATGGTGTTAAAAGCATTTAATTCTACTCAGCTGTGTCCCAGGCACATGGAATGAAGTGCAGCAGTTAAATGGCAGAGGGTCTGATTTCTCTGGGATCCAACCCTGCTGCTTCCAGAGGAGCTGCCTGCTTTGCCAGCGCTGAGCTTGGCCCTGGGTCCTCCCCATTTTATGAATTAAGGTTGACATCGAGTTTAGAATTACAAAAGTGGAAAGCAGTTGAAAGTGGGAACCAGAAAATATCTGCAGCCACATCTGGAAGTACTTCTGGGTCACTTTTTCCTATCTCAGCTGAAGAGCAGCAGAGGACATTTGGCTTTTGTGGGCGGCTAAAATCCTGAGTTTGAGTCGTGTCCCTGCTGCCAAAAGCCAGAGTCTGCATTTTTAAGATGTGCTTTCTTGAACTAATTGGACACTTTCAAGAAATGCCCCCTGGGACCTGCTGGGCAGCCCTCTCCCAGGCTGACCTCCTCTTGACACCAGAACCTTGCCACTAGCATGCAAACAGCAGGGGGGACACAGGCCCTGTTCATGGAAGGCAGGGTAAGGGATGCATGGAGAGGGTGAAGGAGATCAGAGTGCTGTTCTTAAAGGCAAAGGGAAAACTGCAAAGCATTTTAGCTAGGAAAAAGAAAAGTTCTTCAGAGCAAGAATGGTGATGCAGCTCAGAGCAGCAGGCTGCAGCATGGGGTGGCAATGGGCACCCCTGTAAGGCTGCAGCACAGGATGGCAATGGGCACCACTGTAAGGCTGCAGCTCAGGATGGCAATGGGCACCACTGTAAGGATGCAGCACAGGATGGCAATGGGCACCACTGTAAGGCTGCAGCTCAGGATGGCAATGGGCACCACTGTAAGGCTGCAGCTGAGGGTTGTGTCCCTGCAGCTGAGGGTTGTGTCCAGTTCTGGGCTCCTCAAGTCAAGAGAGATGTTGAGGTGCTGGAGAGTGCCCAGAGAAGGGCAGCAAGGCTGAGGAGGGGCCTGGAGCACAGCCCTGTGAGGAGAGGCTGAGGGAGCCTGGGGGGGTGCAGCCTGCAGCAGAGGAGGCTCAGGGCAGAGCTCATTGATGGCTGCAGCTGCCTGAAGGGAGCCTGTAGCCAGGTGGGGTTGGGCTCTGCTGCCAGGCAGACAGCAACAGAACAAAGGGACACAGCCTCAAGCTGTGCCAGGGCAGGTTGAGGCTGGATGTTAGGAGGAAGTTGTTGGCAGAGAGTGATTGGCATTGGAATGGGCTGCCCAGGGAGGTGGTGGAGTGGCTGTGGCTGGAGGTGTTGAAGCCAAGCCTGGCTGCTTTTGAAGCAAAGGGACCTTCAGTCAGTTAACTGAGAGCCAGGCTGTGTCTGTATCGCCTCTCTCTGCTCCCAGGCCTTCTTCACAGAGAAGTATCTTCAGGAACATCCTGAAGATCAAGATAAAATTGAGCTGCTGAAGCACCTGATTGCTCTGCAGGTATGGTCCTGGGGAGAGAGTGGGAGCACCACGTGTGAGTGTGGGTGGAACTGGAGTGGGAAGCCCTGCAGGGAGTGATGGAGAAGAGTGGTCCTGTTTCTTGAGCACATGGAGCTCAGAGCCCAGTTCCTGCAGTGTCCCTAGCCAGGGGCTGAGCTGCTTTACCATGGGATTCCCTTTTTTGCCTCTGCAAACTCAGGACCCAGCTGAAGTCCTCTGAGTGTGCCTGAGGTGTGCAGCACGCATGGAGAATCCTGCCCTGGAGCAGCAGAGCTGATTTGTCCTTTTGTGTCTTGATTCTCTCCCTCCTTTCAGATGCCACTGTTGGCAGAAGGGATTAGGATCCACGGCGAGAAGCTGACGGAGCAGCTGAAGCCTCTGCACGACAGACTGACAGCCTGCTTCAAAGAGCTGAGGAGGAAGGTGGAGAAGCAGTACGGGGTGATAACTCTGGTGAGCCAGCCTGGCTGTGCCTGGCACGCAGCTGCCCCCCTGCTCCGGCCGGGTCGGTGCCGCGGGGCTCAGGGCAGCTGTTTGCCTGCAGCCTCCCTCCCTGACGCAGCGGAAGCCGAGCAGGGCAGGCTCTGTGGTGCTGCCCTACATCATGGCCTCCACCCTGCGGCGCCTCTCTGTCACCTCACTGGCATCTTCTGTGGCCTCCACATCCTCTGCCTCGTCGGACAGCACCTCCTCCAGGCCAGGCTCAGACGGGTCAGTACTCAGCCTCCGCGGGGGGGATGGTTTGGGTGTTCCCTTGGGCTAGTTTGAAGCCCCAAACCATCACATCCCTGTCCCCCACACACACACTTGTGATAAATCACCCAGGCTAGACTCAGCAGGCTGGAAATTGAGTGAAGCTTTTATACTGACAGCTTGGCACAAGGTGCAAGCAGAGAGTTACAATCAGCTACAGCCACAGGCAGAAAGGGACCAGTTCAAAAAGTCATGCAGAAACACAGCAGCCCTCCCAGAAACCAGAGTCCCCAGGAGGGACTCCCCAACCACCCTTCCACCTTCTCTCCACCCCTCTACCTTACCCCAGACTTTGCCTTACGTTCAAAGTGGGTTTGGAGGGTTTGGCCAGGGGGGTTAGGAAGCAGAAGGATTAGTCAGGCAGCAAGTTGGGTTAGAGAGAGAAGTGCAGCCCAAAAGCCAGAGAGCAAACTCTGTGTTGTCTGTGTTTGTGTTCTTGTTCTTATACATCTCAGTAAGCCTCTGAGTGCAGCAGCCATCACCTTTGTTCCCTTTTCACAGCCTAGCATCTAATTCTTCTCCCCAAAATACCCCAGCTAGGCTCAAACTAGCACAGCATGTGCCAGGGAGCTGGGCCCTGCCCTTGCTGGGGCTGGGCACTGCTGCAGTGCAGTTACTCCGTGCACGGCACCTGGGAGACCTGAGCTGCATCCCAGCACTGTGCATCTTACAGCTAGGGACAGTCCTGGGAGCTGCTCCCCCCTGTCTGCCTCTGAGCCCCAGGTGCTACAGAGGGGCAGAGGCAGTGGGTGTCAGGTGCACACCAGTCCTGGAAAGCAGAGGTGTGAGACTGCAGAGGGCTGCTCAGTTTGCTGTGCTCTATACAGCTCCACGCCAGTGTGGTGCTTGCTGCACCGGCCTGAGGGCAGCACATCTGCTGCTGCCACTGCTCTGCACGCTGCAGTTCGCAGCTGAGGCAGCCAGGGAGTGGAGCTGCTTGCTCGTGGTCACAGCGCAGGCTGAGGCACGAAATGCAGGTCTGGCTCCCTCTGCAAGCAGAGGACACAAGACAGAGCACAGCTGCTGGCACAACAGGAGCACAGCTGCCAGGAGAGCTCCATGGTCACATCTCAGGCCTCTGCAGTCATCTCTAAGGCAAACTGCGGGGTCACAGTGTTTGGACACCTGGAGCTTTAAAAGGCTGCTGGACTCATGCTTCCTGGGGTTTCACTCTCTGGGTGTGGGGCTACAGCTCTATCCTGGAGCCTCTCTTGGAGAGAAGAACATCAACAGCTTCCAGAGCTGAGGAGCTGCCCATGAGGGACGATGCTGATAACCGCATCTGCAAGCTGAAACGGAAGGAGTGGAGTCTCAGCAAGTCTCAGGTCATTGTAGAGAAGGAGCCAGAACTGGAACTGACCTCCAAAATGGTAAAAAGATGTACTGCTACTAATGACAGTAATAGAATCACAGAGGCCAGAGCGGGAAGTTTGAGTGTTTGCTTTGTTTTCAGCCGTGCTTGTTGCTGGAAACTTCATTAAGTGGTAGGAGGGGTTCAGATACCAACAGCTTTGCTCATCTGAGCCACTCCTGCTCGCTTAGTTGGAGCCCTCCTGCCACAGCTGGGCTGCAGCATGAGGCACTGATGCTCCATCCAAGTGCCCTCATCTGTGGGAGGGGAGGGCTCCGTGATGTGCTCAGCACCACCTAGAATTGTTCTGGGCTTTGGAGCAGGCAGGCACTGCTAGCCCAAAATCCAGCTGTCAAGCCAGCTGTTCAGCTGCTGTCACTCAGCATCGCTGCACAAACCAGCTTTAGTGTGAGGGGAAGATCAGTTTGGTGGACTGGGAGCTGGATGAAGTTAATCTGGTAGCAAGGTCAACCAGCTTGGGCCTTGGCAAAGCTGGATCTTGCATCTGCTCTGTGGCAGACCTCAGGGCAGGAGCTTGCTCCTGGGGCAAATGATCTGCAAAGAAAACATGAAAGAGGCTGGGGGGGTTGTAAGGGAAAGTCTGCTGGGGACCCTTAAGCAATGAGATTGGCAGTGAGACCCAGAGTGATCATCTGATCCCAAGAGCTCCATGTCAGCCCCAAGCAGGGCAGTGTCCTGGGAGCAGTCTGAGCTCCCTGATGGGGCTCAGCTAGGGCAGGGCTCTCAGTCCTGCGTTTCACCTGAGTGCACCTTCCTGCAGCACGGTGATGCCTTTGTGACAGGTCTGATTGCCTGTGCAGCAGCCTTGCTGGCTGCTACAGCTTCTCTCTGCTCTTTGTTTCCACCAGGGTATGTCTGGGAAGGCACAAAGGCCAAAGAGTCTGCAGTTAGGAGACAACAGACTGACTCTGCTTCAGAGTTCTTCACTCCAGCAGTCAAGCACTCAGAGCCCACCACCCATCACCCCCAAAACCCCAAGAACCCAAAGTAAGTTCTGGCATAGAGCACTGCCACATCCTTCAGCAGCACCTCCAGGAGCAGAGATTACCACAGATTTGCTGAGGCAGCCTCAGTGGGGAGAGGGAGGAGCTGCTCTTGAAATAGTTCACAGAGAGTGGCTCTGGGCTCTTGATCTTTGTGGACGTTTTCATTAGGTAACAGAATCTGGCAGAGGTATCAAAGCATTGCTGTTATACTTGGAGCTTCCTCTCACTTGTCAGAGTTGGTCCCTCAGATGAATTCCAGAAAGCAGTTTTTATCTTCCCTTTCTTTCTTGTTTTCTCCTGTGTTGACTTGTGGGGAGATGCATTAAAGCTCACCACAGACATCACATTTCATCAGTGTAGATGCTCATAACTGCATCCAGCCAGGTGGCTTCAGCACACGCTGGAGGAGTATCTTCTGTGAGTTCCTGGGATGAGACTGCAGCAGTTAGCTCAGCAGCTCTCTGACCACTGGATAAGTCCTGGAGGCTTTGTTAGTTAATGAACAAAAACTCCATCGTGTGGCAGAAAGCTACAGGCAAAGCTGCTCTGCAGCTTGGAAACTCAGCTGCTGAATGTTCCTCCTGAAGGAGAAGGAATTGATCCTGAAGACTTAGCAAAGTCATTTGCAGAGTTCCTTCTGTGCAGGGCCAGTGGCTCTGCAGCTACCTCTGAAGCAGGACATAGATGAGGTTCCAGTAAAAGCACAGCTGCAGTGGCACTGGCAGCTCTCACTCTGCTGCTCTTGCTGTAGGGGAGCAGGAGCTGAAGTGGAGGATCTGAGTGGCTTTCCTCTTAGGTGGAGAGAGTCAGCATCCAGTGTGGAGAACAAACCAAAGCAGCCTAGAGCTGTGGTGAGAGGGTTCAACCCGAGCAGGACAGCTTCCCAGGAACACTTCGGAGCTTTGGGTGCTTATCTACTCCATCAGCTGGAGTGAAAGTGAATTGTCAGGCTGAGGCCCAGGCTGCAAGCAAACCCCACCACAGGTTGCTGGTGTGCTAATGGCCTCAGTTTGCTGCTAGCTCAGGAGCTTTTTACATGAGCTTGGGTTCACTGATGAATGCTTCTGGGCATCCTGACCCCCAGGGAGATCCAGCTGTGACTCTGCTGCCATCTCCACTCAGGGCTGGCTGCTAAAGCAGAGAGCTGCTAGCAGATGGGAGACACAAGAGAGTGAATGAGTCTGCCTGAAAGCTCTGCGTGGTCAGTCCCTTTCCCTGCCCTTTTCCCCTCCCTTTTCTGCCTGCTTTGATGTCTTCTCTTGTTGCTTCCAGGCTTCCCCTCACTGCAAGCCGATGGGTTGGCAACCGCTGGCTTACCGAGCACTCCACCTCCCCCTCCACCCAAAAGCAAACCCTACGAGAACAGCAACCCCAGGAACTCTGCCGAGGTGAGGAAATGAGAGCTGGTGGGGCTGTGGAAAACAGCTTTGGGAAAGGAGACACCCGTGGAATTTTCCCAGCTGCTTCTAGGGTGGTGCTGCTGGAAACACATCTGCTCATCCTACTGCTCCAGTCCCTGAGACCAGTCAGGCTGCAGGTCAGAAGCAGCTAAAGCTAGAAACTAAAAGCTTTCTGCTTCTGTTTTTGCCCCTCTCATCATAGAATCAACCAGGCTGGAATCATAGAATCATCCACTCCGTGTGGCACTGAAGGGTCAAAGATCTGGGCCTGAAAGAGGCATCGAGTCCTGCAGGACCTTTTGGGGTTCTGGGCAAGCAAGATGCCTTAACCTGCTGCTAATGGTTTCCTTTTCTGTCTGCTTTTGGTTTACCTTCCCAGGTTGCTCCACCACTACCCAGCAGACGTGAAGCCAAACCTCCTCCCCCACCCCCCAAAACCAGAAAATCCAGCGTGGTCTCTTCAGAGCAGGGACTGCAGTGAGGATCCTCTCTGGCTGCTCTGGCAGAAGACCCTGGAGTGCAGTGGCTGCTTTCTCTCTGCTGGCATGCTGGGGCTGGCCAGCCCCACAGCCTGGGGACCTCCCAGCCACAGCCCTGGGACTTTGCTGTGGGGAATACCAGGAGGAGCTGTTGTGGCTGCGTTCCCTGTCCTCTGGTTTGCCTTTCCAGTGATGAGACTCCAGTCACAGAGCAATTGCCCTGCTGCAATTCCTCTCTCTGGGCTTGTCCTGAGGTTTTCTCACTGCTGCAATTCCAGGAGCTCATTCCCAGTCTGAAGCTGTCACAGTGGTGATTTGCACCAGGGAAGCCACTCCAGGGTCAGAGGTGTCCTGCAGTGCTTTGCGGCTGTCTGGAGGCTTCTCCTGTGCCTGCAGCACACCGAGCCCTGGCTGGCAGGAAGAGGAACTGATCACAGCCATTCTGAAGCCATGAAGCTCCTGAGGGGACAGATGCTGGGGGGTGTTGTGCAGTCTCCTAAGCACCTCGAGTGCAGGCAACGACCTGAGCGTTGTCAGCAGGACTCTTGGCTCTGCAGTCAGCTGGTTACGGTGAAGTGCAACCATCCTGTCCTCACCTCTGCTGCAGTGGTGGCAGCTGCCCACTCCCAGGGGAGAATTCAGGCTCCCCAGCCCTTTGTCAGAAGCTCTCTGCTGAGCCTGGGTCTAACACTACCGAGCAGTTGGTGTTCCTGAGCTGTCACCTGCTTGGTTTGTGCTTGCGTCCCAGAGCTGGTGCTGAGCTCCAGCCTTGTGCTCTCTAGAGGCTGTCAGAAGTTGCCTCTGCACCCCTGCTCTGCTCACAGGGTTTATCACTGAAGTTCTCTGGGCCTAGTGAGAGTTTTTCTCAGCAAAGCCTTTTCCAGGCAAGCCTCAAGGCAGTGCAGCTTGCTTGGGCTCTTCTCTTCTCCTCTTCTCACACATTCCTTTGGCTTCAGCATGGCTCCAGCTGCAGCAGCCTGCAGGAGCTGCCCTTGCTCTGTGCCTGGCTCTGCAGAGCAGATTGCTGTCAGCACAGGGTTGTCTTGGATGCACAGGACAGGCTGGAGCCCCTCTGGAAGCTGCAGTGCAGTCACATCAGATACATCCACGCCTGTGTGCTGGGGCTGCTGGGCTGCTGCCTCCTCAGGGGAAAGCTTTGAGCCTTTCTGGACAGGTTGCCCATGGCTCACTCCCTCTCTGAGTGCACTGTGAGACTTGTCAGCTCCACACTCTGTGTTTGGACACAGACACTGCTTGACTTGAGCCCCACAGGCTTTTCTTGTCTCCATTTTCTGTCCACCTCTTCCTGCTGTAAGCTCTGTCTGCCTTCTGCACACATGAACTGGAGGAACCTCTGCAGCTCCTTCACTCAGCAACCCACTTTCTGTCTTTGGTCAGAGCTGTGCTTCAGGCAGCACAGCAGGATGTGGTCTGGGTCTCACACAGCACCCAGCAGTACCTCTTGATCACTTGTGCCTTGCCTGTATCTGCCTTTTCCTTCACTCTTGGCTACGTTTCCTTCTCAGGGCAGGTTTGCTTTGAGCTGCTTTGGTAACCACTCAGCAGGAGCAAAGGAGACTTTGCTGCAGTCCCAGCTGATGCTCTGGCAGGTTGGAGCAGACAAACCACTTTGGGTGTTTTGGGTCCAAGTGACTTCTTTGACCCAGCTTTAGTATCTTTAACCTATTTCTCTACCTTGTACCTCCACCAAGGCTTTTGTTTCATGGAGGGAGCTGCTCCCTGCACAGAAACTTCATGGGAGGAAGTCTGCTCGGAGAGGAGCTGCTCTGTGGCTGTCCTTTAGCAGGAGGAGGCTTGGCTCTGGCTGCTGCAGAGCACTTGGCTTGTGCATGGCTAACTGTCCTCTCCCTTCCTTGGGGCTGGCCTAGATGATCTTCAGAGGTCCCTTCCAACTCCAACTACTCTGTGAGTTCTCCTCTGCTTTGGATCATGCAGCTGCCAGGGTTACAGTTCTGCTGGTGGAGGACTCCTTTGCTGGGGAGGAATCTGCTCAGCACTTGTTTGCAGGAGCTTTTAGTTAAACCCTGCCAGGCTCCAGAAGTGCTCCAGTCCACACTGGGGGCAGAGGGAAGCAGGCAGCTTTGCCTGGCAGTGGGTTATTGGCTTGGGAAGAAGCACTGAATCCAGTGGGAGCAGCTCTGACACCTGCAGGGTGATTGGCTTGGGAAGGGACACTGGATCCAGTGGGAGCAGCTCTGACATCTGCAGGGTGATTGGCTTGGGAAGGAACACTGGATGCAGTGGGATCAACTCTGACACCTGCAGGGTGATTGGCTTGGGAAGGGACACTGGATCCAGTGGGAGCAGCTCTGACACCTGCAGGGTGATTGGCTTGGGAAGGGACACTGGATCCAGTGAGAGCAGCTCTGACACCTGCAGGGTGATTGGCTTGGGAAGGGACACTGGATCCAGTGAGAGCAGCTCTGACACCTGCAGGGTGATTGGCTTGGGAAGGGACACTGGATCCAGTGGGAGCAGCTCTGTCAGCTGCAGGGCTTTGAAAGCTTGCAGCAGTGACCTCCAGACTGTGCCCCCAGATCTGCAGGGAGTTTGAAGCCTCAGATCCTCACTCCTTATTTATTTTTGTGCTTGTAAATGGAAGCAGGAACTTGGAGCTGCCTGATTCAGCTGTGGTTGGGGTGGTGGTGAAAGCATTCCTGGCCCATTGCTGCTCCCTCTTGCATTGGTTCAGCTCATTAAAAACTACTTTCTTACTTCTGCTGTTGCAGACTCAATTCTTTAGCAGACCAGAATGAGCCTTTCCTAGGACTAGGTAAAATAAAGCAGAAATAGGCTGTCAGGGGCTCCTTGGCAGGAGAGGAGCTTGCCCAAAGCACAGGATTTCACCTGCTCCTCTCAGTGTTAAAGCCCTTTTAGAGCAGGATGGGCACTGCAGAGGCTGCTCCAAGGGCTACAGGGGCGGCTGAGCAAAGGGTGAACAGGTTCTCTCGGTGCTGTGTTGGGCTGACTGCTGGCACTGGGATCCCTGCAGCTGCTTGGAGCCTGTTTTTCACGTGCAGGCTTTGTGTGTTTGAGGCAGAGGTGCAAGGCCTCAGCAGGCTGCAGTTCAGCCCCACTAAGTGGCTTTAATTGATGTTGTCTTTTCACTGCTGGCATCGTAAAGGTTTAGTGACAGCACAGACCCTGGGACGTGTTTGTCTTCAATCCAGGAGGATGTGGATGTCATGGAACATGTCTGTGAGTGGAGATCCTGGAGGTAGGTGATGGCTTAGTGCCAAGCCCCACCTCTGAAGACTGCAGACATCACCTGGGCTTCCTTTCTTCCTCTTAGAGCAGCTGAATGAGGAACCAGAACAGCTCCTAGCCTGGCTCTGAGGGCAGTGCAGGAGGGAGCCTGGGGGTGGGAGCCTGCACCTCCCTGGGCAGTTGGCACCTGGGTCACTAACTGTGAGGCAAGGGCTAGAGATGCTCCTGGTGTGCCCCTGTCACCTTTGTAAATACCTTCCTCCAATAAATGAGCGAAGCCAGAGCACAGAGGGGGCTGCACTGCAGCAGGAAGCTGGCTCTTGGCTTCTCCTGAGGTGGTGTTACTGTGTGATCTGTGCCAGGGAGGCTGGGCACTGCCCCTGTCCCTGTGGAGCTGAAGCTGTCCCATCCCAGGTGTCCACTGCAGGACACAAGGCAGACCCCATGCTGCTGAGTGCCCACACTGCTGGCACAGGAGCCCTGCACATAACCATTCTGCCACTCCAACACAGCTTCAGAGGCTTTATTCATGTAACACAAGCTAAGCAAAAGCCATTTGAAGAGGAATTGGTTTGAACACAGCTTTGAAATGGTATTCTGGGTCCTTTCTTCTGTTTGGCTTTGTGGGTTTAAATCTTCTTTGGCCTGGCTTCTCCTTCCATCAGGCTTTCCTGCAAGCACACATCATGGACTTGATTTAGAGGGAAAAAATAACCTTGATGATGGAATTGTAAAGCCCAGGCAGATGCTGAACTCCTCACACTGTGATCTCCGTTGGAAGGGGGATTAGAGTGACCTCAGTCTGACCCAACATGGTCTCTCTGCCACCTGCCCATGGGTCTGGTGGCACAGTATAATGTAACTGACCCCAATAATGGCCCTTTTCATCCCAAAGGGCATGACCAGTTTCCCATCTGTTAATGGCTCCACCGCTGCAGCAGCTCCTGGAGGCCAACCCAGCAGCTGCTGACAGCAGTTCAGGGCATGAGGCCTGAGCCTGCATAAAGCAGCAGTCTGTGGAATGTCTCTGAGCTCAAGCAGCTGCACAGAGAGCTGAGAGCTAGGCTTGCAGGCATCTGGCAGGGGTACTGCCAGTGGCACAGGTGCCCTGTTAACCTTCTCTGTCTACCTGAGTGCTGGTCAAATGGAAACCACCTTCCTGTGCCCCATCCTGCTGCACCTGGGCTCCTCCTTGACTGTTTCTGTCCTCACCTCTGAGCCTGAAGTGCTTGGGGCAGCTGCACTGCCTGGGTAAGTTACTCATGCCCATTGTGTGCTTTGGTTTGTGCTCACTGCCAGCTCCTCCAGGGAGTGCTAAGGAGGATTCTGCTGCTGCTGAACCTGGGCCCTTGCTCAGGCCAAAGTGTGAACTTGAAACTTTGGGTCTTGGCTCCGAAGCCAAAGCACAGATTGAGTGTTCCAACTTGTGGGACAGCTCAGAGACACTGCAGAGGGTGGTGCCCATCTGGCTCACTCAAGGTGTTGCTATGTTAATTAAAGAGCACATTTTTGCTGGGGAGTGCTTCCCCTGGCAGGTGGCTTGGACGTGGAGTTGCTGCTGTCACTGCATTAGAGCATCTAATGGAAAATACATTTCCCAGCCTAGGGACTTGGGGAGCAGCAGCTTCCATATGGCTTGGTCCTTCAGCTGGCAAAGTGAGCCTTTGAAGTTAAGCAGCTGTGAGTGCTGCAGAGTATGAAGGTAGAATGTGTTTGACTTTGTTTTGGCTTTAGTGAGTAATGACATTGCAACAGCAGGAGCCTAAGAATAACCTGGCCCTGTCCTGGGACTGCAGCTCTGAGGTGCTTGAGAGGGATGCAGAGAACGAGGGCAGAGCACTGCTGCCACAAGTGAACTTGCATGCCTCTCCCTCCTCCCTTTGCATCTCTTTTCTCTTTCCTCCCTGTGCTTTCCCAGCCTGAGCCATTCCCACAGTGGTAAAGGCAAAACCATTTTCCTTACCATGGCTTCCTGCAGCTCCCTGCTCCTGGCACGCTGCTGGGAGCCTGTGCAGCCAACCTTCTGCAGCTCCCCCAGGCTGTCCATCTGAGCTGCCATCTGCATGGGGCAGTGACACAGCCTTCAGGAGATAGCTCTCTGCTAGAGCAGCTCTGGCCTCTCAGGACCTAAAAGGGCTGCTCAGGAAGCTGGGGACAGACTTCTGAGTTGCAGTCTACAACCTACCTCCTGAAACGATTCCATCAGGTCCTCGGTGCTCCTCTTGCCTCCTGGCTGCAGACCATAAGACCAGTGCTGGGCCAAGCAGATTCCCACAGACATGGCAAGCAGGACAGCACTGACAAAGATCTTCGTGGACTTCTCCATCCTGTGAGAGAACAAAGCAACATTCTGGCCATAACTACGTTCCAGCTCCGCTTTGATCTCAGAGGGTCGAGAAGGTTACAGTTCTGGAGCTCCAATTCTGCACCCCAGTGCCTCTGGGAGCCACAGCTGGATTCTCAGCCTCTCCAAGTCTGAGTTAGCTCATCATAGAGAGATTTAACATCTGGAAATTTCAGATGAAGGTCTAAGTTAGGACTCTTGAGCCCCCTGACAAAGTTTAAGAACGTTTGGACCTCAAACACTTCATGCAAGTCCCTCTTGGTATGGGAGGGATGCGTTCAGCTTAGGCAGTTTCTGCTCTCAGGTCCCTGCTCCTTACAAAGTGCCCTGTGCAGTCTCCTCCAATGCAGGCTCCTTCTGGCACAAGCACCTCTGAGCACTGAGGCAGTGCCAACTTGCTGAAGTTCATTACCTGCTTGCTGGGAGAGACCACAGAGCAGTTCCAGCTCTCCTGCCCCTGAAGCTGTCCTGCCAGCCTGCCTCTCAGCTCACTTTTATACACAGCCACCCCACCAAGCAACCTTCCTCAGCAGGAGACTTCACCTAACTCTCTCTCCCAGCTCCTAACCTGCTGTCATGCAGCAGAGGCAAAGCCAATAATTGCTTCCCCCACCCCCGGTGTGGCTGCTTAAGCTGAGCTGAGTTCTCTGGAAGCCACAGGAATGGCCTCTCCTCTGGGAGCCTGGCAAGCTGCACTCAGCTCCAGCTGCTGCCCCTGCACAAGGCACAAACTTTCCCTTCAGTCACTTCTGGTGGTTTTTGGGTGCCCAGAGCCTCAAACAACCTGACCTGGGATGGTTCCAGGGATGGGACATCCCCCACCTCTCTGGGTGCCCTGGGCCAGGCTGTCCCCACCCTTGGTGTAAGAGATCTCTCCCTTTTATCCAGCCTGACCCTCCCCTTGCCAAGGTGTAAATAAGCTTTGGGATCACAGTGGAGTTCCAGCAACAGGATTCCTGCTGTTCTTGGGGATATACATGGAGGAGGTTGTGCCCTTCAGGCTTGAGTTGCCAGGAGTTGGTAGCCATCTGACACCAAACTGGGAGGCTTGGCTGATACAGCTGCAGGCTGTGAGGCCAGCCAGGGAGACCTGGACAGACAGAGCTACTCTGCCCTGGTGAGACCTCCTCTTGAGTACTGCCTTCAGTTTTGGGCTCCCCAGTTGAAGAAGCACAGGGATGTGCTGGAGAGAGTGGTGAGGATGATGAGGGGCCTGGAGGGAGGCTGAGGGACCTGGGGCTGCTTAGTCTGGAGAAGACTGAGAGGGGATTTAATCAATGCTTATAAACGTCTGAGGGCTGGGGGTCAGGAGGGGGGGACAGACTCTGCTCCCTGGGATAGGAGCAGGAGCAGTGGATGGAAGCTGCAGCACAGGAGGTTGCAGCTCAACACAAGGGGGAACTTCTTGCCTGGAAGGTTCCCAGAGCCCTGGCACAGGCTGCCCAGAGAGGTTGTGGAGTCTCCTTCTCTAGAGCCTTTCCAGGCCAGTCTGGATGTGTTCCTTTATGATCTGTGCTAGATTGTGTGGTCCTGCTCTGGCAGGGGGTTGGGGCACTGGACTGGATGATCTCCTTGGGTCTCTTCCAACCCCTAATATCCTCTGATCCTATGATCTGCATGCAGGAGCCAAGCTCAGCCCTTCTGCCTGCAGCACTGTGCCAGTTTGCAGCCCTTGGGCAGCTCTTTTGCCTTGCTCTGTGTGCAGCTTCATGTTTGGTGCTCTTCAAACATCCTCTTCCCCTGCTCCCTTGGCCTCTTGGAGAATTAATGGATTAAAAGTCATTCAATAAGTAAATAATGTAAGGAGGATTTAGTGGCTCTAGCAGTAATTCTTCCTGCTCTAATGCTCCTCCTACTCATGGCAGAAGCAGTCAACATTTAACTGCAGCTGATGACCTGATCAAGCTGTGAAAATAGTTTGTTTCTGTGGGAGAGAAGTCTCCTGGCGTGGGCACAGCCCTGCAGAAGGGAGATTTCCTCTCACTGTGTCTTAAAGGCTTTTTCCTTCCCTGATGAGCCCAGCAAAAATCAGGGTTTAAAGGTAAGTGAAAGACTTTGTTCATCCTGGGGGAAGAGATTTAAACCTTCTCTTTGTTTTTCAGACCCTGAGGGTGGTCAATGCCAGCTTTTCAGAGCTCCCAGACCTCCAGGAGCTCCAGATCATGTCTTGGAGGGAGAAATCCCAACACCTGCCCTGGGCTGGTCAGGGAAACCTGGCTTTGTGGATTTCCATCTCAAAATCAAGACCTCCTCTTCATCAGAAGTGATGGAAAGAAGTGTCCCAAGTTTCTGAGTGTGGCAGGTGAATGGATGACATCAGAACACCCCCCCACAGACCCCCTCCAAGAAGTTGCAGCAACTCAGACCAGGAGCTCCAGCCACAAGGTTGTGTTCTCTGCTTTTCTCCTTGGTGGTCACTGATGGGAGTCAGTTAAGACTGGGCCTGGGCTGTTAGAGATTGAGACAACTCAACTCAGCCACTTCTGTGTTTCACACTTTTATTTATGCAACTTAAATTAGACTGGAACCTGCAGATCCTGAACAGGCCACTCAGGGCTCCTCACACAGCTTTGTTACAGCAAAAGAGGTACCTGGAGTCCACCTGTGAGTGCATCACAGAACCACAGAACATTAGCAGCTGGAAGGGACCTCCAGAGGTCATCCAGTCCAACCCCTGGCCAGAGGAGGACCACCCAGGGCAGGTCACACAGAACACATCCAGGTGGGTTTGGAATCCTCTTTGGGCAGTCTGCTCCAGACTCCAGCACCCTCACAGTGACAAAGTTCTCCTGCTCCTGTGGCACCTCCTCTGCTCCAGCCTGCCCCTGTTGCCCCTTCTCCTGTCACTGGACACCCCTGAGCAGGGCCTGGCTCCATCCCTTTGCATCTTTATCACCAGGAATGAGGGCAGCCCTCAGGCTCCTCTGCTCCCTCAGCCTGTCCTCAGATGTTCCACTGCCTACAGAGCTTTGTGGCTCTGGACTCTCTCAAGCAGTTCCTTGAGGTCCTTGAACTGAGTGGCCCAGAACTGGACACAGTATTCCAGATGTGGCCTCACCAGGGCAGGGCAGGAGAAGCTCTCTGGACCTATCCACCACAGCCCTTCTTATGTACCTCAGGATGCCATTGGCCTCTTTGGCCACAAGGACATGTTGCTGGCTCCTGGGCATCCGCTCTCCTACTCTCCTCCTTGCTGGATTTCAGTTTCTTCCCATCCAAGTCTTCAGCCTGTCCAGGTCTCCCTGGATGGCAGCACAGCCTGAGGGGTGCCACCACTGCTCCCAGTTTGGTGCCATCAGCAAACCTGCTGGCAGTGCCCTCAGCCAGGTTGTTGGTGAATAGACTGAACAGCACTGGCCCCAGTACTGACCCCTGAGAGCCTCCACCAGGTAGAGGCCTCCCACTAGACTCTGCCCCATTGACCACAGCTCTCTGACTTCTGTCCTTCAGCCAGTTCCCATCCACCTCACTCTCCCAGCACCCAGCCCACACTGCCTCAGTTCAGCTGTGAGGATGCTGTGGGTGTCAAAGGCTTTTCTGGGATCAAATAACCACATCCACAGCTCTGCCATCAACCATCTGCCTGGGCATGAACTCAGCAGAGGTCTCAGGTGGGCCAAACATGACTCCCCCGTGGTAAAGCTGTGCTGGCTTCTCCTAATCCAAGGCTGCTCCTCTCATCCAAGCCCCAAGAATTGCTCCATCACCTTCCCAGGGGTGGAGGTCAGCTGAGGCTTTCAAGCTTTCAGCAGCTGCATTTTATTCCACATCAACGTTAAAAACAAGGTCACAGAGGAGCTCAGTTTCAACACAAGGCCACTTCAGTGATGTCCAGTGATAGGCCAGGGGCAGGGGCACTGGCTGCAAGGTGGATCAGAGGAGGTTGCAGGTGAGCACAAGGCAAAGCTTCCTCACTGTGGGGGGCTCAGTCTCTGCCCTATCTGACGCTCTGAGACATGTGCAAAGGTGTCAGCATCTCTTCAAAGATGGCTCCTTTCACATTGGATCCCCTCAAGTTAGCTTCTTGTAGATCACAACCTGATAGATCACAATTCTAAAGGGCAAAAGAAAAATCACTGTTAGCTGAACACACCTGGAGCCACATCCACCCAGAGCCCACAGCACTGCCACGCGTCCAGGGCAAGCTCCCAGCCCCAGGCAGGCTGTGCAGGGGGAGCTGCTTTGTCCTTCTGATGGAGACTGCAGTGTGCCACTGCCAGCAGCCAGCTAAGATTCCACAACTGCTCTACAAAGCCCAGAATCCCAACATGGTGAAGGTTGGAAGTGACCTCTGGAGATCATCCAGTCCAACCCCCTGCTTCATCAGCAGGCTGCCCAGAATTGCAAGGGCCAGGTGGGGTGGAAGCTCTCCAGAGAAGGAGACTCCACAACCTCTCTGCACAGTCTACTCCACGCCTCCAGCACTCTCACACCAAAGAAGTTTCTTCTTCAGATGCAACCTCCTGGGTCCCAGTTTGTGCCTACTGCCTCTTGTCCTGTCCCTGAGCACCACTGAGAAGATCCTGCTGTGAAGCTGCAGAACTCAGGCCAAAACCAGCAAGCCTCAAAACGTGGCCAGGTAGTGTACAAAGTATAAAGTAAATCACAACTCACTTCCAAATCAGTTCCTGCCAAGGTTGCTCCTCTCAGGTTGCAGTTCTTGAGTTTGGCATTTTTCAGCGTTGCCACTCGCAGGTTGATGCCTGTCATCTGGCTGCCTTCCATGTCAACACCTTTCAGGTTAGCCCCTAAAGCACCAAGAGGAGTTCTGAGACAAACCAGCTGCAGAATGCTGCTTGCTCAGTGGTGAATTGACAGAAATCAAAGGCAGAACTTGGAAGTGAATGACTTGCCTCTGCTGACTGCAGGGAGTTGGACCAGGTGACCTCTAGAGGTCCCTTCCAACCCAAAGCACACTGGTGACACGATCATACTGTCCACTCTCTGTGGCCTCCTCTCCCAAGCAGATGGCTTGCCCATGCCACAGCCTCACAAATGCATGGTGCAGGTTCCACAGATCATCCATCAGGCAAACACCTTCTTACCTTCCAGATTAGCTTTCAGGCCTGATGGGTCTTCAAAATTGCAGCCTTTGAGCGAGGCTCCCTCGGCGTTGGAGCAGAGCATCTTCACCCCCTGCAGGTTTGCACACTGGTGGAGAGACACAGCAGTGAGAACACTGAGCAGAGCATGGCTTTCACTTCTGCTTTGGAAGTGAACCTGTTCAAGCACAACAGCCTCCCTATTGTGAGGGCTGGCAGGAGCTTGCTCTAGCATCCCTTTCCTGTCAGCAGGAGCCAGGTTCTCCTCTTCCACTGCCCTTTCTTCCCAGGAGCTATCTTCAAACAGCTCTGGCAGTGATCTGCCTGAACAAGTGCAGCAGACCCCAAAAAGCTGCATGCCTTCCACTTTTCTGCTTGTTCCACTTCCCCCTCCTTTGAAACAAGCAGAGGACAGCCCAGCTTGTGCAAGCTACAGCAGCTCTTACATCAAGCACTGATCCAGAGAGGTCAGCTCTCTCCAGGTTGGCACAGCAGAGGTTGGCATGTGCTAGGTTGCAGCGGCTCAGGTTGGCCATCTTGAAGTTGATGTAGCGAAGATCCAGGCGTGAGAGATCTGCTCCACTGAAATTGAGACCCTGCACATAAGAAAGCAAAGCCCCAGGAGTCACAGAAGAGGGGGTGCAGTTCTGAAGACAAAGAGTTGGGGCAGAGGTTGCTGTGCTGCTGCAGGCAGAGGCTGCCGTGTCTCACCTGGCAGCGCAGCTCAGACTTGGTTGGGGTTGCCAGCAGGAACCGGACAAACTCCTTGCGAGATATAGGAGAATGGTCCTCAGCTGGCTGAGAGTTCTGTTGGGAGAGGTGTTTGAAAGCTACCAGGGATAGCACTGAGTTGTAGCTTGCCTGGAAGAACAGGGCATGTGCACTCAGAAGGAAGAGGAAAGGAGTTACCTTAATGGCTATTTCTAGATGTTCGATTAGGGAATCGATGCCGAAGAACCTGGCTTCTTCCAACACACCTGCAACAAAGCAGCAGGAGTTGTCCCCAGGGGTCTCAGAGAGGCATTTGTCTTAGAATCACACAACCACTTCAGCTGGAAAAGCTCTTTAAGCTCATCTACTCCAACCATTCTCTAACTCTGCCAAGGCTGGGGCTAAGCCATGGCCCTCAGCACCACATTCTCCAGGGATGGGCATTCAGCCACCTCCCTGGGCAGCCTGAGGCAGTCTCTGAGAACCCTTCCAGAGAAGTTTCTTCTAATGTCCAACCTAAACCTCCCATGGGGCAACTTGAGGCCATCTCCTCTCATCCAATCACTTGTTCCTAGTCGGCCCTGTCTGGAGAAGCCAGTACAGCCACACCAGGATCCAACCCAGAAGGCCATGTGAATCCATTCCTACTCCTGGAGCAGCATCAATCCCGTGGACTTCCCCTGCTTGTCAGACCTTACCTACAGCTCAGCCACACTAACAGAGGCACAGAGCAGCTGTTGGAGCTTAAGGAGCCCTGAAGAAATGCATCAACCAGTAAAGCTGACAGCAAGCCATGTTCTTGCTGTGACTGGAGTGAAAACCAGCTCCTAGAGGATGTCTCCAATGGCAGCATTGGGCCAGAGACACCAACTCCAGAATCACTGCCAGGCACTGACCCACCAGGGAGGGGGTTTAATGCTCTAAAGACAAACAGGTTTGAGCAGCAGATCTTCACTAACCCAAGCAGGTGGAACTGCAGCACTGGAGAACGAACTCAGCACAGAACACCCCCAACCACTCAGATGAGCACAGACAGGCCTCACTGACCTCAACAGCTTGGCCTGAGGGCAAAGTTGAACTTGTAAAGGTAAGAAGGGAGGAGATGCCAGACAGGCAGTACCTACCTAGCAAATTAATGCCATCATTTACAATGAGCTGTCCGTGACGCAAATAGTTCAAAATGGGCTCAAAATACTCGGGGCTGCGGTCAATGAGGAATGCTCCTCTAGGATCTTGCTTATTCCCCCATGCATCTGTTTCCACAACATATACAGCAGCAAATGGCAGAGATTAGCAGAAGGGCATTTGCTTCACTGTCAGATGTTACTACCAAAGGGACTGGATTATGAAACATTCCAGTGGAAAGGAGAACAAGAGCGGGAGTGGGAAGCGCCTTGAAAGGAACTGACTGCTGCTGTCACCAACCCAAGCCTCTCACCATACACAACACAGTGTTGGAATCAGAGCAGCACTAAAGTTTTGGGTTGCCCCCTCTCCTAGGCACTGCTCTGTCTGCTCATTGATTCTCTGGATAAAACCCAGCAAGATGCACAAATAAGGTGAAAAGCCATAATGAAGCAAACACAGACAGACCCCAACACAGTATCTGTGGCTGGAAGGGGCATTTTCAGTTTGTGAGGTGCTAAGCATGACAGGGACAGAGAGAAAGGGACAGTTAAACCCCCACAATTCTATGTTCTGCTTTGACATTTTAACCTATTTTTTATACAATCACATGAACAAGTCTGGCTCTGACAGTGCCTTCTGCCTGTTGTGCCAACTTGTTAGCCTAAAAGCCAAAGTTTGTTCCAATGTACCAACCTTTATCTTTGAACATGTGGGCCAGCATGCTGTCAGGCTCCTTATTAACCAAAGTGCTCCTAGAAAAGAAAGGCAGAGCAGTTTTGGTTTATTTTCAGAACAGAATGTGCCCCAGCAGAGACAGAACTGCTGCCTGGGGGAGTATTTTGTGTCTTCAGTGTGTGATGTGCATTCCACCAACCCCAGCGCTCCACTGATCTCATTTCACACCCTGTGCTAACAGATTACATTGCTGACCCAAGGTCCCACAGAGGTGTTTGCAACAGAAAGCACTGAGTTAACTGAGCTATCCAAGGGTAAGTGCAGGCCTGCTCAGGCTCTGCTCCACAGTTTCACTTCACAGGTAAACAGAGAAAGCTCCTCCACAGTCAGTTCTTTTTGTGGCCCTTCTGCAGGAGCATCTGAAGCCTCACTCACTGCATGTGTCCAGTTCAGGGCCCCTCAATTCAAGAGAGATGTTGAGGTGCTGGAGCGTGTCCAGAGAAGGGCAACAAAGCTGGTGAAGGGCCTGGAACACAAACCCTATGAGGAGAGGCTGAGGGAGCTGGGGGTGTGCAGCCTGGAGAAGAGGAGGCTTAGGGGTGACCTCATTGCTGTCTACAACTACCTGAAGGAACATTGTAGCCAGGTGGGGTTGGCCTCTTCTCCCAGGCAACCAGCAATGGAACAAGGGGACACAGTCTCAAGTTGTGCTGGGGCAGGTCTAGGCTGGATGTTAGGAGGAAGTTGTTGGCAGAGAGAGTGATTGGCATTGGAATGGGCTGCCCAGGGAGATGGTGGAGGCACCGTCCCTGGAGGTGTTCAAGAACAGCCTGGATGAGGCACTCAGTGCCATGGTCTAGTTGACTGGATAGGGCTGGGTGCTAGGTTGGACTGGATGATCTTGGAGGTCTCTTCCAACCTGGTTGATTCTATGATTCTATATTCACTGCCAGCTGCATGAACTGAAGCTACTCAGGAGCAAAAGCAACCAGCTGCACTTTCACCTTGTGGTGGTGAAGTATCTGCCTCCAACGTTGAGTGTCAGCCAGTCTGTGTGGGACCCTGTTAGCTCCTCAGGGGCTCTCCCATCAGTCTGGGGATCTACATAGACCAAGAGACAATAAGTAGTAGAAAATAAGGACTATTTCTGAATCCTCTCTCTGGTAAGAGGCAGTTTCTGGAAACATCAGAAACCGAAGCCTTAGATTTACAGCAAAGCCAACCCAAAACTGCTAAACAGGAGGTTGAACAGAAGAATTACAAAGACTCACCAATGAATGGTTCTCCTTCACAGACGAACAGAACATCATCATCCCTGAAAGGGGCAGGGGCAGGGGAAGAGAAGCAGAAAGATAACCAACATTAATCATAATTCTTTGCTCATCTGAATGCCAGTGGGAACCCCTCCTGATCAGCTGCAGGTTAAATGCTGATCAGTTGCCATTAGTTAGAACTCCACTGTCTGATTTTTGTCTTCATTTTGCAGGTTTCCAGTGGACTGTAACAGGAGTGACTTTCACCAGAGAGGTGCCCAAGCAGGCAGGGATGGATCACTCATTACTCAGCCAGTTTAGTTACACACAACAGTTGTTTTTCTCCCCACTCTGTGAAGCTAAAGCACGCCTGGGCATGCTGGCTGGCAGTGATAAAATCTGGCTTTAAGGAATGCACTGGTTATTGATTAAGGTCAGAGAATTAATAGGTCAGGAAGTCTCTTAATCCACAGCAGTGATTTGAGTTTGATGGAATAAACCTTACCTAATCAAAGCAATATCATCGATGAGTCCTCCCTTCCCATTGTACACACTGGTTGCTTTGATCCCCAGCTTACTGCTAGCCACAGACAGCAGGTCTGAGAGGGTCCCATAGACAGCCACCACCTGTGGGGAGAGGGAGCTGTAGGCACTGCCTTCCCTCGGCTCCTGTCACCTCAGATCCGTTTCCAGAGCTATCAGGATCTCCTTAAACCAGAGAGGGAGATAGGTATGGATGTTTACTTAAGAAAGAGGAGAGAGCCTCTTTGGGGTTCAAAGACCACCGCCCCAATCAGGGGCACATCTCACCCCAGCCTCGGGGCAGCAAGGTGGCAGCCGCAGCAGGGAAGGGATCGATGCTGGTCCTGCAGGAATGATTCCAGTGCTCATCTCTCTAAAGAAATATTGCTACTTGCTGTGTCCCGAGTCTCCCCCCAATTTATTTCCCTCTCTCTAAGCTCCAAGGATCAAACTGCTGCCATATCAACTGTCTGCACCCAGAGATGGGGATGGGAAAGGTCGGGGACGACGGAGAGCACCTGGGACAACTGGACTAGGTGTACCCTGGCCGGACCTGGAAACCTGAACTGTTTGATCCCCAGGGCCCGGTACCTACATTTGCACTTTTCGATGCTTACAGAGCTCTGAAACAAGCGAGCAGGGTTTAAGCAGGGTCGTTCCCTGCCGCTCCAAGCAGCACCTGGCAGGGCACAGCTCTGACACCCCTGGGGTTTGATTTCCCACGCTCCCGCAGCACCCGAACCAGCAAGGACGACACGAAGGGGGCTTTAACTGCGACTCCATCAAGCAGTCCTTGGCTTGTGGCGATTCCCCACAGAGCCCCCAGGCCGAACGACCGCTGCGAAGTTTCTCCAGGTGACACCGCACTGCAGTCCGAGACACAGGGACTAGGCCCCGGGAACCACCCCGGGTCCGGAGCGGGGATGGCGAGAGTAACGATGCTTCCTCTGCCGCAGCCACGGGCACTGCGCCCCTGAAAGGCGGCTAAAGGAGCTCTCGCAGCTCCGCAGTCCCGTCCCGGAGCCCAAACACCGGCATCGCCGGTACGCCCCTACCGCCGGCGGCTGAGGCAAAGCAGAGAAAGGAGAAAAGATTTCGCAGAGCGGGCAGGGGGTAAGCTGGGGGCGGGCTGACCCTCCCCGCGGGCAGTGGAACTCCCCCTCCCTGCCCCTCACCTTCCCGTTCCGGGGGCTGCCGTTAACGAACAGCGTTACCCGCCTCATGCTGCGGCGGCGGCGGCGGCTCCTGCCCAACCCGGAAGGCAGCACCCCGCTGACCGACACGAGCCGCGGCCAATCGCTACCGCGCTGCGCCCCTTGTCCAATGAGAACGCCGCTCTGCTGGAGAGGCGGGGCAAGGGGGGCGGGAGAGCAGGAGGGGGCGGGGAGGGCGTTGCTGGTGGCCAATCAAAAGCCTCATTCTGGTTTGAGGGGCAGCCGCCTGTCACGTGGGCGGGTCTCGTGAGCCGGCCGTTAGCTGTCCCAGCAGCAGCACTGCGCAGGTCAGTGGCCTTTTAAGATCACTCCGCGCTCAGGAGCCAAAGAGTCCCCGCTGCCCGGGAGTCCTCGTCCGCGCCCGGAGAGCGGAACGGCGCAAGGCCTGCTCCCGGGAGCTGCTGTCCCTCTGTGCCCCTTTGTCCGCGGTGTTGCGCCCTGCTTGGCGTCCGCAAGGGGTTGGCGAAGGCGGGCGATGGCGCGGAGGGATATGGAGCAATGCGTCCCGTTTGAATGGCGGTAGCGGGCTTCGGGCGGCGTCTGCGGTGAGCGCTGGGTGAAGCGGGCGGAGGTGAGGGGCTGGGGGCCGCGGGCCAGCGAGGGGCTGTACCTGGCAGAGGGGGCAACGCCGGAGGTGAGGGCAGGGGGTGAGCTCTGACGGAGCCGAGGTGCCCGGGAGTCACCGCCGTTGGGCATTAACCGCGGCCCCCTGGGTTTGGCATTAACGAGTAGGCCTCGCCTGAGGGAAGTGCTGTGGGCATTGCCTGTCTGGGTTTCGGTAGAGCCTTTGGTGCTGTCTCCCGCGGCCTTCTCCTGGCACAAGGCTTGGTCAGAGTCGCGGCCGGTGCCGTATTTCTGCCGGTGCACCGTTGCGGTGGCAGTTGGTGATTGCTGGGCTTTGACATCTAACAGCCCCACCACGAAGGGCCCTCTTGAAAGACCAGACAAGACAGTCAGATAAATAAGAGTCAGCAGTGCCCAGGTGGCCAAGAAAGTCAGTGGCATCCTGGGTTATATTAGAAACACGGTGGGCAGCAGGGCTGCCCCTGTGTTCAGCACTGCTGAGGCCATCCATGAATTGTTGAGTTCAGCTCTGGGCTTCTCACTACAGAAAGGACATTGAGGGGCTGGAGCGTGTCCAGAGATGGGCCTGGAGCATCTGGGCTATGAGGAGGGGCTTGAGGCTGCTGGATGTGTTCAGTCTGGAGAGGAGGAGGTGAAAGGGAGACCTCCTTGTTCTCTACAGCTCCCTGAAGTCCGAAGTTTTCCAATTAGTATCCAACTGCTACTACTTGTTGCAATACTTGCAGCAGAAGGGCTGCAGTGTGAGTGACATGTAAAGTGTAAGTTTGAGGAGTGAAAGCAGGGCCTCTGTTTCCTTCCTCATGAAACATTTCTGCTGCGGGGTTCTGTTGCTGGGAGTTTGTCTTTATGGTGCTGGCCTTTAGTGTTCTTTCTGTGGAGCTTTCTGGAGATAGGCTGGGTATTAGGAGGAAGGTCTTCACAGAGACAGTGATTTGCCATTGGAATGGGCTGCCCAGGGAGGTGGTGAAGTCACCATCCCTGGAGGTGATCAAGACTAGACTGGATGAGGCACTTAGTGCCATGGTCTGGTTGATTGGCTAGGGCTGGATGCTAGGCTGGACTGGATGAGCTTGGAGGTTCTCTTCCAACCTGCTTGATTCTATGATAGGATTTTTCCCTTTCCACTTCCCTTTCCAACACCTTATTCAAGGAAAAAACAACTAGATGTGGTAGAAGCTTGGGAATGGGACTGAACTCTTGCTGTTGACAAATACCTATTAAAATACCTTTTTTCTTCTTCTTTTCAGTAGCTTTTCCTACCCTATAGTGAGGCACCTGGGTCAGTCTGTCTTAAAATCAGTCAGTCCCTAAGCATGCACAGAAGACTGAAGAATGGAAACGCTCTCCTGAAAGCTCAAGACAATGAGAGAGCACACACAAAAGAGAAGGAAGAGGCCCCTTGTTCTGAGCTGTCAAAGGACCAGAAGATTTGCAAAGGCATAAAGGCATTCAAGGAGAATTTAAGCAATGGGCAGGAGGTGCAGCTGCCAAGAGGCACCCTGCAGCACCCCAGAAGCCGCGGCAGGCGATCACAGCGCCCCAGGGCAGGTGTCAGCAGCTGCCAGCTCACTGAGTGCTCTCTGGACACGCTGGAAAGGGCTGCTGCTGGGGAGCAGTCCTTGCCTTTCAGCAGCAAGGAGAATCTGCCGGCAAGCAGCCGTCTTTCTTTGGGGGATGAATTCTGCCTGACACCTAACAGGGACAAAGCAGAAGGAGAATCTGCCTGGGGACTGTCAGCGAGCCAGGGGCAGACACCTGTGGGCTTTACACGTGGAACAGTTGCTGAATTTGGGCTCCTCCAGGAAAGCTTTGCTATACAATCTGTAGGTAAGGCCTGAGTGGCTAGTGACTGTTGTCCTTCTCAGATGACATCTGGAGGTCATCTTGTCCAAGCACACAGCCAAAAGCTTCCATTTAGGTCAGGTGCAGGTTGTCTGAGTTTGAATATGCTAGAGGGTGGGACTGGGATGTGAAGTTCCTTTAGCTCCCAGTTTAACTTTCTCTTATCCTGCCCATGAGGGTGTCTCTGAGCTTCACAAGGGAGTAGCAAGACAAATTCTGCAGGTTTTGGTAGATGGTTCCTTAACTAGCAGTTGAAAAAGTAAAAGCAACATTCTCTTTTTGCCCTGCCTCACTGCAGGTGGTTAGATGAGATGACTTTCAAAGGTCCCTGCCTACCCAAACCATTTGCTGCCTTTCTGCTTCAGAAGGATTTTAACTTGCCATTGGGAAGCTCCCTTACTTTTGCTTGGGAGGGTTTCTTGAGCTGAGCAGCTAATTTTGGATGTTTTCCTGAACAGCATAAATCACCCTTAAAGAGGAATCAGTGTTTTAAGGCTTTAGGTTTTCTTACCAAAAGAAGTCTTGTGTTTTTTGCCTCTCCTGTCCCCATTTCAGGGGCATCTCCAGCTTCATTAAAATTCAGACGAAGGGCAGCAATTGGAGCGCGGGGATCGCCGGAGAATAACAGCCTCATTCAGTTCCTTGCCCAGCAGAGAAGCAACAGGCAGAAAGAAGATTTGGCTCAGGTGAGGCTCTCTCATATATCTGTTGTGCCAGTTTAGGTCCCTCAGGGATCAACATGTGCTGGGAGGAGGGGAATGCAAAGCTCAGTGCAGCCGTAGCAGGATTCGTGGCTTCAGTTCTGCTGACTTTCTGTGAACTCTTTCCCTCACAGCAAGGGGATGTTAGGAGGTTGCTTGTGTAGAGCATGGAGGCTTTGCTCCTTTACCTTTGTTCTCCTACGTTTGACAGGCTTGATTTTTGCTAATTAAAGTGTTTGTAGTTCAAAGTGAAGTCAATCCTAGCATAAGTGACTTGGTATTTAGTCAGGCTCATTCTTAAAGTAGCACAGACTGTCAGAAACCAAATTCTAGGGATGCTCTGGAGGGGCAGGCTATGAAAGGCAATAAAGCTGAACATATTCTTGACACAGCTCCTGATTTGTATGTTTCTACCATGGAATAGAGAGTTAAGTCTGTTTTTCATACCAAAGTACAATGTGATACTGGAGCAAACAGTAGTCTGAGGTGAGTTTTGTTTTGGCAGGTCAGTCCTTTCAAACATGTCAGGCTGCTGAAGGACAAGATAGACACTTTTCAAACTGTTAAACCAGTAGAAGAGACTGAAGAAACAACTGGCACCTCTGGACTGGCACAAGTGGCTGAAATAGGCTCCTGTAAGTTGATGTATTTCTGGTCCATGACTGACCTTAAACATTGGGGCACAAAACTATCATCTCTTATCACAAAACAAAACCCTTTCCCTTGTCAGGGCTGGTGCAGGTCTATGGGTTTGGTTAGAGTAGCTCTGTTCATTTAAAGCTGTCTTATTGCTTGGTTTCTCCCAAGCAGTAGCTTTGTGAGCTTCTCAAGACACTAAGTATAAAGGTGGCACCATGGTGGCAGATGCTCAGCAGGGGATGGAGTTTTTGGTGCTGTTGTACTTCTGTTATTCACCTGGCTTCATACTGAAGTCTGCAGCTTCCCATCAGTCTTTAATTGTCCCTTCTGTATGCTTGCTCTAAAGATTTCAGTTCCAACCATTGCACTAAAGATGCTAGAAGGAATGCTGTACCAGATCTGAGCAGAGAGCAGGAAGTGAGCCCAGTGTCTGACGAAAGCAAGCCCTGCACCACTCCATCCCACTCCCCAGCAAACACCAGCAGGCCTCTATCGGCTGAGCGGGCACAGAGCGGTTACTGGCTGTCACCTGTGCTGAAGAGAACACCAGAGGAGCAACCACTGGAGAGAGTGCAGGTTGGTCACTGACTTCCTGACTGCTGCAGTCCTGGCAGGAGAGCCAGAGGTGAATCTGCTCCTTCAGTAATGATACTCTTGGCTAAGAGACATTTGTGACTTGACTGCCTTGAACGAGGAGCAGCTGAATGCTGTCAGTGGCATCAGTTTGCTCCCTGCTCACCCGAGAAGCTTTGTTGGAAGCTTTCCTGTTAGGGGAGGGTCCATGTTTAGCTTTATCATTTAGAAAGCAATGGACTGGTTGTGAAATGCTGCTCACAGAAAAAGTTCTTTTCACTTCATGTAACCAGGGGCAGTATCTGAGGTGGTATTAAAAGGTAACTGTCACATTTGCTAGGAATGCTTCTATGATGCCCTTGATGGAAGAGGTGAAACCCTTGCAGTCTCCAGCTGCACAGAGATCTTTGAAGCACTGCAGACAGGTCAGATTCCCCTCTTGGGTTTTGAGCAGGGGGAGCATTACGTGGGATCATAAGGTTTTGCCTCTGGTGAATCCAGAGAATGATTTGTAGCCACCTTCAGGTAGCTCATGTGTGGCATCCTGCTGTGTGCCTTGGAAAAAAAGGTTGCCAAGGAAAACGGCTATTTAAAAAAATAACAGTCTGTGTTTTTAGTTACAACAGAGGAAGCTGAAAGGCAGAGCTCTGAAAAGCCAAAGAAAAAAAAAGTTACTTTTGGGCAAGATCTGAGCCCAGAAATCTTTGATCGAGCTTTGCCTGCGAATGCTCCGCTGCGCCGGGGAGGGACCCCAGTGCGGCTGCAGAGCCACAGCAGCCCCTCTGCTGCAGGGCTCAGTCTCACTGAGGAGCCATTGCCCCAGCCCAACTTTGATTGCTCTGAGGTAAGTTTGGGTTCGTTTGGGTCGTTCTGGGTTTTTTCCCCTTTAAGTCACACAACCAGCCTCTTAGTCTCTGTGAATGCTCAGTTTCTGCTTAAATTTTTCCCTCTGTCTGCTTGCTTTTGAAAGGCAGTTGCTGAAGTGATGCAAGAGTCTGCTTGAGACTCTGGGATGGCATTGGGAAGTGCTTCTGCTTTATGGCTTCTGAGTAGCATTTTGCCCTGGTTAAAATTAAGTGCTGGTAGGACAGAAAATGGTTTTGCCTTGGTTTATTCAGATCCTTTTTGATTTTGCATTTCTTTCTAACTCACGTAGCAAATGAGCTGCTGCCTTCTTTAAGGAAAAAACAATATTGTTTGCTTCTCTGGCTGCTCCAAGGGCTGCTGCAGCAGGGCTTCTTCACTCTGTCTGGTAATGTGTATTGCCAAAAAGTGACCTTTTCTTGTTCAAAGGAATGTGAGCCTCTGCGGGGGTTAGTGCAGGACCCTGTTGCTGCAGAAGATCTCATGCCTGCTGAGAATGCAGAAGGTGAATTCAGCTTCTGGTTTTGTCATTAGATAATGCAGCTCTGTCTCTGGAAATGCAGAGATGTTGTTCTCTTTACAGGGGGATCTGTTTCAGTTGCACTCAGATTTAATGCCCCTGCTCTCTTCTAGAGGTCTCTGCAGTAGCTACAGTGTTTCTCTGCTGTGTGGGTTCACTGGGGGTGATGCTTTTCTGCACCAGTGGCTGATCTAAGCTACTGCCCTGAGTAACTGGGATTGGGGTCTTCAGACTGATGTTGCAGCTTGGGTTTTAACAAGACAACCACAGAACAATTGAAAAGAGGTTGTGCAGGTGTCAGCATCTCTAGAAAACCTATGTGGGTGCTGACTGGTTTGTATCAAACCCTCAGCAGTTTTGTTTTAACTCTCTTGTGAAGTGTTTGTAATGTCTTGCCATGATTGATAGTCCTCTGGGCTGGCTGCCTTGTGAGCTCCTCCAGGCTGTGCTGACTGAACACTGCATAATGTTAGAAGTTATGTGGATAATCTGCTCAAAATGTGATGTCAGTTTCTGTGCTGAAATGGAATTTTCTGATTTTTCCTCATCCCTAACAGCAGCAGCTGGCAAAGCTGGCAGGATGAGAACTCGTTCCTCTATGAAGAAGGTGAGTTTCTTCAGTGGGGATCTTTGGGTTGTTTAGGTTTTTAACTTTCCAGGTGGAATTGTTCTCTTTTCCTCCTGATGCTTACAAGAGATTTTACACCCTCAGCTAGGAGGGTTGGATACATCCAGGTACATGGAAACATCTCTGTTAGTGCAGGTTGTTGTCTTAAGGAAATCTCATTTTTGACTGAATGTGGCTTTCACACACAAGTTCATTTTCTCATGCTCCTCAGCAGTGCAGCACCACCTCAGAGGGGACTGATGTTGGCATCTCCAGTGCCACAGCTCCTGAGAACACTAAGGGCATGGATAATCCCAGGCGGAACAAGCTTCCAAAACAGAAGAATCCAACAATATCTACTGTCAAAAAGCCACAAGTAAGTGACAGCAGGGAACTGCTGCCTGCATTCCTCCACCCAGGTGTCTCTTGGGCATCTCATCTCCTCTTTCTTGTGTCCTTGGTGTGGATTTTTCCTACTAAAGATTTCTGAAGGGAGTTAAGTGTCCTGCTGCCAGCAGTGTTCTCTTCATCGGGAGCCATAGTGTCATCCTCTGCTGCCCAGCGTTGCCGGGGAACAGTGAGGTGGCTCAGTGCTGTGCTCTGCCTTTCAGAAAAGGCAACGTGCAGGCTGTGTGAAAAGGAGGAAGAAAGTAAAACCAGCTTTGTATGGGGAGAGAACAATGGCTTCCAAGAAACCTCTCCTCAGCCCTGTCCCTGAAGTTTCAGAGTGCTCCTTGTCTCCAAGCTCACTATTTTTTTCAGGTAATGTGGCTTTGGGTTGGTTTGGCCTTGCTGTTTTGGTCACTTGTCACTTCTTATTTCAATTTCTGTTAAATCTGAGCCTTGGTAAGAGCCTTTCAGACTTCACATTGCCTCTGGAATAGTAGAGTCTGAAGGATCTAATAGATCACTGGTCTCCAGCTGGATAAAGTGAACTCGTGTGGGACTCAAGTGTAAACCCCACACCTCTATACTTTGGACACTGATACTCCCAGGGTCCGTGGAAGTGGTGAGTTGGGTGTTAGTAGCTAAGGGATGTGCTTTGGGGTTTCCACATCCCTTATCTGCAGTAGGTTCTTTAGAAGGTTGCTTCATTGAATTAGACTCCTGTAAAGCTTCTGCTGTAACACTGCACAGAAAGGTTGTGTCTGTTCATGAGTGCAGCCAAGTGACCTCCTGTCTTGTCATTCAGAGGATGTGTTCTCATGGAGTGCTTGCAAGGATGTCCAGCAGAAGCCAGTGGCTGAAAGAATGAGAGGCCAAACCATCTCTACAGCTGATACTTCTGGAAGCTCTGAGGATCTGAATGTGGCAGAAGGCAGCAGTTCCCATGAAACAGTGCCTCAGGTGTCAGATGGTGATCTGGAGGCTGCTGCTGGTGCTGATCAGGAGGTAAATGAGGTGCTTAAGGATGCTGCTAGAAAGTCAGGATTAGGCCTGGTGCTGTTGGATCAAAAAAGGAACGGTTTAGGGAAAGGAAAAAACAGAGTGACTAAGCTTGGGAGCAGGCTGCCCAGAGAGCCCATGGAATCTCCATCCTTGGAAGGAGTTGCAGAACTGATTGTCAGGGCTCAAGCAGCACAGGCTGGCCCCACACTGGAGCAGATTCCAGCCTGTGGGATTCTGTGATTGGTTGGTCCAGACTCGATGAGGAGACAGTAGCAGATGTTTAGCATTCAGCTGTTTGAAACTATTTAGATGAGACACAAGAAAGAAAATTCTTCCCTGAGGGAAGCACTGGAACAGGTTACCCAGAGAATTGTGGAGGCTGCAAAGCTGGCAGTGTTTTAAGGCCAGGTTGGATGGGGCCTTGAGCAGCCTGACCTAGCAGAGGATGTCCCTGCACATGGCAAGGGGTTGGAACTGGATGATCTTTAGGGGCCCTTCCAACACAAGCCAGTCTGATTTGCTTCATGGATTATCTATTGCCTGTAATTGTTTTCTTTTTCCAGTTTTCAAACGTTGTGCCAGATGCCAGGGGTGGCCTTGATACCTCTGACTGTGCCCCTCAAAGTGAAGAGACTGCACATGTAACAGAGGCAGAAGGAAGCACTTCCTGGAGAGAAAATGGGAGGTTAGAAGGAGCCCTACTCAATGAGGCAGAGTGGGTCACTGGGCTGGAATTCATGGAGCAGGAGGGTGCCAGAAGATCTCTGCATCCTCAGAAGGGCTCTGCCAGAACGGGTCTAAGAAGGAGGAGAACAAGAAGTGGAGTCTTCCCTTTTCCAGCTTTTCAACAGGAGGACACAACTGAAGACAATCTTCCACTTCCTCCTTTTCACATGGAAGAATTCTTAGCTGCTCCTTGTGATTCTTTTAATGTGGAAGATTTCTTCTCTGTTCCTCAGCCAAAACGTGACCACTCGGAGCCTTCTGGCAGGGGCGCAGTAAGAGTGAGGCGCAGCATGAGACTGCATGAAGATGCCCAAAGCGAAGGCCTTGAGTGGATTCTGCTACCGAAGGAGATGCAGAATTGTCCTCCCCTGCTGGCTCCTGCTCGCAAGCTCAGGAGAAGCGCAACTGTCCTTGGGGAATCTGAGAACCTTGGCTTTGGAGAGCGAAACCTCACTCAGTTTTCAGCAGCAGGCAAGGAGAATGAGGGCTCTGCCCGCCCTGCTGGGAGTGCCTGCCGGCAGCCGCGCAGGAGGAGCCTGCGCCTATCCACGCCTGGAGGAACAGCAGCTGAGGCTCAGGCCCGGAGGTGGAGCATAGCAAACCCTGTTTGTAGGAAGGGCAGAGGTGATCCAAGCCCCTCTGAAGAAGCAGAAATTCCTCTTCACAGTAGATAACACTTAACAAAGGTTCAACAGCCTTTGGTTTTCTGAGAAGGAAGGTCAGTGTCAGACTCCTGTTCCATCTCCAACCCCCTTCTCACTCTCCTGCATTTCCTCACTTTTTTCTTAATCCATGAGTAGCTTAGAGCTGGTGTTCCATGTCCTGATGCCTAAAATGCATTCACTCAGATTAATTGTAGTAAAGAAAAAAAATAAATGTTTTAAATCTTCATTGTCCAAACCATTATTCAAAAAAATAAAAGGGCTTGGGGTGCTGGAGCTGTCCTGTGCTGTCCTGTGGTGCCCGAGGAGCTCAGGGGCCTGGAGCTGTCCTGTGGTGCCCGAGGAGCTCAGGGGCCTGGAGCTGTCCTGTGGTGCCCGAGGAGCTCAGGGGGCAGGAGCTGTCCTGTGGTGCCCGAGGAGCTCAGGGGGCTGGAGCCTGACCTGTGCTGCCCAAGGGACCTGGGGTGGGGAGGGGGGGCTGGAGCTGTCCTGTGCTGGCTGAGGGTGTACTGAGGGGGCAGTGTGTGGTGTTTAGTAGCTAATGTGTTGAAAGCAAAACCTGCATCGAAATGACACTGCTGTTTGCTTTCAAGCTTTAACAGCAGCTGTGTTTTATTTTGCCTCACTACTGGTAGAAACAACAGCACAGAAGAGCTCAGGTTCAACAGAAGGCCATTTCCTTCAAGCTGGCACTGGTGTTTCACTAGGGCTGCAACAGGCCAGTGTGGAAACTGCTTTGCTGTGTTTTTTAGGTTAGGGGTTGGAAGAAACCTTCAAAGTTTATCAGTCCACCCACTAGAACAAGTTTCCCCTTCTGTTCCTGCGGCACCTCCTCTGCTCCAGGTTGCCTCTGTTGCCCCTCATCCTGTCACTGGACATCACAGAGCAGAGCCTGGCTCCATCCTCCCCTCACTGCTCTTCACATCTTCATAGACATGAAGAGGGCAGCCCTTGGTCAAGAAAAGGGGAAGAGGGAAAAGGAAGCCACTGCAGTATGGCAAGAGCAGCTTCAGCTCCCAGGAGGAGGAGTGGGCAGAGAAAGGTGTCCGAGCTGCTAACAGGTGAGCAGTGGGAATAAACCCCACACTGTGTGGCTGGGTGTTCTTCAAACTGCTCTGCTTTAAGAGTGGGAGGTAAACTGCAAATCCCAATGTTTGAACTTGGAATCAGGGAAGGTCTAATTTCACTGAGTCCCAGCAGAGAAGATGAAGCTGTGCCTGCGACTTACAGACAGGGCTAATGTATTGGTGTTGTAATTAAGTCCTGCAAATTGTGCATAGCAGAGCAATTAACAACTGTACCCAGGCTGTAGAGGGAGAAGGAAAACCTGTGTGCACTGGGAATGAGGGCATGGAACATATTCCCTAAGTCCAACCTGAAGAACCTGGTGTTAGTCTTGGGTTCTTTCCAGTGACCCCTTGACTCCCATCTTCCTGCCCCCTGCGCAGAGCTGGGGCTGGTCAACCCTGTCTGTGTTTGGGAGGCAGAGGAGACAGCTCTGATGAATGGCTTTTATTGTGCAGCATTTTGGATGGGGTGGAAAATGTTCTGCCCTGTGCTGCAGCCAAAACAAACAACCTATTCCCTGAACCTGGATCTGTGCTTCACTCAAACTGGCAGCAGTTAGAGCTCTGCTCTGAAACAAGAATTCAGTCTGACAATTTTTAGGCCTTGTTCAGCTGAATGCAGCAGCCAAAGAAAATACTGGGGGGGGGAATTCAATAATACAGATATTTACAGCTTGCAGGTGGCATTCATCTTTGGGGTGCTTGGTGTTTAGATTTAAGAATCCCTCTTAGCAGGGGGAGGGGTTTGCAAAAGATATCCTTAATTTTCTTTTTAGATCTAAATAAGTTTTGGGGTTTTTGGGGGGGGTTTATTTTAATGGGAATGGTTTTTCTGAAGGGAAGAATCCATTTTATGTGGCTCCCTGTTGAGTGATAAATAGTTGTGACTCAGGGCTTTAAAAGTTTAGGGTCTACCAAGAAACTGAAAGGGCTGCAAACACAGGTCCCAGCAAAGGGCAGTGAGAGCTGCTGACAGAAGCCTGCTCTGCCCTGAGTGCTTTCCAACCTTGCAGAAGTTTGGGTCAAAAAAACCTCTTTATGGTGCAGGCTTGCTGCTGTTGGTTTTCAGCAGTGCCACTCAGCTCTGTGCAGCCAGGCTGTTCCCTGGGTTTTGTGCTGTATTTCATAGCTTGAACCTAGAATCATAGAATGGGTTAGGATGGAAGGGAACTCAAAGCTCAGTCAGTTCTGACCTGTGGCCTCAGGCAGGGACACCTCCCACTAGAACAGGCTGCTCAAGGCCTCATCCAACCTGGCCTTGAATATCTCCAGGGAGGTTGTGGAGCACAGAAGCACCCAATGTGATCTTTGATCTTCTGTGCTCCACAACCTCCCTGGGCAACCTGTGCCAGTGTCTCACCACCCTCACTGCAAACAACCCTTTCCTAACATTCACTTTCAATCTTCCCCCTTGTCCTGTCATTACAAGACCTTGTCAATAGTCCCTCCCCAGCCTTACTGTAGCCCCCTTCAGATATTGCAAGGCCACTCCAAGGTCTCCAAACCTTCTCCAGCCTGCAGAGCCCCAACTCTCTCAGCCTGTCCTCACAGCAGAGCTGCTGCAGCCCTCAGCACCTTGGTGGCCTCTTCTGCACTGGCTCCAACACTTCCATGTCCTGCTTGTGTTTGGGGCTCCAGAGCTGCACCCAGGACTGCAGGTGGGGTCTGAGGAGAGCAGAGCCAAGGGGCAGAATCCCTTCTCTTGCCCTGTTGCCCACACTGCTCTTGCTGTAGCCCAGCACAGGCTTGTGTCTGGGCTGCACTCACACTGCAGGCTCTTGCTGAGCTTTTCACCACCCCAGACCCCCAGGTCCTTTTCCTCAGGGCTTCTCTCAGCCATTCCCCACCCAGCCTGGGGATTGCACCTATTGGTTATTAATAACAACCTCCCTATTTGTTATTGATAACAGCAACTTAAAGGACTCAGCTCTGTCTGGAAGCCTCTGGGATATTGCAACAACGAAGGACTAAAAGTAAACCATCAAAGGAGGCCCTGTGCCTGGGTAACTCCCACCCACACAAACCCCTTGGCCCTCACAACCCCCACAAGCAGGAGTCCCTGTGAATAGATAATTGTAGAACTTGCAATGTTTGAAGCAGATCTGTGAGCCTCAGTGGCTAGACCATGGCAGATTCCAAATGAGGTGTCCCAAAGTCTGAAGGGAAGCTGTGATCATTCCTGGAAAGCCCTCAGCATGTAGGGAGCTGAAAAAACTAGAGAGCAGAAAATGGAAGGGGAGATTATTCCCTCTGTGGGCTGGGGCTGTGTTTGTGCTGTTCTTGAGTGAAGTTACTGCTCAGGCTCCTTGCTCTTTGTCTTTGCCAGCACTCATAACATGTGAGTGAAAAATCCAGCTCTACAATCACCATCCATTAAATCAAGGGAGTTACACTGAAGATACTCTTTGAGGCCATGCTTCCCTGCCATAAATAACCTGCCCCTGGCATGCAAATGTTTAGACAAACAAATGCACTTAATTCGATGAGCAGGAGGTCAGCAGTGCTGAGCTTTGGTAGTAAATAATATTCACTAATGCAAATCTGTTCAGGTTGTAAGGGAATTCACATCTGAACTGTGGCTCGGGTGTGCTGAGTATCCTCCTGTGTGCTGTTGAGGAAGAGGGAACTGTGTGGGTACAAACATTAATGATTAATAAAAAGCTCCTTTTGCTCCCCCTCCGAGGGGAAAATAAATCTGGAGTAGCCATGGACTTGCAAGGGAGGCTTTGTGAGGTTTATGCAGGCAGTCAGTAATGTAGCTGTAGTTTATCTTCACGTGAGCAGTGGAGAGTAGGAGCTGAGCAGTACAAGCCCCAGGCGGCCTCTTGGTGTTTGCCTTTTGGGTCTCCTCCGCTTGCTCCTCTTAGCAGCCAGAGCCTTGCTGTGCCTTGCTGAGCTCCTGCATTGCTGTGTTCCACTGCCTTGGGTCTGGTGTCTGCTGCCTTCTGCTGTGCCTTGCTGAGCTCCTGCATTGCTGTGTTCCACTGCCTTGGGTCTGGTGTCTGCTGCCTTCTGCTGTGCCTTGCTGAGCTCCTGCATTGCTGTGTTCCACTGCCTTGAGTCTGGTGTCTGCTGCCTTCTGCTGTGCCTTGCTGAGCTCCTGCATTGCTGTGTTCCACTGCCTTGGGTCTGGTGTCTGCTGCCTTCTGCTGTGCCTCGCTGACCTTGCTTCTGTCTTCCCACTGCTTCCTTCCCTTGCTTAATGATGTCCAGCTCTTGCCAGCCCCAGATGCGGCAAACTGGCCCAGAGGGTGACGGTCCAAGGAGGGAAGGGAAGCAGTTGGCAGCACGGGAAGTGTGTACACAAGATGCTGCAAGCCCAGCAAATCAAAGCTTCGCTGCCAGCAACCTTTTCTGATGCTTGGCATGGTGCCTCTTAGTAGAGCCACAGAAAGCTTTAGCTGCAGCCAGATCTGTGGTGCTAAGTCCCTTGGAGCTGCACCTTTGGATGGGAGCTGAAGCCAAAGATAAGGCTGGAAGCAGAATTCAGCCACACAGCTTCGCACCGACACGGAATAGCCAAAGCCTTAAATTGTCCTTTTATTAGCCAGGAAATCTTTTGCTTCTGAAAAGAGCTGGTTGTTGTTTTTTTTTTTTTCTTCTCATTCCACCAAGGATCAGCAGGGGCTAAGGGCTGGGGGGGGGGTGGTGGTTGAAGAGAAGTCTCAAACAAGATCCTCAAACTTTCCATTTCCATATTTTCAGGCTGCCTTTCCCCCGCTCTCGGCACTGAGCGCAGCGCAGCCCATGGGCCTGTGCCAAAAGCTGTTTAAACAATATTAAGATGTTTTCTTCAAACTTCTCCCTAGGAAGATACTCTTTTTCGAGAGGAATGTTTTCCCTGGAGCATTACATCATGAATTGGTTCAGCTCTTGGAGTAAGAAATTGGACCAAATGGTGGAGAGGGTCTCCAGGGGAAACATACTTCTGCTGTTAAGTATTCCCCCCAGAAAGCTTAGAAACCGCTTACACAGAACCATTCTGTCCACATTTAGCCTTTCACCTTGCTGCAGCTGAGCAGAGGCAAAGGGGGGGGTTAGGCTTTTGTAAGGAAACTTGAACCTCCTTTGGTTTTGTCATTACATTTCCCCACTCTCATTGTGTCTTGTGAGCTGAGCTCTGGCCATGGCCGAGCTCGTTTCTGACAGCGACGCCGCGCAAAGGTGCGTTGGGTTTGGATGCAAACTGTTAATGAAATCTTAATTACCAAAGCTGCTTTGGAAACTCCCCACTTTAGGGCTTTTATTTTTTGAGGATTAGAATGAGAGGAAGTTCTGAGAAGAGCAGAGGAAGGAGGGATTTGTGTGGGTTAGAGGGACAGCAGCTATGTGAGCAATGTTGTGTTTCCTCGCGTGTGCAGAGCGTTCCCTGCCAGCACTGGAGGCCTTTGGTATCACAGTATCATCAGGGTTGGAAGAGACCTCACAGATCATCAAGTCCAACCCTTTACCACAGAGCTCAAGGCTAGACCATGGCACCAAGTGCCATGTCCAACCTTGCCTTGAACTGCCCCAGGGACGGCGACTCCACCACCTCCCCGGGCAGCCCATTCCAGTGGTATGGTTTCCTCTGTCAGCTGAAAACCTCAGAAGGAGAAATGCAGAGTCTGAGTTTCTACCATGGTGGTTTTGCTCTGAAGAGGTACTGGTAAGCTCCCAACTCCACAAAGGTCCACCCTTTGGTTTGTAGGCAGTTAGGGACCTAAAACCATATTGCAGGTAGAAGCTGGATTTGGAAAGCTTTGAACTGTTGACCTGGAGCTGACACAATTACCTTGCAGGGTCTAAAATGAAACGACAAACCCATGTAATAGCACAGGAGAACAAACATGCCCCAGGGCAGGACACTCAGCAGGTTGTGAGTGGCTTGACCTGGCCTATGGAGCTGAATTAGGAGCCTCATGTTCCCAGCAGGTTGTGAGTGGCTTGACCTGGTCTATGGAGCTGAACTAGGAGCCTCATGTTCCCAGCAACACTTTGAGCAGAGGATGTTTTGCTGTCCCAGAATTCTTGATGGGCAGAGGGAGCATTTTTTGTATCCCAAATCTTTTGTTTGGCAGCTTCAATCACTTCTTAGGAAAACAAACACAAGCAAAATCTCAGATGAATTCTCCTCAGAGCCTGCAGGCACCAGAGGCTGAAGGTCAGGCCCTACAGAGGCTTTCTCTGCCCCCATTTGATGTCTCTCTAGAAAGTGGAGTGGTTCTGGTGGAGTTTTAAAGGAAACACTCTCAGGCAGATGGAAGTTGTTCCTAGCCAGAACCAGTTGCTGCTCCAGCACTAAAACTGGTGACTGGAATTGGCACAGGACTGTGAAAGACTCTTGCCAAGACATCTTTAAATTATGTAATCACATTAAGCACACTAATTGCACTGGGCAGGCTTCTGCTGCACCCAGGGCATGCAATGATGGAACAACAAAGAGGCTGCAGGTAACAAAAGGTGCTCAGAAGCTCTCTTGGCACTGCGTTAAGTCCTTCTGGAGTTTGGTGGCTCAGTTTCTACGTCTCCAAAACGAGATTTCCACCTCCTGCAAAGGGCATTCACAGTGTGCAAAACCTCACAACCACTGAGCTGGGTTTAACTGTTTCTGTGGCAGCTCCATCTCTGCCCAGGGGTGAAGCATTTGATGGTCAGCAGCACTGCTGTCACTGCTGCTCAGGTGCAACAGGCAGCAAAGGAGGAGGAGGAGGAGGCTCTTTAAAGCCCCTCAGATAATGTCTTTGAGATCTGTGATTGATTTATTTGATATTTATGCAGTTGGCAGTGGGATTTGAAATATAACATAAGCACTTCCTGAGATGTCAGTGCTGCGCTGTTAGTGGTCTGAACAAGGCTGTAATTCATATCTGCAGGTGCTTGCTCTGCTATCAAACACTCCAATAACATCATGCCTGTGGAATCCGGCGCTCCCCAGCGTCCCATTTGTATCCTGATATGCCCACATCTTTCCTATGTGTGTTTTTCTTTCTTAAGGAGCTCTCATTTCCTCCAATAGGATATGTTTTATTTCATCCTTTTTCCTGCACTCACTCATATTAATGTCACCACACTCACTGGTAATGGCTGGGCTGGGCAGTCGCCCGTGCAGCCCCCAGAGCACAGCCTGAAACCCAACCCTGGACACTGGGAAGCAAGAGTGGATGGCTGAGGGAAGGGAGGGCAGAGCTTGCTTTTTGGCCTCTGACTTGAGCTACCCCCTTAAAGGTGCATCAAGCTTGCTCAGCACAGCCTGCTGGCCCCTGTCTTGTGCTCCAAGGTGTCCTGGGATGGGACATCTCTGCTGAGTGGCTCCACAATGGGAGGAGACTGCAGTCTGTGGGGGTTCACTGCCCAGCCAAACCCACCCTCTCGCCAGGGAGCAGCACTGGTGAGGCCAGGAGGAAGCTGCAGCTGGGGCACACTGGGTTCACATCCTCTCCTGCTGGAAACTGTCTTCTTCTAGAGCAGGCCATTAAGTCCACTTCCTCTCCAAATTCCAGTCTGAGGTCTCATTTTGTTCTGCTGGCAATCAGGACAACAGGGCATGGGGGTGGGGGGAGAGGGGCTGGGCAGTGAAGGGTGTGAGCCAGATATGACAGTGGGCTTTGAACGAGTTTCTGAAGGCCTTAGAGGACAGGTTTTGTTTCTGTGGTGTGGAAGAGCATAAGAACAGGCCTAGCTTGGGGTTTTAGTAGAAGACCTAAGAAAATGTGGTAAGGTCATTTCTCTGCAGACTGCTGAGTTCAGGCCCATCCCTTCCTCCACCTGTGGTATTGCTCATCAGCACCTGCAGCAAGAGCTCTTAATGCAGAGTGAGCAGACCTGGGTGCTTGGTGTGAGAGGGAAGCAAACAAGCAGCTACACAGCTTCTGGAGACTAGCCTGGGAGAGAAACACTGCCATGGGTGAGCCATTGTATGTGTCTGGGGAGGGAAAAGGCAGGTGGAGAAGGGTGAGCACTAAGCTGACCCGATGTGCTCAGCACTGCTGAGGCCACATTTGGAGTGCTGGGTTCAGTTTTGGAGCCCTCACTCCAGGAAGGACATTGAGGGGCTGGAGCAGGTCCAGAGAAGGGCAACAAAACCAGGGAAGAGTCTGGAGAACAGGGCTGGGGGTGTGCAGCCTGGAGGAGGGTACTAAGGTATGAAGTGCTGCTGCACTACTCTAAGTTGTCCACGTCCTAGCACTGTTCCTTCTGCACTCACAGAATGCACTGGGTTGGAAGGGCTCATCCAGTCCAATGCCCTGCACTCAGCAGGGACTCCCCAGCTAGGGCAGGCTGCTCGGAGCAGGCTTTAGAATGGGCTCAGGTATCTCTGGACAGCCATATGGGCACAGCTGCCATGGCACAGGGCAGGTGAATTCAGCTTTCTGCCCATGCCTCTTCCCTCTCACCCTCAGTGTACTTCACCCCCAGTCTGATGGTGGTGACCCACCTGCTGCCTCTGCTGTGCTGTGTCTGACCCTGGTGACGGGCACAAAGCTGGGCACAGCAGGGCTGGCAGGAGTGCTGCACCAGCTCCACAGCTGGGGATGCTCTCACACCAGCAGGGCTGGTTCTGCAGGGCAGGATGGGCTCTTGCTGCCTGCCTGGACACTGCAGTTTGTCATAGCAAGGAGCAAACGAATGCAAGGTGTCTGCCAGCACAAACCCAGCCGCCTTAAACCGCCAAGGTGGAAGCAATCTTGGAGGGGAATGAAAAGTTATTAAAAGCAGAAGAGCTCTGAAGGAACCCAGCTTGGTTTCATTCTTATGAAGAAGCTCTGAATACAGCAGGGAAAAGGCATCGGGAGTAATTATCCAAAACGGGTGGCATAAATCCGAGCAGGAAGCAATTCATCAGCTTTGGAGGCACTCACCTCAAACTGTGAGCTGCATTTGCCTGGCCTGCATTGGGGAGCAAACGTTAATGAAAGGGCTGAGGCAGCTCCTGGCTCCTTCAGTTCGTTCATTTCCCACTAGATGTCTCCGGTGTAAAAACTAATTAGGAATGTTCTTGATTGAACTGGGAAAACCAGGATGAAGTGTGTGTGTGTGTGTGGGGGGGGGGTATTGTTTTTATTTCTTACCCAGCCTGGTGCTGTTGTGCAGCTTAACCCTTGAGCCTTCTCCAGGAACTGCTTCAGCCTCAACTATGATGAGAGGCCACTTAGAAACTTTGTAGAGAGCTTTAGTTCTAGTTTGCTCCTACTAAAGAGTTGTCCAAGTGAGAATCAGCTCTGCAGTTCTTTGGCTCCAGCCTGCAAGCTGCAACTCATCTCCAGCTCGGGTGACACTCGTGCAGGAGGCTGTGAAGCAGCCCTGGGCTTTTATCTATGGCAATGCTGTGTCCGAGCTTGGACCTCCCTTTGGGGGTTCTCTTTGCAAAAGCAGCTTTATAGGAAAGAAGCTCTGGGTGAGTTTGCAGAAGTGTTTGCTCGAAACAGATCCCAGGGTCCACCCATATGGATCCTGCTGCAAAGTGGAGGCTCCACGCTAGACAAACCCAGTACTTCTGCTGGCATTTTTCTGTTGCCTGCAGATGAGGAGTGTGAGAAATGTGGCAGCTCTTTGGCTCCTTCAGTGCTGGAGAGCCAGGGACCTGTTGATTTCTCTTTCTTTCCTTTTTTTAAAGCCTGGATCCTGATACTCTCTGTGTGCTGCTTTGCCCTGCTGTGCAGTGCCTTGCACACAGTGCAGATGTGCATGCACCGGGCAGCTTTGCTCCAGCTGCCTTTGGGGGCGGTACTGGTTAAAGTGCACAGAGTCAGCCTCAAACACCACCAGCAGGCACCTGTCCTTCTTTGGCTGCCTTTCCTCAGCTCCCTTCTCTCTCCTGCACTCACCTGCTGTCTTGTATTCCATGCTAACCCTGCTGCTCTTCAGCCTGGCCTCAGCCACGGTGAGGCACTCGCAGCCCCAGCGCTCTGCTGGGACCCAGGGAGCTCTGTGTGCATCTGCAGCACCTCACAGAGTCCCCAGGCTTGACAGGAATCTATGGGCACTATTTTAATTAGATAATAGAATAATTTCATATGCAATTGAAAGTGCTGCAGGGGAAGCAGAGGGGTGGTTGGGAAGGTAGATTGTAATTACCCGAGCTGGAATTTGGCCAGGATACAGAGGTGAGCCTTGCAAAGGGCACCAAGGGACCTGCAATGAGCACAAGTAGTTAAAATCACAGTCAGACTTCTGATTTGAAAGATGCAGCCTCACAGCCTGGTGCCCCCACAGTGTCCTTGTTCAGGACTGAACAGAGCTACCAGAAAAAGCCACAAGCAATTTTCCACAATAGAAGGTACAGAGGACACAGAGGTGACTGGGAATGGTTTTTGTTCTGCCCCAGATTGTCCTTGGCACTTTCTGCAATGCATCCCACAATTAACAAAAAATTAGATTCAGCAGGAGCTGGTGTGGAGAGGGAAGCACATCTCTGCTGTAGGGAGCTGAGATCTGAGGTCTGGTGGCTGAAGTGGTTGTTTGGTCATGTGAGACACCTCAAAAACTTGGGAAGTGGAAGATGAACGCAAGTCCTGAGTGACCTAACAGGCAGAGCATAAAATCTGAGCCTTAATCAGATGGAGAAGTCCAGGAGTGGTTCAGTTTTCAGTCCTGGAGAAGATGCTGGTATCGTTAAGGCAGTCTCTGACTTCTGCTCCCTGAAAAGGACCCATCTGATTTTCCTCTTTGCCACTGCTCAGGCAAATCTGCTCTCCAAAGCAGAGCAACTCCCCTGTGCTGGAGTCATGGTTTGTGGTACAATAACCAGCACCCAGCCATAACTCCTGTGTGAAAAATGGCCTGACACTGCTTTACAAGTCATGAGAAACACTACTGCAGTGCTGGCCCCTGTGCAAGGGCACAGATGCTCTGCATGGTGAGGCTTAGAGCTGGCTCCATGCATGCAGGCCAGGAGAAGCTGCTGCCTGCTCTCAGCCTTTCCATCAGGCACTGCAGTGCTGCTGGCCTCGCTGTGCCAGCTCCACTCAGCCTCTCAGTGCTCCCTGTGGAAGTGTAGCTGGAGCAGGCTGGGCTGTGAGCTCTCTGGTCCCTTTCCCTTCACTTACTTTGCACTTTAAACCCCACAAGTTTGAAATGCCCAGCCAGCCACCTGGGATGGAATTTTGAAGGATAAAATGGAGCAGGACATGAGGAGGTTTGTAACTCAACATCAGTTTGGAGAACTGCCTAAATGTTTGGAAATTCATCAGGACATCTGCAGAAATGGAGCTGGAGTCACTTGGATGATCTCCTTGTTCTCTCTTGCATGCCCTTGAAAGCTCACCTGTTGTAGCTGGGTTTGTGTGACTGCTTTCAACAGTCAAACGAGACCCCCTAGCTTTGGGGGTCCCTTCTTTGCTTAAATGGGTGAGACTCTGCTGGGTTTTTAGCAGTACCTCTGGTTGTGGCATCCTCCTTGTATCTTCCTCATGCCTTGTTTTTCTAGCTTGGATGCTGTCATTGCTACCATCATCCTCTTGACCTCAGGTTGGCTTCAAAGCTTCAAGGAGCTTTACCAAAGTGAACATCTTCCCAGAGCTGACTTCTAGACTCTGCACTTAGCTCAAAGGGTTCAGTAGATCAAGGCCAAAACGCTGGTCACAATTTCTTCTGCAGGAGAACTGAGGCAAGAAGACTTTTTGTGGATTATATGGCAAGTGATGCAAATGTGTGAGCTGTTTGTCTTGGCAGGCTGCTGAGCTGGGCTGATCTTGTGATCTAAGCCAAGAGGCATAAATCTCAAAGGCTGGGATTAGGAATAACAACTCCTACAAGCAGAGTTCTCTCTTCCTTCTCCTGCTGTTTGCTCTTGTGAACTGGTGACTTGAAAAGGGCTGCCAGGCCTAAAAACGCTCCTGGTTTGCAGAGTTAGTCAACACAGTCCTGTGGCTTGGCATTGCATGAGTTACACCAAACACTTTCATCCCTGAGCAAACCGACGGGAGGAGACCAGCCAGGAGGTAACTCAAATCCCAACTGCTAATGACAAAAGAAAACTCAGAGCTGCCTTTCCAGTGCACGTTGATTTAGTGGCATTTAATTTCTTTTTCCAGTTAGGATTTTCACCTCTTGACCATGGCTTGAGCCATGAAATCGCAAAGCAAACCCTTTGCTGGCCGTTTGGTGCTTTACCTTCTCTCTCATCTTTCAGCCAGATCAAAGCAGCCCCTCCTGGTCTAACCTGTGCTGGTCTCTCACTGCCTGTCTCAGTCAACAAGAATATATCCTCTTAGCCTGGAGAAGAGGAGGCTCAGGGCAGAGCTCATTGCTGTCTACAACTACCTGAAGGGACATTGTAGCCAGGTGGGGGGTGGCCTCTTCTCCCAGGCAACCAGCAATAGAACAAGGGGACACAGACTCAAGTTGTGCCGGGGTAGGTATAGGCTGGATGTTAGGAGGAAGTTGTTGTCAGAGAGAGTGATTGGCATTGGAATGGGCTGCCCAGGGAGGTGGTGGAGGCATCATCCCTGGAGGTGTTCAAGAAAAGCCTGGATGAGGCACTTAGTGCCATGGTCTGGTTGACTGGCCAGGGCTGGGTGCTAGGTTGGACTGGATGATCTTGGAGGTCTCTTCCAACCTGGTTGAGTCTCTGATTCTCTTTATCTTAAAAGCAAACGGCAAGCAGCTGACGGCGCGGAGGAAGAGGAGCTCGGAGGTGCTGCGGGAGGGCTGCGTTAGCTGCGGAGGGGCACTCGCGGCCGCCTCCTGCCCGCTTTCGGCCACAAGGTGGCGACAGAGAGCTGCGCCAGGCGCCGCCGCTCTGCCGTGGGCGCCGCGCCGAGGTGCGGGCTGGAGCCGCCTTTGCTGCCTTGGGCTGCCGAGAGCCCTCCCGGACATGTGCGAGCTGCCTGCTTTGTTTAAAGAGGCCCCGTCAAGGTGCTGTAGGCTCTGTCATCCAGCCCCCACCAGGGAGGTTCACCAGCAGAACAAATTTTCCCGTGGGTTCTCATCTGCTCCGCACACGCGGAGTAGCCTCGCCTGGGGTGCGGGGCGGGAGGCGCTTCCAACTCGCCCGCAGCCTCAGCTGTCGCCTTGGGGGATGCCTCTGCTCACCGGAGTCGTTGCCCAGCTCCTGCCTCCCTGTTCGATGGGGATGCTGCTGCCTCGTTGCGGTGAGGAGCCCTGGACCACACGAGGAAGATGCCCGAGCAGTGCTGGAGCTGCCTTGCTTGGGTCTCAGCAGCTCGCGCCTGGAGGGAGCCGCAAGGCAGAGCCGTGGGGTGGCAGAACGCTCTGGTGTGGATTTGAGGAGCAAAAGCATGAACAAGGTGGGAAATGTGTCCAAGGCCAGGCTGGATGAGGCTTGGAGCGACCTGTTCTAGTGGGATGCGTCCCTGCCTATGGCGGGGGAGGGTTGGGAGCTTTGAGGTCCCTTCCAACCTAAACCATTCTATGATTCATTAAATGCCTTCCCTGCAGCTACCCTGGAAGGAAGATCTCCACTGAGACACCTACATGGCAGGACAGCCAGCAGGTTATTCCCAGTTTTGCCTTCAGGTGGACCTCAGCAATGCCCATCAGAGAGCAAAAGCTGCCCTGTGATACCTCTGTGCAGGCCTGAGGCCATTGCCTCTTGTCCTCTCATCTGCACAAGTGCAGGATGGAAATGGAGAGTCCTGCCTGTTTCCATCATTGTTTGCAACTGAGGTCGTCCTGTGCCTTCCCTTTCTTCAGATTGAGCTGTAGCTATCACTTTAAAAACAATAGACTCCTGGGGGGGTGTGTATAGCCTTCAATAATTAGAGTAGAAGGTGCCAAGGGACATGACAAATGAATCTTCACTGAAAGATGGGCTGAATATTTAAGCTGGATGCACACAGCTGCTGAGCTGCTTCTCCACTGCCAGGCCAGAACCTGCTCACCCTGCTCAGGGAAGCCCTGCTGAGGGGGCAGACCCCAGAGCTTTAGTGGGTTTGACCCACAGTGGCCATAAGCAAGGATCTGGCTTACACAAAAAAATGCTCTTGATGTCAGAGTGGGAGCTGCTGGTTGAATCCAAGCAGTTCTGGGGGACCAGTCAGGGAGTGTTTGTGAGGGACTCTCAAGTCTTTTGGCAGCAGCAGTTACACTCCAGCCAGGTACTGAGACCCTTCAGAAGGCTGAACGTGCAACCAAGGAGAGAAGGCAGCCCAAAACCCAGGCAGATCTGGCTGGCTTCTGGTGTACACGGCTGAGAACCTTTAGCTGTGTTCTCAGGCTGTGTGCTCAGAGGCTGCTGTGCTTCAAGAAGTTCCACGAGGTGCTTTTGAGGGCTCGGTCCAGACCTGTGTGCACAGCACATCTGCTTCACTGCAGCTGGAGTCTGGGCAGAGGCACTCTTCAGATTCATGGGCAAGGTCTAGGCTGCATGCTTGGCCTTGGTCCCTGAGTGGTAGAGGCTGAGGATGGTGTTTGCCAGCTCAGGAGTCCAGGCTGCTATGGTTGCTGCAGTGTAACAGGGCAGAGCTCTGAGAACATTTTCCTGTGAGGAGCTTCTGACGCTGAAATGTGGCCATGGCCTGTACTTTGGGGTGGAGAGCACCTCGGGGGGGCAGTGAGGTGTCTTCACCCCTGCTCAGCCCCTTAAGGTGTGGAAAGTAAACTCTGTCAGCTGGGTGCAGATTTGCCACCCCCGTGCTGCATTGTCTGGGTGCACAGAAGGGGATCTGCTGGCATTATCATCTACCTCGGCAGCGCTGAGAAGTGTGAGCTTGTGGAACATATGGGCTGCAATCTCGGGGCAGAGCAGCCTGTGTGAAGGATGCAGCAGCTCAGAAAATGTTCTTGTTTTTGTCAGTTTAAATACATGCTGCTTGAAACTGAACTGAAGCAAAACACCAGTGCCTGTGGCTTGAGGAAAATGCTTTACAGTGCCTGCCTTGAACAGATTCCTCCTTCCTCTCTCTGCCTTGTTACATTTCAGTGACTGCAATTGAGACCAAAAAACCCAAGGCAGACCCAGAAAAGTTTGTTACTCCTGAAAGCATCAGTCTGGGGCAGGGAAGAGATGAAACTCTTGCCAAAGTGCAGTCCCTGAGAGCATTCTTTTCCCATATGAACGAGCTCCAAAGAGCAAGAGCCTGGCTCTGACCAGTGGTGAGCCCTTGCTCTACTGTCAGTGATGCCAAATGAGTCCAGGGGTCCCCTGCTTGGAGGGTGAAATGCCCTTGCATGCAGGGTAGCATCCACACAGAGGTTCTGCCCCAAACCCTGGTGCTTAGAGATTCCACTCATGTCAGCAAGGGTTAGCTTCTTGCTTTCTGAGTAGCTAGAAAGAAGTTTTGGGACTTTCATAGCAGCACAGAATTGTTTCAGTTGGAAAACACCTCTGAGATCAAGTCAGACATCTCCCTAACACCACCATGGCCACTGAATCCCAAGTGCCACGGCCACAGGTTTCTTCAACCCTTGGGATGGTGACTCTACCACCCCCCTGGGCAGCCTGGTCCAGTCCCTGATGAGTTTTAGTAGGAGATGATTCTGTGGGACTGAAGCTGGTGGGAAACAGTTCTGGTGCTGTTCTGTCACTTGTTCTCCACGCAGGAGCAAGGTTTCTTCAACCCTTGGGATGTTGACTCCACCACCCCCATGAGCAGCCTGGTCCAGTCCCTGACCAGTTTTAGTAGGAGATGATTCTGTGGGACTGAAGCTGGTGGGAAACAGTTCTGGTGCTGTTCTGCCACTTGTTGTCCATGCAGGAGCAAAGTTTCTTCAACCCTTGGGATGGTGACTCCACCACCCCCATGAGCAGCCTGGTCCAGTCCCTGACCAGTTTTAAGAGGAGATGAATCTTCAACTGCTGAAGGCTCTGATCCTATGGGACTGAAGCTGGTGGGAAACCATTCTGGTGCTGTTCTGCCACTTGTTCTCCATGCAGAAGCAAAACCACAGTGGAGCTGAGCCCAAACTCAGGCCATTGTCACCTCTGTGGAGAATTTGTCTTCACGTGGAGGATGTCTTCACATGCCTTTTGCATTATTGCAACCGACAAGCCTAAGACACTGCCTAATGTTAATTCTGCTCATTGCTGCCAATTATAATCAGAGCTAGTCAAAATAAACAAATTAAACAAATAAACATGTCAAAACATCTCAGTTGTAGAGAAAATAAGCCAAGTCTGAACTCTCCCTGTGTGCTGCAGACTGTAAAATGTTCTCTCGCAGCTTTCACCTCTTGCTGAGGAAGGGGAAGCAAAGGTTGGGTCAGTTTAGAGTTACAGTTTAGTTCTGCCCTGCTAAGGAGCCTGCAACTGCAATCAAATGAAACCCAAATGTTCCTTTTAGCTCCTTCAGCCAACCTAATGATCATCTGCTGCATGTTTTAAATGTGGAGGGGGGGGGGGGGTTTGGGTTGATTTTTTTAGGGTTTGGGGGTTATTTTTTTTGGAGTGATTTTTGCTGTCAGTGCTAAGATGCTAAATCATGGTAAGCTCTGGACAAGATGCAGGTGAAAAACACAGTATCACAGTCTCACAGTATCATCAGGGTTGGAAGAGACCTCACAGCTCATCAAGTCCAACCCTTTAGCACAGAGCTCAAGGCCAGACCATGGCACCAAGTGCCACGTCCAGTCCTGCCTTGAACAGCTCCAGGGACGGCAACTCCACCACCTCCCCGGGCAGCCCATTCCAGTGTCCAATGACTCTCTCAGGGAAGAACTTTCTCCTCACCTCCAGCCTAAATTTCCCCTGGCACAGCCTGAGGCTGTGTCCTCTCGTTCTGGTGCTGGCCACCTGAGAGAAGAGAGCAACCTCCTCCTGGCCACAACCTCCCCTCAGGTAGTTGCAGACAGCAATAAGGTCTGCCCTGTACCAAATGTGGATCTGCACTTCAATATAAACCACACAGGGCTGTGACAGAGCAGCATGCAGGGGGTGAAACTCCAGGCCACTGCCATTAGCAAGTGCCCCAGCTTGAGGAGAGATCCATAAAACAAGCTTCTGCTGCACGGAGCAGACAGCAGCCCCTGTTAAGGATCAGTGGGTGTGGGAGGAGGAGGGGGGCAACGTTTGGGGGTTGGGTTGGGGTTGTTGGGTGGGTTTTGTTGGTGTGGGTTTTTGGTTTTTTTTAGTGGTATGTTAACCTTAAAAATCTGTTGTGAGGCTAAAGGGAAAAGCTGTCGCTTTGGACAGGTGGTTCTCGTAAAGAGGTGATCTCTAAAGTGCACTCCTGCGGTGTCAGAGCGCAGCCTCCTGGCAGAGATAAAGCTGTAAGGCAGGTGAGTGCTGGGACTCTCCTGCTGCCTGTCACACGGCTCTCAACTCCAGCTCAGGACTCAGCCTTTGGAAAGGGACCTGATTACTGCAACGTCAGACGCAGGCACCGAGGAGCTGCTCCCAACGGCGAGCCAGGGCTGGATCGCAGGGATGCAAAGCGCAGCAGCGGCGCCCTTGGTTTTGCGGCTCTCTGGTTGTGTGCAGCCAGGAGGCAGACTCCATGCAGGTAACTGCTGGTGGCACTGGCCCTGGGTTTCTTGGGTAGAAACTTGTCTGTTGTCAGCTGTGATCCCACTGAGCTCAGGTATGCCAGGGTGGAGAGAGACATCTCCAATGGCAAACCAGCAGATGCCCATGCAGGTCGACAGAGCTGCTTGGCAAATGCCTGCTCCTCTCAGGTTGTGCCAGGGGAGGTTCAGGCTGGATGTTAGGAGGAAGTTCTTGCCAGAGAGAGTGATTGGCATTGGAATGGGCTGCCCAAGGAGGTGGTGGAGTCACCATCCTTGGACGTGTTCAAGGCAAGACTGGGATGGGGCACTTAGTGCCATGGTCTGGTTGATTGGCTGGGGCTGGGTGCTAGGTTGGACTGGATGATCTTGGAGGTCTCTTCCAACCTGGCTGATTCTATGACTCTGTGAGCTTGTAATGACAGGATGAGTGGTAATGGGTTTCAACTGGCAGAGGGGAGATTCAGACTAGATGTTAGGAAGAAGTTATTTGCAGTGAGGGTGGTGAGACACTGGCACAGGTTGCCCAGGAAGGTGTTCAAGACCAGACTGGATGCGGTCTTGAGCAACCTGTTTTAGTGAGAGGTGTCCCTGCCTATGGCAGGGGGTTGGAACTGGATGAGCTTTGGGGTCACTTCCAACCATTTTGTGATTCTAACTTGTGCTGGGAAAATGCAAGGGAGTTTGCTCAGCCTGAAAAAAAAACAGAGCCACAGAATCACTGAGGTCTGAAAAGACCTTTAAGGTGCTCAAGTCCAATTGTCATAGAATCAGCCAGGTTGGAAGAGAGCTCCAAGATCATCCAGTCCAACCTAGCACCCAGCCTTAGCCAGTCAACCAGACCATGGCACTAAGTGCCCCAGCCAGGCTTGGCTTCAACACCTCCAGGGATGGTGCCTCCACCATCTCCCTGGGCAGCCCATTCCAATGCCAATCACTCTCTCTGCCAACAACTTCATCCTAACATCCAGCCTAGACCTCCCCCAGCATAACTTGAGGCCGTGTCCCCTTGTTCTATTGCTGGGTGCCTGGCAGAAGAGCCCAACCCCACCTGGCTACAGCCTCCCTTCTATGTGACCTGTCCCAAGAGCCACATGCAGACCTTCATTGAACACCCACAGGGATGGTAACTCCACCACCTCCCTTGGCAGCCTGTCCCACCCCAAGGCCAAGCAGCCTCCTTGAGGCGTGTTAGACTTCACAAGGTGGTTTGAAAAGAGCCTGAACTCCCCACAACAACGCACAAGACTCAAACTGGTGATGTTGGACACTGGAATGGGCTGCCCGGGGAGGTGGTGGAGTCGCCGTCCCTGGAGCTGTTCAAGGCAGGACTGGACGTGGCACTTGGTGCCATGGTCTGGCCTTGAGCTCTGTGCTAAAGGGTTGGGCTTGATGATCTGTGAGGTCTCTTCCAACCCTGATGATACTGTGATGTTCTTCCTCCTTTTCCTTCCCTTCCTTTTCTTCCCCCCACAATGCTTTTCATGCAGCTAGAGCCTGGGGAAGCAGAGGAACACTGCGCCTTTGAAAAGGCTGTGCGCAGACAGTCCATAGGACCCGGGTTATTAACAGCCTCTCACAAGACAGTTATTTTTGGAGTGGCCTCTGAGGAGGCAACCTCTTGGAATCGAGCTCATTTATTCTGCGTTTCACTGTCCTGCCATTTCCTGCAGCGAGGGGGGAAAAGTGAAACCACATGTTCGGAGGAGCGCGGGGGGAAAGCCCAGCGAAGACAAATGACTGATCCTCTCCCCTGGCAATCAGTCAGGGCCGGGCTGAGAGCCAGCCCAGGTGTTCCCAGAACAATGCAAATCGCAGCTGATTGTGCTGACAGATCCTTCTGGTAATTTCCTGTTGTTTGGCATCTTCAGGTTACGTTCCCACCGTTACGGAGCTTGACCAAAGTCCGGAGCCTTCAGCTCCTCTTTGGAACTGGGAAGCGCAGGGGATTCTCTGCGGGTGTCTCCTCTGCAGCCCCAAAAGCCTTTGCTGGGAGCTCCCAGATGTTTTAATTTAATTCCTCCTGCAAAATGCATATTTTAATGAGGCTGAGTTCTCCAAACTATTTGCACCTGCATCATCTAGAGTTTCTTGGCAGTTCCCCCCCCCATACACACACAGAGCCTTTGCCAGGATTCCTGCTTGTTCTGTCGCTTCAGCCTACCGCTGGGAAGGCTTTTCCTCGTGTGCCTCCTGTTATCTTCTGCAGCAAGGCTGCTCGAGAAACACTCACTCGTGGAATGCAGCCTTCAGCTGGCCACGGCAGGGGCAGAGACTGCTCTGACAGCTTGAGATGCTGACAGCAGGGTGGTGTTACGGTGAGGGTTGTCCTCAGAGAGCAGGCACTACCCTAGGGGATCTTGCTTTTGGCAGGGGGGGTTGGACTCAGTGATCTCTGGAGGTGCCTTCCAAGCTCTGAAGTTCAGTGGTTCTGTGACTCTGGATCCAGGGGCAAGGGGCTGCCCCCAAAGAGTTGCAAGTTTTATCAGCTAGGAGGAGCAAGGCAGAGGAGGGCAGGGAGGCTGAGCAGTGATCACAGTATTAAGTATCACCAAGGTTGGAAGAGACCTCACAGATCACCAAGTCCAACCCTTTAGCACAGAGCTCAAGGCCAGACCATGGCACCAAGTGCCACGTCCAGTCCTGCCTTGAACAGCTCCAGGGACGGCGACTCCACCACCTCCCCGGGCAGCCCATTCCAGTGTCCAATGACTCTCTCAGGGAAGAACTTTCTCCTCACCTCCAGCCTAAATCTCCCCTGGCATAGCCTGAGGCTGTGTCCTCTTGTTCTGGTGCTGGCCACCTGAGAGAAGAGAGCAACCTCCTCCTGGCCACAACCTCCCCTCAGGTAGTTGCAGACAGCAATAAGGTCTGCCCTGAGCCTCCTCTTCTCCAGGCTAAGCAATCCTGGAGCTCAGTGCACTCCAGTCTGTCAGGAAGCTATAAATACTGCCTGGGTTTCTGCAGCAGCTCACATTCTGGGCTGGGTTTGAGTTGGAACAGAGCTGGATGGGCACCAGGGGACATTAGCTCCGGGTCCATTGTCTCGTTTACTCTCGGTGTGCATTCCAAGGAGAGGCAGAGCAGAGCACAGAGGGGGTTGCTGTAGTCTGTGTAAAAGGGAGGGGTGGGGGGGTCTGCTCAGCCTTTCCTCTCTGCATTTCCTGCCAGCTTAAGTTATTCCTAGAAGATCAGTTCTGAAAGCAACCCTGAGTGGCAAAATGTTTTGCAACCCTTCAGCAGGTTTGGGTGATTTGTTGGGGGTTTGGGTAGCTTAAAAGTGCATTCCAAAGAGATCTGACTCTTGTGATTTAACCTGAATCGATGTCCTGCCTTGGCTGGGAGTTTTCCACCTTTTTGCTGGCCTTAGAAGGAGGAAATTTCTCATTATTTGTGGGGCAGGTGAATCAGGACTGAGGTTGATCAAAACCACTCTGCCTTTTTAAGTAGATTTTTTTTTTTCCTCAGAAAATTGTGGGTTTGGCTAAGTGAAAATTTCAGGACAGCATTTGCCTTCCCCTCAGAAAAAAAAAACCCAACCCACAAACACAACAAAACCCCAGGCAGGAGCCTTGGGTAGATCATCTCAGCCTGGTTTGTCTGGGATTAGGGATAGATGCATCTTTAAGCAGGCTGGAGGAGCTTTTCTCCTTGGGGTAAGGCAACATCCACTGTGCTCACAGATCTGAAAGGTGCTGTTGAGGTGCTGAGCTCATAGATCATAGAAGAAGCAGCACAGAATCAACCAGGTTGGAAGAGACCTCCAAGCTCATCCAGTCCAACCCATCACCCAGCCCTATCCAGTCAACTAGACCATGTCACCAAGTGCCTCAGGAGCCTGCAGTCCCCTTCTTTGAGGCCCCCAAGCTGATCCAATCCTGTACACAGCTCATAAAGTGCTTTCAGCCTCACTGTGGGGCCAGCCTGCTGCCTTCCTCCCCGGCTCCTCGGTGGAGATGGTCTCTGGTTCAGCTTCACCCACAGCCTTCGCAGGTCCATCACAGCTCCCTCGCTGCTCATGGCTGTTCCCAGGGAGTGTCCCGGGTGGATTTGCTGAGCAGGTTAGGAGAGGGAGGGACACAACGGTGTGAAAAAACAACAACAACAACAACAACCCACCCCCACCCTCTGGTTTCCATCAAAAACTGCTTTTCGGTGGAAATCTTCTCCCAGCTGGAGTGTTGCCTTCTGTTCAAACCCCTAAAATTAGACTGAGAATCTTCTCTCACTTGAACAAATCCATGCTGCCTGCTCGCTGGTAATTGCCCTTCTGGAGCAGTGGCAAAGGCAGGCAGTGTCTGCACAGCTCTCTGAAGATGCAGAGCCCTCTGTGGCTCCTCGTGGTCCTTGCACACGCTGGCACCTGGGAGACGCAGGAGGGTTTGAGATGCTTCTCCCCCAGGAGCAGAAATGTGTCACCCATGCTGTGAATCCACCTCAGAGTGACTATTCCAGGGCTTTGGCTCTGGGGAACTGCCAGCTATCTGCCCACTCAGCCTGACTCAAAGCCTTCAGAAGGCAATTAGAACCTTGTTGCTAATTGCCAACGAGATCTGGAGTGCCTGCTCTTAGCCAAGTCCTGCTTGTGAGTCCCACCTTGGCGTGCAACTCTGCAAGGAGCTTGGAGCCAGTTAGGGGTGACCTCTTCTCCCTAGTAGCTAGCAACAGAAGGAGAGGAAATGGCCTCAAACTGCAGCAGGGGAGGTTTAGTTTGGAGATGAGGAAAAATGCCTTTGCTGCAGGGATTGGCACAGGCTGCCCGGGGAGGTGGTGGAGTCCCCAGCCCTGGAGGTGTTCAAGAAACCTGTGGCCAGAGTGGTGTTGGGTTGATGTTGGACTGGATGATCTTGGAGGGCTTTTCCTCCTGAGACAGTTCTGTGCTTCTTCCATGTGTCCCATCCCCCTGCTCAGGGGTTGTGGTGAGTCCAGAGCAGGAGGGGCTGTCCCTGGGAAGGCTGCTCCCAATTATTGGTGTCTCTGGTGCTTGTGTGAGAGCAGGCAATAAATAGTGCATGAAGATGACATCTCTCCAGCAGGACCTCGCTGTCTCCTAATCGATTTACAGTGAGTGAGCGACACGGAACCACCCAGCCCCCATCAATCAGGGCTTCTGCTCTCATTTCATCCTGCTAATGGCATGTTGGGGGCTCAGTGCTGCCGGGCTGGGGGCTGCAGGCTCTATGATTTGCAGTCTCTTGGTGGCCTGTGCAGCTCTGCAAGGCGTCGGGCGCGGGAGGGCTGCCCTGCTCCTGCTGCTGCTGCCGAGGGCTCTGCTGAGGGCTCTCCGGGGGGGTTTTGAGCTCTCTCTTCTTTCTGAGAGTTCTGTGGCTTTTTGCTTTCTTGGTCTTCCTTTTTTCTTTCCCTTTTTGACTCGTCCTTGCTGATCCAGACCCTAGTCTGGATTGCTTCCATTCTGATGAGCAGTGGCTACAAGAGAGTCATTTCTGCTCTGTGTCTCTTGCTGGCCAATTCTCCATCCTCTTGCCCTCTATTTTACTTGCCTGTTTCCCCCTTTCTATGTATCTGCAGCCTCCTTTTCCAGGGCAAGGACAGTCAGTCCCACTTCTTGGCTAGCTCCTAGTGCAGTGTAACCACCATTTCATCTACTGTATCCCAGAGACTTCCATCACTGGTGGATTCTGCCTGAGCAGGTAGAGAGAATAGGATGTGAATGTGGATGTCAGGATCTACTTCTGCTTCTCTGACAATCTTTGTGAGTTCAGACTGGTCAATGTGCAGCTCTCTGCCTCCATTTCCCTACTCATTGCAGAGACAGGACCTCTGCCCCCACACTGCTTGAAAAGCTACAGAAGGAGGAGTTTTTGCCAGAGCTGGGCATGGTTTTATTCAAATTAAATGACCGCATCAGTGGTCAGGGCTTGACTCCAGCCTGTCCTGTGGTTCAGTTCAGTGGTGTATAATCTAATCCCTTAGGCTGGGAAAGACCCCTCAGACTATCAAGTCCTAAGACTATCAAGTCCAGCTATTAATCCAGCACCACCAAGCCCACCAGCAACCCACATCTCTCAGCATCACATCTCTTCTGTCCCTGCAGGGCTGGGGTCTCCACCACCGCCCTCTTCCAGGGCCCAACAACACTTTCAGGCAAGAAATCATTAAATTAATGAAGGCTCTGGGTGATAAATTTGCCCCTAGACTAACAAGCAGAGGGTTCCTGTGACCAGAAAGCGCTCTGGCAGGTGGCTGGCAGAGGCTGAAGCTGCAGCAGGGCTGCCGGGAGCCGTCTGCGGAAGGCATCGCTTTGTTAAGTGGCTGCGGAAGGCAGCTCCTAAAGCCCGGCTCAGGCAGCCGCTGCAGCTGAGGAGGTGACAGCTTCTTTACAAGGATTTCACTTTCACCAGCTGGGAGTTTTATTCTGGTTGTAATGCAGTGAAAATGTTGCTTGCAGAACGTCCCAGGCTGCCCAAAGGAATTTGATCTCCCAGTCCCTTATAAAACGAAGGCGAACTGGAAGTCTGCACCTTGGTGGCTGCAGTAAAACTGAGCCTTGGTGTTTTATTCTCTCCAGGTAAGAGCCCTGCTGAGCTGGGGCTGGGGCTGCAGGAGCTTAAGCAAGGCCCCTTGTCCAAATTATCCTGCTGTTTTCTGTAGCAGTTTCCTGCTTACCAGGTAATTGGGAAACACACCCAGCATCTCCCCACTGCAACTCAGGCTGGGGAGCTGAGGAGTTGCTCATCACGAAAATACCTTAGAATAGCCTTCATGATAAAAAAAAACAGGAGAAAGAATACCCCCAACCTCTTCATGAGACTATAGAATGCAGCATTCTGGCAGGCAGGAACCTCGTTCAGAAGTGATCCTATCAAAACCTAAACTTTAGCTGCAGAGAGGTTGGGGACTAAAAAGCTTTTCAAAGGCAGTGATTGCAGAAGCTGTGGCTGGCTGCAGTTTGGTGCTGGCCTGGGGATGGCTCTCACAGCCAGTTTTCTCCACTGCAGCTTACAGTACGAAAGCAGTCACCTTCCCCTCTCAGCCCAGCAGGGATCTCCACTCCTTCCAGCAGCAGAATTCCATGCATCGTTTTCACTGGTGTCTTAGGGAAGAAAACTAAGTTCCAGTCTCCCATGCCCGAGAGGGTTTCAGGCTGAGCTTGTCAGAGATCCCAGCTGAAGCCTGAGACTTCTGAGCTGTTTTGAAACACCTTTGACAGGAGAGCCCCATGTAGACCTCCTCTGTGACAAACTGCTCAGTGACCCAGAGGGATCTCTCCCAATCAGGCTCTTCCCCTCCTCGTTTGGGTGGCAATGTCCCTAGACCACCTTCCACCCTCAGGCTTATGACCCACGAACACAAGCTCAAAACCTGATGGTTTTACCTTTTTTTAGCTAGTGCCTGCCTTTTTTCCCAGCCAGTTCCCCTGTGCTGCATGACAAACCAGCTCCTAACATGGTTTTTCTTTTCTCCTCTGTTCCCTCTGAAAAACAACTCCATGCCTCTGGTCATAGACAGAAACCTCATAGGCAGAGAATCCTCCAGGCTGTAGCTGAGTGAATTTCTGTAACTCTGCAACAGCTCCTAGGGGTGTCCCCCAGATTCTGTCATTTGTCACTGCTAAAAAGCATGTTCAGGTCCTGATGAAGGTGAATATTCCTGAACCAGACCAGCTCAGGTCTGGTTTGCTGCCAAGTAGGGTTTACATCATGCTTGCTCTCAGCCTGTCTCTGTGGAGCTGATGCTGACTCAAGTGTGGCTATGGGTGGGAGGCTTGGAGGTGTTACCTGAGTTGAGGAAAGCATGAACTGTGTGGTCACTGAAGAGCTTTCCATGGGTGTGGAAGCTGGAGCCATGGTGCTGGTGAAACTTTGTTCTGGTTTCCAGTGCTCTGTGGCCTTGACCCTTCCTGGACTTGCACTTGGCTGCAGTGCTCTGCTCACCACCACCATTGCTGCTTCTCACCCCAGGGGCAGCTGGACCTCACTTGAGCTCAGACCTGCCCTTGTGCACTGCATCTGAATCACTTTGTGGATCCATCAGGGATTAAAACAAAAGAAGAAAAGATTGATGCTGTTTTAATGGAAAAATCTGGGAGCTGAGAGGGCTGTTTCAAAGTGAACAATTTCCCTGTGGCTGGAGCTGTTCCAGGCTGACCCATCCCAAAGGGAAACAGCTCTGTGAGGCAGGTGTTCTGCAGGGAGGAGGGGGGTTCAGTCTGCATCCCTGACCAGCATTGCTCATGACTGCAAATCTTGTTCCTCTGGTTTAAATTTGGCTTTTTCCTCCTTTCCCCTTCCCCCCCCTCAGATTGTGAAGCCAAGCAGCCAAGTGCAGGCAACTGCTGCCTCTTGGACACTCAGAGATTTTTCAGATGGCTTTGATGGGTTTGGAGCAGTTTACATTTGGCTACTCTCTTTCAGTAGGAATTCTTGGCTTTATTTTCTTTTCTTCCTTTTTTCCCCTTCTTTCTCTTTGCAGTTATGAAAAACAGCTTTGCTGCCTTGGGGGAAGGGAGAGGGATGAGGAAAGCAAGGCTGGGAAGCAGGAGATGAATTTATTCTGACTTTATCTTTATTTCCTTCTCCCCAGTTAAATTCTACTTGCTTTCACTGAGGCCAGCTGGTTTTAATAATTTCAGGAGAACACTATTTATTAAGTGTCTGTTTCAGGCAGTGTCAAATCCTTCAGCTCCTTCTCTATTCTCCATTGTAAGCAAGAACATCAGTAGCCCAGGTGGGCTTTGAATAGCTTCAGAAAGTAGGTAGGTGAGAATCTATTTATTACTGACTGTAGATCTCAGTAGACAGAGACTCCAATTAAGGCAGGGAACTGACACACTTAGCCAACTCTTGCCATGCAGAGGATGCAAAATGAGGGAAGAAAAAAAAAAAAAGTCAAATGGCCCCAAACTTCTCTGCATTTTGTGGTACAGTCTGGAACCATAATTCATAGAATCAGAGAATCAGGCAGGGTTGGAAGGGATCACAAGGAGCAGACAGTGCCAACCCCCCCTGCCATGCCCAGGGACACCCTACCCTAGAGCAGCCTGACCACAGCCTCAGCCAGCCTGGCCTCAAACCCCTCCAGCCATGGGGCCTCAACCACCTCCCTGGGCAACCCATTCCAGCCTCTCACCACTCTCCTGCTCAACAACTTCCTCCTCACCTCCAGCCTCACTCTCCCCACCTCCACCTTTGCTCCATTCCCCCCACTCCTGCCACTCTCTGAGAGCCTAAGAGGTCCCTCCCCAGCCCTCCTCTGGGCTTGTCTTTTCTCATAGGCATGGCTGCAGCAGGCTGGTTCACCAAGGCACAGGTGAGTCTCAGTCCATGGTCCAGGGGATAACCTTCACTGTCATTTGCTGTAGCTCTTTATCCCCCTTTGTCCTTGTGCCTGAAGCAAATGCAGATGCACTGAAAACAAACAACTGACACCCTTCTGGCTGAGGATCAGAATCAGATTCGCAGCATCTCCCCGTTCCAGCCCTGCCCCACATCTTCCCTTCTCCTTTGGTCAATGTTTGCATTCAGAGCAAGGAAAGCAGCCTAAAATATTGCCAGAGGGAGCATTTATTGTCATAACAAATGTGCAGGTTGGAAATATGCTGAACAGCAGGAGGAGAGGCAGCAAAACAAAGTGCTGGTCGATTTTACATGCCTGTGCTGACACCTGGTGCAGAGAGGACAGGACCTGCTGCAGCTCCTGTTCTGAAGAACTTCAGACACAGGAGCACCAGCTCAAGGTTGTTAGAGTTACAAACAACTGGACTGGCATAAGTAGGCTCTTGATAGCATACACTGATGTTCATTTTGTGCAGCAGCAGAGAGAGCTGGAATTTCAACACCCTGTGTACCTGCCTTCATGCTAGGGATGGTTGAGCAAAGGAGAAATCTTTATGCTCATTTCTGGTCAAAGTTTGTTTTTTCCCCCAGCATTTCTTCCTCTGTTACATTGCTGGGAGAACAAAGCAGGAAAAAGGGAGAAAAAAACAACCAAACAACAAACAGGGGGAAAAAAACCTCACCCATCATCAAAATTTCAACCTCTGGATGCTTTCCAGCAAGCTGAACATTGGCTCTGGCACAGATAAAGCAGTGTCTCCAGTCACACTGCAAACCCTTTGCTGCAAGGGAAAGGAGACCCCCACTGGAAAAGGCTGAGGAGCAGCAGCATGAGCATTTGTGTGGCAGCTCAGCAGGGATTGGTCTTTGGTGAAGCACAAAAGGCAAACTTGCTGGGGCTTGAGGAGGAAGCAAACTCTGAAGGTACTTTTGGAGCATGTCCAGAGCAGGGCCAGGAGGATGCTCAGAGGCTGCAGCAGCTCTGCTGTGAGCACAGCCTGAAAGAGTTGGGGCTGTGCAGGCTGGAGCACAGGAGGCTCCCAGGTGACATTCTTGTGGCCTGCCAGCATCTGAAGGGGGCTACAAAAAAAGCTGGGGAGGGACTTTTGAGGCTGTGAGGGAGTGGCAGGAGTGGGGGGAATGGAGCAAAAGTGGAGGTGGGGAGAGTGAGGCTGGAGGTGAGGAGGAAGTTGTTGAGCAGGAGAGTGGTGAGAGGCTGGCAGGGGTTGCCCAGGGAGGTGGTTGAGGCCCCATGGCTGGAGGTGTTTGAGGCCAGGCTGGCTGAGGCTGTGTGCAGCCTGCTCTAGGGTAGGGTGTCCCTGGGCATGGCAGGGGGTTGGCACTGCCTGTTCCTTGTGGTCCCTTCCAACCCTGCCTGATTCTCTGATTCTCTTCTATACTGCACGAAAAGATCTCTTGAAGTGCATTCCCAGACCTGCATTCTAAGTTTTTTATGCAGCCTGCCTGGTGGTGGTTGTCTGGTTGGGTTTTTTTGTGAGGGGAGAGCTGCTGTGGTCCAGGAGGACACCAGTCCATAAATTATTGAAGCACATTGGCACGTTAAGGGGACTCCATTGTTCACACATCTCCTCCACTTGACATTTCTGCAACCTTGTGTCATTCTCCAGCATATCCTCTTCATATTAAGAGCAATTTATCATTAATCCATTTGAATAATATTTTCCCTTTGTTTTTTTTTTTTCAAGGGAAAGAGACAGAAAACATCTGCATATTGAGTAATATTAGCTCCAGCTTGTGTCTCAAGTGAGACTAACTGACAACCCTCATTTATTATGACTGTGTAGGCTTAATTGGGTTGATGCAGGATTTGGACTTTGTGAGAGGAGAAACAGTTTGAAGATCTTGTCAGGAACAAAAAAAATCCCCAACAACAACCCCAACCAACAACACAAAACCCTTTTAGAGAGGGGAAAAAGCAGGGAGAGGAGCAGGGGAGGAGAGAATAAAAGGATGAATGTGTAAAATAATGATGCTGAGGTTTCTGCCAAGGCCCAGGCGTTTAGGAGGTGTTTTAATAACAATGCTTAATGAGAGATTAGTTATTAAGCCATATGGTTTGTATTACAGCTCTCATCCTTTGTTTCCTGCTTATGCTGTCAAGCATTAATGTGATTGTTTTGATTCTTAATGTCTTAATGCATCATTCCTCCCGATGCATTAGGCTAATAACTTTGGTCCTCTTAAGGGCAGTGTGGCCATTCATTACTCTTCCTGTTTTGGCTGACCATAGAAGCTTGACTGAGGGATTCAGAAAATGCCTACAGGTTCCTTCCAACATTCAGGAAGCCAGCAGGCTGAGATCATTGCATCAAGGGCTGCAGACTTCCCCTCTGCTGCTGACGTATGTCCTGCCTCAGCCTCCCCCAGGCAGCTCAGGGCTCTGCTCTTCATCACCCAGCATGACCTCAGTTTGTTGTCTTAGCTCTGGCCTCGGTTCTAGGTGGTTTTGTGCAGCTTCAGGAAAAGAAGGTGCTAAGTTAGTTGTGATTTCTGACCCTTTGGGCAAGTGGCTGCATCTGTGTGAGGTGCATGCAGTGTGTGGCTTACTGTTAAAAGATGTCTTTTATCACAGCATCACCAAGGTTGGAAGAGACCTCACAGACCATCAAGTCCAACCCTTTACCACAGAGCTCAAGGCCAGACCATGGCACCAAGTGCCACGTCCAGTCCTGCCTTGAACAGCTCCAGGGACGGCAACTCCACCACCTCCCCGGGCAGCCCATTCCAGTGTCCAATGACTCTCTCAGGGAAGAACTTTCTCCTCACCTCCAGCCTAAATCTCCCCTGGCACAGCCTGAGGCTGTGTCCTCTCGTTCTGGTGCTGGCCACCTGAGAGAAGAGAGCAACCTCCTCCTGGCCACAACCTCCCCTCAGGTAGTTGCAGACAGCAATAAGGTCTGCCCTGAGCCTCCTCTTCTCCAGGCTAACCAATCCCAGCTCCCTCAGCCTCTCCTCGTAGGGCTGTGCTCAAGGCCTCTCCCCAGCCTCGTTGCCCTTCTCTGGACATGCTCAAGCATCTCAATGTCCCTCCTAAACTGGGGGGCCCAGAACTGAACACAGCACTCAAGGTGTGGTCTAACCAGTGCAGAGTACAGGGGCAGAATGACCTCCCTGCTCCTGCTGGCCACACCATTCCTGATGCAGGCCAGGATGCCATTGGCCCTCTTGGCCTGATCCAGGTCACCCTGGGGTGAAGCATCACAGCAGTAGTAAAGTCCTAGAGCACAGAGATGATTGTGGTCTGCTGTTCCAGGGCTGTCCTTGTTAGGAAGCTCTGAGGTCACTGTTCTCGGTTCAGCTTGATTTTAAAGAGCTCCTAGAAAGCTTTGCTCTCGAGCTTTTCCCCAGGTGAGAGCTGGGGTTTCCAGCAGAATGGGCAGCTCTGAGGCTGGCAAAGGTCCACATTGCTTAAGCTTTACTGCATCATCCAAGCAGAGCCAATTGAGGCTTTCTTGGAGCCAGGTTCTTTGAGGAAGAGTTTATTGGGTGTTGTTTGCTAAAGAATTAGGATGGTAGTTAAAGAGAGAGAGAGCTTTAAACATCCAGAGTTGTTCAACCTTGGGAAAAAGCTGAGGTGAGACCCTCTGGCTCCCTTCAGCTTCCTCAAAGGAATCATGGAATCAAGCAAGTTGGAAGAGAGCTCCAAGCTCAGCCAGCCCAACCTAGCACCCAGCCCTACACAACCAACCACACCATGGCACTAAGTGCCCCAGCCAGGCTTGGCTGCAACACCTCCAGCCACAGCCACTCCACCACCTCCCTGGGCAGCCCATTCCAATGCCAATCACTCTCTCTGCCAACAACTTCCTCCCAACATCCAGCCTGAACCTCCCCTGGCACAGCTTGAGGCTGTGTCCCCTTGTTTTGTTGCTGGTTGTCTGAGAGAAGAGACCAACTCCCACCTGGCTACAGCCTCCCTGAAGGTACTTGTAGACAGCAATGAGCTCTGCCCTCAGCCTCCTCTGCTGCAGGCTGCACCCCCCCAGCTCCCTCAGCCTCTCCTCATAGGGTTTGTGTTCCAGGCCTTTCACCAGCTTTGTTGCCCTTCTTTGGACACCTTCCAGCACCTCACCATCTCTCTTCAATTGAGGAGCCCAGAACTGGCCACAGCAGCATTGCTTCAGCCGTCATTCTGTGGCAGAAATGATGCAGTGAATCATCTGTGCAATCTGTGAGTCACTTAGGGATCCAGTGGGATGAGAGGCAGTGCAGCAGCGTGAGGTGATTGCCACTCTGTGGTCACCCCAATTTGTGCAGCAGAAATAGCAAACACAGCAAGGTGGAAGAAGGATAAAAGGTGTGATGAGCTGTTCACAACATCACAGTGAGCAGAGCTCGCTGGGGAGGCTGTGAGATAGCCAAAATGTCACTGAGCCTCCTGTGTGAAGGGACTGCACTTGAGAGAGTGGCAGTGTGGAAGACAAGGAGATGATTCCAACACAGGATGTACCCAGCAGCGTTGTCACACAGCCTGGGATTTCAATACCCAGCAGCACACCTGCTAGGGAGAGGCTTCAGGGAGATGCAGCAGATAGGTGGCAGAAATATTTTGCCAGGGAAAGCAGAGAATCACAGAATCAACCAGGTTGGAAGAGACCTCTGAGATCATCCATTCCAACCCATCTCCCAGCCCTATCCAGTCAACCAGACCATGGCACTAAGTGCCTCATCCAGGCTTTCCTTGAACACCTCCAGGGATGATGACTCCACCACCTCCCTGGGCAGCCCATTCCAATGCCAATCACTCTCTCTGAATCCAGTGTTAAGGCTACTGCCAGTGGCCATCCCCTAAGTGCACAATTTGCTGTCTTCACCTAGCAAGGAAAAGTAAGCTGATGCTGATTTATCTCTTTAAAGATGCTCTCTCTGCCAACAACTTTCTCCTAACATCCAGCCTGAACCTGCCCTGGCACAACTTGAGGCTGTGTCCCTTCTTCTGTTGCTGGTTGTCTGGGAGAAGAGCCCAATCCCATCTGGGTGGTTGGGTTGGGAGGCGTTGAGGAGTCTTTGCTTTTCTTCCCCCCCCCCCCCTTCACAGGACATTTCCAGTGTATCCATAAACAAACTGAGTGTGTTAAGTGCATGGTTTCAACAGGCTACAGAGACCTGATGGAGCTGAAGCTGGAGTAGCCAACCTGGTGAAGAAAAGATGAACCTCAGGCAGGTTGTTGGCCCCAGCAATTTTATCTGCTCTGTCCAAAGGACAGTGGGTTCCTGTGTTCTGTGGTAGCAGTGTTGATACTGCAGTGCTTGGGGCTTTGTGTCACCCCAGTTGGAAAAGTCTCTCCTGTCTGTATTTTTTTTTCCTGTCTAATGTATTATTTTTCCTGTCTAAGCTGGGGGCAGATGTGGCTGGGTTGGAGGGCAGAAGGGCTCTGCATTGGGACCTCGACTGCCTGGACAGATGGGCAGAGGCCAAGGGGATGGAGTTCAATAGCTCCAAGTGCAGGGTGCTGCACTTTGGCCACAGCAACCCCATGCAGAGATACAGGCTGGGGTCGGAGTGGCTGAGAGCAGCCAAACAGAGAGGGATCTGGGGGTGCTGATTGATACCTGCCTGAACATGAGCCAGCAGTGTGCCCAGGTGGCTAAGAGAGCCAGTGGCATCCTGGCCTGCATCAGCAATGGTGTGGCCAGCAGGAGCAGGGAGGTCATTCTGCCCCTGTACTCTGCACTGGTTAGACCACACCTTGAGTATTGTGTTCAGTTCTGGGCCCCCCAGTTTAGGAGGGACATTGAGATGCTTGAGCGTGTCCAGAGAAGGGCAATGAGGCTGGGGAGAGGCCTTGAGCACAGCCCTACGAGGAGAGGCTGAGGGAGCTGGGATTGGTTAGCCTGGAGAAGAGGAGGCTCAGGGCAGACCTTATTGCTGTCTACAACTACCTGAGGGGAGGTTGTGGCCAGGAGGAGGTTGCTCTCTTCTCTCAGGTGGCCAGCACCAGAACAAGAGGACACAGCCTCAGGCTGCGCCAGGGGAGATTTAGGCTGGAGGTGAGGAGAAAGTTCTTCCCTGAGAGAGTCATTGGCCACTGGAATGGGCTGCCCGGGGAGGTGGTGGAGTCGCCGTCCCTGGAGCTGTTCAAGGCAGGACTGGACGTGGCACTTGGTGCCATGGTCTGGCCTTGAGCTCAGTGGTAAAGGGTTGGACTTGATGATCTGTGAGGTCTCTTCCCACCTTGGTGATACTGATACTGGAAATAATTCTGCAACTCCTAACACAGTGCAGAAGTGTCCCCCCCTGCTATCTCCAATGCAGAGCAGGTAGCTAGGAGGGTTCCTATCAGACAGAATTCTCTTGCAGTCTCCTCAGGCTGCTCGCTACTGCAGGAGAAGGAGAAGCTCATATTTGAGAGAGGAGAGGGTTAAATCAGCCCCAGAAGTGCCAGTTCTGCAGCTGGGGACAGGGGCTGGATCTTCCCCGCAGCTATCTTCACACAGCTCAGCAGCTCTGCAGGCTCTGTCATGTCCCCAAAGTTCTGACTCCTTTGCACCCACAAATTCAGGTCTTGCACAGGTGTGGGCAGCATGCAGAGCATTAAAGCCTTGCTCCCCCTAACATCTAGACCTGTCTGCCTAAATGAGAGGCTTCATCCTGTGAGTCCTTGCTGTGTGTGAGACTTTGAGATGCTTTGCTCAAGACAATAGCACTAAGCCATCTCCTACACTGCCTCTCCATGGCTGGGACCCTGGAGAGAAATGCTTCAGCCTCTTGTGGCTGCTGAATTGAACAATGAGGAATATTTGCCAGCTCTTTCCATTTGCTTATTAATAGGTTCTGTGTCTGCAGCTCCAAGGAGATTGTCCCCTGGTTTGAATTGCTGGCAGGGAAGCATTCGAGCATTCAGTCACCACAAATGGGGAGCAATGGAGAAGCAAGGAAAAGAGTTGCAGGAAAGATTGGAGCATCTCTTCCAAACGGAGGGTCTGAGCTGGTGGAAGCACTGATGCTCTTGTTCCTGGGAACTTGGTTGCAGCACTTGAGGTTGTTGAAGACTAAGCAATGGCCAAGTGTAAATCCTGTCATGCCCTGGTACCCCAGCAGCTGCTGGAGCTAGGAGGTGATTCCACATCTGTGCACCCATGGGACACTGCCCTGTGAGACGGTGTCAGGTACAGGGGCCACAGGCTGGGTTTGAATCTTGAGTGGCACTTGGTAAGAGCTGATGAAGCAGGTACAGCTTCTCAGCTTCCCCATGTGGTCTTCACAGCATTGTCCTGACAGATGTGTGGGGGACCCCTGTGTAGATCTAGCAATGATTTCACTCTGCTCTTGTCTAGGTGGCTGCAGAGCCATGAGTGGAATTCAGCTCAGAAACGTGGAGTTTTCAGCAAGGGTGCAGTGACTTGGTGCCATGGTCTAGCCTTGAGCTCTGTGGTAAAGGGTTGGACTTGATGATCTATGAGGTCTCTTCCAACCCTGATGATACTGTGATACTGTGACTTGGGCTGGGCACTCAACAGCAGCTTGGCTATGTTGAGCTCTTCCCTGCCTTTGTGCCATTTGGTACCAAGTGATTGTTCCCAGCCACTTTCATTTGCTGTGCTGGGCATGGCTGGGCTAAGTGAACACAAAGTGGCCAAGCCATGCATATTGTCCCTGATACTGCCCTGGTGGAGCAGTGACATCTAACGAAGCAATCCCACGAGTTAATTAAGGAAGAATTGTCTATGATTTCATCTTACCTTTTATTTCCACCCCCCCACCTCCTGAAAGTCTATGCAGGGAAGCTGCCTCTTGCCCCCTTGTGCCAGAATGATTAATGGTGGGACCACAATGAGGTCAATTAGCTGGGGTCGGCTGGAAGCTGGAAGGTGCAGTGTGTTTCTTTATTGAACGCTGCATTCGCACTCCAGACCGTGACCTGGGCTACAGTGATTTATTGCAGGGGCAGTGTTTTGATCACTTACCTTCAGTACCTTACCTTGCCTTCAGAAATCAGGTTTTCACTGTCAATTAAAATCCAGAGAGAGAGAGAGAGAGATCCATTCAAAACCCCAAGTGTGAACCCCAAGAAAGGCCTGAGGGGCTGCCGGTGGCTTTCAGAACTGTCTTTGCAAGTAACAAAGAACATAGGTTGCCTTTGGTCTGGGAGGAAAAGCTTTAGCCAGAGCTGAGCTTTGACAGCCTTTTTCCCAACTGAATGGAGAAACCAAATCTGTCCTAAAGATTTTGTAGGGGAATTGAGGGCAAAGCTCTGCACCTAATATGCGTTACCCATAATATCTGTTATCTGTAATCTGTTCTCTGATATCTCTGAATCTGTAATCTGTTATCTAAGATCTGTGAATCCATAATCTGTTCTCTAATATCTGTGTTATCCCTAATCTGTTATCTAAGATCTGTGAATCCATAATCTGCTCTCTAATATCTGTGTTATCCCTAATCTGTTATCTAAGATCTGTGAATCCATAATCTGCTCTCTAATATCTGCGTTATCCATAGTGTTATCTAATGCCTGGATCCATAATCTGTTATCTAAGATCTGTGAATCCATAATCTGCTCTCTAATATCTGTGTTATCCATAGTGTTATCTAATGCCTGGATCCATAATCTGTTATCTAATACCTGTGAATCCATAATCTGTTCTCTAATACCTGTGCTATTCATAACTGTTATCTAATATCTCTGCTATCCATAACTGTTATCTAATGCCTGAATCCATAATCTGTTCTCTAATATCTGTGTTATCCCTAATCTGTTATCTAATATCTGTGAATCCATAATCTGTTCTCTAATATCTGTGTTATCTATAACTGTCTCTAATATCTGTGGATCCTTAATCTGTTCTCTAATATCTGTGCTATTCATAACTGTTATCTAATGCCTGAATCCATAATCTGATCTCTAATATCTGTGTTATCTATAACTGTCTCTAATATCTGTGAATCCATAATCTGTTCTTTAATATCTGTGTTATCCATAATCTGATCTCTAATATCTGTGAATCCATAACTGTTATCTAATGCCTGGATCCATAACCTATTCTCTCATATCTGTGCTATCCATAACTGTTCTCTAATATCTGTGTTCTATCCATAATTGCTATCTCATGCCTGCATCCATAATCTGTTCTTTAATATCTGTGTTATCCATAATCTGTTCTCTAATATTTGTGTTATCCATAACTGTTATCTAATACCTGCATCCATAATCTGTTCTCTATTATCTGTGTTCTATCCATAATTGCTATCTCATGCCTGCATCCATAATCTGTTCTTTAATATCTGTGCTATCCATAACTGTTATCTAATGCCTGGATCCATAATCTGCTCCTTAATATCTGTGTTATCCACCATCTATTCTCTGATATCTATGAATCCATAATCTGGTCTCTCATATCTGTGTTATCCCTAATCTATGCTCTAATATCTGTGAATCCATAATCAGGTCTCTCATATCTGTGATATCTCTATTATCTCTTTGTGTGTGTGTGTGTGATCCAAAAGCTCTGCAGCTAATATCTCTATTCTCTGTAATCTCTTATCTGCTGTTATCTTTAGTGAGAGGTTATAGCCTGGAATTTAAGGTGTCACTTTGTTCTGTCTTGGACAGACAGAAATTGCTTCTGAATCAGTTTCATTTATGCAGCTGATTCTCTTTCCTTGCAGAATTTCACCCCAGTCTGTGCTCATCAGTAAACCAAGTGGCCCTCTGCTGTGTTGGCCTTCCCAACAGCCTTGGAATACAGTGCCAGGAATCATGGCAGGCCATGGCCTTGAACTGAGGCTCACTCTTCTCTTGGTCAGCATCTCTTCACTCTCACTCCTGGAGCACCAGCTCTTCTCTGGAATCACAGAATCATTGAATCAGTCAGGGTGGAAGAGAGCTCCAAGCTCAGCCAGCCCAACCTAGCACCCAGCCCTGCCCAACCAACCAGACCATGGCACTAAGTGCCCCAGCCAGGCTTGGCTGCAACACCTCCAGCCACAGCCACTCCACCACCTCCCTGGGCAGCCCATTCCAATGCCAATCACTCTCTCTGACAACAACTTCCTCCTCACATCCAGCCTAGACCTCTCCTGGCACAACCTGAGCCTGTGTCCCCTTGTTCTGTTGCTGGGTGTCTGGCAGCAGAGCCCAACCCCACCTGGCTACAGCCTCCTTTCAGGGAGCTGAGGGACCTGTTGTTAGATGTGTGCAGAACCTCTGCTGTATCACAGAACCACCCAAACAAGATGTTACTAACAACCTAAAGATGCCACCAAGCAACTTTCCCCTTGGACAGAACAAATCCATTCAGATCTATCCCAGATGTGACTCAGAAGTGAAATTCTACTAGCTCTGGGCAAGTCATTTTTTTTCCCCCCAAGGCAAGTACAATGTTGGCTTTCCCCCTCTGCCTTCATGCCATTTAATTGTAAATGATTTCCTCTCCTAGAATTCTGTTCAGGTTTTATTCCTATGGCAGGATTTCAGAGCTGTGCATTTAACAAAAGAAAACATGTTGGAAACTTCACCTTTTCCTTGTAGGATTGGGAATCCTTTCTCTGCCCCTGTTCCTGTAGCCTGCTATTGACTCAGTGCCTATTAATTTTTATAGGACTTTCTCCAGCTGGCTTTGTGAGGCAGACAGAGATATTTAGTCCCTGGCCTGGTAAATTTTAATGACAATTTTGCATGCTTGACTTAATTCCTATTTTTCATGTCCCAGTCGTGCCTGTCCCTCACCTCATTCTTTTAGGGCTTGATTCTTGTCTTTTGAGTCTGATCCAATCATACACATCAGCATCTAACCAGTCCCACAGATGTTAACAGAGGATTTTTTCTGAGGCAAGTTAGTCCTCAGGTCTCCCTGACTTGCAGTGGGAGTTGGTCCCAAGCTGCCCTCTTTGCTTCCATGTCAGTAGTATTCTGACACAAGGACTGAAAGAGCTCTAAAACTGAACATGAGAAAGAGAGCTCTTAGTGCTAGCTGAAAGCTTCTGGAATCCTGGATTAAGTCATAGAATCATAGAATCAAGCAGGTTGGAAGAGAGCTCCAAGCTCAGCCAGCCCAGCCTGGCACCCAGCCCTACACAACCAACCAGACCATGGCACTCAGTGCCCCAGCCAGGCTTGGCTTCAACACCTCCAGCCACAGCCACTCCACCACCTCCCTGGGCAGCCCATTCCAATGCCAATCACTCTCTCTGACAACAACTTCCTCCTAACATCCAGCCTAGACCTCCTCTGGCACAGCTTGAGGCTGTGTCCCCTTGTTCTATTGCTGGGTGCCTGGGAGAAGAGCCCAACCCCCACCCAGCTACAACATCCTTTCAGGTAGCTGCAGGCAGCAATGAGCTCTGCCCTGAGCCTCCTCTGCTGCAGGCTGCACCCCCCCCAGCTCCCTCAGCCTCTCCTCACAGTGTTTGTGTTCCAGGCCTTTCACCAGCTTTGTTGCCCTTCTCTGGACACCTTCCAGCTTCTCAATCCCATAGGATGGATGGGAAATCCTGTAAAAGGAAACCATTCTCCACTCCTTCCTATACAGACCAAATACAATGGAAGAAGACCATTGCTGTCCCCTGCTCACTGCAAGCAGCCTCTCCTCACTGAGCTGCTGGTGCCCAAACATGACCTGCTGGTGCCCAAACATGACCTGCTGGTGCCCAAACATGAGCTGCTGGCCTGGACCTGAGCAGGAGCAGAAATACAGAAGCAATGTTAGAGTGAGTTTTCAGCAGCAATAAACTGGTTTGATTCTCTGGAAGCCAAATGAGCTGCAAATCTGTCCCTCTGCCCATGGCAAGACAGGTTCTGCTGGCACAGGCAAGCACTGCTCTGGCATGGCTGCAGTCCCTGCTTTCTCAGCAGGCTCTGTTTGCCCATGAAGGTGTCTCCTGCTTTAGTGTGGGCATGGAGCTGTGCTGCTGCTGGCTTCCAGCAATCTCTGCACACAGGCAGTGGTCTTTGATTAACATTTCATTGCTGATTGGTGTGATGGTCAAGAGAGAGGCGAGGAGCACTCTGGCATCTGATCTCTTGAACCCATTCATCATGGTCTGGTTGATTTCCTTCAGTGAGGGCTGAGATCTCAGTCTGGCCTTGTGAAGAGACCCTTCCCATGGTGGGGAGAGGATTCCAGCATGCATTGGGCTCCTGCTATTGACCAGGCTTTCCAATAAGAGCAGGACAAATTCTGGTGGATGAAGTCAGTCCTCTCTTATTCCATGCCTGTGCCCTCTCTGCGTTCAGGCTTCTCTCCCTTTGCTTCTATCCATCCCTTTTCTCCCTCTATTATCTCTCCACTTCCATTTCCCCCCCAGAAACTGTGAATGTCAAAGCCTCTTTCAGTCTGAAAGAAAAAAAAAAACCCCAAACAAAACACCAAACCACAAATTCCACAACCAAATGCAAACTGTTAATGCTAACAGGAGAAGAAGGTTTGCTTTCCTTCATAATGATGATGATGATGATGATGATGATTTGGGAGAAGGTGGTGAAAAAGAGAGAATTTGTCATTACTGTATAATTTGAAATTGCACAGCCTACAGCCCACAAACCAGAGCATGTAATTACACACTTACTAGAGGTAACAGCAGTGCTGATAATTATTCTTTACACAGGAGAATCTCACTGATATCCCAGAGTCGGAAAGTGGGAACTACAATATCTTTAATACCATCCTTAGAGACCCTCATAAGCAGAGGAGAAGTATGAGGAGGCACACAGGGTCCAGAGCAATATCTTCATCGCGCCAGAATGTCAGGGGCTTTGCTGCAGCAGAAATCAATAGAGCCAAGTACAGGTTTGTTGTTTGGTTTTGTTGGGGTTTTTTTAAGGTACAATTTTTATTTATTTATATATATATTTTTTATGACCCTGCCTCGAGAAGGTAGAGCAAAGGCAGAGCAGCAGCAAGGGCACGAAGCAAAGCTTCTGACTGGAAGCTGCGGCGCTGGCCGGGAGCAGCCAGCTGAGATGTGCTCGTTTGTGTAGCTGGTTTTAGGAGGTGTCCTGCTGCAAAGGTGTGCAACCATCCTGCCTGCAGGGAGGCTGTAGCCAGGTGGGGTTGGGCTCTGCTGCCAGGCAAGCAGCACCAGAACAAGGGGACACAGGCTCAGGCTGTGCCAGGGGAAGTATAGTTAAGAGGAAGTTGTTGTCAGAGAGAGTGATTGGCATTGGAATGGGCTGCCCAGGGAGGTGGTGGAGTGGCTGTGGCTGGAGGTGTTGCAGCCAAGCCTGGCTGGGGCACTTAGTGCCATGGTCTGGTTGGTTGGGCAGGGCTGGGTGCTAGGTTGGGCTGGAGGAGCTTGGAGCTCTCTTCCAACCTGCTTGATTCAATGATTATTCTATGCCCCTGTGCAACACCAGCTGTGGCACTGCCCTTTCTGGCTCGCTTTGCCCTCTCCAGCTGTTCTCTCTCAACCTTTCTTAAAGCATTTTTGATCCCTTGCTGTAAATAATCCAATAATTCAGATTCCATCTTACCTTTGGTGCTTCTTGGTCTGAGCTAAGAAACAATCTGATGGAGAATTTCCCTCACCTCTGTGGGGTTTGAGCAGTTCATTTAAACCAGGGTGTGCTTTATGGGCCAAAGATTGCTCCTTGAGTTACACCAAGTGGTGTTTTATTTTCCTAGTCCTTAATTTGGCAAGGAATAAAAATGCTGTTCACTGTGGAGGCAAAGAGAGCAAAGCTTTCCCATGCACCTGGTGGCACAAAGTGGTGGGATGGGACTTTACCTGTCCATGGCAGTGACTCATAGAGGGGGGTTCTGAACTGACCTGTTCCTCTACAGGTGTGCATTTGTGGCAGACAGGAGAGCTGCAGACACCAACTTTGCTTGTGCTGCCAGCTCCACTCAGTCTGATTGTCTCACTCTGGGGGGTGCAGCATCCTCTGGGTTGCTCTAACCTGAGCTATCCATGGCAGTGACTCATGGAGGGGGGTTCTAAGCTGACCTATTCCTCTACAGGTGTGCATTTGTGGCAGACAGGGGAGCTGCAGGCACCAACTTTGCCTATGCTGCCAGCTCCACTCAGTCTGATTGTCTCACTCTGGGGGTGCAGTGTCCTCTGGGTTGCTCCAACTTAAGCCATCCATGGCAGTGACTCATGGAGGGAGGGGGGTTCTGAACTGACCTGTTCCTCTACAGGTGTGCATTTGTGGCAGACAGGAGAGCTGCAGGCACCAACTTTGCCAGCTCCACTCAGTCTGATTGTCTCACTCTGGGGGGTGCAGCATCCTCTGGGTTGCTCTAACCTGAGCCATCCATGGCAGCAACTCATGGAGGGGGGTTCTAAGCTGACCTATTCCTCTACAGGTGTGCAATTGTGGGAGACTGGAGAGCTGCAGACACCAACTTTGCTTGTGCTGCCAGCTCCACTCAGTCTGATTGTCTCACTCTGGGGGTGCAGTGTCCTCTGGGTTGCTCCAGCTTAAGTCATCCGTGGCAGTGACTCATGGAGGGAGGGGGGTTCTGAACTGACCTGCTCCTCTACAGGTGTGCATTTGTGGCAGACAGGGGAGCTGCAGGCACCAACTTTGCCTGTGCTGCCAGCTCCAGACTGATTGGCTCACTCTGGGGGTGCAGCAATCTCTGGATTGCTCTAACTTAAGCCATCCATGGCAGTGACTCATAGAGGGGGGGTTCTGAACTGACCTGCTCCTCTACAGGTGTGCATTTGTGGGAGACTGGAGAGCTGCAAGCACCAACTTTGCCTGTGCTGCCAGCTCCACTCAGTCTGATTGTCTCACTCTGGGGGTGCAGCATCCTCTGGGTTGCTCTAACTTAAGCCATCAAGTGAGGTCTGGTGCGACTGCCCAGTGTGAACCAGGGAGTCCAACCTCACTTCTCTATGGTCTCAGCTCTGCCTGCTCAAATCTCTGCCTGGGTGAGAATCTGGGTCATGGTCACCAGGAGTCATTGTGCAGAATAATGTGGAGGGAGGATCTGGGGAGGAGTCAGGGGACAGAAAGTTAATTAAAAAAAAAAAAAAACCACAACCTGCTCTTAATATCCCTAATAACAAACTTCAGATGACATAAAGGTCTCAGAAGTTGGCTTAAAGGGGAAATCAAACTGCTCACATTCAGCAGCTCTTGGCACTTGAGGTGTGAGAGCAGGGTTGGCTCCGTGAGGAACTTTGTGTCAGCCCACAGCTGGCTCCTGTGGAGACTGCAGAGAGTGGCAGACACCACGAGAGACATAGAATCATAGAATCAACCAGGTTGGAAGAGACCTCCAAGATCATCCAGTCCAACCTAGCACCCAGCCCTATCCAATCAACTAGACCATGGCACTAAGTGCCTCATCCAGTCTTTTCTTGAAGACCCCCAGGGACGGTGCCTCCACCACCTCCCTGGGCAGCCCATTCCAATGCCAATCACTCTCTCTGTGAAGAACTTCTTCCTAATATCCAGCCTATACCTACCCTGGCACAACTTGAGACTGTGTCCCCTTGTTCTATTGCTGGTTACCTGGGAGAAGAGGCCACCCTACATCTGTAGGGTCAGAGAGATTTTTCACTTGAACTTGAGGAGAAGCTGCTTTGGTGTGAGGTTGCTGGAGCCCTGCAGCAGGCTGCCCAGAGAGGTTGTGGAGTCTCCTTCTCTGGAGACTTTCAAAACCCACCTGGACATTGAGATCCTGGGCAAGCTGCTGTGGGTGACCCTGCTGGAGCAAGGACGTTGGACTGGATGATCCCCAGAGGTCCCTTCCCACCCCTCCACCCCCACTCTGTGATTTTTGATAGGAGGGAGTCAGAATTCAGGTGAAAAGCTGTAGCTGTTTTCCTGCTTTGGGAAGGTCTCTTGCTTACATGTGGGTCTGAGCTCCAGCCCAGGATATGCATGTGGCAGTGCTGTCACCCAACTGCTCTGTGTCCCTGTGTGAAGGGCACTAATTTAGATGATGTTTAGGCTTGGTTTGGCTTTTTCTTCTGTTAAAAGCAAAACACATCTGATGCAAAGTGTCTTGGACCAGATCTGAATTAGTAAATGATGTAAACCAGCAAAGCAACAGAGGAGGTCCAGCCACAAATTGCACTAATTTTTTCTTTGCTCCAAGTTCTCAGTGTGGAGAAAAACCTAAAGCAGTTGAAAACGTTGACACTTTCCCACTAAACAAAGTAGGATAAATGGTCCTCTGGTAAAAGAGCAACTAACATCTTGCAGGTTTTTAGGAGCCTTCTTGAGCTTTATTAATAGTGATAGTTCCAAAATGAGTTGGAGGCTGAGAAGCTGGAGCAATACAGATGCTTTATGAGTTAAAAACCTGCTGCAGTGGTGCAGAAGTCCTGTGTTTACTTGGTAGCTGCTTCCTTTCCCCTGGCTTGTGATCTGCAGGGTGGCTCCCGTATGGAAGGGGACATGAGATGCCTGTGTTGGGTCTGTGGCTTTGCTAGAGCTTGCCAGGGGGACCCTGAGTAAATGACAAAACCTTTTTGTGCCTCAGTTCTCCACTTGCAGAACTCAGTGGTTGTGTTTGCTCTGATTTTCTTTTGTGTGCAAGTTACTTGGAGCCTTCTGCAGGCTGCGTGCAGGTTTAACGTGACCTCTGCCTGCGGAGTGCCTGGGACACAGCCAGCAGCATTAGCAGCTCCCAGCTGAGGACAACAGTAATGGATTATTCCTCCTCCCTCCTTCTGTAGCCTTCTAAAACCCCCAGCTTAGTTTTTTGTGCTTCTATCTGTTAGGCAGAGGGCAAATTATTGCTAGAGAACTACAACTTGCTGAGGCTGGGGTGGGCAGGGAGCAGGCTGCTGCCCAACGCAAAATGCAGCTTCCAGTGACCTGGGGTTTGGCTGTGGCTGGCAAAGGACTTGAGAATCCTCCCAGGGGGGAGGCCTCTGTGGGAAAATGTGGCAAAGAGATTTGTTTCAGGTGTTCCTTAGAAGTCATCCAGGGGGTTCTGCAGAACTCAGAGTGGGGCTTGGTTTTGGTGGCTGAGCTGAGAGGTGCAGTCAGAGCTCGGCTCTGTTGGGCTGCTGATCAGCTGTCTGCTGGCAGAGGAGATGGCTGTGCCCAGCTGTTTGCTGGCAGCCTCAGGATCAGGTGGTGGGCATGTCCCTGTGAGGAGGTGATGTGCCAGGTCCATTCATCCACGTGTTAGGAAGCACCACTCTCATTACTATGGCACAGAACTGCTTCTGCCTTGCTCCTGTTCTGCACCTCCTGCTGCTGGTGCAAGAATCACAGAATTAAGCAGGTTGGAAAAGACCTCTTGGATCATTGAGTCCAATCTAGCACCTAACCTCTCTCATTAACTAAACCATGGCACTAAGTGCCTCAGCCAGACTTGTCTTCAACACCTCCAAGGATGGGAACTCCACCACCTCCCTGGGCAGCCCATTCCAATGCCAATCACTCTCTCTGACAACAACTTCCTCCTCACCTCCAGCCTCAACCTGCCCTGGCACAGCTTCAGGCTGTGTCCCCTTCTTCTGGTGCTGGCTGCAGAGCCCAACCCCACCTGGCTACAGCCTCCCTGCAGGCAGCTGCAGGCAGCAATGAGCTCTGCCCTGAGCCTCCTCTGCTGCAGGCTGCACCCCCCCAGCTCCCTCAGCCTCTCCTCACAGGGCTGTGCTCCAGGCCCCTCCCCAGCCTTGCTGCCCTTCTCTCAACACCTTCCAGCACCTCAACATCTCTCTTGAATTGAGGAGCCCACAACTGGACACAGCACTCCAGGTGTGGCCTGAGCAATGCTGAGCACAGAGGTGAAGGCCAAAGGAAGGCAGAGGGCAGGAGCTGTGCCAGGTCTTTGCCTTCCCTGAATTCCTTGCATTTCAGAGTCAGAGCAGCAGTTCCACTTCTGGTCTGTCCCTTGATATTTATCCCCACATCATCCTGCATTCTGGGACCCCCTCCCCTGCAGTTCCTCAGCTGAAGCTGAACCTTTGTTGTTTTTTTTTTCTGAGGTCTCCACTGAAGCCTGGTGCCAAGAGTGAAGTGCCATTAGCACATTAACACAGGCATCAGCTCTGATAGCTGCTCTGATATCTCTCTTTGCTTTTTCAGCTGGATTACAGCCTCCTGCTCGCCGATTCCCAGGCTATATTCCTAATTATTTTTATTTCACACTTCATAACATTTTGGTAACTAAAATGCTCTGGGGTTCAAAACTTGTCTATTACATTTTAGCCCAGAGGAAACTTTGCATCCAGTTCCAACTTCTCTCCCCAAATATGAATTTATATTGGAAATTCTTGGGGGGGGGATGATGCTGCCTGGGATTGGTGCAGCTTTGATAGACTATTGTACAGCAGTGACTTGGTTACACATCGAGAGGGGCATTTTCTCCCCCCCCTCCCCTGCTTTCTTTTGTGTAAATCTGTTTTCACCACAGGAGCACATGCTGTCTCTTCTGGCTACAACACTACTTACTAATTCATCGATTCATCTTTAATGAGGCCCCCTGCCAATGTTTAAATAGCATTCGGAACAAAGGAAAAGGCAACATTTCCAAAACAGCTGCTTCTCTCCACTCCTGACAGAGCAGCCTCGCAGAATTTGAAGCATTCCCTCCCCCCTCGCCCCAAACTTGGTAATTTATAATTTAGGTGTAGCTTTATAATTAATTGTTTGCAGGAGGGAGGAAAAAGAAGAAGAGATAGGAATGAGATTTAAATAAAAAAGAAGCAGCAGCAGCAGTAAGTTTCCTTCAGGCTCCGACCCGGGACAGCAGCCTGGAGGTGGCTGCGGAGAGCAGGAGCTGCTCCTCTGCAGCCGGCGCCGCTCGCTCGGCGCTGCCGGCTGGGGCAAGGGCACGGCAGAGCGAAGTTTCTCAGCCTCTGCTGCTCGCAGCTTTACTCCGAACAGCTTTACCCTGCCACAGAGCTTCGCCCTGGCGTGTCCCAGCTCCTTGCAGAGACCCCTGCTCGGAGAGCATCACCTCTGCGGCTGCTCCGTTCTCTCCGGGGGCTGGGAGCGCTGCTGCCGTCGGGGGAGCTTTCATTGGGCACTGTCCATGTTACCACCCCTGCGGCTGCTCCGTTCTCTCCGGGGGCTGGGAGCGCTGCTGCCGTCGGGGGAGCTTTCATTGGGCACTGTCCATGTTACCACCCCTGCGGCTGCTCCGTTCTCTCCGGAGGCTGGGAGCGCTGCTGCCGTCGGGGGAGCTTTCATTGGGCACTGTCCATGTTACCACCCCTGCGGCTGCTCCGTTCTCTCCGGAGGCTGGGAGCGCTGCTGCCGTCGGGGGAGCATTCATTGGGCACTGTCCATGTTACCACCCCTGCGGCTGCTCCGTTCTCTCCGGAGGCTGGGAGCGCTGCTGCCGTCGGGGGAGCTTTCATTGGGCACTGTCCATGATTTAGGAGCTGAGCTGGAGTGAACACAGCTACAGCACTGCAAAGTGAACGCTCAAAGTGCTCTCCCTCCTAAGAAATCTGTAAAAGTGTTTTGTCTGAAGCCAGAGTATGAGAAATGGATCCAGAACAGCATGGTGAGCTTGGAAGGGATCTTTGGGAATCATCCAGTCCGAGCCACTTGGTCCAGCAGGCCACCCACAGCAGCTTGCCTGGGCTCACAAGGGCCAGCTGGGGTTGGAACCTCTCCAGAGAAGGAGACTGCACACACTCTGTGGATGCTCTGCTGGTGTGGCTTGATCTGTTCAGCAGCCTTCCTAGGGACTTCTTTGCTCTTTAGCTTCTCCCCAGGTCTCAGAGGAGCTGCCTGGCTGTGAGTGACTGTCAGGGTGGTTCTATTGCCTCTTTATTCAGGAGGTGATGCTGATCTTTCCCAATTTGAAGTGGTAGGATCTGGCTTGGCAGCCCAGGCTGTAGGCTGTCTTCTGTTCCAGTCCAATCACCAGCACTGACCAAGGTGGTGGAGGACACCTGCTGTGGCCACCTGCTGTGGTGGAGCTTCCCCTTCTCCTTCAGTGGGACAGAGCTGCCTTGAGCACAACAGCTGCAGATAAAACAGTGAGCATTGCCATGCCCACCTGCCACCCAAACTGCATGGCCAATGTTGGCAGAGAGGTCCCAGGCAGGGGAGGGGAACTCCTATGGGAAAAAAGAGAGAGAATATTTGACACTGAGATTAAATCTGCCCCAAATGTGGGTTCCAAGAGGTTGTTTCTCCAGTAAACAGCAGCAAAAACCCTACAGCCTGGGCATGCACACAGGCTTGCCTAGAAACAGCACCACAAAATGAAGGCAGTTTCAAGGCCTTTCCTGGGAAAAAGATTCATGCTTCTGTTTCCATGGAAGCGACAGCACATCCCAAGTGGCAGAGAGCTGACACAGTGCAGCTAGGAGAGCTGAAGTGCCATCTACTCCTTCCCAGCAGAGATGGGGGCAGGGGTGGGGGGAGTTGCTTGTGAAAGGAACCCAGAAAGATGTAAAAGGACAGATGGGCATATGGTGGGATGGGAAGTCTGGAAATCTGGGCTGGTTCTGAGCTCTGCCATGAACTTCCTGCGTCCCTTTGGGGGACTCACAGGAGGCATCTTCCAGCTCCTGCTGCAATCAATAATTGATTTCAGTGGGCACTAAAGCAGAGCCTTGAACATTCCAGACTGTTCAGGCTGGCCCCTTTGGCACTCAAGCAGCCCATGATGGTTTGAGTTCAAGTCCAGCTTAGTTTGCATGTTGGTCTCTTCCCTTAGGAGTCAAACACTCCTGATTTTGTCTGGTTTCTGAGCTCCTCCTGACTGCAGCTTGTAATGCAGGGCTCTGCAGCCTGCATGCAGGAGAGAGTTCTGGGCAGCTCCACAGTGCTGCAGGCACAGCACCTCAGGGGAGCTCCCTTTGTCTTTGGATCAGGCACTTGAATTGGCCACTGTGTTTTTTTCATTTCAGATGTGGTGTGATGAGTAGCACTGTGGAGGAACGAGGGAGAGGTGGGAAGGAATAAGGATTTGGAGAGAAAATCACTCTGTGTGTGCAAATGTTAGAGGTGGCTTTGGCAATTCCTGTGCCACCCGCAGCAGGCTTGGACTTAATGACCTTGGAAGGTTCCTTCCAACCCAAGGAAGGAACCTTCATGAGTCTGTGACTTTCCTTCCATGCCAAGACCCAAGCCCAGCGTGCTGGCCATGCACATCCTCACTGCATGAATTAATCACAGTATCACCAAGGTTGGAAGAGACCTCACAGATCATCAAGTCCAACCCTTTACCACAGAGCTCAAGGCCAGACCATGGCACCAAGTGCCACGTCCAACCTTGCCTTGAACTGCCCCAGGGAACTGCTGAATTGCAGCCCTCTCCCAAAGAGCTTTGCCTGCTGCTCACAGATGGAGCTGGAGTGCAGGGCTGCAGGCAGGGTGCAGTGCTCTGGGTTGCTGCTTGGTTTGGGGCCAGAGGGGGTTTCTTTTAAATGGTTTCTGGCAATCACTACTCTGAGGTAAGTGCTTTGCTTCCCCCTCAAGTGGCACTCAGCTCCCTTGGGTTTCCTTGTGGCTGCTGGAGGAGGACGTCCAGTCAGGTTTGGTTTTGTTGTGTTTGTACTCCAGAAGCTTTTGGGTGCCTTTGCCAGTGGACAGGCAGGTTACTGCTGCTTAGAAGGAATAGTTTTAATTGCATGGTATTGATTTTTCCTTTTCCTTGGCAGAGTATGTGCTCTGTTGTTGATGGATGGAGTGGAGTGGGGGCTGCTTCATGTGGCCATCTCAGCACAGAGGTAGCAATGCAATGGAATTCAACCCAGCCCCTGAGCGTGGTGCAGGTCTGTTTGTGTCAGATTCCTCCTCCTGTTGCTCTCTGTTTTCACAGAACAGCAGAGCTCAGGGAGATGCTCACAGAGTTTTATGTTGCTGCACCTTGAAAAACTAGCTGAACATGAAACATGAGCTGAAGAGGAGGCAGCAGTGCCCAGGTGGGCAGCAGAGCCAATGGCATCCTGGGCTGGCTCAGGAGCAGTGTGGGCAGCAGGACAAGGGAGCTGCTTCTGCCCCTGTGCTCAGCACTGCTCAGGACACCCCTGGAGTGTTGTGTCCAGTTCTGGGCTCCTGAATTGAAGAGAGATGTTGAGGTGCTGGAAGGTGTTTGGAGAAGGGCAGCAAGGCTGTGGAGGGGCCTGGAGCACAGCCCTGTGAGGAGAGGCTGAGGGAGCTGGGGGTGTGCAGCCTGCAGCAGAGGAGACTCAGGGCAGAGCTGATTGCTGTCTGCAGCTGCCTGCAGGGAGGCTGTAGCCAGGTGGGGTTGGGCTCTGCTGCCAGGCAGCCAGGGCCAGAAGAAGGGGACACAGCCTGAAGCTGTGCCAGGGCAGGATGAGGCTGGATGTTAGGAGGAAGTTGTTGTCAGAGAGAGTGATTGGCACTGGAATGGGCTGCCCAGGGAGGTGGTGGAGGCACCATCCCTGGGAGTGTTCAAGCAAATCCTGGATGAGGCTCTTAGTGCCATGGTCTGATTGATTGGCCAGGGCTGAGTGCTAGGTTGGGCTGGACGATCTTGGAGGTCACTTCCAACCTGGTTGATTCTATGATTCTCTGATTCTGAGCTGTGAAGCTCTCAGCATCCCCAGACACACCTCGGGGAGGGGGGGAGGAAAGAGTCGCTTTGCAAATGCTTGGCTATAAACAGGTTAAAGAGAAGTGTGGGGTGTAACCCTTGCCTTCCTCACTGCTCTGATGTGCCCTGATCCTGTGCAGCTCAGAGCTGCTAAAGACATGTGTGTGTTGAGGCAGGACCAGGGAGCTCTAAAACTGTTTTCACATTTATATGTAAAGCAATTACTGCTGATATTTTTTTTTCCCTCTGCCTCATAACTCGAGAAGTGCTGCAGACATTCAGGAAGTCTTACTTTTTATTTCACTCTGGCAGACTTGTAAAGCATGCAGCTCTGATGTACAGTGCAGCAAGAGTCAAATGAAACTGGATTTGTTTCTTTATTGCATTATTTGTAGCCCCAGAATGCAGGCAGCTCCCTTTAGATAGGGGGAGGGTGAGAGAGAGACCAGCCTGTTGTGACAGCTGACTGCCCCATGCACGGTGACCTGTGTGTCCCTTCTGACACAAGCAGGTTTCTCTCCACCCTGGTTCTTCTCATCTCTGTTTTTAGGGCACTGGGGAATGCAACTCAATTCTTTTTCCCCACCAATTGGTACTTTGGAAGCTGCTCCTGCAAGCCTCTGTGTGCTTCCATGAGGTCTAATTAATTCACTTGCACAGGCTGTGCTTCTCTCCCTGCTCGTTCTGTAAAGGTGCTAAGTCTTGTAAGCAGAGAGAGGGGACCTGAACACATTTGTTTTCACATTCCAGGTTTCAAAGCTGATTGAATCAGACCCAATCGCTCCGGGCTGGAAGGAGATGACCTGGTCAGGACTACCCAGAGTCAAGCCCTTCCCCACTGTCCCAGGCCAGTGCCTTATTGAGTGGATTCTCTGGCTCCTGGTTTTGTTAAGGGTGAAAAACAAGACAGGATTCATTAGCTCAGAGGGAAAAGCAAGGTGCAGAGGTTACTGGCAGGGAAAGGAAAAGGGAAACACGATGCCAAACTTTGAGTGGGCTTAGAAGAGCTGGAGGAAGCAGATGCTGGGTAAGGAGGGAGTGAGTGAGGAGGTTTTTCTCTGTGGATTAAAATGACAGAAGCTGGCAGTGACAGGAGTGTAAGGCTCTGTGTGCTTGGCTTTGCAGGACTGCCAGGCAGTGTTCAGGGAGCTGGGCAGAGCTTCCAGAAGCAGCTGTGTCCATTGCTGGAGAACGTCTGACTGCCAAGGGGCAGAGGCACCTCACTTGGGTTTGTACCTCGGTGGTTAAACACCAAACACCTCAGAGCTGTGCAGATGAGAGAGATCAAGGGCACTTGAGTCTGCTGTTCCAGTGTGGCCCTGCATAGAATGGAATGAAATAGAATGGAATGGATTAGAATAGAGTGGGATAGAATGGAAGAGAAGAGAAGAGAAGAGAAGAGAAGAGAAGAGAAGAGAAGAGAAGAGAAGAGAAGAGAAGAGAAGAGAAGAGAAGAGAAGAGAAGAGAAGAGAAGAGAAGAGAAGAGAAGAGAAGAGAAGAGAAGAGAAGAGAAGAGAAGAGAAGAGAAGAGAAGAGAAGAGAAGAAAGAGGAAGAGTAGAGGAGGAGGAGAGGAGAGGAGAGGAGAGGAGAGGAGAGGAGAGGAGAGGAGAGGAGAGGAGAGGAGAGGAGAGGAGAGGAGAGGAGAGGAGAGGAGAGGAGAGGAGAGGAGAGGAGAGGAGAGGAGAGGAGAGGAGAGGAGAGGAGAGGAGAGGAGAGGAGAGGAGAGGAGAGGAGAGGAGAGGAGAGGAGAGGAGAGGAGAGGAGAGGAGAGGAGAGGAGAGGAGAGGAGAGGAGAGGAGAGGGAAGAACCAACCAGGTTGGAAGAGGCCTCCAAGCTCAGCAAGTCCAACCTAGCACCCAGTCTTATCCAATCAATCAGACCATGACACTTAGTGCCCCAGCCAGGCTTGGCTTCAACACCTCCAGGCACAGCAACTCCACCACCTCCCTGGGCAGCCCATTCCAATGCCAATCACAGTCTCAAGTTGTGCTGGGGTAGGTCTAGGCTGGATGTTAGGAAGAAGTTCTTCACAGAGAGAGTGATTGGCATTGGAATGGGCTGCCCAGGGAGGTGGTGGAGGCACTGTCCCTGGAGGTGTTCAAGAAAAGCCTGGATGAGGCACTTGGTGCCATGGTCTGGTTGACTGGATAGGGCTGGGTGCTAGGTTGGACTGGATGAGCTTGGAGGTCTCTTCCAACCTGGTTGATTCTATGATTCATGATTCTTTGCCAACAACTTCCTCTTAACATCCAGTCTCAACCTGCCCTGGCACAACTTGAGGCTGTGTCCCCTTTTGCTCACTGCACAGAGTCACAGAATCAAGATTGGAAAAGGCCTCTGAGAACATCACCTCCACCCCTCAACCCAACACCACTGTGGCCATTAAACCATGTCCCCAGTGCCATGTCTGCATGTTTTTTGCCAACCACTCCATGTACAGAAGCCTCTAATGGGTTTGCTTCTGAGCATTCATCATCCATCCATCCAGGTGACAACTTATCCTAGGTTTCTGAGACTGAAAATGCCTCTCTGGGCCTGGAAGAATGTTTGATTTCATTCCAGGCATAGGGTAACAAATTACCTTCAGTGGCAGCATCACCAGAAATAGGCCTCCCTCCTTTTGCCATGTCACTTTCAAGTGCCTGTTTGGGACTTCTGTGGCTTTCCCTTGTTATGCAGCAGGGTCTGTGCCAGGTTCTTGGGGATCAGCGTGCAGGGGGGGCTCAGCCATGGTAAGGACTCATTCACTCATAGGTTTAATATCTTTTACTTCAAAGCAAGGAGCTGATGTGATCTTTCATCATCTCAGCTGTTGTTTACCAGCTCCCTACAGATGCTGTTTGAACTAACAAACCCCACACTTCCTGGCTGGAGTAATTCCCTGGGTAGTTGCAATCCCTTCACTTGGAGGCTTAGTAGAACTGATTGAATGATGGCACTAACAAGAAGGGGATAAACCATTTCAGTGTTCAGTGTCACCTTTCAGCCCAGTCATAACTGGCCAAATTAGCTTGGCTGAGCTTCTCAGCCCTGCTCCTTGTTTGCTGCTTCCAGGGGAAACCACCACCAAGTCCACTGTTGAATCTGAGGTCACTTTTCTCTGCTGAAGGGACAGGATCCCCTGTGGTGCTTCTGAGCTCACCTCTGGAACATCTGCAGGATGCTCCTTACCCAAGCATTCATCTGGGATCCTGTAGCCACCCAGGCACAGCCACCTGATGTTGCCCCTTTCTGGGTGCCAGCAGGTTGCAATCAGTGTCTCACATCCTTAGACCTTTGTCCTCAGAACAATTGTGCTGAACAAAATGTTAACTAAGCTGAGAGAAGCTTCTCTGAGCTCTGAAGGCAGCAGTGCCCCCAGCACAGCAACCATCATAGGACCATCACAGAATCATCATAGAACCAAGCAGGCTGGAAGAGAGCTCCAAGCTCAGCCAGGCCAACCTAGCACCCAGCCCTGGCCAACCAACCACACCATGGCACTAAGTGCCCCAGCCAGGCTTGGCTGCAACATCTCCAGCCACAGCCACTCCACCACCTCCCTGGGCAGCCCATTCCAATGCCAATCATTTTCTCTGCCAACAACTTCCTCCTCACATTCAGCCTCAACCTGTCCTGGCACAACTTGAGGCTGTGTCCCCTTGTTCTGTTGCTGGTTGCCTGGCAGCAGAGCCCAACCCCACCTGGCTACAGCCTCCCTGCAGACAGCTGCAGACAGCAATGAGCTCTGCCCTGAGCCTTCTCTTCTGCAGGCTGCACACCCCCAGCTCCCTCAGCCTCTCCTCACAGGGCTGTGCTCCAGGCCTCTCACCAGGACAGCTGCTTAGGGCAGCTCCCATCTCCTTGCTTTTATCCCTGCCAAACAGCCTCCTCCTAGAGCAAAAGGCAGAACCACCCTCCTGGAGTCTGCTCTAGTACTAGAGCACTCTGAAGTGAGAAGGAGCTTCTCCAAGAAGCAAAATCACAATATCACAGCATCACCAAGGTTGGAAGAGACCTCACAGATCACCAAGTCCAACCCTTTAGCACAGAGCTCAAGGCCAGACCATGGCACCAAGTGCCACGTCCAGTCCTGCCTTGAACAGCTCCAGGGACGGCGACTCCACCACCTCCCCGGGCAGCCCATTCCAGTGGCCAATGACTCTCTCAGGGAAGAACTTTCTCCTCACCTCCAGCCTAAATCTCCCCTGGCACAGCCTGAGGCTGTGTCCTCTCGTTCTGGTGCTGGCCACCTGAGAGAAGAGAGCAACCTCCTCCTGGCCACAACCTCCCCTCAGGTAGTTGCAGACAGCAATGAGGTCTGCCCTGAGCCTCCTCTTCTCCAGGCTAACCAATCCCAGCTCCCTCAGCCTCTCCTCGTAGGGCTGTGCCCAAGGCCTCTCCCCAGCCTCGTTGCCCTTCTCTGGACATGCTCAAGCATCTCAATGTCCCTCCTAAACTGGGGGGCCCAGAACTGAGCACAGTACTCAAGGTGTGGTCTAACCAGTGCAGAGTACAGGGGCAGAATGACCTCCCTGCTCCTGCTGATGGAGAGCCTTGTTTCATTCAGGTCCAAGGATAATTCCCCCACTGTTGGTGGTGCTTTGCTATTTAGTCTGTGTCAGAGGCTTGGGAGCTCCACCAGCCACAAAGCCACTTTGTCATTAAATGGAGTCTGTGAGTGGCACCAAGACTGAGCCCTTGCACAGCCTGTGAGGGAAGGATCTGCTTCTCAGTCACTCTGAGGCTCCTTTGTGCACCTACAGTGGCACAAGGCCCCCAAGACCCGATTTTGCATCAGATCTTTCATAAAATCTATTCACCCAAAGTGCTTTAGGGTTAAAATTAATTCAGTTAATGAGTTAAATAACTGCCAAGGGAGAGAGAAATTAAGAGTCATGGGCAAGGGGGAAAAGAGACGCTTCCAGCTGAGTTGAGAGGAGAGTGTGAATGAGTTGAAGGGGAAAAGAGATGCAAAGAAGATGCACTGATGGGCAAGAGCTGCACAGGAGAAAGCTCTTATATGCCCTGGGGGTCAAATTATATGAAGGAAGGAGGAAGGGCTCCTTTCTGCAGGAGAGTTGCCAGCACTGGAAGTTGATTTAGCACATCTCACACAAGCACAGCAGTGTGAGCTGAGGCTTTCCTTGCTCTGGCTACCTGCTGCAGAGTCTGCACAGGCTCTACAAACATTCATCCTTGCTTGTTTGTTTGCAATGCAGTAGGAATTACTCACAGACTTCACTGCTCCTGCAGCAGGCATTTTAGGAAAGAAAAGCAGTCTCTGCCTAGGTGTTTTGACTCCCAGCAGCAGCCAGGCCAGACAGAGCTGTTTCCTATCATTAAATTCTGCTCTGACCTCATCAAAGCAAAGGCTGTGGTGGGGCAGTGTGAGGGATCTGCCTCTGGCACACTGTTGCCAACAGCTAAGGAGGGCTCTTTCCTGAACCCCAATGTTACTTACCCACCATTGCCAGGGTTGGGCAGAGCTTTAGGCTCTCTTCAGTGTCAGTCTCTTCAGCTGGGTCTGCCTGGAGGGCTGAGCACCCTTCTGCACTGTGTGGCTCTGGAAGTGCTCTGCTGAGGGTCAGCCCAGGACTTATTTCAGAGCAGTGGATAAATTAATTTCTCCTGCATCTATCCTGTCTGCTTTTAGCAAGCCTTTGATTCATAGTTGTTGGACTGCTCCATGGTCTGGCTGACCCAGAACACTTGAGCAGATCATAGAATCAGAGAATCAAGCAGGTGGGAAGAGAGCTCCAAGCTCAGCCAGCCCAACCTAGCACCCAGCCTTATCCAGTCAACCAGACCATGGCACTAAGTGCCCCAGCCAGGCTTGACTTCAACACCCCCAGCCACAGCGACTCCACCACCTCCCTGGACAGCCCATTCCAATGCCAATCACTCTCTCTGCCAGGAGCTTCCTCCTAACATCCAGCCTCAACCTGCCCTGGCACAGCTTGAGCCTGTGTCCCCTTGTTCTGTTGCTGGGTGTCTGGCAGCAGAGTCCAACCCCACCTGGCTACAGCCTCCCTTCAGGGAGCTCTGCCCTGAGCCTCCTCTGCTGCAGGCTGCACCCCCCCAGCTCCCTCAGCCTCTCCTCACAGGGCTGTGCTCCAGGCCCCTCCCCAGCCTTGCTGCCCTTCTCTCGACACCTTCCAGCACCTCAGCATCTCTCTGCAATGGAGGAGCCCAGAACTGGACACAGCACTCCAGGGGTGGCCTGAGCAGTGCTGAGCACAGGGGCACAAGAACCTCCCTTGTCCTGCTGCCCACACTGCTCCTGAGCCAGCCCAGGATGCCATTGGCTCTGCTGCCCACCTGGGCACTGCTGCCTCCTCTTCAGCTCCTCTCTGCCAGCACCCCCAGCTCCCTCTCTGCCTGGTTGCTCTCAACCACTATTTCCCCAGCCTGTAGCTGCTTGGGGTTGTTGTGGCCAAAGTGTAGAACCCTGCACTTGGCCTTGTTCAGTCTCATCCCCTTGGCCTCTGCCCACCCATGCAGCCTGGCCAGGTCCCTCTGCAGGGCTCTCCTACCCTCCAACAGCTTCACAGCTGCTCCTACTTGGTGTCATCTGCAAATTTACTGATGCTGGACTCAATCCCCTGCTCCACATCATCAGTAAAGATATTGTTTGAATAGGACCATGCCCAGCATTGATCCCTGAGACACACCACTGGTGCCAGCTGCCAACTGGATGTGGCAACCGTTCACCACCACTCCCTGTGCCCAGCCCTGCAACCAGTTCTTGACCCATACCAGAGTGAATCTGTCCAAGCCAGGAGCTGCCAGCTGAAGCGGCTCTGAACCTGAAAGAAACTCTGCTAAATCAGCCTTCAAACAGCTCCCAGTCCCCAGCACAGTTAGGCTGCTGACGTTCCCTGAGCTTTAAGGAGCCTCTGAGGCCCACAAAGGGAAGTTTTACGTGCAGTGGTTTGGATGCTAACAGCCTTGACTCATTCCCTTCAGTTTTATGTCGCTGCTCTCTGGCGGTGCGGTTGCGGCGCAGGAAGGTGCCCTGGAAGCTTGGAGCACAGCAAATGCAGAGCTGGCTTTGCTCAGCAGAACACGTTCAGGGCTTTATGAGAAGCTTTTAGACAAACTCACTTGACAAAAGTTGGGTTTTAAAACCCCAAAACGCACACACAAAAGCCCCAACCCCAAAGCCCAAGTGTCTTGTTGGAGGAGTGCAAATAAACCACGTCCTGGCTGCTCTCCTGCCTGGGATGCAGGCAGCTCTTGGGCGATGGAAGGGGAGATTTGCCCTCACCTCCTGTTTGCTCTGTGTGAAGTTTGCTGCCATGGAGAAGAGGAAACTCTGAGGTGACCTTCTTGTGGCCTGCCAGCATCTGAAGAGGGCTACAAAAAAAGCTGGGGAGGGACTTTTGAGGCTGCGAGGGAGTGGCAGGAGTGGGGGGAATGGAGCAGAGCTGGAGGTGGGGAGAGTGAGGCTGAAGGTGAGGAGGAAGTTGTTGAGCAGGAGAGTGGTGAGAGCCTGGCAGGGGTTGCCCAGGGAGGTGGTTGAGGCCCCATGGCTGGAGGTGTTTGAGGCCAGGCTGGCTGAGGCTGTGTGCAGCCTGCTCTAGGGTAGGGTGTCCCTGGGCATGGCAGGGGGTTGGCACTGGCTGCTCCTTGTGGTCCCTTCCAACCCTGACTCATTCTCTGATTCTGTGTCCCAGTTACTGGAAGCTCTTTAAATCAAGACACTAAGAATGGGCAGGGAGAAAGTGAACTGTGAGCTTTATGGGCTGTGTCTGCACAGCATGGGGCTGGAAAACACCTCCCTGGACCCACGGGTGGGTTCAGTGTAAAACACAAAGAGGATCCTCCTGAGGCACACTTCTTCCAAAGCCCCACTTAGAAACTTGGGAGAAGGATTCCCTGGACATGGAGTGCTGCGAGTTCTGCCTGAGATGGTCCTGTAAAACAGCTCTGGGTAAGGCAGACATCCCCTAGGGTTTGCCTGCAGGCCCTGGAACATGAAAAGGCTATTCCCATAAAGCCTTTTGTGAACCCCGAGGCAAGGTTTGAATGCAGCATGTTGAGGTGGTGCCACTTTCCCAGTGTTTTCTAAGGCTTTTAAGGAAGAGAAACACAAAATCCAAGACCAAAAACTGAGACCAACACAGAGGAGATGCTCATGTGAAGTGAACAAGAAGGGACCTCTGCTTTGCAAGGTGAAAAGGACTTCCCAGTGCTGGAAAACTTCCCAGTGCACTAGAAGTGGATGCCTGTTTTGAGGGGAAAGAAGAATTAAGATCATTTTCCCAGAGCCTGTGCAGAAGCACTCATCTCTCCCATATGCTCCTCTTCCTTCTCTGCATGCCAAGCCTGGTCTCTGTGGCACAGGGATGAAAGGATAAACCTCTTTAAAACAGGGTCTGCCTCTAGCCTGTTGTTTTTGGATCCCACTTCATCCCTCTGTTTGATTTGGACACACCTAGAATCACAAAGCCTAAGTCTGAGCTGCTCCACCAGCTTCGTTTTCTTCTCGGCTGTGCAGCAGGGCAGATGATTGCTGCCTCACAGGCATGTGCAGTCTCATGGTCTGGTCCCCAGCTCAGCACAGCACTTGAGCAGGAGGAAATGGGATGTTAATCATAGAATCATAGAATCAACCAGGTTGGAAGAGAGCTCCAAGATCATCCAGTCCAACCTAGCACCCAGCCCTATCCAATCAACCAGACCATGGCACTAAGTGCCTCAGCCAGGCTTTTCTTGAACACCTCCAGGGACGGTGCCTCCACCACCTCCCTGGGCAGCCCATTCCAATGCCAATCACTCTCTCTGTGAAGAACTTCTTCCTAACATCCAGCCTATACCTACCCTGGCACAACTTGAGGCTGTGTCCCCTTGTTCTATTGCTGGTTGCCTGGGAGAAGAGGCCACCCCCCACCTGGCTACAATGTCCCTTCAGGTAGTTGTAGACAGTAATAAGATCACCCCTGAGCCTCCTCTTCTCCAGGCTAAACACCCCCAGCTCCCTCAACCTCTCCTCATAGGATTTGTGCTCCAGGCCCCTCACCAGCTTTGTTGCCCTTCTCTGGACACCTTCCAGCACCTCAACATCTGTCTAGAATTGAGGGGCCCAGAACTGGACACAGCACTCAAGGTGTGGCCTGAGCAGTGCTGAGTACAGGGGCAGAAGAACCTCCCTTGTCCTACTGGCCACACTGTTCCTGATGCAGGCCAGGATGCCATTGGCTCTCTTGGCCACCTGGGCACACTGCTGGCTCATCTTCAGCTTACTGAATTACATCCTTTGGTGAGCTAGGGCCGTGGTGAAGCGCTTGGAGGTGGCTGGAGTCAAAGCAGTTCCCGAGCTGTGGGTTGGCACCATCGGTGTTTGACAGCCAAATAAACCATGCTGAGCTCTTACTGCCTCCAGACAAGTAATTAGATGAGGGTTGGCTCGTCTTGGAGATACATTTTGGGTGTACCAAGCAGCTCTTTGTGGCTAAAGCATTGCCTGTGTTCTGCAGCGGGGCTGTGCACTGTCCCCGAGCGCAGAGCTGCCAGGCGCAGGGCAGCTGAGCGGTGCGGAGCGGTGCGGAGCGGTGCAGAGCGGTGCGGAGCGGTGCGGAGCGGTGCAGAGCGGTGCAGAGCGGTGCAGAGCTGTGCGGAGCGGTGCGGAGCAGCACGGCTGGAGGAGGAACCCAGAGATGCCCGGGAAGGGAGGGAGGAGGCTGAGGAGGAAAAGGCAGTGGACAGGCAGCTTGTTTATGTCACCCCCGAGCTGCCTGCAGCCTTGTCACAGCCTGGGGGTGCAGACAAGGGCTGATTGTCTTCCCTCCACCAGCAGCTGCCCTGGTGGCATTCCAGACCTTGCCCTCTGCCCTGGCCAGCGCCAGAGGAGTGCCGTCAGGAATCGTGTGGCTCTGGGCACTGCTGGAGACTGCTGGCAGAGGCCGTGGGGTCACCCTGCTGTGCTGTCTGAGAACACTGCTGCGTGCAGGCAGCTTGCCCTGCTGCCCGGGCTGTGGGGTGAGCTGTGGCTGTGCAGGGAAGGGAGGCTGGGCACAGCCTGAGGCATCTCATCCTTTTAACAGAGAGCTTAGAACCATGGGGTGGTAGCTTGAGCAAGTCCAGAAGAGCCCAGCCTCATCCTCCTGCCCCCCAGCCTTTAGCTCTTGCTGAGCATCAGTAAGGTCCCCTCTCAGGCTGCTCTTCTCCAGAGCTCTCAGCCTCCTCTTCTCACAATGCTGCTCCAGGCCCCTCAGCATCTTCATGGTCTCCATCAGACTCTCTCCAGTAGTTCTTTGTCCCTCTTGAATGGGGGAAGCCCAGAACTGGACCCTGCAACCCTGCTGTGGCCTGAGCAGAGCAGAGCAAAGGGGCAGGTAGAAGCCCTTAGTGACCCTTGTGGCTGATGTCAGCTGGGGCAGCTGTTGGGAGCAGCGAAGCTGTGCCAGCTTACACCAGTGGAGGGTCTGACTTGCCATTCCCAGGCATGTAAAGGTGTTACTGTGCAAATGGCTGCAGAGATCACCACTGAAAGCTTTTCTGCTCAGAGGCAGCTCAGGTATCTGGTATCTGGTCCTGGGAGGGCACATCCACTGCTGCAGAAAGAAATAAAGGAGAGAAAATTGTGAAGTGTTAACTGATATTTGTAGAGGCTCTGCAGTTACAGGTCACATTCCCCAGGACCAGCAAGTGGCAAATCTAACAGCAATTAGTCAAGAGGGGCAAAGAGATCCAGGAGTAATTACTCTGTAACACCACTTGTGGGGGAAATAGGAGGAAGCATTTGATGGGGTTTGGGGAGGGAACAGCTTGGAAAGTGTAATTTGATTAGAGATGGCCAACCTGGGCTTTCCAGGTGGGTTTTAACTAACTTAGGATTCTTCAAAGGTATTGCTGCCCTGGGAGGCAATGGGTCTGGATTGGATGGCTTGGACTTGTGTGAGCTTTCTGAAGTGGCAAACTGGGATGCAGCTGCAGAGCTCCTCTTGGCTTCCTGGAGCTGTGCTGATGAACCTGTTTGCAGGGTGTTTAAATGAGGTGAGTGATGAATCTGTGAATCTGGCCAGGTCTCTCTGCAGTCTTGTTCCCTCCCAAGCCTTTTCTGTGCTGAACTGAGCCTTGGAACAGGCTCCTGCCAGTGATGGACAGCAGCTAGCACGAGGTGCCTCTGCTGTCAAACTCCCTAAGGCTTCCTGATGCTACTGGGTAAAAAAAAAAGACTGATATTAGTAATAATTAAAATAGCTTTAAACAAAGGAACAGAGACAAAAGGCAGCTTAGGATCTGGCACAAGATTGGCTGATTTGATTTTAAAATAGATTTCAGCAGAGGTTTGCTGCTAATGCCAGGGTAAGGCCAGCAGTGAGGTTACTAAACTGTGCTTTAGACTGAATTAGGAGCTGGAGCTCTTTGTCTTCTGTGCCCAAAGTACCAAGCATCATAACTACTGATTGCTTGGCACTTCTGAATCCAGCCTTCTGGACATGATGCTTCAAAAGTTCCTCCATCCTTCAGGATCTGAAGTTGTGTGGTGCTCTTAAGAATTTCTCTTCCCAGCACATTGCCTTGGGGGGGGGGGGGGGGGGGGGGAAGGGAACTGTGCTATTTTAGCTCATTTTATCTGAAAGCAGAGGATGTGCTGAGCAGGGAGGTAGCCCTTTAGAAGGGCTGGAGGCTGTCTGAGGCAAAAAAAATGGAGCACATCCCTTGAATGCAGACAAATGTAACATGTTACATCTTAGGGGCAATGCAGCAAAAGTGAGAGCAGAGGTGGAATGGCAGAGCCAAGCAGCATACTGATCAGGGAGGGGATTTGGGGCTGTGGGAGAACAGTCAGCACAACACCATAGAGCTGCAGTGAAAATAGGAGCTCAGTGTAAGGCATCAGTAGGAAGGAGGAAAAGCAAATGGAGTGGGTGAGCATGGCATTGTTCCTGCTCTCTGGTGAGGCTTCAAAAACGTGGTGGTTCCTCCTAGGAATCAGAGTGTCTGCTGCCTTTGGGGGACTTGGACACAGAGCAGAGTGTGGATTCCTCCTCTGCTCCTGGTACTTGTGCCTGAGGACAGTCTGGGGCAGATGGAATGATTCCCCCTTAGGAAACAAGAGGCCTTCTGGGGACAAATGGAAGTGTTCAGGATTGCTCAAGGGTCTGAAATGGTGGAGGTGGAGGTAATGAGGAAAGTGGAACTGATTGCCTAAGGGCCAGGGCTCAGCTGGAGCCAGCTGGCATGAAGCCACCTCTGGCACTGACTGAGAGCCAGGGCCTGGACCTGGCCAGCAGAGACATCCCAGTGCCACAGGAACAATTTGGTGTGCAAAGCCTTCCCACTGCTCTGGGGAGGGTTATGGACAGAGGAGCCCAGCTCCTGTGTCTGCCAGCCAGCAGTCACAGAATCACAGAATCACTGAACTTTAGAGGTTGGAAGGGACCTCCAGAGATCATCCAGTCCAAGCCCCCTGCCAAGGCAGGGTCAGCCAGGGTAGTTAGCATAGGAATGCATCCAGGTGGGTTTGGGAAGTCTGCAGAGAAGGAGACTCCACAACCTCTCTGGAGGTCATGCAGAGACAGTGCTCAGGGACAGGGTCAGTGCTGACTTAATGGTTGGGTGTGAAACAAGGATCAGAACAAACAGGGACAGGAATTACTGGCTGGGCTCTGTGGCCAGGCATGAGCAGTAGGTGCTGCCTTCACAGCTGCTCAGCCTGCCCAGTGTCCCTGCAAGGACAGACATTGGTTTGGGTTTCCTGGGTGGAATTCCAGTGTTGTTTTAAATGTATGTTAGTGTGGCCTGGGTAGGTTCCAGGGACCATTTGTTGCTTGTGTATATTCTGCTGTCCTTAGGGTTAAGGCTTTGCCTGGATTTGGTTTAGCCAACTCCTGTCACTGAGGAAACAGCCTCAGGCTGGCAGTGATTGCCCTCTGGTTCTCATAGTGATCAGCATCTAATACAGTGGAGTCCTGCTCCATGGCTCAGGGGTGACCTCATTGCTGTCTACAACTACCTGAAGGGAGGCTGTAGCCAGGTGGGGTTGGGCTCTGCTGCCAGGCAGCCAGCAACAGAAGAAGGGGACACAGCCTCAAGCTGTGCCAGGGCAGGTCTAGGCTGGATGTGAGGAGGAAGCTGTTGTCAGAGAGAGTGATTGGCATTGGAATGGGCTGCCCAGGGAGGTGGTGGAGTGGCTGTGGCTGGAGGTGTTGCAGCCAAGCCTGGCTGGGGCACTTAGTGCCATGGTCTGGTTGGTTGTGTAGGGCTGGGTGCTAGGTTGGGCTGGCTGAGCTTGGAGCTCTCTTCCAACCTGGCTGATTCTATGATTCCATGGCTGGTCCCAGTACCAGGAAAACTGCCCAGGACAGCCTTGTGCTGCCAGGGGCTGGCTGGGAAGCGCTGAGCGTCTGCGCTGCTGTTATCATAAACCAGAACTGTTTACTCGTGATATTGAAATGGGTTTGGATCACTGTGGATGAAAGTGAAACAAGATACAAGCCTGCAATGACATGCATAAATACATAATTAAGTGTATTTCCTTCCCATATGGAGAGGATTAGCTTCCTTGCCTCAGCAGGGAGTTGCTTTATTTGGTGCCTGCTTTGGTGTCCCTTTCTTTTTGACAGCTTACAGAGGTGCACTGAAAGGGAATTTCACTCTCTGGCTAATGAATGCTGGAATAAGGACTTTGAGGGCATGTGGAAAAGAATAAGTGATTGCCTCAGAAAGCAGAACTTTGGGGACCTCGAGGGCTGTCCTATTATTCTGACTTCTCTTTTTGACCTTAAGTGGGCCCTATGGGATGATGCTGCCCACCCCACCAAGACTTATTGCTTAGTCATAAATCGAGGCAGAGGGGGAGAGAGAGAGAGAGATGTGTCTGATAAGTGCTGAAGTGTCAGCAAAAGCTCCTTAACTCAGGTTTCATAACTGGAGAAATATTTTATCACCCTTGTGAGCCAACCCCCCCCCCCGAAAAAAAAATCAATAGAACTTGAGAGTTGCCTGTATTGATCTGGAGGGCTGAGCTGCACTGAAATATTCATGGCTGTGTGTGTTGGGTGTGTGTGTGTGTGTGTGTGGTTCGGGGACTCAGCTTTCAAGGACCACAACCTTCTCATCTTTCATTTCAACCAGATTAAGACGATTGGGTGACCTGCAAAGCATCTACTTGAAAGGGAATGAATTTGTTTGTCTTACGACGAGGCTTCTGACAGCCAGAGAGATGCATTCTCATTATTATTATGGTGGGGTTTTTTTTTTCTCCCTTAAATGACAAACTGTTGGGAGGAAGAAGTCAGGGAGATCTGATAAAATTAGCACCGCAGCCTCTGGGGGCTCCCCGGGCTTGCTTTGTTTGCAAAGCCAATTTGGCCACCGCGTCTTTGATCTTCACTTTCAGCACCGAGCAGGCATGTTTAGGATCACTCATTTCACAGGAGGGTTGGGATTCGAGTTTCTTCAACAATCTAAAAAGCAGTACATTAGAAGGGGAATTGTCTGCCAGTCGTCTTGGAGTCTCAATACCCTTGATACTAATTTGATGTGATGCATTTCACCAGATGTGTTACCTGAACGATGTTCGGTGCCCAGGAGGTTTGTGCTACTGTAGAGGATTAAACTTGGCTCTTCCCCTCCCTTTCCTTTTTTTTCTTCCAAGAGCAGCTGAATGAAAAGCATCCATAATTTTAATCTCCACAGAGGTGTGACACGTTACAAATCCTTGGCAGAGAGTGGCAGGCAGGACTCAGACAGGCAGCAAGGACAGAACCATGAGGAAGAGCACTGCCAGCAGTGCTGCAGAAACACTGAGCTGCTTCAGAGGCTGGAAGCTGAATGCAGTCACACTTTAAGAGCTGCCTCTTCCCTTTTTACTCCTTTCCTACAGTACCTTCCTCACTTCTAGGGCATAGGTTCAAGTCTCTGGTGATGCCTCAGGCTTGTGTTGGGCTTTGGGCAGATCACTTAGGGCCATGATACTTTGAGGCATTCAGGTGCTCAAGTGCCATCGATTTCCCTCTGCAGCTCGGTGCATCAATCAGAGCCCTTTCTGTGAGGCCACAGCACTGCCTTGCCTTGCTGAACACTTGTGAGCAGCCAACAGCTGAAGGGTACTCAGTCACTTTGGACGTGTGAGTCCTTCAGACAGCCCCATCATTATGGGAAAGGCTGAGTGGAGGCAGAAATAGAGAAAAGCAAAGGCAAGAGTCGCCCCTTAAGAAAAAAACAGAGTCCAGGTCAGCTGCCAGTGGACTGAAAACACTGCTGAGGGTTTAGGCACCTCCATAACCTTAACAACAAACAGGGGTGCAGGCATCCAGGGCTTGGTGCTGCCTGGTTGTGGAGCCCAACTGGCAGAGAAGAGGGGAAATAAGGGCAATTAAAAGTGATCTCTGCCTTAGCTCTCCACCATGCATCAATCCACCCACAGTTAAAAATAGTTACATGAAATAAAAACAGGCACCCTTGAGAGGGATTACGTCAATCAGTGGCTCAAACTAGGCAGAAAAGCAGGCTTGGAGCAGCTGAGACTTGCTGGTCTTGCTACAGAGAGAGGGAGCAGCTCATTCCCTCCATCCATGGAAGCTGAATGTCCCCCAGGAAGAGACTGTGAAGCCTCCTGATGTTGGGTTAGGCTCTGCCTTACCAGCATCTGCTTTCCCCACGGTGTGCAGACACCGACTGCTGCCTGCCCTGTGGTCAGCGGCACTGTGTGCTCCTGTGGGCCTGCTGATGTGCTTGCGGTGCCAGAATGCTGCTGCTGGTGACAGGAGGTTTCCTTTGGTTGGCCTGGCAGGACAGGACTCCGTGGCCCAAGTCTCACTTCAATCCATGTCCCTGTTCCACAGCTTCCCTTGTAGCAAGCCACACGCAAGGAGCGAAGCCCCACGCGTGCCAGGCTTTATTTATTTGCATTCCTCAATGGCAAAGTAAACTGAGTGTTTAAGCAACTGACATCAAAGATTTGATTCCTCTGAAGCTAAAAAGCCTATTAATCACAATTTTCAGGAGTTCTTTAATTACCCTGTAATGAACCGACAGGCGCAGCGCGGGAGCAGGAGTTGTGTGCTCCTGGAGCTCCTCACGCTTGTTTGTGTTGCAAATCTCACTGGAAAGCCTTGCTGAGCCCTCTTGCTGCTGCTGCTGCTGCTGCTGCTGCTGCTGCTGCTGCTGCTGCTGCTTCGTTCCCTTCCACCACAGCCATTGTTCAGCCTCTCGCTGGTCACCGTCTGCTGTGCGGCTCTGAAGCAGGGGAGCGCAGGGTGGGAGCACAGACCTAGGTCTCCTGCCCCTCTGTTCTGCCCTGGAGAGGCCACACCTGGAGTCCTGGCTCCAATTCCAGGCTTCTTAGAGGGAGAGAGACAGGGAACAGCTGGGGAGAGTCCAGCAGAAGGTGATGAGGATGTAGAGGGGCCTGGAGCATCTCTGTGAGGGGCAAAGGCTGAGAGCATGGAGAAGAGCAGCTACAGAGGGGATATGAGCAATGCTTAGCAAGAGCTAAAGAGTGGGGGGCAACAGGGTGGGATAAACTGGGAGCTAAAAAGCCAGCAGATGGTGCTGAAGGTTACACAGCAGAGGCCTGAGTCGTGTAGGGCCAATGCAGCCTGGATCCAAGCACTGACACACAGAGCTGGGCACACGGCAGGGCCCTTGGTGGGCACTTTGAGGGGTGGAAGCTGTCAGAGCAAAAGAGCTACAAGGAAAAAGCTAAGGCAGATCTTGGTTAAAAACCTTGCTGGGAAACTGAGTTTTGTAAAGGAAGGAGAATGAAAAACAAGACCAGGGTGGGATCTAGCTCCTCCTTGTACATCATGACAGGGGCTGGGCTGTGGCAGCAGAGAACAGCTTGGAGACATGAATCAAATGTAAAGGACAACAGAGTCATTAGCCTCACCAAACCCAAAGCCCCATCAGGCTTACAAACCTTGGCAGGCCCTAGAATCAAGCAGGTTGGAAGAGAGCTCCAACCAAGCTCAGCCAGCACAACCTAGCACCCAGCCCTGCCCAACCAACCAGACCATGGCACTAAGTGCCCCAGCCAGCCTTGGCTTGGACACCTCCAGGCACAGCCACTCCACCACCTCCCTGGGCAGCCCATTCCAATGCCAATCACTCTCTCTGCCAGGAGCTTCCTCCTAACATCCAGCCTAGACCTGCCCTGGCACAACTTGAGGCTGTGTCCCCTTTTTTCTATTGCTGCTTGCCTGGCAGCAGAGCCCAACCCCACCTGGCTACAGCCTCCCTGCAGGCAGCTGCAGACAGCAATGAGCTCTGCCCTGAGCCTCCTCTGCTGCAGGCTGCACCCCCCCAGCTCCCTCAGCCTCTCCTCACAGGGCTGTGCTCCAGGCCCCTCCCCAGCCTTGCTGCCCTTCTCTCAACACCTTCCAGCACCTCAACATCTCTCTTGAATTGAGGAGCCCAGAACTGCACACAGCACCCCAGGGGTGGCCTGAGCAGTGCTGAGCACAGGGGCAGAAGCAGCTCCCTTGTCCTGCTGCCCACACTGCTCCTGAGCCAGCCCAGGATGCCATTGGCTCTGCTGCCCACCTGGGCACTGCTGCCTCCTCTGCAGCTCCTCTCTGCCAGCACCCCCAGCTCCCTCTCTGCCTGGCTGCTCTCAGCCACTCTGTCCCCAGCCTGTAGCACTGCTTGGGGTTGTTGTGGCCAAAGTGTAGAACCCTGCACTTGGCCTAGAACCCCTCTGCAAGCTTTCAGTACTTGAGAGCATTCAGAACCAGGGACCATTAGCATGGAAGCAATCTCTGCTCCCAAGTATCCAGTGGTGCATGGAGGGAAGTGGCCTCAAGTTGCACCAGGAGAGGTCTAGATTGGACATGAGGAAAAGCTTCTTTACTGGAAGCAGACTGAGCAGATGTGATCCTGTCTCCTGGAGCAGCACTAATGACTCCTTACTGGAAGGAGAAGGAGCTGGTGGCTGTGGGTGGAGGCTGCCACAGTCCCAGCACCTGCACATTGCTGATCCCAGCTGGCCTGGCTTTGGATTCCCTGCTAGTGCCGAGCTCAGCCGAGTGGGGAACGCTCCGAGTGGGTCTGTTTGCAGGCCCAGACAGTTGCTAATGAAACAGTTGCTGTTTTGTTGACAGAACATTAATTACTTGATCTTAGGACTTGGTAATTGCACGGGCCCCCCTCTGCATCCAGCACTAATTACATTAGCAATTATATGGCATTTTAAAGACAAAGAAATGAGTGCAGCAGTTGCGGTGTCACAGCGACCCTGCTGCTAAATTTCAATCAAGTGCCTGCAGTCTCAGGGAAGTGTTGAGAGAAGCCTTCTCCAGGCTGCTCTGGTGCTGGCTGCAGCCACTGAACCCAACTGTTGTGGTAGGCCTGATAGGTCCAAACTAGGCTCATGGGTTCTGCACTTTGGCCACAGCAACCCCAAGCAGTGCTACAGGCTGGAGACTGAGTGGCTGGAAAGCAGCCAGGAGGAAAGGGACCTGGGGGTACTGATAGATAATAGCTGAAGATGAGCCAGCAGTGTGCCCAGGTGGCCAAGAGAGCCAATGGCATCTTGGCCTGCATCAGGAGCAGTGTGGGCAGTAGGACAAGGGAGCTTCTTCTGCCCTTGTGCTCAGCACTGCTCAGGCCACCCCTGGAGTGCTGTGTCCAGTTCTGGGCCCCTCAATTCAAGAGAGATGTTGAGGTGCTGGAAGGTGTCCAGACAAGGGCAACAAAGCTGGTGAGGGGCCTGGAACACAAACCCTATGAGGAGAGGCTGAGGGAGCTGGGGGTGTTTAGCCTGGAGAAGAGGAGGCTCAGGGGGGACCTCATTGTGGTCTACAACTACCTGCAGGGAGGCTGTAGCCAGGTGGGGTTGGCCTCTTCTCCCAGGCAACCAGCAACAGAATAAGGGGACACAGCCTCAAGCTGTGCCAGGACAGGTCTAGGCTGGGTGTTAGGAGGAAGTTGTTGTCAGAGAGAGTGATTGGCATTGGAATGGGCTGCCCAGGGAGGTGGTGGAGGCACCATCTGCTTGCTGCTGGAAATATTTCTCCAGCTCTATTCATCCTTGAAGTAATTGTCCTGTCTTAGGAAACCCTGACTTAGACTGAGAGTAGTGATGGCTGTGACCATACCATCAGGGCCCTCCTGAAAGAAAGAGTGTGATCTAGAGACCATCTGCTGAGGAGTGGCTGAGGGAGCTGGGGGTGTTCAGCCTGGAGACAGGGATGCTGAGAAGAGACCTCATTGCTCTCTACAGCTGCCTGAAAGGAGGCTACAGTGAGGTGGGGTTGGGCTTTTCTTCCTAGAATCAGGTGGTAGGACATGAGGAAATGGCCTAAAGCTGTGCCAGCAGAAGGTTAGGTTGGACATGAGGAACAATTTCTGTCTTGCAGGAGTGGTCAGGGATTGGCACAGACTGCCCAGGGAGGCAGTGGAGTCCCCAGCCCTGGAGGTGTTCAAGAAACCTGTGGCCATGGCACTTGGGGCAATGGTTTAGTGGCCATGGTGGTGCTGGCTTGATGGTTGGACTCAGTGATCTTAGAGGGCTTTCCCAACCTTAATGGTTCCATGGAAAGCTGTGTTGTATTTTTAAGGAACTTCCTTTGCAAATCAGCCAGCCAGGAAGTTCTGAAGCCCTCTCCTGCTGCTCTGGTGTTGATGTGGCCCCATCCCTGGAGACATTCAAGGTCGAGCTCGATGGAGCTCTGAGCAGCTTGCTATAGTTGGGGATGTCCCTGCTGACTGCAGGGGGGTTGGACTAGATGAGCTTTGAAGAACTCTTCCAACCCAGTGCATTCTGTGAGGCTATGACAAATGAGGCAGGAGGAGCTTCCCCAAGTCCATGTGCAGAAGACTACCAAGAGAATACCTTGCTCCATCCAGGAGAAGGCAGTGGCAATGGGCAGGCTCTGGCTGGTCATTCCTGTCCCTTTTTTGTTGTTGCAACTTCACCCAAAGGGAGCAGGCCAACAGATGTGATTTCCCCTGGCCCCCAGCCTTCTTATATTGCCTCCCAGGGACAGTGGTTTGGTGCCTTCCACTTGGGGAGGGGAAGTGTTGGGTTTCCTCCTTCCCCTTATCTACAGAGGTGTTTGCTCAACACTGTCTCTGCCATGGCTGCTCTGTCTGCACCCTCTGCTATGGCCACCAGCTGGCTGCTTAATCCAGTCCTGCAGCAGAGTTAATGAGACATTCCTCCTTAAATAACCTGCTGCCATTAGAGCTTCAGATCTTTGCACCTTAGCAGCTGTGTGTTGTCACTGAGACAAATATTTTAACTGGTCTGGCAATTCCCCAGCTGCCCTCTCTAAGTGGCTGAGCCAGGGGCTAGCATTTCTCCATTTATTAAAGTGAAACTCCAGTTCTTGCACAACAGCCACCTAGGAAAGAGATGGGAAGGGACAGAGGCAAGCAGGAGCCAAGCTGCTTGTCAAGAATCATGGAATCATAGAATCAGCCAGGTTGGAAGAGAGCTCCAAGCTCACCCAGTCCAACCTAGCACCCAGCCCTAGCCAAGCAACCAGACCATGGCACTAAGTGCCCCAGCCAGGCTTGGCTTCAACACCTCCAGCCACAGCCACTCCACCACCTCCCTGGGCAGCCCATTCCAATGCCAATCACTCTCTCTGACAACAACTTCCTCCTAACATCCAGCCTCAACCTGCCTTGGGACAACTTGAGACTGTGTGTCCTTGTTCTGCTGCTGCTTGCCTGGCAGCAGAGCCCAACCCCACCTGGCTACAGCCTCCCTGCAGGCAGCTGCAGGCAGCAATCAGCTCTGCCCTGAGCCTCCTCTGCTGCAGGCTGCACCCCCCCAGCTCTCTCAGCCTCTCCTCACAGGCCTGTGCTCCAGGCCCCTCCCCAGCCTTGCTGCCTTTCTCTGGTCTCTCTCAAGCAGGACATGATGCAGATGGCAGTGTGCCCATCGCTGTTTGGGCTCATCTACTCCCCAGGCAAAGACCAGCTGGGCTTGGCCTGGCCTCTTAGCCAAAGGGCTCAGTTTGTCAGCACAATCAGAGGTGTTGTAGTGAGCTGGGGAAGTGCTCCACAAGGGTGTGACCATGGCACTTGGGGCCATGGTTTAGTGGCCATGGTTTAGTGGCCATAGTGGTGTTGGGTCTCTGGTTGGCCTGGATGACCTTATTGACTCTGTGAGATGTTCTTTGGTGTTCTCCACCCTGCAGAGTTAAGAGCAATGCAAACACCTTGCCTCTGGACCCAGCCCACTCTCAAATCAAGATCATTCCCCCCCCTTGTTTACAGTACAAAAGAATTTATTTGTTTGATTTTTTGCTGTTGTTGTTGTTGTTGTTAGGATAATTTAAGGTTTCAAACTGAAGTAGACATATTCATCTTACAAACAAGATATTATTCCATAAGTAGGACCATTAAAAACAGTAAACAACCCCCAAAGAAAGCTGTCTTTACAAAAGCTCTGTGCATAGCAACTTCATACCAGAATAACTGACAAAGCAGAGACCCAAAATAACCAACCCCCAACCAACCCCAGCTCGACCCAGCAGGGGGAAATGAGGCTTTTCGTGTACAGAAGGGAAGAAATGGTCATCCAAAACCATGCATGTGCAAAGGAAGAGGAAGATGCTACACCAAGAGAAGTCATGAGACAACACTCTCCTTCTGACCACCTTTCTAGTGGCAAGGGAAGAGCTGTTGGGGAACTTGAAAGAGCAACAGCTAAGAGGGGGCAGATTTGCTTTGTCAGACTGACTAAATCCTCACACAGTCATTTTCCCATCACTGCTCCTTTCTGTTGGGTGCTTTGCCACTGCCAAAGTCATATTCATATTCATATCAACCAGGTTGGAAGAGACCTCCAAGATCATCCAGTCCAATCTATCACCCAGCCCTAACCAATCAACCAGACCATGGCACTAAGTGCCTCAGCCAGGCTTTTCTTGAAGACCCCCAGGGACAGTGCCTCCACCACCTCCCTGGGCAGCCCAAGAGTCCTTCTCTCATGGTTGTGTTCACTTACACCTGTTGCTTTGTAAGGTCTGTTCTCATCTTGAGTGTGATGATTGCCAAGCATGACTGAACTCCAACAGCCAAACCATTCCTGCTCTTGGGGCTTTTGCTTGGCTCAGGTCAAACCAGAAACTGTTCTTTCCCATGGTGCCAGTGACAAGGGCAGCTACACTTAGTTGCTTCTCCTCTTCTCAGAGAAGGATCTGAAGTAGCTTTCTAGAGAGGTTTTCTTTTTCATCTTTGCTCTTGGCTCTCCCACTGCAGAGCAACTGGATGGAGCTAGTAAAAATAACTGTGAGAAAGGAATGTGGAGTGGTTCAGAACCTTTCCTTTCTTAGCCTCTCACTTTCAACCTGAATCTTCCCAGGACTTCAGTGATCTTTTTTTATGTGCCTGTGATGACTAAAGAAGAACAAAAAGAAGGGTGGGCAGTTAACAGCAGCACCTCTGAAGTGGCTCAGCTAAGTTGGAAACTTTCCTGGCTGAGAGCTTTGTAATGAAGATCTTGTTTGTGACCCAATGTGAGATCAGGCAGCAAGCTGCTGCTCTTCAGCACCTGGGCTGGAATTTTCTGTCTCTCTGGTGCTGGATTTTGAGGCTAAGCAAGGCTGATAACATTTTAACAGGCCAACAGAGAAGAGAAAGGGGTAAAGTGAAGCCATCATCAATGTTTGGTGCTGTTTGGAGCCCTTTTAGTAGGTCCCAATGGGAGCAGGGAGATGCTCAGAAGTAAGCCTGCTCCAGCAAGGTGTGTATTGGAAATCCAGGATGCAGAATTCACACAGAATCACAGAATGAACCAGGTTGGAAAAGACCTCTAGAATCATCAAGTCCAACCTATCACCTAACCCTTCTAGTTAGCTAACCCATGGCTCATCCAGTCTCCTTTTAAACACCTCCAAGGATGGGCACTCCACCACCTCCCTGAGCAGCCCATTCCAGTGCCAATCACTCTTGCTATGAAGAATTTCCTCCTAGCATCCAGCCTGAACCTGCCCTGGCTGAGGCTTGAGGCTGTGTCCTCTTGTTCTGTCCCTGGGTGCCTGGCAACTTTCACTGAAAGCTATGGAAGTTCTCATCCCAACTCTGTTGATAATGCTCAGTCTGTTTGCATTCCCCCTGTACACAAGCAGAATTCCACCTGGGAATTTGGACCTCCAGGTCTCAAGCTTGCTGGGATATTGGTACCTGTGGATCCCTGTGTGGGTTTGGAGGGGGTTTTGTTCCTCTCAGTGATCCCTCTTGTGTCGCCAGTGGAGACTGTCCCACGGCACAGTTATGACTCCAGACTCAGCTCCTCTGGCTCTCTCCTGTTTCAGAGGTCACTTTTTGCTTCCAGGCTGGTTCCTGCTGGCCACCAGTGATTGCTCTGCTCTTGACAGCATGCAGGGCATGCAGAGAGCCTGCAGCACCAAGGAACTTGCCACCAGCATTAATGGTGAGTTGTTTCATCTCATCTCTCCTGGAATGCAGACACCTTCAGTGGCCTGACTGTCTGGCTCCATTCATGCCTCTCAAAACCACATCACTGCCACCAAATCTCCCTTTAAATCTGCTTCTGACTCCCATTCCTGCCCTAAGCTGTTCTATGAGATGGGAGCTGCAGGGGGGGGACCTGCTCACAGAATCACAGAAGGGTAGGGGTTGAAAGGGACCTCTGGAGATCACTGAGTCCAACTCCCCTGCCAGAGCAGAGTCACCCAGAGGAGGTCATGTGCCACACACATCACCAAGCCCTTTGATCACATCTCATCACAGCTGGGCTTGAAGCATGGATGCCGACAGAGATGCTCTGCTCTAGCCCTACCCCTACCCTACCTAGCTCCACACCACCTCGGCCACACATCTTGTCCCAGCTGTGCAGCTGTGGCTCCAGCACCTTCCACCATCTCTAAGGGACCCCAAGGACACTCTTTTACTTACCCACCACCAAAACTACCAGACACATGGACAAGAACAGTTCCAGGGGCCACATATTGAGGGTTTATTTGTCAAGACAAAGATGTTGCCATAGGAACAACTCTTCCTGCAGCTACAAAGAGGGGGGGGAGGGGGTGCTAAGGAGTGGAGCTGACTTAGTGTCTTTCTTTCCTCTAAAAATGGCTTTCCAATAAGCAAATCCTTCCCTGTGTGCTCTGGGTTAGTCAGGGAAGTGGTGACTCTCTTAGCAGATATGTCCTCACCTGCCAATGTCAGGAGAGGAGAGGCAAAAGAGAATAAACTTTTTCTTTTTTGAAGCTAAAAACACAGGGGGGGAAAAAATTGGAAGCAATCAATCAACTTGATGAATTTCAGCATCTAACTGGAAAATACTTACCATTTTTAATGAGTCAGGATAAAAGTGCATAAATTATCCCAATACATATTTACCCTTGATAAATGCACCTTAGTAGGGTGACTATAACTGAACTCGAGGTGTTCTAACTACTTGGAGAGACAGAGAACCCTGCCCCTCCTCACTCATACAGAAAACAAACTCAGTACCTCATGGAAAACTTGGGTTTGCTCAGATCCCTAAGTGCCACTCCTTTGCCAGTGAGGCTTTGAAGCTCACCAGTTCCTCTTAGTCCCTGACTAGTTCAATGGAAACAAAAACCGAAAGGTGAGGAGGATGCAAAGGTGTAAAAGTCTCTGCTGGTGCTGCTAACCAGAAGCAATCCTCGTGGGAGGGAGGAAGGAAGAGGTGAGCAATAATAAACCTCAACCTTCTCACTCCATTTTTGCATCATTTGTTGGTTGGTTCTTTTTTTTTCCTTCATTGTACAACTGGAAAGGGGAATGGGGGGGGGGGGGGGGGGGGGAAGGAAAAGGAGGGGGGAAAAAAAAAAGAGCTCCAAAAGAGGGTTTCATTTCTACCTCTACATACAATAAGTTACAAGTTTATTTCTTTAAATAATTGTAAAACAATCTTACATTTATTTTGTTGTTCTCCCTTAAGAGGTTAAACTCTAAGCAAATACACACATACACCAAAGGTCCATCTCCTGGCAGTCTGGCCTAGGAATTCTCCCATGCTGGTACCCTGTTTGTTGAATTGGTTTGGTTTGTTTCTTCTTTTTGTTGGTTATTATTATTATTATTATTATTATTTTTTCCCTGCATAAACTAAATTGATCTCTGAAAGGCTCTGTAGAAAATAGAAACTTCAACTTCTTTGTGTTTTTTTCCTTCCCCACCCCCACCCCCCCCATCCCCATTACAAAGTAAAACAAATTGTATCCAAAATAGCAAGCTTGAAGTGTTATTCTTATTCTTATTCCTTTCATTTGGCCAATTTCTGTTCTCCTTTTTCCTATTTTACAAAGCTGAGGAAGGCTTGGTGGCTGGCAAGGATGACTTTGAGCTTCTGGCTCCCCTCCTGCCAGCGTTGTTGTCCTGGCTCTGGGTTGAGTCTTCACTCCCAGGGTCTGAGGAGCTGCCGTGGTTGTGTCAGGAATATGAAAGAGGTGAGAGGTGCAGAATTCTGGCTGGTCCAGTCCATAAAAATGATGATTTGTTGGGGTTGGGGTTTTGTTTCCCCCCCCCCCCCCCACACCCCTTGGGCTTGGCTTTCCCCCAAAAAAGAGCTTGTAGTGCTATTTTTTTTTCCTTTTAGTGGTCCATCACAATAAGTAGTTTTGTGCTGTAAAAGAAAAATGGGGGGGGGGGGAGAAAAAAGGAGGAAAAAAGGGGCAGAGGCAGAGGAGCAAAGCTGCCTCTGGCTTACATCGGGGGCACGACAAGACCAGTCATGGCTGAAAGAGAAAAGTGACAAAGATTAAGTTCTGGCAAGTTTCTCTGGACAGAAGATCTCTGAGCCCTGAGCCCTTCTGTGTGCAGCCATGGAGAGCAGCAGGGGCCTTGTCTGCAGCCTCAGCTGCAGCTTCAGGGACTGTAAGTGGGTTTGGGGCTTTGGTGGGAACTAAGGTGGTGAGCCTGAGAGTGACCACAGCCTGGGGACAATGTGCTAGGTCCTGCTCGAGTCACCACTGTGGTCCTTGAACAGATGGAGGAGAGGAGGGACTCATCCCTCTGCTGCTCCCATCCTGTAACTTATCCCAAGCTGCTGCAGGCACAAGCAGCCAGGTCAGCTCCAGGAGGAGCAGCTGCAGCCCAGAAAGCCAAGCAGAGCCTGGGCTGCAGCAGCAGAAGTGTGGCCAGCAGGGCCAGGGAGGGGATTCTCTCCCTCTGCTCTGCTCCACTCTGCTCAGACCCCACCTGGAGTACTGCAGCCAGTGCTGGAGCCCCTGGGACAAGAGGGATGTGGAGATGCTGGAGAGTGTCCAGAGCAGGGCCAGGAGGATGCTCAGAGGCTGCAGCAGCTCTGCTGTGAGCACAGAGTGAAAGAGTTGGGGCTGTGCAGGCTGCAGCAGAGGAGGCTCCCAGGGGACCTTCTTGTGGCCTTCCAGCATCTGAAGGGGGCTCCAAAAAAGCTGTGGAGGGACTTTTGAGGCTGTGAGGGAGTGGCAGAAGTGGGGAGGATGGAGCAAAGTTGGAGGTGGGGAGAGTGAGGCTGGAGGTGAGGAGGAAGTTGTTGAGCAGGAGAGTGGTGAGAGGCTGGAATGGGTTGCCCAGGGAGGTGGTTGAGGCCCCATGGCTGGAGGTGTTTGAGGCCAGGCTGGCTGAGGCTGTGTGCAGCCTGCTCTAGGGTAGGGTGTCCCTGGGCATGGCAGGGGCTTGGCACTGGCTGCTCCTTGTGATCCCTTCCAACCCTGCCTGATTCTGTGATTCTATGACCTGAGCTCTTGCTCTCAGGTAGCCTGGTTGGGTCTGTTGCCTGCAGCAAAGCCAGAGGCACTCACACAGCCAGAGCCTGTGGCTGCTCTTTTCTCCTGGCACTGCAGCCAGGCTCTGTCTGTGTGCAGGGAGGCAGCAGAGCCTGGTACAGCCAGAGGGGCTGAATCTGAGATGTGCAAGGGCTGCTGCCAGAGCAGTTTAAGCTCTGCTCCCAGGGGCAGAGGCTGCACTGGCATTAAGGCTCTCCCTGGTGCTGTTATCAACATCATTTTCATTTTTTTAATCAAGGAAATCCCCCAGCAGCTCAGAGCCTGACTTTCTGCCATGCCTCTTCAGCAGCATTTCAAGAACACTTGCAGCATTTTGGCAAGCTCCTGAGCTGGGAGGGGACTTTCATTCTTGCTGTGGAATTGAAGATATTTACCCAGCAGCCTCAGACTCAGCCGAGTGATGGCAACGGCAAAAGTGCCCTCTGCAGTCAGGGGGAGGCTGTCACTGCCCCTGAGGTTCTGGTGAGTTCTTCTGCCTCCCTTCCTTTCCTCCTTAGCAAGTAGCAAGTCCCTGCTTTCCTCTCCTCACTGTTGTCCCCCAGCCCAAACCTGTCCTGTCAGTGATCCACAGCAGAGAGACTCCTCAGAAGGCATCAGAACAGAACCTTCCAGAGGACAAACTCAGGTGGAACTGTAGGAGTACCTCAAAAGGACACACATAGAATCATAGAACCAAGCAGGTTGGAAGAGAGCTCCAAGCTCAGCCAGTCCAACCTAGCACCCAGCCCTGCCCAACCAACCAGACCATGGCACTAAGTGCCCCAGCCAGGCTTGGCTTCAACACCTCCAGGGATGGTGACTCCACCACCTCCCTGAGCAGCCCATTCCAATGGCAAATCAAATGGGCTCTCAATCTGGGGTTCAGCACCTCCAGGGACAGTGCCTCCACCACCTCCCTGGGCAGCCCATTCCAATGCCAATCACTCTCTCTGCCAACAACTTCCTCCTAACATCCAGCCTCAACCTGCCCTGGCACAACTTGAGGCTGTGTCCCCTTATTCTATTGCTGCTTGCCTGGCAGAAGAGACCAACCCCCACCTGGCTACCACAGAGCCTGCCTGTTTCCCTGCTTTCCAGCCCATGTTGCAGCCTCACCTCCTTCTGCAGCAAAGCACAAGCAGGCTGAGGAATATTGCCTGGAATTCTCACCTGGCCTTCCACAGCTCATCTGCAGGGGCTTTGCTCTGTGCTTCTCTCTCTTTTCCCATACCCCAGGCTGTCCATTTCCACCCCACCTCCTCTCCCCTGTGGGGCTGCACTGTCAGAAGCCTATTCCCAGCCTGTCTCTCCTTTTATTGAATGTTTGTGAGGTTTGGATTAAGGTCTTACACTGCTAGCAAAGCTGTAATTATTTTTGCCTGTATTACTAGATATTGAATCGATGTAACTTTTCAATAAAGGTGGTTCAATGCAGGACACTCCCTGATGAGTTGGGAATATAGAAACCAGAGTCATTATCCCAGAGGGTCTTTTCTTTTCTTTTCCTTTTCTTTTCTTGGAGGGAAATGGAAAAGGAATTAGAGATGAGCCTTATTGTATTAACCTTGACAGCTTGCAATTATCAGCTGGGAGTCCTGATTAAAATGGTCACAAGGTTGGAGAATTTTGGGGGGGGGATAAATACTCCAGCATGGGCAGTGCCCTGCTGCTGGGGTGACAGGCACCTGCACTGGCTGCTATTCACAATGATCACAACCCTCCTGTGTACAAAGGGCACAGGTCAGGCTGTCTTGCTTGGCAGTAGAGATGATCACAGTATCACAGCATCACCAAGGTTGGAAGAGACCTCACAGATCATCAAGTCCAACCCTTTAGCACAGAGCTCAAGGCCAGACCATGGCACCAAGTGCCACGTCCAGTCCTGCCTTGAACAGCTCCAGGGACGGCGACTCCACCACCTCCCCGGGCAGCCCATTCCAGTGGCCAATGACTCTCTCAGGGAAGAACTTTCTCCTCACCTCCAGCCTAAATCTCCCCTGGAGATTTTTGATCACATTGGGTGCTTCTGTCCTCCACAACCTCCCTGGGTAACCTGTGCCAGTCTCTCACCACCCTCACTGCAGACAACCCTTTCCTAACATCCAGTTTCAATCTCCCCTCTGCCACTTCAAACCCATTCCTCCTCCTGCCATTCCCAGACCTTGTCAATAGTCCCTCCCCAGCCCTCCTAGAGCCCACTTTAGATCCTGCAAGGCCACTCCAAGGTCTCCTGGAAGCTTTCTCTTCTCCAGGCTGCAGAGCCCCAACTCTTGTGGCATCCTCCCAGTGCCTTTGTGAACCTGCCCTGCCACACACCATGGCACCACAGCTCTGACTGGGGTCACCTGCTCTCACTTTGGAGAACATCTAGGAGTGAGTGGAGGCCACTACGGGCTGCTGTTTGTTCTCTACCCCTCATGGGCTGGTAGGCTGTGCCAGTGGCTAGCAGATGGCAGGTGGAAGAGGCAGACAAGAGACAAGGCACAGGGGCTTATCTGAGGGCATTCTGCATGGCTTGGCTGTGTCACACAGCACAACTGCTGGGCCAACAAAAATTTCTTTACCTAAGGATTAAAAGAAAAGGGCTTCAAATTCTTCTTCTCCTCATCTTCTTTGGTCTGAGGGGGAAAGACATTCTGCTGCCTGTGCACTGCCAGACATAGAGCAGTGTCTCTCATTGTGCCATGGCACCAAGGGTGCTGTGGCTGTGGCAGGGGATGGAGCCAGTTCAGAAACTTCTGCGTTGGCTTTGTCAGGTGTCATTGGGTTTGCTCAGCACAGTTGGGGCTCCCTTAGGCTATAAAACCATCACAGTGACTGTGAGTCCCTGTGGCCTGGCTCAAGGGTTTGTAATGCAGCCACAGGTGCGGTTTGTGGGGCACACTGAGAGTCACCTCTGGCTCCTGGTGTGGTGAATTCCCAGAGCTGTGTTTTCTGTGGTATCTCTAGTTGGGTCTGAAGGAGCCAGATGACTTCTCAAGCCCCATAAAGCCTTTTTTTTATAGAGACTTGGAGTGTATTTGTGTGCCCCACCCCAGCCTGTTAAAGGAAAGAATTCCACACAGGTTTCCATTCTTATCTTAATGCTCACATTTGTTTTGCAGATCCCTCTTAAAAAGGCTATAAATGGCCTCGAGGGCTCAATTCCCAGTATGAGCCTAAACCTAGCAGCAGGTTTCAGGCCATGGCTGTTATGCAGAGAGCTGTGGGTCAGCTCTGCAGGGCAGAGGTTTGTTTTACAAGACCCAAAAGCCTAAGGAGAAGTCAACCCTGACAAAAGAGCTGGTACTGAAATGCAGTGTGGGGCAAACTCTTCCTGGTGCAAATGAATGTTTGTGCCCTGCTGGTTTAAATCCAAGCAGGCAGAGCTGGGAGCTTTGCCTTAACCCATCTAGACTGGGTCAGCTCCTCACTGCAGGACCAGGGCAGCCAGTGCAGTGTTTCCCTGCACCAACGAGGGCTGAGCATCACTTGTGCATTTCTTACCTCTGAACCCATTGCCATTGCCACTAGAGCAGGCAGGAGAAGGAGACCCTTGGGGTCTGATGACAGGAGCAAAGGCACTCTTCTGTTTGACAGCAGGGAAGACGGAAGAGGAGAATGGAAGGATGGAAGAAGTGCTGGAGGAGCCAACTGTTGGACTTGAAGACATCACTGTGAAAGAAGAAAGTGATTCCCCATCAGAAATGTCACTGTGGAAGTTTGGTAAAGGTGCCCACCACATCTCACTTGTGGAAACTCTGACTTCTTAAAAAGGGCTCCACCCTCACTTTGCTTTGGCTGTTTGTGGTGAGTCAGAGGGGGCTGTACTGAGCAGGCCAGGCAAGACAGAGTCTGAGGTTTGAAAAGCGAGGGTGAAGGGATCAGAAGATGGTAACAATGTCAAGGGAGAGAGAGAGAGAATCATTATGAAAGAGGAAAGAGTCACAAGCTGTCCCCTCAGACTGCTTTGGAATCTGCTTTGGTCATGGCTGGATTGATGATGCTGAAGGTCTTTTCCAACTGAAATGCTTCTGTGACTCCTGTGCCTTCTGAGCTTTTAAACACGAAGGCTCCTTGGTTGGAGTTGGGGGGGGTGGGTTTAAAGCTGCTGCTTAGATTTGGCTTCAAACTGGCTTCTTTTTAAGGAAGTATCTGGAAAGTATCATGACATTATTGGGAGCTCTCCCCTCCCTAAGCTGGCTGCACTGTAGGTAAATAATTCAATAATCAGTAAATAAACAAGTACAGAAGTAGCTGTGCAGCCTCAAATGCATATATTTGCTTATCTGTTTCACACACACTCTTGCCAGAGGCAAACCAGAGCATGAAAGGAAAAGTGACTCACACATGGCCCAGCTAGGAACTGGCAACACAGGGATGCTGACTTCCAGAGCCTAGCTCCATCACTGCTCTATTTCTGGTTCCCAAGGTAAGGGAGTCCCAGAGGAAGCTCCCCCAGAAGGCAGCTGTCAGCCCCTGGCAGTGCAGTTCACACACACACACAGGGTCTGTGGCTTTCAGAAGGGGTCCAGAGCAGTCCCTGCCAGCAGTGAGAGCTTTCAGAAGGGGTCCAGGGCAGTCCCTGCCAGCAGTGAGAGCTTTCAGAAGGGGTCCAGGGCAGTCCCTGCCAGCAGTGAGAGCTTTCAGAAGGGGTCCAGGGCAGTCCTTGCCAGCAGTGAGAGCTTTCAGAAGGGGTCCAGAGCAGTCCCTGCCAGCAGTGAGAGCTTTCAGAAGGGGTCCAGAGCAGTCCCTGCCAGCAGTGAGAGCTTTCAGAAGGGGTCCAGGGCAGTCCCTGCCAGCAGTGAGAGCTTTCAGAAGGGGTCCAGAGCAGTCCCTGCCAGCAGTGAGAGCTTTCAGAAGGAGTCCAGAGCAGTCCCTGCTTGCACTGAGAGCTTTCAGAAGGAGTCCAGAGCAGTCCCTACCAGCAGTGAGAGCTCCTTGCTAGCTCATCCCCAGCTGCCAGCTGTGCCTCATTCCTCACGGTGGCCTTTGCCACTTGGGAAGTGTGCAGGGGTGAAAAGTGAGGAGCCACGAGCAGCAGGCAGTGTTCCTCTGTGCTTCCTCCTTCACGCTCAAAACGTGGCAGGGCACCAGCCAGAGCCTCTCTCCACTGCCTGCACTACATCTGGGCTCCTCCTGACAGCCATCACTCGCTGCTGGACTAAACTAAGCAGGAGCAGGAGCGCAAGGCAGAGGGGCAGAGCACTTACATCCGTAGGGAGAGCCTGTGGGAGAGCCGTTGATGAAGCCAGGCGAGCCGGGGACGCCCAGGTTGGACATGGGGACGTTGCTGTAGCCGTTCATGCTGTTGCTGGAGGTGCTGTAGTTGGACTGCTGAGGGGTGGAGCTGGAGGAGTAGCCTCGGGGTGAGATGCTGCTGGTGTTACGAATGTAACCTAAAACCCACAGTTCAAAGCACGTCAGTGGATGGGGCTCAAGGCTCTGCACTCCCTCCCTCTGTGTTCCCTTTTCAAACCAGTCACTGATTTACATCCAGCTTAAGAGATGAAATTGATGCCAGGCCCTGGAAACCACTGTGTGTGCCACCTGTTTCCCAAGGGATTCTCTGCAGTTGTAGCTTCAAATCACTGATGAGTTACAAATCATAGAATCATAGAATCCAGCAGGTTGGAAGAGAGCTCCAAGCTCAGCCAGCCCAACCTAGCACCCAGCCCTGCCCAACCAACCAGACCATGGCACTAAGTGCCCCAGCCAGGCTTGGCTTCAACACCTCCAGCCACAGCCACTCCACCACCTCCCTGGGCAGCCCATTCCAATGCCAATCACTCTGCCAACAACTTCCTCCTAACATCCAGCCTAGACCTGCCCTGGCACAGCTTGAGGCTGTGTCCCCTTGTTCTGTTGCTGGCTGCCTGGCAGCAGAGCCCAACCCCACCTGGCCACAGCCTCCCTGCAGGCAGCTGCAGGCAGCAATGAGCTCTGCCCTGAGCCTCCTCTGCTGCAGGCTGCACACCCCCAGCTCCCTCAGCCTCTCCTCATAGGGTTTGTGTTCCAGGCCTTGTCGCCCTTCTCTGGACACCTTCCAGCACCTCAAAATCTCTCTTGAATTGAGGGACCCAGAACTGGGCACGGTAAAGTGAGGACATCACCAAGGGGAGATGATAACCCACACACAGCTGGCATTTTGACTTAGAGGGGGGGAGAAGATAAACTGGGTATGGAAAAAACTTCTTTTGTCCTAAAAAATAATCACAACTATTTGAGAACCAAAAATTGACCTCTTTTTCCTCCCAGAAAGAGACCTGAAGAACACCTTAGCTCTCAGCATTACAGCAGACAGTTGCAAAGGGATTTTGCCACAGAAAAGCTTTCACTAGGGTCCAACAGGTACTTCTGGAGTGGTTACTTCTGCCTGACCAATCTCATCTCCTGTTATGATCAGGTTACCTGCCTGGTGAATATGGGCAGGCTGTGGAAGAGGAGGCTCAGGGCAGACCTCATTGCTGTCTACAACTACCTAAAGGGAGGCTGTAGCCAGGTGGGGTTGGGCTCTGCTCCCAGGCACCCAGCACCAGAAGAAGGGGACACAGCCTCAAGCTGTGGCAGGGGAGGTTGAGGCTGGATGTGAGGAGGAAGATGTTGGCAGAGAGAGTGATTGGCATTGGAATGGGCTGCCCAGGGAGGTGGTGGAGTGGCTGTGGCTGGAGGTGTTGAAGCCAAGCCTGGCTGGGGCACTTAGTGCCATGGTCTGGTTGATTGCATAGGACTGGACTGGATGATCTTGGCTGGATAAGTTGGACTGGATGATCTTGGAGGTGTCTTTCAACCTGGTTTATTCTCTGATTCTATGACTCTATGACATGAAGTCAGATTATTTCTGCCCATTTCTCTGGTGAGATCCTATTAAAAAGGACTAGCAACATTTTCTCCATGGTGGCTTTGACCAGGGCATATCTTCCATCAGCTTCATCTGGCACAGCTTCACCGCCTTAGAGCACTGCAAACATCTCTTCATGCCATCAGCCACAGACTGTGTGGTACTGCAGTTAAATGCTAAACCCCAAAACCTTGGAGCAGAATCTGCCCAAAGCTGATCCTGCTCCTGGGGGGTGTGGCTGTGAGTAGCCTTGAGCTCTGTGGTAAAGGGTTGGACTTGATGATATGTGAGGTCTCTTCCAACCCTGATGATACTGTGATACATCACTCTGCTGCGTGCTCCTAACCATGACCTACCTGGCACCAACGTTATACACAAACCATCTGCAGGCTGGGCACACTGACACTGGTGCTGGTAAAATTCACACTGAAGAAGCAGCCTCCAACAAGGAGAAGGAAACTCCCCACCAGTGAGGGGCATTTGCAGCTGCTGTCCCTGTCTTATCAAACAGAGATCCAACCAAAAGGTGTTGGAGGGGAGCAGGGGCAGAATTCAGGGCTGAGTTGGCATAAAGAAGTACTCCAAAATGGGAGCAGCTGAGATTCAGGTTTACTTTGTTTAAATTCCTCTGCTGTCAGTGCTCACCTTGGTTGTTGCCCTGTGTTGACTCTGAGATGCTGACTCCTAGCTGGCTGCCGTAGGAGTTGATGCCCATCATGCTGCTGTGGGCAGGAGAGCTGGAGAGGGCTGGGATCTGGGCGGGGTTCCTGGGCACACTGTAGAGAGCTTCTGCGATGTCTGCAGCTCTCTTCAGAATGATGTCCTGTAGGGAGGAGGGGACAAGCTCAGAACCCTGCTTGGAGAAGTGTCCTGCTGTTTGTTATCAACTCTGCAAGTATCCCCCCCCCGTCCCAACTCCGATGAGAGCAGCCACCCTGACCTGGTTGTTGTGTGGGGTTCCATACAGGGCTTCAACCAGGTCAGCAGCTCGTTTCAGCAGCATTTCCTGCGGGAGGAGCAGAGGCACAAAATGGGCATTTGACATCTAAACACGAGGAGGAACTTCTTGGCTTTGAGGGTGGTAGAGCCCCGGAGCAGGCTGCCCAGATTGGTGCTGGAGTCTCCGTCTCCGGAGTCTTACAAATCCCACCTGGACACATCCCTTTGCAACCTGCTGTGGGTGAACCTGTGCTGGAAGATCTCCAGAAGTGCAGCCCAAGCCCACCTCATGCTGTGCTGGTCCCTGTGGACAGCGGTGGCGCCTGTGAATAGAGCCAGCACCGTGCCCAGCGCTCACCCTGGAGCTCTCCAGAGTCCTGAAGCTGCTCCCAGGGCAACAGCATCACTGGAGGGAGGTTCCAGACACCCACGGGAGCCAGAACTCTGACCTCCTCCACTCAATGTTCATCTACTGTTTTGCTTGGACGTAAAGAACCCTGAATATCCTCCACAGCCTTTTGTTCTTTCTCAATAACAGCATCCAAGCAAAGCAAACCCTCCAGTGGGTATCTCACAGTACCACTGCCTGCAGGAGCAGAATTATGCCCTGTGCCCAGCTGAAAGCAAAGGCTCTTTGTCATGTAACAGTCGCTGAACAAATGAGGGTGCTGCACTGTGTCCAGTAGGAAGAAATTCTTCATGGAAAGAGTGATGGGCATTGGAATGGGCTGCCTGGGGAGCTGGTGGAGTCACCATCCCTGGAGGTGTTTAAAAGGAGGCTGCATGAGGCACTTAGTGACATGGGTTAGTTAATTAGAAGGGTTAGGAAATAGGTTAGACTCGATGATCCTAGAGGTCTTTTCCAGCCTGGATCATTCTTTGATTAAAGCCACCCTCATTCTGTGGGGTGCCACAGGACCAGAGTGTGCACAGCTACAGACACTTAAACCCTCCTTGTGTGAGGTGCCACAGGACCAGAGTGTGCACAGCTACAGACACTTAAACCCTCCTTGTGTGAGGAGCCACAGGACCAGAGTGTGCACAGCTACAGACACTTAAACCCTCCTTGTGTGAGGTGCCACAGGACACTTAAACCCTCCTTGTGTGAGGTGTCACAGGACCACAGTGTGCACAGCTACAGACACTTAAACCCTCCTTGTGTGAGGTGCCACAGGACACTTAAACCCTCCTTGTGTGAGGTGCCACAGGACCAGAGTGTGCACAGCTACAGACACTTAAACCCTCCTTGTGTGAGGTGCCACAGGACCACAGTGTGCACAGCTACAGACACTTAAACCCTCCTTGTGTGAGGTGCCACAGGACCACAGTGTGCACAGCTACAGACACTTAAACCCTCCTTGTGTGAGGTGCCACAGGACCACAGTGTACACAGCTACAGACACTTAAACCCTCCTTGTGTGAGGTGTCACAGGACCACAGTGTGCACAGCTACAGACACTTAAACCCTCCTTGTGTGAGGTGTCACAGGACACTTAAACCCTCCTTGTGTGAGGTGCCACAGGACCACAGTGTGCACAGCTACAGACACTTAAACCCTCCTTGTGTGAGGTGCCACAGGACCAGAGTGTGCACAGCTACAGACACTTAAACCCTGAGTGCCACAAATGCTGCAGCAAAAGCTGGGCTCTAAGTGGGCTTTACACAGATATTGATTGCCCTGGGGTTAGATCTCTGCAACCAAGCCTTCATTTCTAGCAGGTATCATTTAGGGTCAGAGCTACCCTATGGATAAGTGCATAGGACCATGAAGGTGAACTGGGGAGGTGTCTATATTGGTCTCTCATTTTAGGAGCAAAACAAGTCCACAGACTTGAGCTCTCAAAGGTTGAAATGACCTGTGGGTTCTGCATGGTCACATTTTTGGTTGGCTCTACAGTTGACTGGTGAACTCCTGCTCAGATTCACAGTATTAGGATTGGAAGAGACCTCACAGGTTGTAACTGACATAGAACATATTTAGTGCTCAGTGAAATGCTTCTCAAGTGTTTTACCTTAGCTAGTCTTTCAGGGTCCCCAGGATGTCTTGGGATGACTTTCTGCAGCCTTTGGAAACCATAATCTATGGTAGGTTCATTTAAAGCTGAAAGGCAAGCACAAAAAGGCCATCAGATGAGTACAGAGGCATCTGGCTCTCTTGGTGTGACAAGTTTCATGACCTAAAGAAGATGATTCCTCAGCTTCCTCAGAAAGCCTCCATGCCCATGCTACTAGAAGGTGCAGGCTGCTGAGGTGATCCCTGGTCACAGCATGCAGGCCAGGCTGAGCAGCAAGCCAAGCTTTCCAAGAACTGCTTCATGGGATCCCTAATCCCCTTCCAAGGACAGCACACACTGCCACACAGCTGGGCACACCAGCTATCCATGTTGGATCATCTCCTAGAGACCAGCTGCCCAGGCTCTGGTACCCCAGCTCAGCCCATTGAATTGGCCAGAGGTCTCTGCCTTTCTCTGTCCACCAACCTGCTCCTGGACAGCCCCTCAGGGTGGCTGCCATTGGGGAAAGAATTGGTGGCACCTTTCAGCTTACAGCTAAGCTCTGCAACAACTCTGGGCAGTCTGTGTGCAAATCTCAAATCCCCCTTCTGCCTGCTCATGCTGATAGGCACAGCTGAGGGTATGCCAGAGGGTCACTCTAGAGAGTTTGCCTGGCTAAGGGAGCAAACAAACTCCAACTTCTGCACTTAAACCTGCTGCAGCCTCTGCTGCTGGCTGCTCACCGCCTAGCAAAGGTGGAGCAACTCCTTGGAAAGCTGCAGCACTGTCACGAAACCCTCCCTGGGGAGGAGTGTGCTTGCAGGACTGACCCCAGTGCTTGCAGGACTGACCCCAGTGCCTGCAGGACTGACCCCAGTGCCTGCAGGACTGACCCCAGTGCACACCCATGGGACCAGCTCTGTGCTGGGCGCACAGCAGAGCCCCGGAGCCCTGCTGGCTCAGCTCACCCATGCGCTGCACACGCTCCCGACACAAAGTAGGGCACAGCTCTTTGTCAGACACACAAACTCCTGCCACGGTGCAGGGCTGCTGTGCACACACAGCCACTCTGGAACGATGTTGGTCTCCAGTGGATAAACCAAGATATTTTGACCCAGATCCTCAGTAATAGCTGGCAGAGCCCTAGTGGCACTGCTGGTGATTTCAGGGGCTGGAATTCTCTCTCCTGTGAAGTCGTGGCAATAACAATCTGATTTTGGATTAGTCACAATTAAACCCCAGCTCAAATGAATGCTGAAGCCAGCAGTCAATTGTGCATCATCCTGCCTGCCTACAGCTTTGCAGCCTCTAATGCTCCAGGACTCCTGTGCTCATGGTACCGGGGTACCACTTCAGAAGATGCCCTCTCATCCCAGTGCCTCTCTCGTGCTGAGAAGCTTGCCATAAATTCCATGACACATTTAGTAACACCTGGTTTGGAAGTAGAGCAGGGTAGTGTTAGATTGGGCATTTGGAAAGAGCTCTTCACTATGGTCCTGCACCTGGGTCAGCTCAGTCCCAAGCACAGCTCCAGGCTGGGTGGGGAAATGCTGAGAGCAGCCCTGAGGAACAGGACCTGGGGGTCTGGGATGATGAAAAGCTCCACAGGAGCCTGCAGTGTGAATGCAGCCCAGACACAACCCTGTGCTGGGCTGCAGCAAGAGCAGTGTGGGCAGCAGGGCAAGGGAGGGATTCTGTCCCTTGGCTCTGCTCTCCTCAGACCCCACCTGCAGTCCTGGGGGCAGTTCTGCAGCCCCCAACACAAGCAGCACATGGAAGTGTTGGAGCCAGTCCAGAAGAGGCCACCAAGATGCTGAGAGCAGCTCTGCTCTGAGCACAGGCTGAGAGAGTTGGGGCTCTGCAGCCTGGAGAAGAAAAGGCTTCCAGGAGACCTTGGAGTGGCTTTCCAGTGTCTGAAGGGGGCTCCAGGAGGGCTGGGGAGGGACTATTGACAAGGGCTTGTAAACGACAGGAGGAGGAGGAATGGGTTTAAAGTGGCAGAGGGAAGGTTGAAACTGGATGTTAGGAAAGGGTTGTTTGCAGTGAGGGTGGTGAGAGACTGGCACAGGTTGCCCAGGGAGGTTGTGGAGCACAGGATTACAGAATGTGATCACAGAATGTGCTCCACAACCTCCCTGGAGATGTTCAAGGCCAGGTTGGATGCAGCCTTGAGTGACCTGTTCTAGTGGGAGGTGTCCCTGCCTATGGCAGAGGGTTGGAACTGGCTGATCCTTGAGGTCCCTTCCAACCTAATCCATTCTATAACAGTGCTCTGTTTGATGTCATTGCAGCTTAGTTATGTCTCTCTCTGGTCTGTTAGTGACAATTCAAGTGGATCTAAGCATCACAATCCCTGGAGGTGTTCAAGAAAAGGCTGGATGAGGCACTTAGTGCCATGGTCTGGTTGACTGGATAGGGCTGGAGGATAGGTTGGACTGGATGAGCTTGGAGGTCTCTTCCAACCTGCTTGATTCTATGATTCTATGTTTTGGTGTCCAAGATAAAGCTATGAGCTGCTCTGGTTGGAGTTGTCCCTGCTGACTGCAGGGGGTTGAACTCAAGCTTTAGAGGTCCCTTCCAACCCAGTACATTCTGTGCTTCTGCATGAGTCCTTCAGCACTCTCCCCAGCCAGTCCTAGCTGTGTCTACCCTCTCACACCATCTGTGGTCCTTCTGACAAAGCAACCTTTATCAATACCTGGTGACATCAGCAGAGCTGAAGCCACCCAACTGCAAGAACTGCTGATGGCACCTGTGGAATCTTCCCAAGTACCCTCAGCAGCTTCTGGGTTGCCAGGCTTGGACAGCAGAAGAAAGAAGCTCCCAAGTGCAACACTCTCCTGCTGGTCCAGATTGGCTGTTTATCTGTCTGCCTCTGGTGGAGCAACATGAAGGTAAAAGGTCACATTTCCCACTGAGATACATTTCATATTTACTTTCTATTAAATAATTATGGCATGGCATGAAGTTTAAATATTACAGGAGATAACCAAGTGGGAATTGAGTAGAGAAAACCCAGAACCTGAGAATTTAGTCTTGGCTATACTTAGAATGTCTTTGCTCTCCACTGGGAGCCATTCTGGTTTGCTTAAGGAGTTTAATAATACACATTTCCACTGCCACAGGATCTACATCCCATTTGGGAAGGTGGGGGGAGATGTTTTTTGGGGGGTGGGGGGCTTGCCAATAATCCTGAGAGTTATAGGTCAATTGTCCCAAGAGCCAGCACATCATTATGTGCCATTTCTCTTCTTGATTAGGGGCTAATCAGTTTAGATAGATAGATAGATAGATAGATAGATAGAGAGAGAGAGAGATAGATAGATAGAGAGATTTATCTCCAGCTCAGCACCAGCAATGTGAGCTCCAGAGGAATTCCAACAGGGATGTGTACACAGGACACTAAAAATAGCTAATGGGAATACACAAAATGCTAACTCAGGGAGCAGGATTGGCCATTACCCAACAGCCATCTTCCCAATGGATTGGTGTGGATGTTTTCATTCTGAGAGATAAAGAGCAGCAAATCCTCTCTCAGCAAGCTGGAACTGTGCTGGGAGCTCCTCAGCCATGGTGGATACATCAAGTCTGTCAGCACAAAAGCTTTCCTGTATAGCTGGCACCCAAATTGCCTACTTCTGGTGTTATTCATTAGGGAAACAAAGATATCTGTCATGAAATCCTGTTAGAAACCAATGCCCAACACCTGATGGATGAAATGGCACATTTCCACCTGAGGGGCAAGCTATAGACTCCACCAGAACACCAGTGGGATAAGAGCTGCTGGATCAGTAGGGACTGAGCAAGATGTTACACAGCATGGGCCAAAGTTAGCTCCAAATGCTTTGGGGTTCCTGGACTGAGAGACCTGATGGGGTCTGACACAGGAGCAGGCTCTTCATGGTTCTCTACAGATCAGGCCCCCCAAGAAAAGTGGTTCAGCTGCAGCCAAAGCTCTCTGGCAACTCTCAGCCCCAATGCTTCAGGCACAAGGGCTCCCCTGGGCTCCCCAGAGCACAAAGCATTATGCATGGCTTGAGATGCACGAGGAGAGCAACCAAACTGATCTACAAACCTCACTGCAGCAGAACTGCTCTACCCACAGAGCTGTTACAGTCAGCAGCAGGGAGAGGTGACATCAGCTGTGTCCTGGCCAAGCCAGCTCACTCTTACAATCTCACTGCATCCTTACAAGTGTTGTTTCTCACAAGCAGCTAACAAGACCTCCTCAGATCTGCTGAAGAGCTTTAGCAAATCAGCACCTTCCCATCCCTAGCACAGAGATGGATCCAGCACAGCCCAGGAGCCGACACAGCCTGCAGATTATTTTATATTGCATTGCTCTGAGAAGTTAACTCCTGGAGGATTTCTGCTCAGCAAGGAAAATTATGTTCAATATCTCCCTGCTATAGACATTTCCAGGTGAGCATCTCTGTGACAAAGTAAACGCAGAGCTGGGATCAACCTTAAGGTAAGGAAAGCCTACGAGACACATCCTGGGCTGGCGTCAGCGGATGGGAGAGTTATGAAAGCCAAGGGAGCTCTAATGGAGCTGCTTACAGCAGCACAGGGCTCGAGTTTGTGCAGCATTAGAGGCAGAACATGAGGCTGCTGCTAGATTAGCAGCAGAGAACAGATGTCTGCCGTGTGAGGAACAGCTGATGAGAGGAAAGTAAATCAGAACCCGGAGATGCGTCTGTGAGCTGCATTCCCACCAGGTCGAGGTGCACACAGGGACTAGATGCTGAGGTGTGAAGTTTGGAAGCAGATCTTTTGAGCTCTCTATACAGATACTGAACTACTCGAGCTCCTGAGATGGCTCTACAGCCACCACAGGGCTGCCCAGGGAGGTGGTGAAGTTGCAGTCCTGGAGGTGTTCAAAAAAAAGCCTGAATGAGGCACTTAGAATCATAGAATCAGGCAGGCTGGAAGAGACCTCCAAGATCATCCAGTCCAACCCAGTACCCAGCCCAATCAACCAGACCATGGCACCAAGTGCCTCATCCAGTCTTTTCTTGAACACCTCCAGGGATGGTGACTCCACCACCTCCCTGGGCAGCCCATTCCTAACATCCAGCCTCAACCTCCCCTGGCACAGCTTGAGGCTGTGTGCCCTTGTTCTGTTGCTGGTTGCCTGGGAGAAGAGACCAACCCCACCTGCCTACAATCTCCCCTCAGGTAATTGTAGACAGCAGTGAGGTCACCCCTGAGCCTCCTCTTCTCTAGGCTAAACAACCCCAGCTCCCTCAGCCTCTCCTCATAGGGTTTGTGCTCCAGGCCCCTCCCCAGCATTGTTGCCCTTCTCTGGACACCTTCCAGCACCTCAGCATCTCTCTTGAATTGAGGGGCCCAGAACTGGACACAGTACTCAAGGTGTGGCCTGACCAGCATTGAGTACAGGGGCAGAAGAACCTCCCTTGTCCTGCTGGCCACACTGTTCCTGATGCAGGCCACTTAGTGCCATGGTCTGGTTGACTGGACAGGGCTGGGTGCTAGGTTGGACAGGATGAGCTTGAAGGTCTCTTCCAACCCGGTTGCTTCTATGATCTCTCATGATTGTTGCCATGCTCTGCAGCACCCCACTAGATGCCCACAGAGTCCTCTCTGGTCTCACTCTTCTAAAAGTTTCCCATCTGGGAATGTTGGAAAAATCCCCACATGGCATTTCAGCCATGAGAGGAACTTGCTGGCTGAGTTGCAGCACCTTGAATTACAGAGCCACCACCACAGCAGTGTCAGTACAGCACACCGCAAGGGGAGCCTGCAGCCAATGCACTGCACAGGAGGCAGGGGAACTTCCAGAACAGAGGCCCCTGGGGGCACTGTGAGTTACCCTTCACTCTTAGATCTGATTTTTATATTCATTGTTGCAACAGTTTATTGTTTTCTTGCTGTCTTATTGTGGCTCTAGAACAAATAAATGAAGCACAGCTCAAGTATCCTCAGGTCACACATGAATATTTGATTGCACATTAAAAGTTGAGGCACAGGAGGCAGGCACCCAACACTGAGATCATTGCTTTGCTGTTGCCATGTTTCAGAAGAGTGGTGGTGTTCCAGTGACCAGAACCTGAGCCCCAGTTCCCTGCCTCTGGCCAGCTCTCCTCTACAAGCACAAGCAGGTGGCTCACCCTTCTGCACCCTTCCATGGCAACATCTGATGGACAAACTGGAAGAAGATGTCCTGCTGTAACTGGTCTGGGTCCACATGAATGGTTCTGATCACTGTGCCTGTGAGGCCTCTCTCAACAGCTACCTGGGCACTGCTCACAGACTCCCAGAGTCCCTGGGGTTGGACTGTGGTAGCTCGGCCGTGGCACACACACAAAAATGCCACCAGGCTATTTTCATAGCTTGGAAGCTGTTTGTGCTGCTATTAGCAGCAACAGCCTGGGGGAATTGCTTGCACAGGTGAGCCTCTACCTAACAGCTCTGTTTATCATTTTGCCTGCCATGGTGGAGAAGCAGAGCTTCCTGAACAGACAGATTGAGAAGTTGTCTGTCCCACCCTCGCTCTGAGCTCGGCAGCTCTGTGCAGTGCTGGTTTGCAACATATGGCAGCAGGCACCCACTCACTGCTCAGAAAACACCCACAGCTAGCCCTGTGCCAACAGCAACACAGGAACAGGATCTTCAACTTCCTTCTCTTCTCCTGGCTCCTGCATACATATCATGGCCTTGTCTTCACGTGGAAGCACTCCAACCAGCACCTCAAAGACCTCTGCTGCGTCTGACTCAAGCTCCCTTGATGGTACAAGCCTTGCACTTAAGGAGGTGCCTTTTCTCCACAGAGAAAGGCACATTTCTGTCATACATCTCTGAATCACTCCATTCCCAACCATCTTTCAGCCCAGGTACCACCAGCACACAGTGATGCTTTTGTTGAAGAGCAAAGTGTCTAGAAGCAGAAAAGAGCATGGGAGAGCTTTACATAGTCACATCAATGCGACTGCCACCTGAGCCCACCTGACATTTCCTTTCAGAGCCATGGATAATGTTCTCCTGCTAGGGCACCCACCTGTGTAAATGAACCTGCCCGGTGCTCCCTTGCAGAACTGTTTGGATTTGTAGGACAATGTCACTTCCACCACCCCAGGGATGTGGCGTGGAGGCGTCTGGACGCGGATGGCGTGGGGCGTGATAAGCTGGAGACAACAAAGGGAGAAGGAGGATGGTGACCTGCCTGTGTCCTTCACCCAGCTTTCACTTCCCACCTTTCTAACACATTTGATAGGTAAAGGCAGCCCTCATTCCCACACAGGACCTAGCAAGGGGTGCATCTGGTCTGGTTTCCTGCCTCCAGGAGGAGAGGACACAGTTTAGGATCAATTGTCACCAGGAAATTGTACTGCTTAACTGCTGGCTTAGTTCTGAACCCAGCAGCAATTCTTTCTCCTTCCCAAACTTGACTACTTTATCTCTTTCCCTCTCTCCAGACATCTAGAACTGCTCAAGTCACCAAGAATCAATCAGGTCACCTAGAACTGCTCCCATCTGTTCTGGAAATTACTGAGCAGCTGATTCAATAATATCACAAATCAAAGAGTCCCCCAGAGAAAAACCCATCGAGGAGTTTCCTTGTCACAGGGTTCTGCTGCCCACCCTAAACACCACCATTTCTGCACTGCTGCTGGAGCAGGAGTTAGCTCTGCTGCCCACGCTTTCCTCACAAGAGTGCTTCTTCAGCTTGGCATCGGGATGCAGCTCTACTCACCTCGCTCCACACAAGCATGGTTCCAAACACCACCTGCAGCCCGTCGAAGAAATTGTCTCCGATAATGATCACCATCGCTCCTCCTGTGGTCCAGCCCTCGCTGGGGCTGATCGCTTTGATGCACGGTGTGGCTAAGCAAGACAAAAAGGACATTAAGCCAAGGGCTTTTTTTGCCCCACACAGCTCCAGACTTTGCTTCACTTTGCCCTAGGCCTGCTCAGTGTGCACAGAAGGTGCCTGCACACATCTGTTGCTAAGACTTGCACCCAGTGCTGCAAACCATAGCTTGGAGCAGCTTCACCTGCCTGCTCCTGGGAGCTTCTGCACTGCTGCAGCTTCAGGGCTGGTGTCAACCCCCTTGGGCTGGCCAAGCCCTAGGACGAATCCTTTCCACCCACTCACCCATGAAGGCTGCTTTGCCATTCCACAAACCCCAGCAGATAAGTAAATAATCCAAAGTGTGTTTTCTGCCTTGCTAGTGTTAATCACAGTATCACACAGTATCACAGTATCACCAAGGTTGGAAGAGACCTCACAGATCATCAAGTCCAACCCTTTACCACAGTGCCCAAGGCTAGACCATGGCACCAAGTGCCACATCCAACCTTGCCTTGAACTGCCCCAGGGACGACGACTCCACCACCTCCCCAGGCCCTCTCCTATTCATTAGCGTCCTGCCATTAAAGCCTCAGAGGCCAACTGCACGGGTGGAAAAATGAACCACTTCAGTGGCTCTGTGAGGCTGCCTTTCAGAGGAGCCTCCTCCTTAGCCTAGGATCACACCCAAGCTAAACCCTGCACAATAAGACCAGAGGAAGATTTATGAAGCTCATCAACGGGTGAAAAAGCGATGGGAGCACCAAGTGTTTGCCCCAGCGCTGAGCAGGAGACAACTTCTAATCATTTTCTCAAGTTTATAGAGTAGATTTGTTGGTTGGGTTTGTTTTTTTTCCTCCTCCTTCTCTCTTCCATATGTTCAAGGCCTCTGGACTATACATCCCATCAGGAACCCAATATGGTTTCCAGGCCATAACCAAAGTCAATCCATCACTCCATTCCCGATGTTGACAGGGTCAGAGGTGGAGGGGAACTTTGGCAGCGCTCCAAAAACACGAGACTCCTTTGAACAGCCAGTCAATCACATCCAATCAGTCAAGGGAAAACTGGATGGCTTCCTAGGCTAGGAATCCTGGGATTTTCCTTCTACCATTTCACTGCCCGCTGGGGGAGAATTAACACCACTCTGAATTCTTTACTGATTCAATCATTTTCTTCCAGTTCATTAATTCTTCTTTTAGGTTGACGCAGGGCACAGTTAAGAAGTGGGGCAGCAAAACATTATAATGAAATAATATCCCTGCTTGTCTTTTCTACTAACATCACCAGCTCTTCTCACTTTCACTAGCTGCAGGGGAGGGCAGAGATAGCATTTGCTGGCCACGGTGTCTGCAGGAGAGAGGTGGAATGTGCTGGGACTGAACCTGGAGAAGCCAAAGGGGAGGGGCCCAGCGTTTTGAAACTTAACAGATACAACTATTTGTAATTGCTTTAATGCAGCCCAAAAGCCATCCTGCAGCCAGCCATGAGTCTCACTTAGCCAAACAAACCCAAGTCAGTTCCTGTCAGCTCCCTCCTGTGCAGCGCCATGCTCCGTGCCTCGGCTGTCTAGGGGAGGCAGTGCCACTTCTCATCCACATCTTGCGCCGCAGCAGCGCTGTTTAACTCAGATGTCATCCTGCCTAATTTGCCTGCAATCAAATCTAGCCCAGCTGAACGAGGAGGCTGAAATCCAGATAATACTTCGTGTTTCTGTGGTTTCCATCTTTGCAGTACCAACTAATTGATAAACTGGGGTGGGGAGAGGGGAGGCAGCCTCGCGGATGCGTGCGGCAGGCTCTGCGTTCCTGCCTCTTCCTTCTCTAAGCCCCTGGAGGTTCTGCAGCTCCCCCTTAGCTCTCCTTTCCCTCCTGAAAACAAACAGAAATTGAAGGCAGCTTTTGCATTCGTTTGCAGCTGTTCTTCATACAAATGTCTACCTTCGGAGGGGTCGAGCCTCCGGGCCCTGCGCCCGTGCTTGGAGTTGTTGTGCACGAACATGTTGTCAGACACGGCCAGCACATGCCCGTCCACGTTCACCGTTGTCGACAGCACCACCTAGGCATTGAGAGGGGAGCAAAAGCAGGCAGGTGAACAACTGACTTTGAAATGCAACTGCTTCGATTTCCAGAGCTGTTAAAACTCTCTTCGGTTTGTGAAAAAAAAAGGGCACTGTGTCCTGCAGGGTTTGCTCCCGACCAGGAAAGGGAGGAAATGTTTCAGCCTTGGTGCTCTGCATCCATTCTGTTCAGCACAGCATCCTGAGGGCCGTATAAAACCCTCGCCGGATAATGAAGCAGCTCAGCAGATGGCCCTAAATTTCCTTTCCTAGGATGCACTGTAGCATAGCTGATGGCAAAGGGGGTCTGCACAGACCAACCAGGAGGCCAGGCTGAGAGCACCACAGCAATTTGCCCTCTGAAACAGACAGGCAGGTTCAGAACCATCTGCTCTACATGCAAATGTATCTGCATCTGCTCCAGAAATACAGGTCTGCAGCGACTGAGCGAAATGGAAACTCCTGCCACATGGAAACGGTACCCAGCATCGTGTCTGGGCTTTGGCACATGCATGCCTGGTGCCTCTTGAAAGTTATCTCAGCCTGAGGACCCCAAATCAAGCAGCAGTTTTCAAACCTCAGCCTGCAAAGACTTGTGCTGCTGGGCTCCAACAGCATAGGAATTGTTAGGCGAAGTAATTGCCTGTGGCACCGAATCCTGCTTAGCCTTCCCTTTGCAACATCCAAAGCTGCAAGGCCTACAAATCCAGAAGTAGGGGCAACAGATATTTACAGACAACAATGTTTCAGGGGAGACAAAGGACAAACTGTGTTTTAACTGCTGAAAGAAGATGCAGCTTGTTGAAACTCTGAGGCTGGTGTAAATCAGTGTAACCCAGTTCAGCTGCCACACTGCTACAGCAGCTCACAGCCACTGAGGATCTGACCCTGGATGTGTCCATGAATTTGCACAGATGCAGCTGTCACAGGTAAGGGGATGTCAGGCTCTAATTGCTGATAAAATGATATTCAGCCTGGAGAGGAGGAACCCTGCCTAGCCTCAAGAATACTTTCTTTCTTCAGACAAGTTTAATTCATTCCAAAAGGCTCCTGTCATGCTGTACTCTTCGACTTCTCAAGCATTCCTGTCACAAAATGTGTTGCTTTTATGTGCCAACTGATTTCATCATTGCACATTTGGGTGGAGGGAGGCTCCCAGCGTTTCCCCCCTGACATCACTGAACCCTCTCAGATGCACTTCATTATTTTCCCTTAAACAATGGAAATAAATTTTAATCTCTCACTGGCCAGCCCAGAGCACACTTTGGCAGCAGGGGAATAGACCTGAATTATTCCAGTGTCTGAAATATTTACGACAAGCCTTTAAATTGTAACCAAATGTAAATAAAGAGGATGGATAGATACAGTTGGGCTGCAGGACGCACAGCTGAGCTCACACAGGTACCTGTGTGACAACTCCCCCTCCCCGAGCTGGAGCAGGAGAGCTCCATCACACAAGCAGGCTTGATGCACACACTCCTGCCCTGCTTCAGCAACCCTTCAGCTGGGATGTTGCATGCCATACAGGAGCCACAGTTCAGAAAGGGTTGGAGAAATCCCTGCAGCACAACCAAAAGCAAGCAAGAGTCCTCTGCTAGCAGATGAGTGCTGAGCACCAACTCTCCCTGAGCCAGCAGGAATGGAAGGGGCACTCTCAGACCTCTCTCCATAAGCAGTTCCATTTTTATTCACCTCTGCCATTCATCACAGGAGGGTCAAAGCCACTTGGCACTCCGCAGCCTGGGAGAAATGAATACAGCATTCTGAGGGGCAGCACAAGTGGGAAAGTTCAGGTCTGGACCAGAACATTCTCAAAGTTTTGGGCCTTGCTGCAGTGATCTCCCAAGTCCCTGCTGCCACTCAGCAGAGGTCTTTGCCATCGCTGCGCCACCACCAACCAACTCCTTAGCAGGAGCGAGGGATGTACCAAGCACTGAGCTTCCTCACCTTGCTGCCTCTTGCCTGATGAAGATGAGGACCTAACTGTTTTATGCTGAAGATTAAAACCCAATGTTTTATGGATAAAGGGAAGAGGAATGTGCATTCCACCATGATCTCTAGCTCCCAGGCCCTTCCCTTTCACAAGCCAACTGCTTTCCCCCAGTGAGTATTTCCTGGGTCATGACGGGTGACCCTTTCCATCTGGAATCAATCAGTCAACTCCTGACAACTTCCTGAAACACCTCACTCCATTTCCTGTTCTCTCCCCCTTCTCTCTTTCCCCCTGGTTTGCTTCACTCTTCAAAACTGCAGGCCACAGCAGCTTAATGTTAGAGGGTCAGACACAGTTAGACTCCAAATCACTACACAAGAACACCTTTGACCTTCAAAAATCTTTACATCTTAGCTAAACAAATCAAGGTCAACGTTTCTTACCATTACCTTGTTAACCATTTCTAGGCAGTTTTGCCCATAGCCTTCTGAGCACGTTCATCACTAGCACTTGCTCCCCCAGCATCATAAAACATTTCAGTCTCAGCCTCAAACCTCTGTGCAGTGCTGATGAAAGGTGATGCGCAAATTTCCCTGCGGGATCGCACCTCAGGTTTGTCCACAGCACTGGGGACCAGCAGAGGTGTGGTGGTCTTTTCCTGAGCTGATGGCACTCCTTGAGTAGCATAATTTGGCTTCTCTGCCTGGGTTTGCACCTAAAATCAGTAGTCAATGCACAAAGTAATCCCGAGGGAATGATCTGAGAACATCAAAACCTTTTGGGTAGAGCGTGGGTTCTGCTAAGTGTAGCTGAGGACCAGATTTGACACAGCAAGACTAAACATTTTGTGCCACACAACAGCTGGATCAGAGCCTCCTCTCTGTTGAGTTTCAGAGGAGAGCCAATTGAGCCAGGAGCAGGCAGGGAAATGTGTTCTTCCTTCATCCATCCAACCACAGGTTCCATCACTAGGAACTGCAAGGGAGTTCCAGGGTTCTATGTGGAGCTCTTGGCAGTTCTTAAGAGTCTCTCTTCAGCTCTGCAAGGGTCTCATTAACAGACATGAGCACTGAGCTGGTAATGAGCATTACCATAGAGTACTGACTCCCCAGCAGTGCTGAAGACGTGCATGTTCTGGAGCCCTTATTACAAGAAGGATGTGGAGATGCTGGAGAGTGTCCAGAGCAGGGCCAGGAGGATGCTCAGAGGCTGCAGCAGCTCTGCTGTGAGCACAGCCTGAAAGAGTTGGGGCTGTGCAGGCTGCGGCAGAGGAGGCTCCCAGGTGACCTTCTTGTGACCTTCCAGCATCTGAAGTGGGCTACAAAAAAGCTGGGGAGGGACTTCTTAGGCTGTGAGGGAGTGGCAGGAGTGGGGGGAATGGAGCAAAGGTGGAGGTGGGGAGAGTGAGGCTGGAGGTGAGGAGGAAGCTGTTGAGCAGGAGAGTGATGAGAGGTTGGAATGGGTTGCCCAGGGAGGTGGTTGAGGCTCCATGACTGGAGGTGTTTGAGGCCAGGCTGGCTGAGGCTGTGTGCAGCCTGCTCTAGGGTAGTGTGTCCCTGGGCATGGCAGGGGGGTTGGAACTGTCTGATCCTTGTGGTCCTTCCAACCCTGCCTGGTTCTGTGATTCTGTGTGCTGGATTCTGTTTCCCCACTGGTTTTCTGTAACACAATCTCTTCTCAAGAGCCAGGGTGAGACTTCACCCACCATGACACTCAGCACACCAAACTCAGGCTGTGCCAGCTGCACTGCCCCTCTTTCACTCCCCTGCACACTTCCAAGTGTTGAATTTCTTTGCAAAGATTTACCACAAGTCTTCCTCCCCCATCTCTACATTGTATCAGGACTTCTGTGCTCCAGAAGAGGTTCCTCTGCAAATCATAGAATCACAGAATCAGGCAGGGTTGGAAGGGACCACAAGGAGCAGCCAGTTCCAACCCCCCTGCCATGCCCAGGGACACCCTACCCTAGAGCAGGCTGCACACAGCCCCATCCAGCCTGGCCTTAAACACCTCCAGGGATGACACCTCAACCACCTCCCTGGGCAGCCCATTCCAGCCTCTCACCACTCTCCTCCTCAACAACTTCCTCCTCATATCCAGTCTCAATCTCCCCACCATAGGCACACAAGTCAATAGCTATCAGCAAGCATCCCCAGGCTGCAGCACTCATGGACACCTCTTCAGCCAGATGGTACAAACATTCCAGGCATAGAGGCATTCGCTTACATGTAACAGATCTCATCACTGTGTAAATGATCTCTCTCAAAAAATTCCTCTTCCCATTCCAAGTGTGGAAAAAATTCTTTATGACATTGTACATCTGGAAACAATATTGCATTCCTGATGCACTTTCCCTTCTAACTCTCTCGTCCCAGCACCCTGTTATTTTAGCTTTTCAAAAGGAGAGCTACTATGAGGGGGGGTTTAAAATGATCATCATGATGATCATTTTCCAGCTGGGTGGAAGAAAAGATGTCAAGCTTCATCCTGCTGTCTTCGCTTGGACAGGGCTCCCATTGATGTCAACGAGGCATTTTGGGTGAGCGAGTAACACGGGAGTGGATGTGAGAACAGAGTTTGTTTGCTTCAGAGCCTGGGTTAGGGATAAGATAAACACTGTGGAAAGAGCCAGCAGCCTCTCACTGCTCAAAGCTTCCATTGAAGTCCTTGGGAAAACCTCCCTGGAACCCTGAGAGGAAAAGCCAAGCATAAGGGCTTCAGCTGAGGGACAGAGCCTGCTAAGATCATAGGGGAGCAGGGGTAGGAGATAACTCCTGGATCACTGCCACCCAGCCTCCAAGTCATGAAGCTACTCTGGTAATTGTCTTCAGCCATTACAAGCTTCTGCCTTTGGTAGTCCTCTTGTCCTAATGCCTGTTTGTGCTGAGGGTTAGAGAAGTTGTGCTTTACAGCCTACATTCATGCCTGGTCAGGGCTTACTCAACACTGCTGTTCAAATTACTGTACCCTGGGACATCTTCAGACAGCAGCTATCTCCCTTCTCAGTTCAAGCCCTACCAGGAGAGGCTAAGGGTGCTGGGATTGGTTAGCCTGGAAAAGAGGAGGCTCAGGGCAGAGCTCATTGCTTGTCTACAACTACCTGAAGAGAGGTTGTAGCCAGGTGGAGTTGGGCTCTGCTGCCAGGCAACCAGCAACAGAACAAGGGGACACAGCCTCAAGCTGTGCCAGGGCAGGTTCAGGCTGGATGTGAGGAGGAAGTTGTTGGCAGAGAGAGTGATTGGCATTGGAATGGGCTGCCCAGAGAGGTGGTGGAGTGGCTGGAGGTGTTGAAGCCAAGCCTGGCTGGGACACTTAGTGCCATGGTCTGGTTGATTGGCCAGGGCTGGGTGCTAGGTTGGGCTGGATGAGCTCAGAGGTCTCTCCCAACCTGCTTGATTCAATGATTCCATGATTCTATGCTACTAAAGCATCTGATCCAAGCTCTTATCCAGTCCTCAGTCACCTTAATGACCCTTTCCTGCACCTGTTCCAGTTTCACTTTCATCTCAAGGATGCAGCTAAAGCAGTGGATTGCATTCCCAAGAAGAAACCAGTGGGGTACAAAGGCACAAACACATCCTTCCTTCTGCTGGTAAAGCCTGTCTGAGACTGTGGCATCTCCTTTCTAAGAGGCAATGCACAGCTCTGGAGCTGCTGTCACAATGGCATTTTGCTCTTCAGATCTCAGCACATTCAGCTCCTCGAGTGTTTTTCCCTCTGCACTTGCAGTCAGCCCTTCCCTTACTCACACAGGATCCAAATAACATCACCTTTGGTTGGGTCAGTCACTGTCTGCTGCAGGAATCTGCCACCCTGTAATGGCTCCAGACTCTGCTGACCTCAGTGGCATCTCTTGTGCTGTCCACACCTGAGAGCTCAGTCTGCCATAGCAGCAGCAGCTTATGTAGTGCTCATCTCTAACAACAGCTGGGTGATTCCTGCCCAGATCTGGCCTGGGGTCTCAGGGACTTTCTTTCACCATCGCTCTGAAAAGGATTTGGATTCAGACCACTTTTGTTGTATCCTTGCCATACCCTTTTGCTTCCCACAGTCCACACTCCTAACTCACAGTATTACCCTACCACTCTTCTTCCTCCTGACTGACACAGTATTATCCTACCACTCTTCTTCCTCCTGACTGACACAGATCCTTCAGTGCCTCTCACCAGAAGCTGGGTGAATTGTCAAACACAGCCAGCTTTGCTCACATGCCTGATGAGGAACTGATCCAGCCACTCTGAGGTCAGGGAGGAAATCTCCCTGGAGATTTCCTTGTTATTTTCCTTTCTCTTTCTCCCTAGAGCACCTAGAGGGAGGATACCTGCCAGGAAACCTTCCACATCCTGATTTCTGCTGAAAACAGAGGGCAGCTGCTGACCTGTCTCTTTTTGTTTCTGAAAAAGCAGGTTGGCTCAAAGATGAGAGTTGTTAGCACTGCAGTTCTTGTGCCTTGTCCCAGTCTCAGCCATGCACTGCAGGATGTTTAATCAGTGCCTTGCTGCAGGAAGCAGAATCCCCAGTCAACAGGAGTCTGATGCATTAGCACCAGGTCTCAGCTGAAGCATTTGAGCTGAAGTGCCTCATCTTCATTCCAGAGAGTTATTGTCCCCCATTACACACTGGTCGTTACCATTAGGTATCACTGGGCTTCAAGCAAGCTCTCTCAGAGAAGCCCTCATTACAGAGAGGGCATTGAGGGGTTTTGGTTCAGCTCCTGGGAGAGTCACTCACTGGGAACACAGCACTGACAGCAACAACTCTGCCTGGGTAAGCTCAGATTTGCAGATCAGCTAAGCTCAGATATCAGCAGCAGGCTTTGAAAAGGTGATCTCAACACACTGCTGTAAGAGTTTTCTACTGGAAAAAAAGCTTCACTCAGAAGTATTTTAGCTGCTAAATCATCAATATTTGCTTCAGTCATGTTCACAAGGACATACTGCTCCATCCCAGATGTATTTGGGCACTCATCACATAACCATAGGATCTAGAGTAAAGTTTCCCTTTCCCTGCTGTAGCCACAGACAGACACTGAAGCAGTGAGTGACTCACGAGACAATGATGTTACTACTGGGGAGCAAAAAAAGCAAACACTAAAATAATCCTCCCATGTCCTTTAGTTTCTGAGGTCTGACATCTTCAGTGGTAGAAAATGTTTGTCTTTGACTTTAAAACATTGAAGAGATTGTCATTGCTCTTTTCAAGCACCACCTAACATCACAGCACATTTCAAACTGTTGCTGCTGTGCAAGTTTGAGCCTAGCTGGGATGCTTCAGTGAGAGGAATTAGATGATGGGCTGTGAAAAGGAGGCAAAGGTGATGTCTGCTTCACTCATAGGCTTGCTGAGATGTATAAAAACAAGAACACAAACATAGATAACAGAATTGCTCTCTGGCTGCCTCCCTTCTCTCTTTAACCTGCTGTCTGTGTAACTAATCCTTCTGCTTCCTAAACCCCCTGGCTGAGTCTCCAAACTCACCTTGGACATAAGGAAAAGTCTGGGATAAGGTAGAGGGTTGGAAAGGAGGTGGAAGGGTGGGTGAGAGCCCCTCCTGGGGACTCTGGTTGCTAGGAGGGCTGCTGTGTTTCTGTATTGCTTTTTAACTTGTCTGTTTCTGTCTCTAACTGTGCAGATTGTAACTATCTGCTTGTATCTTGTGCTAAGCTGTCAGTACAAAGCTTCATTCTAATTTCCAGCTTGGCTGAGTCTAGTCTGGGTGATTTTCACAATAGGGGGGGGCAGGTAACACCCAAACCATCACAACTGTGCTCACTAAGCAGTTGCTGCTGCTCTCCAAACTGAAGGATTAGACCCACAAAGCCTCCACCTCTCCAGGCGTCTGGAGCTGCGTCACACTCACAGTGCAGCACAAGTGTGACCTTTCCATCCCTGTTCCTCTCCACTTGCCTCTTTCTCACGAGGGTGATAGAAGCAAAATCTAACATTTAATTTAGTTTAATACATTGTAACTCCACTATAAACCAGCCACATCTCCTCACAGATCTAGACATGAGGCTGAGGCCAGGCTCACTCTGGATCCCAACGCCCTGGAACTTTGGTCATCAGCCAAGCCAAGCCAAAACTGTGTAGCTTCACACCCATCTCTAATCAGAAGCATTAACTTGACCTGTTTCCAGGCATGAGTAACCATTCCTGCATGCTGAAGAGCTCAGTGAGATGCATTGTACAGCACTGTGTCCATGTCTCCTATTTGTGTCTGTGTCTCAACAACAAAACCTGAGTTTTGGGCTTTCATTTGGTCTCCGTTCGAGTGCAGAAAGGGTTTTTGACCAGACCCTTTGAGTGGCAGGATTCAGGAGTATCCTGGAATACCCCAAATCCCTCTCACTCCATGGGAGAGGAAAGCCCCAAAAACCTCTTTCCCCAATCCCTGCCCTGTGGGCTTGAAGGGGAGGCAGCAAAAGCTGCCTTTCTGCACGTGGGCTGACCCCCGTAGATGCCCACGCTGGAATCAGGCTGGTGATTGGCTGTGCCTTCATGCCCAGAATAAATGGTAAATGGACACCTTGTCTAGAAGAAGGATAAAGAGAGCAAGGGTTCCTGCCTTGAGAGTTCCTGCCTTGAGGGTTCTCATCTTGAGAGCCCCCTGCCACTGCAAGGACAAGTTCCTGCCATGCTTGGACTGTCCCTGTTTTTGGATGGCTCCTACCTTTTGTACAGCTCTTGGTTTTATCCCATCCCTGCTTTTGGATGGCTCCTACCTTTTGTACAGCTCTTGGTTTTATCCTGTCCCTGCTTTTGGATGGCTTCTACCTTTTGTACAGCTCTTGTTTTTATCCCATCCCTGCTTTTGGATGGCTCCTACCTTTTGGACAGCTCTTGGTTTTATCCTGTCCCTGCTTTTGGATGGCTTCTACCTTTTGTACAGCTCTTGGTTTTATCCCATCCCTGCTTTTGGATGGCTCCTACCTTTTGGACAGCTCTTGGTTTTATCCTGTCCCTGGTTTTGGATGGTTCTCTCTACTTTGCACTCTTCTCTGCATACCTGCAGGCTTGGCAAGCCCTGGGGTCCTTTGAGAGAGAGAGCCAGTGGCATCTGGACTGCCCCTCTCTCAGACCCTATCTGTAGCCAACTTGCTAGCTGCCTCCCAGAATGGGGGACCCTAGCAGCTTTGCCTCTCCCCTGCCACTGTGAAGGCAGCATCACTCCATGACCACTCCACTCAGGAAGAAGTGCTCGAGACATTTCTGAGTTTGGCAGCTCTGTGACTCGCCTCAGACTTCTACAGTGTGGATCTCTATGACTGGATATTGTCTGCAACATCAGAAGACTGCTCCTGCAGAGGAATTCAGTAAGGGATCATCACTGAATGCCTGACTCACCTCTGTGAGTAAGCTTTTCCCTTAATCTTCTGCCCATCCTGATTGATAATGAGGTAAAGCTTTGTTTATAGCTTAGCCTTTTCCATTTCCTGACTCCCTAAATGTCTACATTTATCTATAATATCCTTTTTTGGAAGATATTCCTGAGCCAACTGAATCTGCTAATAAACTAAACTGCTTGAGTATATAGTTTTGGGGGCAGAGGTCCAGGAAAATGAAATAATTCTATTTTTAATATAATTCCTGACTCAGCCACGTTAATTCCCTGCCTCCACCACAAGGAGAGAGATGATTTTTGTGTTTTTTCACCATCATTTAAAAAAAATACCTCAGTGTGCCCTGGAATCATAGAATCTTAGAGCCAACCAGATTGGAAGAGAGCTCCAAGCTCAGCCAGTCCATCTTAGCAGCCAGCCCTAGCCAAGCAACCAGACCATGGCACTAAGTGTCTCATCCAGGCTTTGCTTCAACACCTCCAGAGATGGTGACTCCACCACCTCCCTGGGCAGCCCATTCCAATGCCAATCACTCTCTTGGAAGAACTTCCCTAGAAGGATCTGGAGATATGGCAAGCACTGCTCCATGAGAAGGAATACATTTGGGTCTGCAGAAAATGTACAAGCTCAAAGACACTCAGCAGAGCAGAAATCCAGGGAGATGGTTGAGGCCCCATCCCTGGAGGTGTTAAGGCCAGGCTGGCTGAGGCTGTGTGCAGCCTGCTCTAGGGGAGGGTGTCCTTGGGCATGGCAGGGGGGTTGGAACTGGCTGCTCCTTGTGGTCACTTCCGACCCTGACTGATTCTATGATACTATGAAATCTCTTTGCATAAGGCAAGGTGAAAGAGTGGAAATGTTGGAGAGAGAAAGGCCTTAATGACAACAGCTACACAAAGAATTTATTAGGGAAATACCCCAAACCAATAAAGGCTTTAAATGCAATCCAGGAGTAAAGCATAGAGAATTAAATGATAAAGGTAACCAAGTACCCTACTGCACTGTGCTTTTTGATCCTGCTTTTACTCTGCCCACACCTTCCTGCACTGGCAGGGGGACCAGCTGTCCTTTCAGAGCTGGCAATCCTGCACCTTCACTTACACCAGCCTCTGCCTACTGTCAATCTTAGCAATTAAAGTCAAAATGAGCACACTGAGAGTGTGCAAGCACATCACTAATGTCTGGAGTTATCTGCCTTGCTTTGCCCACTTATGAATCATAGAATCATAGAATCAACCAGGTTGGAAGATACCTCCAAGCTCATCCAGTCCAACCTAGCACCCAGCCCTAGCCAGTCAACTAGAGCATGGCACTAAGTGCCTCAGCCAGGCTTTTCTTGAACATCTCCAGGTACAGTGCCTCCACCACCTCCCTGGGCAGCCCATTCCAATGCCAATCACTCTTTTCCTGAAGAACTTCTTTCTAAAGTCCAGCCTAAACCTGCCCTGGCACAGCTTGAAGCTGTGTCCCTGGGTGCCTGGGAGAAGAGACCAACCCCACCTGGCTACAACCTCCCTTCAGGCAGTTGTAGACAGCAATTACAGCCTCCTCTTCTCCAGGCTGAGCACCCTCAGCCTCTCCTCACAGGGCTGTGATCCAGGCTCCTCAGCAGCCTTGCTGCCCTTCACTGGACACATTCAAGCACCTTTTCTTAAATTGAGGGGCCCAGACCTGGACATAGTCCTCAAGGTGTGACCAGGTCCTTTCCAGCCACTCCTGGCTAATTGCCTTTGGCCTTGAGAGCCTTTTCACTTCCAGTGTGTAAAATTCTAGCAACCAAACTGCTTTTTGTATCATTTTTACATACTGACCTCTGCAGCCCAGAACAAAGCCCAGCAGCTGAGGCATCCAGTTTTGAACCAGCCTGGATGCAGGTCCTGCTCTCCCTCCAAACCCCAAGCATTTGGCAGGTTTGGTCTCGAGGGCTTTGTTTTTGTGATGCCAAAGAACCTGCCTCATCAACATTTTGGGGTTTGACATAAAGTAAACTTTTGTCTGAGCTGGATTAATTTTGGAGTTTAAACTTGAGTCTCACAATGAACCTCAAAGGATCCAAACTCCCATGGGCTGAAAGTGAAGGAGGAGTTTAAGTAAAACACAACCAGGGAGTTTCACTTGCCTCTGCTGGGCTGGCCTGGTGTGTAGTGAAGCAGAACACCCAGAGGAGTCTGTCCCAGCTTGGTTTTTCTCCAGTGAGCTGCTGATTTTGGTACAGAAAAGCAAGGCCATAGTGGGTGGATTGGCTGCAGGCTCAAGCCCATCGTGCCCATGGGGGTGCTGCAGACCCACTTCAATTTCCCTGTCCTGTGCCTCACTGGAAGCACAAAGCTTTTCAAGCTCTGTAACATCACCAGTTTGGGTGTGGAGATAAAGAGGAGAAACAGAGACCATGGCTGATATCAGGGAGAGATTTCTGCCCAAAACAATTAAATCCCAAACCTGCCTGCAGTTCAGCTCTGATCAAAACCTGGGCTGCAGCAGCAGAAGTGTGGCCAGCAGGGCCAGGGAGGGGATTCTCCCCCTCTGCTCTGACCCCACCTGGAGTACTGTATCCAGTTCTGGAGCCCCTGGGACAAGAGGGATGTGGAGATGCTGGAGAGTGTCCAGAGCAGGGCCAGGAGGATGCTCAGAGGCTGCAGCAGCTCTGCTGTGAGCACAGCCTGAAAGAGTTGGGGCTGTGCAGGCTGCAGCAGAGGAGGCTCCCAGGTCACCTTCTTGTGCCCTGCCAGCATCTGAAGGGAGCTCCAGAAAAAGCTGGGGAGGGACTTTTGAGGCTCTGAGGGAGTGGCAGGAGTGGGGGGAATGGAGCAAAGGTGGAGGTGGGGAGAGTGAGGCTGGAGGTGAGGAGGAAGTTGTTGAGCAGGAGAGTGGTGAGAGGCTGGAATGGGTTGCCCAGGGAGGTGGTTGAGGCCCCATGGCTGGAGGTGTTTGAGGCCAGGCTGGCTGAGGCTGTGGTCAGGCTGCTCTAGGGTAGGGTGTCCCTGGGCATGGCAGGGGGTTGGCACTGCCTGCTCCTTGTGGTCCCTTCCAACCCTGACTGATTCTATGATCTCAGTCTCACCACGGCGAGAGGGCAGAGAGCATCAGATTGAAATCAGAGCTGAATTTCTGCAGGGTTTAGGTGTCTGTGGACGCAGATTTTCCACTCGGGCTGTTAGTTAGAACCAGCATCATTTGCAGTGCAGCAGTGCTGGCATCCCCAGGCACTGACCAGGGCCCCTTTGTGCAAGATTTCTTACAAGCTCCTAACAGCAAAAGGAGACTTCGTGGCTCTGCCCCTGTGCAATCGGTTGCTCCAGCCAGCTCTAGGAGCTAACAAGATCCTTTTACAAGCCACAGACTGAGTTTTCCTTTATTCCCTGTGTTTTTCACATTCTTGGCAGATGATTCCTAATTGGTTTGTTTTTTTTCTTTACGGTAATTTGCCGTTTGAAGTAAATAAACCAGGACAGATTCCTAACCCCGAGCACCTCTTTCTTCTCCAGTCTTATCAGCTGTTAAAACGCAGATTGAACCAAACCGCTGCAACCTCTTTTAGCCACTCCTGAAAACAGCTGAGTCGGTCGGGAAGTTCTCTTTACATTTAGTTCTGCTCAAACCAAACCAACCCAACCGGATAACTTTCACAACTTGCCTGCGTTTCTTTCCAACTCGGGAAGCTTTCAGCAGCATCTCTTTTAAAACTGGAACTTCTCCTACCTATAAAAATCTACCTCCTGTGAATTTGGCATTGCTACTAAAAGCCCAAACAAATAAATCGCTTGTCTGTGAAAAGATGTTTCGGTGGAAAGTTTTAAACAGCTCTGTAAAAGTCCTGCGGAGATTTAACTTCGTTTGCAAACGAGGAAGCTGTTTGCAAGTCATTGAAACGCAAATTGGCCCAACCGAAGGATGTCGCCTTCCCACTGCAAGCCTTGTGGGGCTAGGAGAAAATCCCACACCCCTCAAGGAGGCAAAAGTGCTCTTTGCGTCGGGGATGTGGCACAGGGAAGGTACAGTGACAACGGCAGCCAGCAGTGACAGCCTTTCTGAGGGCAGTCCTGGGTTTCACGGGCAGAGTTTAAAGCTCTGGCTGGCGAAACGTGAGGAGCCACAACAAATGCCCTCCTGAAGCAAGACCACAAAGCTTTTCCGAGATGAAATCCGCAGAGGCAGGACTATGCTAAAAGACAGAGACGATGGTGAAAAGGTCACCCAGGCCCAGCCCTCTGACTTGCAGTCCTGCGTCCTTCTCACTGTCCCATGCTACACTACCTTCAGCTGCACCAGAGCTCATTCCAGCACCACTTTTCCCCCGTGTTCTGTGCTGTGACACCTTCCATGCACACACAGGCAGCGCCTCGGGGCTGTGAAAGCCTTCAGCATTCCCTGGACATTGTCGTGAGGCTGAAGTTACAGGTAAAACCCAAAAGAGCTGCTTAAAGGTTAGGGCATGAAAGGGGGAGCCCGTGCCTGCCTTCCTCCTCACCGGTGACACACTTCACCTCCTCCTGCGTTTTTATTAGCTGGTACTCACAATACATCAGCCACAGCTGTGAGGAAACCAGTGGCAGATTTCCCTGCAAAGCAGCTGGGTCATTGTCCCATGGGCCTTGTTGCTTTGCTGCATGAGATCTTAAAGTGACCATCACTATTCTGGCGTCTTGGTTTTTGTAAAGGAGCTGAAAGGGAGAGTAGGAGAGAGCAAAAGAGACGGCAAGAGGCAGGGAGTGGAGGGGGAACGAGGAGGCTGCTTGTGCATCACGTACGGAGCCACTCGGAGCAATTCGGAGCCTCACACCCAGGACCCCTGCTGTGGGCAGCTGCATGTGCGAGTGCTTTGCCCGAGGGTGTCAAATCAAATATCCACTGCTGCTTGGTACAGTACAGCACTTCCCCCTCGGGGATTCAGAGTGGGAAAGAGGGGAGAAAGGTTTAAACACACAAAGGGAGGAAAACTTCAGCAGCATCTGATCTGCTTTAGCGTGTACAGGTTCCACCTTTGGTAAGGGCTGCGCAGCAGAGAGGGGAGGGCAAAGGGAGAGAAAAGGCAAAAGGTTAATGCTGAGCCTTGTCAGACTTACCTGGAACCGTCTCATGTCTCTTGGGTTTCCTGCTGTTTTCAAGCAGTTCTGATTGCACTTGAGAAAAAATTTTAAGAAGAACCTGGAAAGACAAAGAACCAAATCACTGCTATGGACTGGAGGGAACCAGTGCTGGTTATTTCTGTTTGTGGGTCCCCATCCTAGCACCAGAGCAGGGCTGGGAGAACGTAACACAACAGAAACAAACTCTGACAAAGAGAAGGGGAAATCAGCAGGCGAGGCGCAGGTACCCTGAGCTGGGCTGCTCACTGCTGCCAGGCACCGCGTCTGCTCCCACGGATGCCCCTTCCCTCACTGCCTGCTGGACCGCAGGGTTCCAGGCTCTTTCTTTATCTGCCCATCGCATCCCAGGTCTTTCTTTGGCTGTCTGAAGGGATTTTCCACGAAACAACAGAGAAGGACAATGCTGTTGTGAACACTACAAACCCAGGGCAACTCTGGAGCAAAGAAGGCTTGAAAGTACTTCGAATGTGATAAAAAGCAGAACCAGCTCTGCTGGGATTTCATCGCGGTGATGTTGTTAGTTACTAAGATTGCAGTGACCAAAGCAAGAGAAGCAGAACTGCCACCAGCCCAGATTGTAAACTTCGGTAGACTGAGAGAGGCTAACAGAAACACAACCTGAAGTGATACATGACAGCTCCTGCTGTCCAAGCAGATAAACCTATTAACATCCTACGAAGTTGTGCTGCCAATTATCTTTGCCCTGCCACAGATGCCTATCTTTAGGTGCTATTATTCGTGGGGGAGTTTAGCCTGTGATCGGCACAAGTGAAATCTGCAGTGTGCTCACCCAGCCCTGGGCACCACAGACTGCAGGTCAGAAATCTTAGGCAGGCTTATTTGTGGCAAAGGCAGGGAGGAGAGGATCCTCTCTTTGTTATCTGGTTAATCTGATATAATTTACCAGATTTAGAGGGAAGGAAACTGGAGGGAAAATCAGAGCTGTTGGGACAACAACAAGAGAAGCAAATCCTCACAATCCAGCCGCAGCAAGCAAACAAAAAACCAACCCCACACATTTTGGCACCCTTAATATTTTCTGTGATTCCTTTCATTTTCACTTGGGCTGAGCTGCAGGGCTCGAAATTAAAAGGAATCAGAGACTTTAAACCAGATTTTGAAGGGAAAGGACTCCGAGAGAAGAAAAGAAAAAAATAAATAGTGGGAGATTGCTTTAGAATACAAAGCAGAAGTTATTTATTTATCTCTCTTGCCGAGTGCTTCCCTTAAAAAAAAATCTGCTTTTGCAGTAAGTTAAAGTCCCAGGTGAGCCAGGCCTATTTCCCTTTCTGTTACTATGACAACCATTTTTTACCGCAGTCCCTAAGTCCCTTCAGAACTCACACATTCATGCCTTGAATTAGAACTTTAAAGGAGAAAGATGGATATTTCCTAGGCTTTACCAACAACAGCCAGACAATAAGGCAAAAAGCTGCTCTCCCTCCTCGGCGCCACTTTCTTTGCACCTCTTCCTGGGGTATTTCTCTTCCCTCTGCCCCAAGCACACAAAGAAACACCAAAGGATCTGATCAGGTTTTATTTATGTCGCTGGAGCAAACAAAACCCTTCAAAAGCCTCGTGGCAGCTGAACCCCCAGAAAAGCCCCCGACAACACCACGTGAAACACAAAATTCATCTCTCCAGCCAGCTCTTCTGACTTAAACTGCTCCTTAAACCTCTCACAAACGTTTTTAAATGCTTTTCAATGGTTTCTTTTCTCTGGGTGTGCGTTTTGCAGACTGGGTTTCATCTCTGCCAGTCCTTCTCATTTCGGAGTCAGAGCTCACTGGTGCCTGGTGTGCGGGGAGCAGGGCGCAAGCGGCGGCGTCCCGCTGCGGGCTCTCCGCACGCTGGGGTTCGGTGGGGGAGATGTGCTGGTGCTCAGTCACCTCCTTGTAATCTCAACTGAAACATCCTCCAGAACCTCCTGCCTCGGGAGCTGCTCTGAGTGAATATATTCTATCAAATGAGTCTTATTGACTTCTCCTGCTCAAGCCTGTGACCTCCTTTATCGGAGTGATTTGGTAAGCAAGATTTTAGCCGCGCGGACGCCCGCAGAAGGAGAAATGCTCTGCATGCCGGCACACTCCGAGAGCCACAGGAGAGTTTGAGGCAGAAATGTTCCTCATAAACACTCCTTTTTATCCTGCCCTCCTCTTAGAGACACAAAAAATTATTTGTAGATAGATAAAGAGGTTATGTGACCAAGGTCTACCTGCAGCAGAACGGAGCCAAACTATATAACAAAACCTAGGCAAATGCCTTCTGCGTGAGAACCACAGAGCCCTGACTCGCTGCCTGGAGAACTGCAAACAGAAATCCACAACAAGTTGTCACTTTTAAAGGGAAATAAAAGATCAAAGTCATCAGGAAATTGTTCAGTCTCCTTTAGCAGTGTTTCCTGTGCTCGCATCTCTATTAATCTAGATGAGGAAAATAAGCAACACAAACTGGAAAACAAAGACATTGAGAGCAAGGGAAGATAGCTGTGAGAGCACTCCCTGCCTGTCAGCTGCACCACTCTGGGGAGAGCTAGGATCCTGCAGACCTGTGTGCTGCACACCCCCCCAGAAAGGCAGAGACTGCAAGGTTCATATTCTAGATGCCACCCACGCGTGTCTCAGCATTGCAGACTGAGATAAGCATGACAAGCCACCCTGCCCCGTGCCATACACAACAGACTAGAAGGCTCTACTCCATATAGCAGAGTAGAAGGCTCTACTCCATACACAACAGAGTAGAAGGCTCTACTCCATATAGCAGAGTAGAAGGCTCTACTCCATACACAACAGAGTAGAAGGCTCTACTCCATATAGCAGAGTAGAAGGCTCTACTCCATACACAACAAAGTAGAAGGCTCTACTCCATATAGCAGAGTAGAAGGCTCTACTCCATACACAACAAAGTAGAAGGCTCTACTCCATATAGCAGAGTAGAAGGCTCTACTCCATACACAACAAAGTAGAAGGCTCTACTCCATACACAACAGACTAGAAGGCTCTACCTCCATATAGCAGAGTAGAAGGCTCTACTCCATACACAAAAGACTAGAAGGCTCTACTCCATATAGCAGAGTAGAAGGCTCTACTCCATACACAACAGACTGGAAGGCTCTACTCCACATAACAGAGTAGAAGGCTCTACTCCATATTTTCTCTTTTCAAGGGGACCAGCTCAGATCCTGCACATACATTTGAAGGTCAGTGCTTAAAATCAATTAATTGCATTTATTTGAGATCATCATCTTGATTCTAATGGCTCTTGCAGCAGAAGGCTTCTTTCTAATCTGAATATTTATCTCTGGAGTAATTTTGTTCTATTATGTGAGTGTCCTACCAGGGAGCTGAGGAGGACATTTGCTGCTCCCGTGCAGCAGCTGCAGGCAGTGTGGGAGCAGGCACTGCACAAAGGCACTGCCAGGGAGCAGGCAGCTTGCGCTGCGCCAGGAGCGAGGAGGTTATTGCAACGTTCCAGAGTCTTTGTGAGCTACCCCACAAACAGCAGCTAATTAACCCTCACAAAACTCCTGTGCATAAAGTGTGAGCCCAGTTTAACAAACGTGGAAACCTACACATGTAGGTCAAGAGACTTCCCTGGGTTTGTCAGGGAGAGGAAGGAGCAGGAGATTGCTGATCATAGAATCACAGAGCCAGCCAGGTTGGAAGAGAGCTCTGAGCTCACCCAGCCCAACCTAGCACCCAGCCCTAGACAATCAACCAGACCATGGCACTAAGTGCCCCAGCCAGGCTTGGCTTCAACACTTCCAGCCACAGCCACTCCACCGCCTCCCTGGGCAGCCCATTCCAATGCCAATCACTCTCTCTGCCAACAACTTCCTCCTAACATCCAGCCTCAACCTCCCCCAGCACAAATTGATGTGCTGAGGTCTCACACCTAGGCCAGGAGAAGCTCAGTTGGTTGTTCATGTGCCACTTGTTTAATAGAAAGGCTCCAGCTGCACCAAGAAATGGATGCCAACACTATGCCTGCTGCTCCTGTCTGGAAAGACTTCTCTCCAGCTCCACACCTCTGCATGCAAAGAAGAACCAAACAGTACAAAAGAATTCCTCAGCCTCAGTGGGACACAAGCAAAGATGTGTGCAAATCTACAGGAGATGGAGTAAGAGATCATTTGAGGTCCTCTCCCCATCAATTTCTGCCACTCCAGTTTTTTTGCTTCCATCTAATAGTAGCTGAAGGCAGACCTGCAATGTCCTCCAAACCCTTCACACAGCAGTAAACCTGATATTTACATCCTCTACATTTACCACCTTCTGCACAAGTTTCATCTCCACATTCTGTCCCACTCTTCCTGAGCAGCAGTAGAAGAACCACAGCCCACTCCCCCCCCCCCAGCTTTGCAGCTCACACTCGTTTGGTAAATGCTTCTCTCCTCTCACAACGTGATCCCACTTTCAGGAAGCAAGGGCTGGGGAGGAGCTGGCTGCCAGTCACCCAGGCACTCATTTCTTGGTACTGAATGGAGCCATTTGGCATGGCCACACTTGTTAGGGGTGGGGGGGGGAAAGAAAACCTCAGAGGAAAACCTCCTTGTTTGTGCACTCTGATGAAAACCTGACTCTATTAATGAAAATAATAATTGAACTCTGTGGCTTCAAATTGAAACTGCACCACAACACTAAAGGCATGTTGGTAATTGCAACTGTTCTCCCAAAAGTCTTTGGAGGACTCTTTGCAATCTGAGCAGCTTCCTTTTTCCTTTGGGTTTTCCTTCCTCCTCCCACACCAAAAACTTTCCAGTAACCTATAAGACAACAGCTAAAAGCTTGTTTATACTGTAAGATCCATATTATTCCTGCCATTTGGCACGGGACCAAGCACCATAGCATAATCACAAGTCAATAGGCAGGGAGGTAATCGAGTAGAGGATTGGGCTGACAGGCTGTTGAAGGGGACATTCAGAGAACATTCCCTGGCTTATTACAGCAGCTACAGGCTCCAACTGTGCTAAGCATTGCACAGCCAGGTTGTGAAATTGTTCCTGGAGAAAAGACACACAAAGGACAGGCAGAAAGGAAGGCTTCTGCCCACGTTCTGCTGATGGGGGAGTTCAGGCACCAAGGAATTGAGTGACTTACCCCACAGAGCATCTCGAGTTGCCCCCGAGCCAAGAGCCGCTCCTGCAGGTCTGTGTTTGTGCTTTTACTGCTTTCCTTTGGCTGTGACAAGAAATGCCATAAAGCTGCTTGCCTCAGAACACAACACCCAGCAGGGTTTCCAAAACACACCCAAATTCTTCTTCATTACACTTCCCCCAGCCTCGGCAGCGCAGCTGCAGCTTGGGCCTGATGGTGCTGAGCAGCACCGGGCACGTCCGTTCCTTCTTGGGTGTCACTTTGACCTTCTAGCTGCATGCAGGTGCAAATTGAACTCAGGATCCACATTCGAGTCCCATAGATCCCAGAAAAGTTGGAACCTGACACAGGTGTTCAATGGGCACTTTTCCATACCCAGAGAGATCTACGACTCCTCTCTCTTTTGCCTCCTCTCTCCTCTTACCCCCACTGCTCTCAGCAAGTGGCTGTCTGCTGAGCCATGCTAGGCTGAACAGTGAGCACCAATTACACCAATGGCCTCTCTGCTGCTGCTGGCTCTGCTGGTTTTTACTGTTGCTGCCAGATGGCAGAGGCCAGCACATAAGAACTCTACCCTGCAGTCAAAGCAGAACTTGGTAATCACTTTCCAGTGACTCCGAGAGATGAGAAAGTTGTGCTGATGCAAATGCTCAAGACTGGCCCAAGGTTAGGCACCCCTTTTACACCTGCCAGAGTGGATATTGTTCAGCAGACAGCTCTCACTCACTCCTGAAGGCAAGAGCCTGTCCCTCAGCTGGGTTTGCACAGAGCAAACACGCAGTCAAAGAGACAAATTTACAGCCCAGCAGCCGGGGCCCAGACCCTGGTTGCCTCCTCCTTTCTCTGAGGTCTGCTCAGTTGGTGGATTTGCACCTATTGTACTCCTGGGTCTGGCCACAGATGACCTTGACTCTGAGCCTTGGTGGAACACCATATTCACAGGCCAGATTTATAGATTGGCAGGCAGGGGCACGTTCGGCGCATTCCTTCCCTAAGACAGGACAGCATCCAATGTTTGTTAGCATCATTAAACTAAAACTGACTTTTCACCTGCTCCCATACCATATGCAGCTGCAAATTTTTAAATTAAACTATGAAGCCATGCATAAATTTACATACATTACAGACTAGCCTCTCCATTTAACATGCAAATGTACTCCAATGTTTCAGAACACCTTCTGTCGCTAATTAATTTGCTGAATTATAATTAGACTAATCCTGCATAATTAATAAGCACAGATTTTTTTTTTTTTTTTCCCCCCTCTTCCATTTCTAAGCAGCTTGATGAGATCATTCACTTCCTTCTATAAACTGCTAAGTAACTGTTAAAAAAAATCTGGGAAGAACATATGTGAAAAGGTATGTTTGATGTCGCAGACAAATTCAAACGAGCGGGCAGGCTTCAAGCAAGTCAGGATCAATATAGGTGCACGGCTGGAGCAGAGGGACCATCAGAGTGCTATTTGCAAGGGCAAGGACCAAGAGTTGCTGTGTCTGGTTTATTCCTTTTGCTTTCACTCGTCAGACCTCCCCAGATCATAGCCTGAGACAGGAGAGGATCACAGCAGCGTCCGCGCAGCGAGGGGATGTGAGGATGCGAGCGCGCGGGTGCGGAGAGGAACGCTCTGCCCTGCGTGCTGTGGGGATGAGCTCCTTTGATGGTATTTGGAGTTGTTTTCATTGCAGCTGCCAAAAGCAGCAGAGAGCATTCTAGTGAAACAATTAAGTGCTATTAGCGCTGGATTCATTCTCTAATGATTAAAATGAAGGGTCTTGCTTTAATGTCGAGGAGCTGGGATCCGCAGGAACGTGCCTGCCAAGGGCTGCTGCCACATGTGCAGTGTTACAGGCCACAGGCTGGGCAGCCTGCTCCTCACGCACAAAGCAACCCTTGGGCATAGAGCAGCCACGTCCTGAGATGTCACCCAGCAAGGTAATCGTGCAGGGAAGGATGGAAAGGGCACCCCAAACAGCACAGGGTGCTTTGCAAACAAGGATGCAGACAATAGCAGGAGCGTATCACACTTACAAACACAGACACATCACCTGCAGCCCCAGCTGCTGGTTGCTGGATTTATTCATGCAGCTCTTGCTGTGTATCTCAGCTCTGCTGTTAACATCCTTCCTTAGCCTTCACTTCAACCTTTCCCAAAGCTAATGCTCACCAACGTTACCAGGGGTTTGCTTCACTTGTGAGTAGGCAAAACCTGCAGCAAGTCCTTGTGATTCAACCCAAACAAAGGCAGCAAGAAGGACAAAATTAATTCCTGTACTGGAAGATTGGTGAACCACTTAAAGCCCTCAAGTGTGCTTCTGGATGGCACCTGTTTAACAAAGACCTTTCTCCAGTAGAAGAGAGCATCTCATGGTCAAAACCACAGAACTGCACTCTTGGAACCTCAGCTACTCACAGAGCAGAGCAGTGCCATGAGATCTGTGGCAGATTACCACGGGACTGAGGACTCCAGACACAGAACAGCTCCTCCAACAATTCCTGTTGCCCATTTACAGACATGCCTAAGATCTGTTGTTTTCCTGAGAGTCACTGAACACATCACCAGCTGACAAGGGAAGCCAAAGAAGGATGAGTAACACAAACAGAAAGCATCTCTCTGCCTCATGCATACATCTCCCTCACTTGCCCGCCTGGCCCCCAGCTCAGCAGACACCAAAGAGAGGAGGAGTTTTTAACAGTAAAAGAATACAGGTTGTGTCTCTCATTTCCTTCCCCAGCCCTGCCTGCACCTGGTTTTAAACCACAGATGAAATGGCCCAAAGATATCTGGGTCAGATGTCTGAGGCAGAAATAGAATCTGTATCTCCAGAGCCTCAGAGCTGGGCGCAGGAGCCAGGCACTGCAGTTCTTTACAGCTGTTCTTGCTCTGTCAGACGTTGCACAGCCACAGCTCATGGCCAGAAGCAAATGCCAGCACCCATCTTTCAGAGCAGTTCTGATGTCCAGGGCTTCCTACCATTTCCCAAGCCTTTGCCCATGGGATTTGCCAGGGCTGACAGGCTTATGCACCTTGTTCTTGTTGTGTGTGTGCACAAAGGCTGCTGCAGAGAGCCTGTCTTGCTTCAAAGGCAAACATTCTGAACTCTGAAGCTCACCTTTGCTTGGCTTAGACCTTTAAGATCAAGTCCAACTGTCAGCCTAACACCACTGTAGACATTAAACCATGTCTCACATCACAGAATCACACAGAATGGTGGGGGCTGGGAGGGATCTCTGAAGGTCATCCAGTCCAACCCCCCTGCTAACACAGGTCCCCCTGCATCAGGCTGCACAGGATCACAAAGTCCAGGGGAGTTTTGAAAGTCTCCAGAGAAGGAGACTTCACAACCTCTCTGGGCAGCCTGCTGCAGGGCTCCAGAACCCTCACATCAAAGAAGATTCTCCTTAAATTCAGGTGAAACTTCCTGGGCTCTGGTTTGTGCCCATTGCCCCATGTCCTGTTACTGGGCACCCCTCACAAGAGCCCAGCCCTATCCTCATGAGCTCCACTATGAGCAAGGCCCTCCAGAAGAACACTGCACAAGGTCTTGCTGTGCTGAGACACATCTCCAGAGCTCAGTGGGTCAGAAACCAGCCTGCCCTTTCTCTGGGCTCACAATTCAACCCCCTGACTCTAGAATCAGAGAATGATAGAATCAACCAGGTTGGAAGAGACCTCCAAGATCATCCAGTCCAACCTATCCCCCAGCCCTATCCAATCAACCAGACCATGGCACTAAGTGCCTCATCCAGTCTTTTCTTGAACACCTCCAGGGACAGTGCCTCCACCACCTCCCTGGGCAGCCCATTCCAATGCCAATCACTCTCTCTCACAACAACTTCCTCCTAACATCCAGCCTAGACCTAACGCGGCACAGCTCGAGGCTGTGTCCCCTTGTTCTATTGCTGGTTGCCTGGGAGAAGAGACCAACCCCACCTGGCTACAATGTCCCTTCAGGTAGTTGTAGACAGCAACATCCTCACCCCACAGACTGCTCAAAGCCCATGGAAGAAGAGCCACCTGCTGCAGCTGCACAGCATCACAGCCCAAATTTTCATGAGGGGCATTCTCGAAGCCTTTAAAGCGTCTGAGATCAGGCACCCAGAAAGCAAGACAAGGCAGAACTCCAGCACGTGGGCAATGGCTTTGCTCTCAGCTCCTGGCTGCAGCTATTTTGCCTCTGGCAAATGCTTTGCGTTACAGGAGAAATTGCTTCTCTTCCCTCCGTGCCTCCCTCTCTCGCACCCGCACACACATGCACCCCAAGTTGACTGTGCAGTGATGTTAACAGGGGAGGAAAATTGCTTCCTGACCTTTCCAGTGATCAATTTACAGCCTGAAGCATGAGATTGGTTTCATTTTCCTGTGCATGTGTAACAACTATTCCCACGGCGCCGCAGACAATGCAGAACCTGCCATGCACTGGGGTGGGTGCACATGGTCAGCTCTGCTTGTAGCCTCCTTCCAGACATCTCCATGTGGCAAGTGAGATGTTCCCTCCCAGCACAGTGGTGAAGCTCATGGTCCTGGTCACCCCTGATCATGTCTCTCTGTATATTCATAAAGCTGTTACAGAGCTCTGTGCTCAGCTACACAGCCTGACCCTCTGCTGAGAGCAAAGTGCAATGCTGGGGATGCTGTGAGAGATCATAGAATCAGAGAATGGCTTAGGTTGGAAGGGACCTCAAAGCTCAGCCAGTTCCAACCTCCTGCCATAGGCAGGGACATCTCTCACTAGAACAGGTTGCCTCATCCAGCCTGGCCTTGAGCACCTCTAGGGAGGTTGTGGAGCACAGAAGCACCCAATGTGATCTGGGGGTGTGCAGCCTGCAGCAGAGGAGGCTCAGGGCAGAGCTCATTGCTGTCTGCAGCTCCCTGCATGGAGGCTGTAGCCAGGTGGGGCTACAGAAGAAGGGGACACAGCCTCAAGCTACGCCAGGGGAGGTCTAGGCTGGATGTTAGGAGGAAGTTGTTGTGAGAGAGAGTGATTGGCATTGGAATGGGCTGCCCAGGGAGGTGGTGGAGGCACCGTCCCTGGAGGTGTTGCAGCCAAGCCTGGCTGGGGCACTTAGTGCCATGGTCTGGTTGGTTGAGCAGGGCTGGGTGCTAGGTTGAACTGGGTGATCTTGGAGCTCTCTTCCAACCTGCTTGATTCTATGATTCTATGTCATTCCAAAGGCATCATCACAATGTGCTCTCTGCCAAATAAGGGCTCTTGGCAGTTCCCAGCTTCAGGACTCCCTGTCTCTGCTGGCACTGACAGGCTGATGTGTGCAGTGAGTTGTGGATTTGTTCCTTCTGGAATTCTACCATGGCCACAACTTTGGAAGAAAAGTTTCAGAGTGCATACAATGTTTGTTGAAAGTTTCCTTCGTTTATTTAATCCAGATGTTTGCATTGTAAATAATTGAGAAGCTGCTGTGGTAAATAGACATCAAGGGAGGCTAATGGGAGTAGCACTGCCATTAGGGAGTGCTGGCACCATGAGACATCAGACACAGAGGCAGTCCCCTCAGTGTCAAGACAGGTTATGGGAGGAAGACTTGTGGCTTGTTGGAGAACATCACACACCAGCCTAAGAGCATCCATGGCACTGCTGATGAGCAATGCTGGCACAAACTGCACAGAACTGGCAGCGAAAAATCTGCTGTGAGCTTTCCCATTACAGAGGCTTTTCTTTCTTCCTATGGTTGGTTTGTGTAACACATCAAAAACTTGCAAAACCTTCCTTTCCTGGGGACCCAGAAGTGCTTGCATCTCCTTCTGGAAGGTTTCCTGGTGAGATCAGCTCTAAGACTTCCACATCCTGGTCATAGAATCAGTCAGGGTTGGAAGGGACCGCAAGAATCAGACAGTGCCAACCCCCTGCCATGCCCAGGGACACCCTACCCTAGAGCAGGCTGCACACAGCCTTAGCCAGCCTGGCCTCAAACACCTCCAGCCATGGGGCCTCAACCACCTCCCTGGGCAACCCATTCCAGCCTCTCACCACTCTTCTGCTCAGCAACTTCCTCCTCACCTCCAGCCTCACTCTCCCCACCTCCACCTTTGCTCCATTCCCCCCACTCCTGACACTCCCTCACAGCCTAAGAAGTCCCTCCCCAGCTTTTTTGGAGCCCCCTTCAGATGCTGGCAGGCCACAAGAAGGTGACCTGGGAGCCTCCTCTGCTCCAGCCTGCACAGCCCCAACTCTTTCAAGCTGTGCTCACAGCAGAGCTGCTGCAGCCTCTGAGCATCCTCCTGGCCCTGCTCTGGACACTCTCCAGCATCTCCACAGCCCTCTTGTCCCAGGGGCTCCAGAGCTGGATGCAGGACTCCAGGTGGGGTCTCAGCAGAGCAGAGCAGAGCAGAGGGGGAGAATCCCCTCCCTGGCCCTGCTGGCCACACTGCTGCTGCTGCAGCCCAGGCTCTGCTTGGCTTTCTGGGCTGCAAGTGCACACTGCTGGCTCCTGTTGAGCTTCTCCTCCAGCAGCACCCCCAGGTCCCTCTCCTCAGGGCTGCTCTCCAGCCACTCACTGCCCAGCCCAGATTTGTGTTTGGGATTGTACAGATGCTCACAAGATGTACCATGGTTCTGAAGCTCTTGGGCTTTATACCTACTAACCACACTCATCAGGAATCATCAAACCAATAAATGTCCAGGCAGAAACTCTGATCTCTACCAGGACACTTAAGAGATTTTCAGAAGAATAATTGCTTGCTCTAAGAACAGAGCCCTCTCCTCTCTTCCCCTTTCCCTCTCTGCCTTCAAAGAAATCATAACATTAGTCAACAGCTTCAGAAGCTTTTTTGCAACACTTCAGCAAATGCCAAGATGATTTTCTGTGGCTCAGACTACCAAGAGGACAGCTCAGGAAAACACTCACTGTGAATCTCAAAGTGAGGCATTGGGAACCATTTCATCTGCCATACACAATTACCTTGTCCTGACCTATCAGCAAGTAAAATATTAGTTAGGAAGGTGTCTTTTACACTCAGCAGAGAGTATCTTTCTCATACAAAGCAGCCTGCTCACTTTTCCATTTGCTGAGCAATCTCAGGAGCACCTGAGCAGAAGGAACTGTGCAGCTATTTCAGTGGGCAACATTTTCCCTTTAGCTTAGAAAATGAACAGAATAGATAAAGAAAAGTGAAGTAGCTTTTCTAAAGAGCTTCTCCTCCACCACTGCCTGCCATGGTTTGGGTTGGCTTGTCCTGGCTATGAGGGCTGCTGCAAGAGGCTGGAATGGCAAACTCCCTGTTTGGCCCAAACTTTGGAATGGGCTTCCCAGGGAGGTGATGGAGAGCCCATCCCTGGAGGTGTTCAAGAAAAGCCTGGATGAGGCACTTAGTGCCATGGTCTGGTTGACTGGATAGGGCTGGGTGCTAGGTTGGACTGGATGATCTTGAGGTCTCTTCCAACCTGCTTGATTCTATGACTCTATGAATGCTGCAGACTCTGCCAGTTGCAGTGTGAATCATAGAATGGTTTAGGTTGGAAGGGACCTCAAAGCTCAGCCAGCTCCAACCCCCTGCCATAGGCAGGGACACCTCCCACTAGAACAGGTTGCTCAAGGCCTCATCCAGCCTGGCCTTGAGCACCTCCAGGGAGGTTGTGGAGCACAGAAGCACCCAATGTGATCTAGTCCTGAGCACCTCCAGGGAGGTTGTGGAGCACAGAAGCACCCAATGTGATCTGGTCCTGAGCATCTCCAGGGAGGTTGTGGAGCACAGAAGCACCCAATGTGACCAGGTCCTGAACACCTCCAGGGAGGTTGTGGAGCACAGAAGCACCCAATGTGATCTGGTCCTGAGCACCTCTAGGGAGGTTGTGGAGCACAGAAGCACCCAACGTGATCTGGTCCTGAGCACCTCCAGGGAGGTTGTGGAGCACAGAAGCACCCAATGTGATCTGGTCCTGAGCACCTCCAGGGAGGTTGTGGAGCACAGAAGCACCCAATGTGATCTGGTCCTGAGCACCTCTAGGGAGGTTGTGGAGCACAGAAGTACCCAATGTGACCTGGTCCTGAGCATCTCCAGGGAGGTTGTGGAGCACAGAAGCACCCAATGTGATCAAAGATCACATTGGGTGCTTCTGTGCTCCACAACCTCCCTGGGCAACCTGTGCCAGGGTCTCACCACCCTCACTGTCAAGAACCCTCTCCTAACATCTAGTTTAAATCTCCCTTCTTCCAAACCTGCCCCTTAATTAGCATCCCCAGGGGTAACTACTCCCAGGTTTGGAATTGATGTTGACGAGGAACAAGCAAACACTACCACACCACCGCAGCTCCACTGCCAGCAGATTGACTCCAAGTTAGCAGAGAGGCATAAATCACATCAAATTGCTACTGTAATACACGTGGACAATGGAATAAAATTTGTCACCAGCCTAATATTCCCATCAACATTGTGTCTGGCTACATTCCCTCCAATTTAAAACCAGTTCAATACCTCTTTTACCTTCAAGTAGCAGCACTTAATAAACAGTGATGGATGTTTCTTATTCCCTTCCTCCCCCCACTCTCTCTTCCTCCCATTCCAGGCTTTCCTATGTCTTTGCAAGGGGCTTGTTTAGCTTGGGGGAGATGTAGATTCCCCCATCCTTCTTGCATTGACATGCATCCCTCAAGGAATGACGACCATATTTAATTCATAACCCCCCTTGGCTACACAAACATACAACTTCCCATCAATTAGGCAACACAGAGATGCTGTTAAAAATCAATGAGCTTATTATTAAATATATTTTCTTTATGGTGTAACAATAACAGTTCTGGCTGCTCCATTGTTAGAGCAGGAATCACAGGGTCAAAGGATGTTAGGGGTTGGAAGGGACCCAAGGAGATCATCGAGTTCAACCCCTTCCCCCCCTCTGCCAGAGCAGGACAATACTAAGACAGATCACAGAGGAACACATCCAGACAGGCCTTGGAGAAGGAGACTCCACAACCTCCCTGGGAAGCCTGTGCCAGTGCTCTGTGACCCTTACAGTAAAGAAGTTCTTCACCGTGAGAGTGGTGAGAGCCCGGAATGGGTTGCCCAGGGAGGTGGTTGAGGCCAGGCTGGCTGAGGCTGTGTGCAGCCTGCTCTAGGGTAGGGTGTCCCTGGGCATGGCAGAGGGGTTGGAACTGGCTGCTCCTTGTGGTGCCTTCCAACCCTGACTGATTCTATGATTCCAAGTTCCCCCTTGTGTTGAGGCAGAACCTCTTTTGCTGCAACTTACACCCATTGCTCCTTGTCCTATCCCAGGGAGCAGTGAGCAGAGGCTGTCCCCCCCCCTCCTGCCCAGCCCTCAGATATTTATAAACGTTTATCAAGTCCCCTCTAAGTCTTCTCTTCTCCAGACTAAGGAATCTCAGCTGGGTGAGCAGCTTGAAGGAAATGGGGCTGATTGCTTTCCAATCAGGTAGAGTAGTATCAGACAGCACCAGAACCACACTGCCTTTGACACAGATGTTGACACACATCCTTGACACAGATGTTGAGGGATAAAGGTGATATAAAGTGACCAAATGGATGCTGCTTGACTAAAACCCTCCAGCAGGAGCGGAGCACAGCAGCGGCTGAACACTTGCCTGATTTTCACAGCCATGCACAGAGACTCATGGCAGCACAAGGCACTGAGCATCCATCACACACCAGCCCCACCAGCCCAGGAGGCTCCTATTTGTGTTCTCACTGCTGTGTGTTTATTAGAAATTATTTGGATATTTTGACACATGCCACTAGTGAGGGAGCTCCCTGCCTGCACCAGAGACTGAAAGCCTGTGCCAGCTCATGCACAGGTTAGAAAAACCTACACACAGAGACACAAAAACCCTTGGTGCACAGATTTTGGCAAGTACATCATATGCTGTCTGGCCACAGCTGATCTGAAGCGAGTCCCCTGTAATTATGGGAGAAGGTGGAACAGGTTTCCTGCTAATTGGAAAATTCTGCAAATGGCACCACTGCAGTAAATTGACAGTCGTTAGGATATTAGCAAAATGAGGGAGCTGATTAGGGAAAAGCTCAGATGTGGACTTGGGGGGTTGGAAACAGTGCCTGGATCTACCAACAAATGGGTAATAAAAGCTGAACTTCGTAATACCAGCTGGCATCTGACCCGCTGCAGGGCTCTGCGCCCCTGCATGCAGGCAGGCTCACTGCACACACACAGGCTCACTGCACACACACAGGTGTGCATGGATGCAGCACACAGACACACACAGGTGTGCATGGATGCAGCACAGACACACACAGATGTGCACAGATGCAGCACAGACACACACACAGAGGTGCATGGATGAAGCACACAGACACACACAGGTGTGCATGGATGAAGCACACAGACACACACAGGTGTGCATGGATGAAGCACACAGACACACACAGGTGTGCATGAAGCACACAGACACACACAGGTGTGCACAGATGAAGCTCACAGACACACACAGGTGTGCATGGATGCAGCACAGACACACACAGGTGTGCATGGATGCAGCACACAGACACACACAGGTGTGCATGGATGAAGCACATAGACACACACAGGTGTGCATGGATGAAGCACACACACAGGTGTGCATGGATGCAGCACACAGACACACACAGGTGTGCATGGATGCAGCACAGACACACACAGGTGTGCATGGATGAAGCACAGACACACACAGGTGTGCATGGTTGAAGCACAGATACACACAGAGGTGTGCATGGATGCAGCACAGACACACACAGGTGTGCATGGATGCAGCACACAGACACACACACAGGTGTGCATGGATGCAGCACACAGACACACACAGGTGTGCATGGATGCAGCACAGACACACACAGGTGTGCATGGATGCAGCACACAGACACACACAGGTGTGCACAGATGAAGCTCACAGACACACACAGGTGTGCATGGATGCAGCATAGACACACACAGGTGTGCACAGATGAAGCTCACAGACACACACAGGTGTGCATGGATGCAGCATAGACACACACAGGTGTGCACAGATGAAGCTCACAGACACACACAGGTGTGCATGGATGCAGCACAGACACACACAGATGTGCACAAATGAAGCACAGACACACACAGGTGTGCATGGATGCAGCTCACACATGCAGAGGTGCACGGATGAAGCTCTCAGACACACACAGGTGTGCATGGATGCATCACACACACAGGTGTGCATGGATGCAGCACAGACACACACAGATGTGCACAAATGAAGCACAGACACACACAGGTGTGCATGGATGCAGCTCACACATGCAGAGGTGCATGGATGAAGCACACAGACACACACAGGTGTTCATGGATGCAGCTCACACATGCAGAGGTGCATGGATGAAGCTCACAGACACACACAGGTGTTCATGGATGCAGCTCACACATGCAGAGGTGCACGGATGAAGCTCTCAGACACACACAGGTGTGCATGGATGCATCACACACACAGGTGTGCACAGATGAAGCCCACACACACACCCCCAGCGATGCCACCCCTCTGGCTCTGTTCACATCAAGACAAACAGAGACCATTTCATCACTTGCTCAAACATGCATCTTGCCCCCAAACATTCCCACGCAGAAGGGACAGAAGCTGCCTCTCAGAACACCACCAAGAGGCATCTTCTAATGGAACCAAACCATCCTTATGCTTAAACCAACTCTTGCTGGATATTTGTTTACATCCTTAAATCTTTAAGTGATTTGTTCCTAGGGGAACCTGAGTTGCTGTTGTAAATTTGTTCCTGGTTGACTGCTGTTGAGTATTCTAGTAGCAACTTCTCTTTGTGTTTCAGCTTCAACCCCACAGGAAGCACAAAGTGGGATTTGGCCATGACTTTAGCCATCCATCAACACCTCAATGTTCACAATTGTTATTTTTCAGCTCCTAGGAGCAAGGGGAAAAGCAGATGTGAGGGGGAAAATAAGACATTCTAATTAGAGACACTCCTACAAATAGCACCAAATCCACCTCTCCCTAACTTCATTATGAGTCTCTCATTTCTTTTCCTGCAATCCTCTGTTTAGTCTCAAAATAATCCCAGAGGGCCTGCTCCTACTGCACTGACTTTATTGGGAGCTCTAAGTCTCATAATGCTAACAACTTGTTTTGACACAGAATGATCTCCCCCTGCTCACTGAGGTCTTGACTTTCCTACCAGCTTAGAAGCACAGAATCAACCAGGTTGGAAAAGACCTCCAAGCTCAGCCAGCCCAACCTAGCACCCAGCCCTAGCCAGTCAACCAGACCATGGCACTAAGTGCCCCAGCCAGGTCTGTCTTGAACAGCTCCAGGCACAGCCACTCCACCTCCTCCCTGGGCAGCCCATTCCAGTGCCAATCACTCTCTCTGCCAACAACTTCCTCCTAACATTCAGCCTAGACCTCCCCTGGCACAACTTGAGGCTGTGTCCCCTTGTTCTGTCTCTGAGTGCCTGGGAGAAGAAACCAACCCCACCTGGCTACAACCTCCCTGCAGGCAGCTGCAGACAGCAATGAGCTCTGCCCTGAGCCTCCTCTGCTGCAGGCTGCACACCCCCAGCTCCCTCAGCCTCTCCTCATAAGGTTTCTGTTCCAGGCCTTTCACCAGTTTTGTTGCCCTTCTCTGGACACCTTCCAGCACCTCAACATCTCTCTTGAATTCAGGAGCCCAGAATTGGACACAGAACTCAAGATGTGGCCTGACCAGTGTTGAGTACAGGGGAAGAAGAACCTCCCTCGTCCTGCTGGTCACACTGCTTCTGATCCAGGCCAGGATGCCATTGGCTCTGCTGCCCACCTGGGCACACTGCTGGCTCATCTTCAGCCTACTATCTACCAGTGCCCCCAAGTCCCTTTCTTCCTGGCTGCTCTCAGACACTCTGGCCCCAGCCTGTAGTGCTGCTTGGGGTTGTTGTGGCCAAAGTGCAGGACCCTGTACTTATCCTTGTTCAGTCTCATCCCATTGGCCTCTGCCCACCCATCCAGCCTGTCTGGGTCCCTCTGCTTCACAAGTACAAATAGATGTTGGGTTGACCACTGCTTTTAAGGGAGAGAGAATGCTGCTTTTTTGGTCTCATTTTTTCCCCTTTTTAACAAGCTTAGATACTTGTCCCCTTTCTCAGAGTAAGACAGAAAAAGTGCTGACATGATTGAGCCAAAGATTCCAAAAAGAAATTCCTCCCAGAGCCTGTAAAACATCTTTGAAATCAGACATCAGTAATCAGCAATATGTTTTAAACAGCCCAACAGAATGATAGAGCAAACACACCTCTGACTGCAAAACCCCACTGAGAGCCCAACCAGGCTGCAACTCATGGTTTCAATCAGATCTTTCCTCCCAGCATCTAGCACAGAAGTGTTCATTACACCTAACCTGGTGCAGGCTGTGCACATAGAATCATAGAATCAAACAGGTTGGAAGAGACCTCCAAGCTCAGCCAGTCCAACTTATCCCCCAGCCCTAGCCAATCAACCAGACCATGGCACTAAGTGCCTCATCCAGGCTTTGCTTGAACACCTCCAGGGATGGTGACTCCACCACCTCCCTGGGCAGCCCATACCAGTGGCAAATCACATGGGCTCTCAATCTGGGGTTCACCTCAGTGACACCATCAACCTGCTAACAACTCCAGCCTAGGTGATGGTATTTGTGCTAGTTTGAAGCTAGCTAGAATGTTTTGGTGAGAAGAACTAGATTACAGGCTGTGAAAGGAAAACAAAGGTGATGTCTACTTCACTCAGAGGCTTGCTGAGATGTATAGGAACAAGAGAAAAAAACCTAGATCACCACTCTCACTTGGCCTGCTGCCTGAGCTGCATCCTACTCTCTAACCTCACAATCCATTTTGGATTAATCCACTTTGCTTCCTAACCCCCTGCCCAAACCTCCATTCTTCCTTGGGACTGGGGTAAGGTTGAGAGGGGCAGGGGGAAGGTGCAGGGGTGGTTGAGAGCCCCTCCTGGGGACTCAGGTTTCTGGGAGGGGAGTTGTGTTTCTGTATTACCTTTTTCCCTTGTCTATTTCTGTCTATAACTGTATGTACTGTGAATATCTGCTTGTATGTTGTGCTAAGGAGTAAATATAAGCTTCATTCATATTTCCAGTGCCAGCTGAGTCTAGTCTGGGTGATTTCCAAAGTGTAGGGGGGCAGAGAACACCCAAACCACTACAGTATCTCACTGAAAACCAAACCAGCCACATCCCAATCCCTGTGTGCCTTAAGTTGTCTAACTTTAGGCACAATATTTTTCAGGCTTAGGGCATTCCTCCACCTTGCAGCACTCATTCCTCTTCCACACACATTTCCCACATTTGAGTTTGGGTTTTTATTCTGGGTTTGGTGTCTCTTTTAGTGCTCTTCACTCTTTGGAGGGCATGTTCTGGTACCTGCATCTTATCCAAGAACAGAAATATTTGTACTTAGTGCCATGGTCTGGTTGACTGGATTGGGCTGGGGGATAGGTTGGACTGGATGAGCTTGGAAGTCTCTTCCAACGTGGTTGATTCTATGATTCTATGATTCTATTCTATGACACACCATTTTTTCTTGACAGAACACAGGCATGTTTTGAACAAAGACAGAGGGCTTCCAGGCTGGACCCTCAGTTAATTCAGAGGAGTCTGTCTGTGGGCATGGGAGGACCTCAGCTGCTCCTGCTCTGCCAGGCACGATGGCTTTACCCAGCAATCTCAACAGAATAACATCAGCTGTTAACATTCTGCAGGACTGGTGTAGCATGATTCTGTTTTTTCTGCCTCTTTTTGGTTGATCTGAGGAGCAGACAGCCTACTGTTTGCATTTCAAGTATCTGCATTTATTTTCACATAGTTATTTAAACAAATCAGGGAGTCAAAATAGTGCCAGATCCAGGTGCTTCCTAGCGCTCCCTAGGTGACAAGAATACACAGCAATTCCCACTCCTCCTGCTATTTTGGCCACTTCAGCATCTCATATCCTGCCCCAAAGCCAATTCAAATCAATGGACTGCCTCTCATCAGCTGCTCTGGATTTTGGAGCAGGGCTTTTGGTGCCAAAATGCAGCTGAGTGTTTTCTACAGGGGCAGAGCCGCGCGCTCACGGAGATGGCTTCAAAACCCACCCAGAGCTGCAAGCAGAATGGAAGTAGGGAAGATTCCTTTTTCAAACAGATGAATAAGGCATATAGATGGGAAAGGATTGTGGCTGAGTGTGCTGCTTTGCTTTCTCTTGCTGGAGATATTGACCACACTGTTCCAGTTTTCAGCCCCCTCAGAAGGAATTCTCCCTAGGCTCAAAAGATAGGAAGATCTTCAAGGTGTTTGCTGTCAGTCCTAGGGGTAGGTGGCTCTGACAGCTTTTATAGGAGTACCTACATTCTGGTACCTGCATATTAGTTATTTCTCTTCCACCTTTCCAGGGGTTTTCAAGTTTTTGCTTCATTTTCCATCTTCACTGTGCTCAATTTCCTGATTTTTATTCATTCTGACAATCCTGCTCCACGGAAAAGAAAGGGGTGGGGAGGAGAGAGAGGAAGAAGGAAAGGGAGAAGGAGACATCCTAGCCAAAATTTTTCAGGAAAGAAAAATTAAAAGCCTTGCCTGACAATTTGTGCCCAAATGTGGCACAAAGGTGGTTGGGGAGAGGAGGAGTATAAAGGAAAATAAAATCAAGTCACTTTCAATCAAGTGTCACACCTTTAAATAGTGGTTAAATCTTTGCATTATGCAGCTCATCCCTTTTACAACATGGGGTTCCCGTAGAGAATTCCCTGTTTACACTGGGAATTCCTCCAGGAGAGCATCAATAAAGCTGAACAGATGTCAGGGTGGAATGCCAGCGGCAGTGGCTGTTGTCAGGGGTGGTGGGGAGAGAGGCAGGAAACAATAAGAGGCGGCATCTGCTGCACAAAGCCCTTGCGTGTGGGTCAGGGTTTGCCAGTGTGCTGAGATTCCACCCTCTCCTTTGTCTGGGCACACTGCCTCTCTTGTTCGGGGATGACAGGGGCTGACACATGTCACCCAGCCCTATCAGAAAGGCTATTTGTTTGGCTCTTGCATATGCACCAGCGTTTGTGACCTCCTCTGCCTGGAATACATTGAACAGCCCTGGAAGAGGGAGGAGGGGGAACCTGGAATGGGGAGGGAAGAAAAACCACAATGAAAAACCCAACCTCGCAGGTTCCTCCCTGATAAACAATTTCCTGATTCACTTCGTGTCCGAAGTGAGGGTGGGGATGCTCTCCTCTAATCAAAAAGCCTGACAGAGAAACCAAACTACCAGGAAAAGGCAGGGTCTGAAGCACTTCTGAGAAGTCCAAGCAAACACTTCAGCGGAATTTGCTTTTGAAACGAACGCATGAAAAAGTTAACCAGCTTGTAAAGCAAAACAAACTCCCTGCTAAGCCTCAGGAGTACCTGACAACATTCAGCCGCATAACCCGAGGCTCCCAGCAGTACAGACTCGTGAAACTCGGTGCCAAAGCTCAGAGAGGATCTGAACCTCATGATGACTTTATACTCAGACTTAGAAGACGGTTTGTATGAGCCAAAAAAATAGAGACTGAAACAACAGGGTCACCACAAAAGGTAGTTGGGAAATGAGGAGAGCTCTCACTTCGCTGAGCGAGGGCAGAGAAGCTGCTCGCACACTGGGGTCCAGAGTTCTGACCAAGGCTCTGCACTTGAGCTATAATAGAACAATTAAGACGATTTGGGCAACTGTTGTCACTGCTGAAGAACTTGTTGTTATTGCACCATCCTTCCCCTGCATTAATATTTAAAAGACCTCTTTAAAAACAACCCCAAGCTGCTCCAAACAGCGTTCGCTGCTCCGATTGCCTTCGGACCAGCAGCTCCCCTCGAAAGAACCAAACGGTTCACAAGGAAAGGCTGGCTTGGTAAAGTCTCCGCTGAAATGCAATCCCTAGGTGGGTAATATTTAGGTTTCCTTTGAAATGCTCAGGTTGGGAGCTGCAAACAAAGCCCACAGGCCAGCTCCTGAGCTGCCAGGACTCCACCGCTGCCACCAAGATCTGCCGCGGATGGTCCAGAGCGAGAGCGCTGCAGTGAGACTCACTGCGACAGGGAACATCGCAGCGCGAACGTTGGAGAGGAAGGATTTGGGCTACAACGAAATGGTTTGAGCCAGGATTTTTCACATCATCTTTTGTCTCCTACTAATATCCGAGCTGTGGAAGGGAGATGTTGTAGAACGCAGGCTCTCGAGTTACAGGGCAGGCTAAACCCAATCTCTCATCCGAGGGGATTTGGAGACATGTTACAGGCAGGCACTCTGCAACTGTGCAGAGCCCAACCTTTGAACTCGCTTCTCTCCAAATTTCTTCATTACTTCAGAAGTCAGGAGCAGAAATGCAGGCATGCAGAGTGTAGGGTTTCTCTCTAAGTGCTTGCAAAACAACCCCCCCCCCAAAAAAAAAAAGCAGTCCCCTTTTTTTATCTTTCTGCTCTTCAGAGGCTCAGTGTTTGGGGTGAGATTTTCTTTCCCCGTTTGACAATTAGAAATTATTTTTGGCTGCTGTGTAGCTAGCAAAGGTTAATTGGTCTTGCTGCTGTAGAATACTGGATTCTGACCACTTGATTAATGAGGTGTCAGGAGCCACAAGTAAGCAACACTTTTTTGAAGGCAGAAAGAGTGCAATAAATGTACTTTGAAAGATGTAACATTGCTGCGCGCCGCGGAGAAGGCAGGTTTAGCTTTCAGCAGGGTTGGAAAGAGAGAGAATGGAAAAGCAAATCACTACTCCTCGTGAATTAAGCCTAGACAGAGAACCCCCAGAAATTTCTGGTAGGGTGTAGCCCCTTTCATCTCAGAGATGAAATGTTGAGGGCCAGGTCTGGCTGGCACAAAGGAGCAAGGCGAGGTGGGAGTCGAAGCAGCCACGCGTGCGGTGCCCACTGCCCAAACTCCCTTTCTGCTTCCTTCGGTTCTACTTCCATCATCAATAACAGCACAGAAAACCTATCTCTGGGTGAATCTTCAGCTAAAAAATTCTTTCTTTGGGGAATTCAAATAGGCTCCATGCAATATTAAGGAACAGAAGTTTCCTGTATGTTTGGCTTATGTCGGCCATGAACAAATAGATGGTAAATAGCATTCTGCTCCCATTTGACTCCACTCGGGAGCAGGCTGATCTGGCTCTGTTTGTAGCAGAGATGCACTTTGTCACAATAAACCACTGTATATTATGTTTATATATGTCCTTCAGGCATGTCACAACAGTTTGGCACTGCGAGTTGCTCTAGCAGTGTGTACATTAAATAGTCATGTAGTTACATTAAACAGTGGGGAGCTCACACTTCACAACCACTCAGTGTTTTAAAACAGATGTGGGCTGTCTGCTGTCAGACTGCGACTGAAAGGCTTAGGAGGATCTTGGTGAGAATTTAACCTCCAGATGATTGAAGGCTCCCCAGTCTCTTTCCACTGGAGCTCTCCCCATCCCCCCCCCCCCATCCTGGAACCCCCAATTCTGAAGGAGGCTGTAAATAAGCAAATAAGCAGGACTGCAACTTTGGTAGCACCGAGAGCAGAGCGGGGAGGGGGGGGGGAGAGGGGGTGATTTGGAATCCAGAGGACTTTGTGGCTCAGAATATTTTTGAGTGGGGTGGGCTGGAAAGAGTACCCAGGGATTTACTGACAGGAGTATTTTTGACAGTTGATGGACAGATGAATTCCGTCATGGAAGCGTTAGTCGAAAGCGGCAAGGCCAGATGGAAACTCACAGCTTGTCTTTAATATTAATTTTCTTCCTCCCCCCCCCCCCTTCTTTTTTTTTTCTTTTTTTTTGCCTTTGCAGGAGATCAGAATTCCCTAATTCCCTAAAATGTTTCAATGCATCTTGAGGTATTATTTTTCCAATGCCTTTACCCACCTACTCTTAATAAGAAGTGCTCCTTTGTGTTAATGTTAGTTTTTTTTTCTCCCCTCTCCTTCCTCTCTGCTTATTCCTCTCCTCCCTCCCAAGAGTCAAAAGAAATCAAGGAGAAAGACAAAAAAAACCCTAAAATCAGTAGAGCTACAGAGCTGTTAAAAAGCTTTCCTGGGTTAAAACACACAGAGATGGGCAATAGCTTAACCTTGTAGGATGCTTTGAGGGCGCGAGATGAATCTGATGCACTTAGTGAGTCTTAGCTAAAATGAGAGGACCAAACAAACCCCTGAAACAAATAAGCAGGGGGGAAGCCCAACTGACATCGTCTGAGAGGAAAAAAAATGCCACACAAGTGGCTGTGCAACTGTAGGTTGCTGTGCTAGCTTGAAGCTAGCTGGAATGTTTTGGTGAGAAGAACTAGATTACAGGCTGTGAAAGGAAAACAAAGGTGATGGCTACTTCACTCAGAGGCTTGCTGAGATGTATAAGAACAAGAACACAAACATAGATAACAGAGGCTCTGTCTGGGCTTTGGGCTGGACTTCTCTCTCTAACCTAAGCTGCTGTCTGTGTGACTAATCCACCTGCTTCCTAACCTCCCTGGCCGACCCTCCAATCTTCCTTGGGCATAAGGCAAGATCTAGAATCACAGAATCAACCAGGTTGGAAGAAACCTCCAAGATCATCCAGTCCAACCTATCACCCAGTCCTATCCAATCAACTAGACCATGGCACTAAGTGCCTCATCCAGTCTTTGCTTGAAGACCCCCAGGGACGGTGCCTCCACCACCTCCCTGGGCAGCCCATTCCAATGGGAAATCACTCTCTCTGTGAAGAACTTCTTCCTAACATCCAGCGTAAGGGAGAGGAGTGGGAGGAAGGTGGGAAGGCAGTTGGGAGCCCCTCCTGGGGACTCTGGTTTCTGGGAGAGCTGTTGTGCTTCTGTATTACCTTTTAACTTGTCTCTTTCTGTCTATAGCTATAGGGATTGTCACTCTCTGCTTGTATCTTGTGCTAAGCTGTAAGTATAAAGCTTCATTCAATTTCCAGAGCTGCTGAGTCTAGCCTGGGTGATTAACAAAGTGTGTGTGTGGGGGGGGAAACACCCAAACTATCACAGTTGCCTTCCAGAGAAGATTTTTTTAGCAGTTGGGGGGGGGAGGGGGGATAAAATAAAAATTCTCTTTTGATTAAGAAAAATAAGAATGGATACAACTGAGAATCAAATATCAGCCAACAAAAAAGTCACACCTTTCCAGCTTTGCCTTCCAGATCTGTTTCACAAGCCTGCCTGTCAGAACATCTCTCTTCCAATCAAAATCAACTCCCAACATCCCACAGTGGCCCTTCCAAAGCAAAAAAATAACCAAAGCAACAACACAAGAGGAAAAAAGAATCTTATAACAGCTTCATTTGCCTAATATATACTTGTGAAAGTGATGTAAAGAGACAAGGGTGGTTATGCTGAAAAAAAAATGATGCCACCATCCTCCTTTTCAGAAGTCCTTTATTCAGTTGGGAATAAACCATATGGTTCTCTCATCATTCAGGATCCTATGGATACTTTGTAGAATTCCAAGAGGGAAGCTATAAATATTTTTTTTTCCAGCTAACTCCAGTGAATTCACTCCCATAGATGCAGAGTGAAAAGAGGCACATGGATGTCTCAAAAGACATGCAGAGAGAACATCCAGAAAACTCCCTGGACCCCCTGTAAATGCTCCTGACAAAAGGACTCTCCCTCCAGCTCTGCAATCCCAGGAAGCAGGCTCAGAGATACCCTCTGCTAACAGCCCTCTGCTCCAACCTAGCCACCCATTAACAGCCTTGAAGATGATTCTGCCACGCTGACATTAGACCATATGCACATCTTGTGTATTTGTTTTCTTCTCAGTCCTGGCTATGTGCAAACATTTGCAGTGGAAGATGGTTGATGCTCAGTGTGGTGCCCTTTTGTAACAGCAGTAATTAAACATTTGGCCAAACTGCTAAAATCAGGGGCTTGGTGGAACTGCTGTTTGAGGGAAGAGCAAAATGCAAGGTTCCTGCTGCAGGCAAACTCATTTCCAGAGAGCTCCTTGAAGCATGACTCAAACTGAAGGAATTGTTTGCACACAGAACTTCAGTTCCAGCAGAGGTTCCCCACAACCAGAGCTGTCATTTGCACATTGTGGTCCAACGCTTGGGATGTGTGCAAGGATCATGCTCAGGTGGTGCAAGGAGCAATTAGCCAGGTGTAATGAGGGCATGTGCCTGGGTAAAGCATCCTTGCACGCATGAGCCACGCTTGTTCCATCAGCACTCTGTGTCTTTGCACTTCGCTGGACTGAGCCCCCTCCTCGCAAGAGCAGGGACATTCACTTGCTGCCTCCTCCCCAGCATGACTCTGCTTCCCCCACAACAGATTCTGACTCCCAGAGCTGCAAACCTGCACGAACTTGTGCCACGAGTTTGAGTTTAAGGGAAGAAAACAAGCAAGGAAAGCAGACACAACAATCCCAACTGGATCTGAGCCAAGGAGCAGCTCAGGCTGCAACAACGCATCCCAGCACCCATGCCTGTGACTCTGGAAATGAGACCTCCCAGGCACCTCCTGATTCACAGCTGCAGTTTTCACATAGTTTCAACACAAAACCAGCAGTGCTCTCAACCTTGCTAACAAATCTGGTCCTATTCTGGAGTCTGGAAATGCCCTGCCTTCCCTCTCAGCTCATCGCCCTCTCAGTCTCCCCAGTTCATGCAAACGTTGCAATGTGAGGGTTTTTGCATGTACCTTAATGTGAGGGTTGAGGATTCTGACCTTATTCCATTGTTAATAGACTGCAACTGCCAAGGATCTTAATTAGAGACGAGCCCCACTGTGTTCCCACACGCATCCTGCGGGCAGCAGTCTCACAGAGGTATTTAAAGCAGCAATCTGGGTTAGAACCAGAGAATGACAGAACCGTTAAGTTGGAAAGGGTTTCTGGGATCATAGAATGGGTTAGGTTGGAAGGACCTCAAAGCTCACCCAGTTCCAACCCCACACCATAGGCAAGAGCACCTCCCACTAGAACAGGTCACTCAAGACCTCGGTTGAGTCCAACTGTCAGCCCAGCACCACCAGGCCCCATAGAAAGGTGCTGACTGTTAAATATCAACAGGTTGTACATCCCAGCCTGCGACAGAAGATCCTTCCACATGCAAACTCCTGATCTAACTGTCAGGTGTTGCCCATCCCTACCTCCTCCTGCAAGGTTCTATGTGGACAAGGCAGCAAGGTTTGCTCGAGAGGCACAACTCATTTGGCTGCATGCAGACAGTTCATGGCTGAGATGCAACAGGATGAGCTTCAAGGACATCCCACATGCTGCTTGCAGTGCTTGCTGCTGCACGTCCTGGAGGTCTCCTAAAGCCACTGTGCTGCCATGTGGCACTCCCAGTCCTGCTACATGGCACTCCCAGTCCTGTTACATGGCATTCCCAGTCCTGCTACATGGCACTCTCAGTCCTGCTACATGGCATTCCCAGTCCTGTTACATGGCATTCCTAGTCCTGCTACATGGCACTCTCAGTCCTGCTACATGGCATTCCCAGTCCTGCTACATGGCACTCTCAGTCCTGCTACATGGCACTCTCAGTCCTGCTACATGGCATTCCCAGTCCTGCTACATGGCATTCCCAGTCCTGCTACATGGCACTCTCAGTCCTGCTACATGGCATTCCCGTCCTGCTACATGGCATTCCCAGTCCTGCTACATGGCACTCTCAGTCCTGCTACATGGCATTCCCAGCCCTGCCATGCATGCATCCTCAGTGCAGGGTGAAAGACACAGTCAGAAGGCAAGTCAGAGCGTGAGCCAGTTTGTGCTCTTACACCACTACACTGTAACTTTGCCTTTCTCTTTTAAAGACCAAGCCAAAACTCACACAGACTCAAAATAATGACCTCTGCACTCCCTTCCCAGGCTACCAGCTTAAAGGTCTTAGCATGACCTTTGCTGCTCTAGCAAAAGGAGCTGAAGGTTGGTATAGTTCTCCTTCACTCCCTCCAGTAAGGGAAGAAGGTGAGGAGTCCAAGGCTTCAACGTGCTGATAGTCCTGTCCATATGCAGCTCTCACCACCGCGCATCTGTTCAGCATTTGCAGGGGGTTTGCACTGGTAGTTTTACAGCTGTTTAGGCATGTAAGTAGCATCTATACTTAAAAGACTCCATAAAGGGAATGGTGGGGGGAGAGGAGAAGAGATATGAAGCAGAAATGGAAAAACAGAGAGAGGAAGGTGGCCAGATGCTGCTCTGAAAGCAGAGATAACAACCCATTTAATGGCCAGGATTTGCATCCCTTAAAGATGCATTTGATTTCGCAGGTTTGTTTCATGATTTGTTAACGTCACCCAGGAAGAGACAAATGATCCCAGCTAGCGTCTGGGCCACTTAATGATTTCACAAAGGAATTTCACAGAGCTCAGCTGGGGAATCTTTGGCACTGACATCCTCTTTTGCTAGCATTTGTGCAGCACCTTTGTCAGTTGGCTAGATTTGCTGCGTCCAAACCTGTGATGATTCTGTTCATAGCTGAGTTTTGTTTCTTAAACACGAAGGGGTTTATTTACTGATGTTGCTTTAGACTGCTTAAGGTCCCACTTGCCTTGCAAGCAGCCTGTGTAACTGCCATTAAACTCCCTGCCATCTTTCTCAGGATGGTTCTTCAACCTCTCCAAGTCCTGTTTTCCTCATCCATGTTGCAAATGTCACAACTCACACAAAGATCTCTTTGTAAGTTTTGAACTGGTGGTAGAAGCCATTACAAGTCCTTTGTAGGCACTAAGGGTTTCATAGAGTAGAATTCATAGAATCAACCAAGTTGAAAGAGGCCTCCAATCTCAGCCAGCCCAACCTAGCACCCAGCCCTGCCCAACCAACCAGACCATGGCACTAAGTGCCCCAGCCAGGCTTGGCTTCAACACCTCCAGCCACAGCCACTCCACCACCTCCCTGGGCAGCCCATTCCAATGCCAATCACTCTCTCTGACAACAACTTCCTCCTCACAGCCAGCCTCAACCTCCCCTGGCACAGCTTCAGGCTGTGTCCCCTTCTTCTGTTGCTGGCTGCCTGGCAGCAGAGCCCACCTGGGCACACTGCTGCCTCATGTTCAGCTACTATCCACCAGCACCCTCAGGTCCCTTTCTGCTTGGCTGATCTCAACCACTCTGTCCTCCACACACGCAAAGACCTCATTCACCAGAAAGTGTGGTTCTGTGCAGCTGCCTTGGGTGAACTGCCAGTGCAGTGAAACAGCTTTCCTGGACAGGCTCTTAAAGAAGTCAACAGAGCATGGTGCAGGTTGAGTTACAAAATGAGGGTCTGACCCCATGACTCCATTATCCACAGCCCAGTCTGGGCAGGCACAGCTCAAAGAGTGCCATTTGTCTTAGCTGCCATTGTGAGAGCTGTGCTCTAGCACAGCACTGCACTTCATGTATTAACATCAGCTGTGAAGAGGGCACTGAATGCCAGCTTTCCTACTTAGCAAATGACAGACAAGACAGGGGTCAGCAGAGGATCAGACCCTTCAGAAGCCTACTGTGCCACTTCTAACACACCTGTTCAAATACACAAGTTAAAGACACAAGATGCCAATTAAAAATAATTAACTTTGCAGGATCTCTGGGGTGAAGGCAGTGACACTGCTAGGAGGACACTGCTTAATCCCTGGGCTGGTTATTCCCCAAGCTGCAGCTCTGTTAGCACAGTTTTGAAGGAGCAGTGGTGGAAAGCTCTAGCTTAGATTTAGAAGACTCTGCTCTGGCTCTGCTAGAGGCTGTGTGATTATTTGGCAAGTCACTCAGACCGTATTTCTTCTTTTATGTGCTCCAATCATTAGGAGACAAATGGCTAAATGCCTTCCAAGTTGCCCGTGTTTGGGCTTACCAAAGGCACAGCAGCAGCACAGGAGGGGTAGGAGTTCCCTCTGCAACCAGGGCAGTCTGAAGACAGCTCTACAGAGCAGTGCTGGGAAGCAGCAGCAACGTGGGCCAGGAAAGGACTTGAGGGACAGAATACAGCAGCATTACTCATCGGATGAGCTGCAGAAACGGAAACAAGACTGCAGTCACCCTGCCCAACTGCAGGGGGAAATGGGTTTGCATTCACAACCGTTAAGCAAATAAACCTCCTTTGTAAGCAGGAGGGACAGACCTGCTGTCGCCTGCCACAACGTGGGCTTGTCTAAGCAACAGACAATAAACGTGGATGGTGCAGCCCTGTGCCCAGCCAGGCACAAACGCTGCCCCCGAGAGCGGCAGCAAGGAGCAAAGACAGCTGAGGGAAGCACAAGAACAAGAGAAACATGAACAGGACTTCTACAGCCCAGGCTCTTCACACAGAGTCCAGGAGCACAAACGCAGCAGCCCCTGCAATGACATCACCTCCTCTTCCTGAGGAGATGCTGCCAGATGATAAAGGAGCAGATCCCCAGCCCCACCTCACCCCTGGATGCTGACTGCTGCGTGGTCCAAAGGAGCGTGGGCCCAAGCACACCAGGGCCAGGCCAAGTCGTATGCAAACACAGGCTGCTGTGGAGCGCAGCAACCCAGAGCAAGCCTACAGCTGCTGCTCTCTACAGACTGAGCAAAGCTGTTGCAAAAGTCATTAAGCAGGAGTGCAACATCTTGCAGTGTTATTTCCCCTCCATCTCTGTCCTTTTCTTTATTCCCCTCTCCTCCTACCACCTCCCACCCCCTTTCCACTTTCTACATCTGTACTTTATTCAATGAACACATCTGCATTCTTTCTTTCTCTTTTTTGGCCAGAAACTCTATCCAACCTTTATCACTGACACCTCTCTGCAGTTTCAAATTCCAACCTCGTGCCAAATCCCCATTTCCTGCTGCTTAATTTCCATTCATTTACTCTTGTTTTTGCTTCTTCTGCCATTCCCAGCATGGACCAGCTCCAGCCCAGCTTCTTCTAATTTTTTAAGGAAGGCTCCCTATTGAGTGCTATTGGAACTTGATCCCCTGCTCCAAGCCAATGGCTGGCTATTGTTTATACTACCTAACAACAGTTGCCAATATTACTGCTTTTTTCCTTTGCTTTATTTCACTCTTTAAGTGTATATCCTAAGACCCAAGAGAACTCCTCTCCACATATGGTGACCCATTAGGTCTGGTTTTATTATTACTTCTGCAGAATCTGAAGTAGCCTCTTTATATATATATATATTATCCAAAAAAATCTCAAGAAGAGGCCTGTGGTGTCTTGTTTACACAGGTCTGTTGTTCTGGCTCCCTTCCTACCTGTGGAATAAACTGGTGTTAGCTCTGTGGTCTTTAAAGAGGTATCACCCTCTTAGTGGTTCAATAAAAGATGCTTCACACAGGTGAAACCCGAAAGCTGAGCTGCAGCAGAACTTAATCCCTCACTACAACTGTCCAGAGTGCAGGAACTTGCCAAGGTCTAAATTAAACAGAAGTGGTCTGGTGAGTTTGCAAACATCTCTCCCTTTTTGCACATCCAGAGAATACTGTGAGGAACCAGACCAGAGTCTGTCCCCCGCTCACCGAGCAGATGTCATCTACAGAGGACTAAGGTCCTAAGGCAAAAGCAGCCCTAAACAAACCCTGGGGTTACAGCTGAAGTGGTGGGTTTCAATCCATCACAAGTTGCAGACTGAAAGGACTGCACCTCTCCTTTGTGGCTATTTGCTCTGGTGCCTTCTTCCATCCTCGTTGGCTCTTCTTCTAGACCAGCTTCTCCTTAACGCCTCCTTCCTTGCAAGCCCAGATCCCAGCAAAGACAAGGCAGCTGCGCTATGAACGAGCTTTGCTTTTCGAGTGCTGTCTTGACCTGCTAACATGTGAACATCCAACACAAGCTTTCTCTTCACTCAGCATTTACCCTGCCACTTGAAATCCATGCATCTGTCTCCCATTTATTTTTATGAAGATATTCTCCTCGGTTTAGAACATTCCACTGCCATGAGGGCTCTCGCCAAACCCACGCTCCCTAGTTCCTTACGTGTGCTTCGTTACACAGCACGGCCTCATCCTGCCCAAACCCCACCCCAGAGCAGATGCAGAGCACACAGGCTCTTTTGAGATCCAGGCTGCAAGCACCAATAGCCTTTTATTGCCTTCTTTCACTTGACTGCCAGCATCTTAATGGCACAGAGAGCAGGTAGGTGAGATTGGACAAGGCTAAATGCAGAGTTCTATACTTTGGCCACAACAACCCCAAGCAGTGCTACAGGCTGGGGAAAGAGTGGCTGAGAGCAGTCAGGAAGAAAGGGAGCTGGGAGTGCTAGTAGAGAGTACCTGAAGAGGAGGCAGCAGTGCCCAGGTGGCCAAGAGAGCCAATGGCATCCTGGGCTGGCTCAGGAGCAGTGTGGGCAGCAGGACAAGGGAGCTGCTTCTGCCCCTGTGCTCAGCACTGCTCAGGTCACCCCTTGAGTGCTGTGTCCAGTTCTGGGCTCCTGAATTCAAGAGAGATGTTGAGATGCTGGAAGGTGCCCAGAGCAGGGCAGCAAGGCTGTGGAGGGGCCTGGAGCACAGCCCTGTGAGGAGAGGCTGAGGGAGCTGGGGGGGTGCAGCCTGCAGCAGAGGAGGCTCAGGGCAGAGCTCATTGCTGTCTGCAGCTGCCTGCAGGGAGGCTGTAGCCAGGTGGGGTTGGGCTCTGCTGCCAGGCAGCCAGCACCAGAAGAAGGGGACACAGCCTGAAGCTGTGCCAGGGCAGGTCTAGGCTGGCTGTGAGGAGGAAGTTGTTGTCAGAGAGAGTGATTGGCATTGGAATGGGCTGCCCAGGGAGGTGGTGGAGTGGCTGTGGCTGGAGGTGTTGAAGCCAAGCCTGGCTGGGGCACTTAGTGCCATGGTCTGGTTGGTTGGGCAGGGCTGGGTGCTAGGTTGGGCTGGCTGAGCTTGGAGCTCTCTTCCAAAATACTTGATTCTATGATTCCATGATTCAGGTAGAGTCAGTGACTCTGAGGACAACAAGGCAATGACAACAGAAGTGTGGACACAGACCCATGCTCCCAGAGCTGAAATGATCTGCTGGTGAGCAAGATCATATGGACACAGCTGTCTGATGCAACAGCCATCAGCCTCAAAACAAAACAAAGATGTTTTAGTCTGAACCAGGGCACTTAGCCAGATTTTCCTCATCACAGGATCCTACCTGACCCAGAAGTGAGGACCACAAAAGCTAATCCAGGTTTGTTCTCAAATATTTTGCAGTTCTAACCTTTGTCATGGTGCAAACAGCTCAGCAAAAAAAATTCCAGTGCCCTCATAGTGATTAACCCAGAAACAGATTTGAGGCTTTAAAGTGCAACCCAAAAGCTCAAAACACAGCTAGGTGAATTTGTTACATTTTCCCCATGGGCAGAGCCATCAAGAGGGGAAAAGAAAAACCCAAAACCAAACCAAACAGAACCACAATAAAAAACCCCACCACACCACAGCAGTTTATTATGACTTTGTCTGAGTTAAGGGCTTTTGATTGCCAAACAAATTTCTGTTTTGAAACTCAAAACCAAGGTAATTTTTTTTTGTTTAAATCTATTTGAAATGTCCCAATTTTTTGGTATTCCACTTGGTTGGAAATGCTTCGGGTTTGGATCTCTCCAATATTGCCACTGCTAAACCAGCAGGCAGTTGCCAGCATTGGCTTCTGCAAAGCACTGAAACTCTGCTCAGTGTAGCACAACAAACTTGCCAAACTTTGCTGTCAGGTAGGAAACAGCCTGGGAAGGACAAAACTCACAAGAGAATCTGTAGCAGATTTAAGAGATGACTCAGATCGTCCACACCCTTCTGCTGAGGACCTTTACCCACCGAGCCAGCCCTTGCCTGTAAACCCTGCTCAGATGAGGGACAGATGAGGACCAACACAGCAGGTATCAGGATTCTGGCAAAGGCTCTGCAAGTTTAATGCAAGCCAGCTCCAGACTGTCATCGTTGGCTGCGGAGCTCTGCACTTACAAATGTGAGATTATTCACTTGGAGACAGAGAGCTGATACCTCCTGAGCCCACGTGCAGGCTGAAGGCCTGGCTGCTGGCCTCAGCACAGAGAACCAGAGAATCAACCAGGTTGGAAGAGAGCTCCAAGATCATCCAGTCCAACCTAGCATCCAGCCCTGCCCAACCAACCAGACCATGGCACTAAGTGCCCCAGCCAGGCTTGGCTTCAACACCTCCAGCCACAGCCACTCCAACACCTCCCTGGGCAGCCCATTCCAATGCCAATCACTCTCTCTGCCAACAACTTCCTCCTAACATCCAGCCTCAACCTGCCCTGGCACAGCTTCAGCCTGGGTCCCCTTGTTCTGTTGCTGGCTGCCTGGCAGCAGAGCCCAACCCCACCTGGCTACAGCCTCCCTGCAGGTAGCTGCTTCTAAAGCCAGCTGACTGCTTCCTGCCTCAGTTTCCCCACTGGAAAAAAAAAACCTACTCTGAGGCTATCTCTGGAGTAATGTGGGGTTTGGGGAACATGTTCCAATCCTCAGGGTGCCCCTGCCCCACTGTGAAACCCTGGGGAAGTCGTTTCACATTGATTCTGTGGTTCCTGGACTCAGCACCCTCTGTTTACACAGCCTGTTTTGAATGCAAGTTCCCTTTGGCAGCAACTGCCTTCTGCTGATGCTGAGCAGTACCTAACACAGCCAGGCCTGAGCCCAGCTTGGTCTCCAGGCACTATCCTCACACAAACCAGTCCTGCACATTTTGATGGAAAGTCTGTGAATTGCTGCAGATCCTAAGAGGGGGGGAGGAACAATCCAAACAGCAAGCATGGGACCTGGAAATGGAGAGGTGGGCACAAGCCAACTTCATGGGGTTCAACAAGACCAAGAGCAAGACCCTGCACTGGGTCGAGGCAATGCCAAGCACAACTCCAGGCTGAGCAGTGCCAGGCTGGAGAGCAGCCCTGAGGAGAGGGATTTGGGGATGCTGCTGGAGGAGAAGCTCAACAGGAGCCAGCAGTGTGCACTTGCAGCCCAGAAAGCCAAGCAGAGCCTGGGCTGCAGCAGCAGCAGTGTGGCCAGCAGGGCCAGGAAGGGGATTCTCCCCCTCTGCTCTGCTCTGCTCAGACCCCACCTGGAGTCCTGCATCCAGCTCTGAAGCCCCTGGGACAAGAGGGCTGTGGAGATGCTGGAGAGTGTCCAGAGCAGGGCCAGGAGGATGCTCAGAGGCTGCAGCAGCTCTGCTGTGAACACAGCCTGAAAGAGTTGGGGCTGTGCAGGCTGGAGCAGAGGAGGCTCCCAGGTGACCTCCTTGTGGCCTGCCAGCATCTGAAGGGGGCCTACTGGGGAGGGACTTTTGAGGCTGTGAGGGAGTGGCAGGAGTGGGGGGCATGGAGCAAAGGTGGAGGTGGGGAGAGTGAGGCTGGAGGTGAGGAGGAAGTTGTTGAGCAGGAGAGTGGTGAGAGCCTGGCAGGGGTTGCCCAGGGAGGTGGTTGAGGCCCCATGGCTGGAGGTGTTTGAGGCCAGGCTGGCTGAGGCTGTGTGCAGCCTGCTCTAGGGTAGGGTGTCCCTGGGCATGGCAGGGGGGCTGGAACTGGCTGCTCCTTGTGGTGCCTTCCAACCCTGCCTGATTCTGTGATTCACAGACCCATTCCTTGGCGATGACTCGTGTCAGCACCAACCCCACTTTGTGAGACCTCTCTAACTTATGACATCATTTTCAAAGTATTCTTCTGCTTCTCCCTACCCCCCTCCCCCCCCCCCCCCCCCCCCCCCACCTCCTCCCAGATCCTACAGCAGGATCCTGCTACTCTCTTGGTAGCTTTACACCCCTTGGCAGCCTGTAAATCTCGATAAGGACAAAACCCAGGACATCAGAGCAAGGCACATATTTCCACCCCCCTCCCACCTCTGCTTTTCAAAGGGAAGCAGCTTTCAGCTCACAACTGTGACACAGGATATTTTTCCAGCTCACTGATATTTCATAAATACCATTTGTTGTCATGTGGTTAAATTAAAAACTCAGGATATCAAACATCAAACAGTATGTTAATGTCAAGTATGCTTGAATAAATACTAAAGAGTTCAGCTGACTGAAAGCTGTGGACTAGTAGCTAATTAAGAAAGAAGCAGGTGTGGAAAAAAAAAACCCTAATTTAAGCCATTTTATATATATATATATATATAATTAATATTGTTTACTTGTAGTTCCCCTTATAATAAGGCTCCAGGTTAACCTCCAGAGGCTTCAGAGCTGTAATCCAGCATTTTAAAAACAATAATTGAACACAGCCTGTTTAAAAGGAGATCAATTTCCAAACCTGGCTAATCTGCCTGGTGTACATTGAGAGAGGATTTTGACTCTAAATAACGATGAAGCTTTGCATCAGTTGGATCAGTTACCAAACGATGGCAGCAAACGTGCCAAAGGAGGCAGCCCAGGGTCCGGCGTGCTAATGCCTGGAGGGATTAGAGGAGCAGCAAGGAGCAAACCCTCGGTGTGATCGCTGCAAAAGCCATCCACTTAGCAAAGCAAACAGAGCAGGGCAGGTAATTTGCAGGCTGAGTTTTGGGGTGGGTCTGAAACTTCTCTCAGAGGAGCAGTGTCTCTGGGACGCCGCAGCCCAGTTTGATAGAGGCAGAAAGGCAAAGAAAAAAAACCCCAACATTAGGGGTTTTATTTGAACAGTTCTGGCAGCAGACAAGCAGCCAATCAACTAATCCAAGACTATTTAAAAGCAGAATTTCTTTCCAAGAAGGCAAATGGAAGTGAAAAAGGAGGAGAAAATGCCTACAGATGTAAAAACAGACCTGGAATATTTCATTGACATGACATATCCACTGCATTTAATTAAAAGAAGAATGTATGGGAACAATGCATCCTACTCAATCTGGGTCGGGGGAAACAGAATAGGACTGGATTAGATAGGACAACTCTAACCCCCAGGGAGCTCCCCATGTTTAATGGGAGCGCCACATGTTTGATATGTAGGGAAGCAAGTGGGTGTTCCTGGACCTGATCCACTATTCATCATAATACCACAGCCTTGTTCGTTCCCAGTGAGGAGCCTTAAAACCATGAAACCATATGTAGAGTATTAAAAACCATTTAAAGCTAAAGCAGGCATTATGAAAGCAGGGAGCTCAGGCCAGCAGCCCCCAAGCGCTCCCTGCGCCTGCGGCTGGGGGCAGCACACGAAGGCAGCCCCGTGCCTGTGTGCAGGCACCCCCAAGGGTGTGTGCAGGCACTCCTACATGTGTGTGCAAGCATCTCCACATGTGTGTGCAAGCACCCCCAAGTGTGTGCACAGGCACTCCTACATGTGTGTGCAAGCATCTCCACTTGTGTGTGCAAACACCTCCACACATGTGTGCAAGCACCCCCAAGGGTGTGCGCAGGCACTCCTACACGTGTGTGCAAGCATTTCCACATGTGTGTGCAAACACCTCCACACATGTGCAAGCACCCCCACACATGTGTGCAAGTACCCCCATACATGAGTGCAAACACCACCACACATGTGCAAGCACCCCTACACGAGTGCAAACACCTCCACATGTGTGTGCAAGCACCCCTACATGTGTGTGAAAGCATCCACACACGAGTGCAAACACCCTCATTTGTGTGCAAGCACCCCACACATGTGTGCAAGCAGCCCTGCACATCTGTGCAAGCACTCCCACATCTGTGTGTAAGCAGCCCTACACATGTGTGCAAGCAGCCTTACACGTGTGTGTAAGCAGCCCTACACATGTGTGCAAGCACCCCACACAATGCATGCAAGCAGCCCTACACATGCATGCAAGCAGCCCTACACGTGTGTGCAAGCACTCCCACGCCTGTGTGTAAGCAGCCCTACACGTGTTCAAGCACCCCTACACATGCGTGCAAGCAGCCCTGCACATCTGTGCAAGCACTCCCACACATGTATGCAAGCACCTCTACACGTGTATGCAAGTACCCCACATGTATGCAAGTACCCCACATGTGTGCAAGCACCCCTACACGTGTGCAAGCACCCCTACATGTGTGCAAGCAGCCCTACACGTGTGCAAGCACCCCACACATGTGTGCAAGCACCCCCAGAGCTGCAGCCGGGGCCTTGCTAATGCTGGAGCAAGGCCACTATCAATAATTGATGCCACTTTAAACACCTACAGCATCAATGCTTTAATTCATAATTAAAGCTCAGGATCTGCCATTCCCTTATTCCCCTCCCTCTATCTGCTCCTTAAACTTCTTCCCTGACTTTGAATTGTTTCTCAGACCCAGTCAATAACTTCACCATATTCTCATTGCCATTGAATTAATCATAGCTCTGCCCTAACCACATGGAATTTAATTTCCCATAAGAGAAATGTTTACTTTGGTTTACTTTGTTGGAACCCAGCAGTCTATAAAGATTTACTGTAACATATTTTGTTAAGCAACATTAAAGCCTGTGCTGACAGATCTTGTCTTCCATTACTTCGCTTGCATTCAGATCCTTAATGCTTTTGCTATCCCCCATTGAACCAGTAAGGCATTGGGACTGGCCTAGGTAGGCTGAGCTCCAGTAATCCTGGGGCTGTGCTGTGTCCCAGGTATGTTCACAGCCAACTGCTCCTTCCTGGGCAAGAATTTTTATTGCAGTCCTTACAGCCACGGGGAGGAACAAGCAGAGAAGAGCTTAGCTGCTTTGCTCCTTGGTAGACCTTAATCTGATCTAAACTGATTGGATACAAGAATCATAGAATCACAGAATCAGTCAGGGCTGGAAGGGACCACAAGGAGCAGGCAGTGCCAACCCCCCTGCCATGCCCAGGGACACCCTACCCTAGAGCAGGCTGCACACAGCCTCAGCCAGCCTGGCCTCAAACACCTCCAGCCATGGGGCCTCAACCACCTCCCTGGGCAACCCCTGCCAGGCTCTCACCACTCTCCTGCTCAACAACTTCCTCCTCACCTCCAGCCTCACTCTCCCCACCTCCACCTTTGCTCCATCCCCCCACTCCTGCCACTCCCTCACAGCCTCAAAAGTCCCTCCCCAGCTTTTTTGGAGCCCCCTTCAGATGCTGGAAGGCCACAAGAAGGTCCCCTGGGAGCCTCCTCTGCTGCAGCCTGCACAGCCCCAAAGAAGCTAAAGAAAGTTTAACCTAAAGGTAACGCGAGACAAAACAGTCCAGAGATGGGACTCAGAAGATCTGAGGGTTGTAGCTGGGGTGGAGTCAGTTCCTTCAGGCCTCTCCTTCCCCGATCTCCTCATCTACCACAGAATCACCTCGGTTGGAAAGACCTTTAACATCATCTGGTCCAAACTGTTCTGGTCTTTGAGAGCCCTTTCAGTGCAGAAGTTTCTTCTGACTTGCAGCAAAGTTTCCCCGTGTGCAGCTCATGCACTTTGCATGAGTGGAAGCCCTGGGCAGAAGAGTTTCCTCGTGGAGCTGAGAGCACTGCCACCAGCACAGAGCAGAGCCTTTGCTGCAAGGATGACTACTAGAGAGTGAGGCTGAGCTAACAGTTGGACTTGATGATCTTAGAGGCCTTTTCCAACTTGAATCATTCTATGAGCCAGCCCTGGGGCTGATATTACACAAGTACAGCCTAACACAGAACAGAGATCCCTGACCTCTGGATGCTCCAGGTCAGTGCTCAGGGATTCTGTGATGTAAATGCTACTGAAGACCATGAACTCCGTGGCAGACCCAAGCCAATGAGACTTGCATCTGAGCTCTCAGGAAATTCCCATCCATATCCAAGAGCTACCCATACACATTAGGCAATTCCATCACGCAGACTGCTGCATCCAGTGCTGGAGCCACTATGACAAGAGGGCTGTGGAGGTGCTGGAGAGTGTCC